>NW_027204270.1:1032500-1632500 GCF_024711535.1 Dipodomys merriami
CCAGGATTCACCCGCGTGTCTGAAGTTCAGGCATCTACTTACTTATTTGGAGAGGGAGAGAGAATGTCTTGCTGTGTAGCCCAGGTTCCTGCTTCAGCCTGCTAATTTCAGGATTTCTTTTTCAAGGCTGAATGATATTCCATTGTATGGGTACATCTCCTTCATTCACGTCAGTGGACAAGTTTCACATGAGTTCCTCTTTTGAGTTCTTTCGGGGTGGTACCCAGAAGTGGGGTTGCTGGACCATGTGGTAGTTCTATTTTTAGTTTTGCAAGGAACTCTTGCACTGTTTTCCACTGTGCCTGCATTGTTTTATTTCCTACCAACAGCACACAGTGGCTCTGGTTTCTCCAGAGCTCGTTGCTGTCTTGGATACTGGCCATCTTGATGGGTGGGAGGAGGTGTCATGGAGGATGTACCTCGTGGTGGTTGGGTTTGCATTTCCCTGGGGATCGCTGGTGTTGAAATCATGCCGTGTTTGGGTTGGCTGTGTCCGTTCAAGGTTCTTGGTCCACTCTGAGTGGTTATTTGGGCATTTCGTCCGGCCGTCGTCCTCCCGTTGTTGTGGGCCAGCGCCTGCCTTGCTCACGGCGCTGTGCCGGGGGTTTATCCCCTGTGCTGCGTCTTACCCTCCCTGGCTTCCATGTTTCCTGGTGAACACCGGCAGATGGAAACCTCAGCTTTATTCCTCTTTGTCAATGGAGACCTTGTGTACATCAGTGCCGTGGGCTCAGGGCACCTGCAGGTTCTGTGCTCCGTCTCGTCCCCCATGTTGGCTCATAGAGAGGGCTGCTGCCTGACCTGGAGCCCGCCTGCCGGGGCAGAAGGCCTGGTGTGCAGTGCGGGGTTGTGAGGGGCTCTTGTGTGGAGTGCCAGGCCTGGGGCAGCCATGAGAATTGGGCTCAGCCGCCGCTCTGCTGGTTCCACCCCACTCCTGTGCTCAGGGCTGCCCTTTGCCACGGGCCTGGACACCGGCTGCCTCAGGCTGGGCAAGCCGGGGAGAGGCAGGAGGTGCTGGTGAACCTGCTGCCCTTCTTCTGAAGTTGGGATCTAGCCAGAGAAAGCTCTTTAGGGCTGGGTGCTGGTGGCTCACGCCTGTCATCCTAGCTACTAAGAAAGCAAAGACCAGCTGGGCACCGGTGGCTCACGCCTGTAATCCCAGCTACTCAGGAGGCTGAGATCTGAGGATCACAGTTCAAAGCCAGCCCGGGCAGGAAAGTCTGTGAGACTCTTATCTCCAATAAACCACTAGAAAACGGGAAGTGGTGCTGTGACTCAAGTGGTAGAGAGCTCACCTTGAGCTGAAGAGCATAGGGACAGTGCGCAAGCCCAAAGTTCAAGCCCCACAACTGACCAAAAGAAAAAGAAAAGTTCTTTAGGAAAAAGATGGCCTCCCCACGGCATATGCCTCTCCAAAGTCTTGTTCCTTTCTTTGCTCTCCACCGAACATAGACCATGTAAGGACCTGGAGAATTACCGCTCTGGCCTCCTCAGGAAGTGGCCCCGAGCAGGGGCATCGTTGGCCCTAGTCACATGCGGAGACCACTACTGGCTCAACCTCTGTTTTTAGCTGAAAGCAGGGAGGAGTCCAGGGCCTGCCCTGGATCTGGGGAGAGAGTCCTTTTCTCTTTCCTGTTTCCTTCCTCTAGGTTTGCTTTAGGAAAGTGCTGGCCGTGGCTCCGCAGCTCCCTGCTAGTCCTGCCTCTAGGCTCTGTCTGATGCCTCCTGTGCACATGCCCTCTTCATCCCGGGCCGGACTGGCCTGGCACCGCTGGTGACAGGTGGTCTAGCGGGTTGTGGCTGCTGTTGGTCCCCGGCACCTCTGAGGACAGCGAGTCTGCACGTGCTGCCAGTGAGCTGGAGGCTCTGGGGCGGAGCACCTCTGTCCTCCCTTCCCTGGCCTGGACTGCTGCCTCTGCAGATGTCAAGGCCCTGTGGACCTGGGGGTAAGGTAGCTTCTGGGGGGTCTGTACCCCCGGCCTCAACAGGAGGGGCAGCAGCGCCCCTGCCCCGGCCTTTCCCATCTTCACCGGCACGGGCCTGGGCGCCCGGCAGTTCCGTCCTGGCTTGGGTGCCACTGGAGTCCTTTGTCAGCTTTTGTCTTCGCTGTTGAATATTAATGGCGGGGCCCACTGGGGTGGCTCTTGAAAGGAGGGTCCTTTTTGTTTTGCAAATATCGATGGGGTCCCTGGCGCTCTGTGAGGTGGAAGCCATTGGTTGGATTCAAAAGGTAGGCTTGGAGCTCCAGCGTGGGCGGGCAGCCTTTGACCCTGTGGGGAGGGTGCGCTTTGTATTTGGATTTAAAACCCAAACACAAAAGGAAAAGGAAAGAGAACTCGGGGTCTCTCAGGCCAGCACTTTTTCACCTGCCTGGGGTTTGTTTTGTTCTTGGTGCAGTGAAAGTCATCCTCACTGTCAGTGGAGTAGATTTTCATTTCTCCACCTCCCTGTGCCCAAAGCCAGGTAGTTTCCAGATGTGTAGACAGAGGCAGGCTTGCCTAGTGGTTCCAGCATGTGCTCTAGAGTCATGGCTGGGCCTGAATCCTGGCCTGGCCACCCACTCCTGGGTCCTAACTCCTTTCTGGACCTCAGTTCCCCCATGACTCAAGCAGAATTCGAGGCTGGAAGAGACCTAGACCATGCCACAATCTGTGCAGCAGCTCTGGTCCTCCCTTTTGGGAGAGGCAGCTGGGCCCATGAGCCTGAGCCTGAGCCAGAGTGACGGGACCCACGGCCAGCTGGGCCAGTTGGTAGTGATGGATGCCTGCAGGTGCTGTGACAAAACCAGTAGGCGGCAGACGCCCAGGCCTGCCCCTGCTGCAGACAGGATGGGCAGCCAGTGACGCTCCCGGTCAGCAGAATGGGATCGACGCTTGCCTGCGTGTGGGGGCCTGTGCTGCTGATGCGTGCTGTCCCCAGATGCTGGTCACCTTCAGCGGCCTGCCAAGGTGGAGAAAGGCCTTTAGCTGAGCCCTGTCCCTGGTGGAACCCAAGGTGTGTCTGACTGGGGCCTTGTATTGGTCCTATCCGTTGTGATACTTGGGTGATCCCTGTCCCAGCTGCTCAGAGGGTGCAGCTGAGCGTGTTGTGGGCCCTGAGATCCAGCACGCAGCCAGACGCTGCCTATCTGCTGTGGTGCCTCCTAAGGGAATCATGCCTTGTCCGTGTCTACTCAGTAGGGTGGTTGAGGTGTTTCCAAGTACTGCGGCTTTGGACAACTCACCAGGCAGTGTTTTTGACCAACGACGGCCCAGGGGCTGGAGCCGTGTTGCCAAGGCCGGCTGTCCTCAGGGCGACGCTGACCTGGGGCGATGCTTATCAGCTGGTGGTTTTCAGGAAGGTTGCACCAGTGTGCCAGTTTGCAGAAGTGAGACCTGCCCTGCTGCTGCAGGGGCCGGGAGCTGTGGGGGGGTGAGGGGGAGTTCACACACAGTGCCCAGTTCTCCAAAGGGCTTCAGAGCCCTGTCCTACTGAGGTTAAGATGGAAGGAGCTCAGTTTTTATTGTGAGGCTTTGGAATAGTTGAGAAACGTTGGGATTTTCGGAGTTGATGTCATGCTACAGTTTGAGTACCATGCGTCTGGCTACCTGTTCTAGGGAAATGGCCCTATGTGTTCGTTCTAGGTTCTAGGGATTGCCCTGCCCTGCCCTGCCCTGCCCTGCCCTGCCCTGCCCTGCCGGGTCACTCCCCCAGCCCGAGCTGAGCCCCCCAGGTATGCGGCAGCCAGCACCCCTGTGCCCGGCAGACTGGGAACCGGCCTATCCTTTGTTTAGGATTTTTTTTGAGGGGGGGGGGTCTGGTCGTGGGGCCTGAACTCTGGGCCTGGGCGCTGTTCCTCAGCTCTTCAGCTCAAGGTTAGCACTTCAGCTCTTCAGCTCAAGGCTAGCACTCTACCACTTGAACCACAGCACCACTTCCGGCTTTTTTCTTGCTTATGTGGTGCTGAGGAATTGAACCCAGGGCCTCATGCATGCAAGGCAAGCGCTCTACCACTGAGCCACCTTCCCAGCCCCATTGTTTAGGATTTTTTATTTTGAGAAATTTTCAAGGCTTTGGGGAAGTTGGAGAATCACATGGTGAGTGCTTTCTTGTGCTTCAGCTTCCTCCTCCTGAGTATTGGTGTAATTTCTAGGTGGTCAGTGGAGAGCTTGTCTTGGGCAGTGGCGTTTTTCCCCCAGAACTCCTGGGAGTGTTTCTTACAGACAGGACGTTGGTGTAACCATGATGTAGTGACCTGGGGAGGCCATCCTGCCCTGCGGTGTAGCCCTGCCTGTGCCCCTGTGTGCTGTGCTCTCCGTTCAGTGGTCACTGTGAGGCTAGCCTCGCATCCAGGTACAAGAGGGCTGTGAACGGCGCTTGGGAAGGTGTCCTGAGCCACAGTGTGCTTTCCTCAGAACCATTCCCTTGGTGGTTAATGAGTAACGGAGACTTTCGACCCTGCAGCCCTCTCCTGGCGGGTGCAGGGACATGGCCACACGGGCCATGCCGCTGCCTGGCTGGTACAGACCCAGAGGGATTGTGATCTCTGAGCGCCATTACAGCCCAGTCTACTGTTCCCATGCTCACATTGTCGTTCCTCAGGCTGCCCTTGGGTCTCCGAGCCTGGGTCACACTTTGTAGAGAATAGCAGCAGCTTCCTCAAAGTTCCAGGCTCCCTGCTCCTTTCCTTTTCTGGCTCATACTTTTAAAAACTGTTACTATAAGGTGCACAGAGGGGTTAGAGTTTCGTAAGTCAGGTGATGAGAGCATTTCTTTTTAGACAGTGTGCCACTCCCTCCTCTTGACACCCTGCTCATGGCTTGCTTGAGCGTGTGACACAGCAGACCAGGTGGGTTCTTTTTCTATTTTTGTCGGTCCTGGGGCTTGAAATCAGGGCCTGGGCACTGTCCCTGAGCTTCTCTTACGCAAGGCTAGCACTCTACCATGTGAGCCACAGCTCTACTTCCAGCCTTTTCTGTGTATGTGGTACTGAGGAATGGAACCAGGGCTTCCTGTGTGCTAGGCAAGCACTCTACCACTGAGCCACCTGCCCAGCCCGACCAGGTGTTTTTTTTTTTTTTTTTTCCTGTCGGTCATAGGGCTTGAACTCTGGGCCTGGGCTCTGTCCCTCAGCTCTTCAGCTCAAGGCAAGCGCTCTACCACTTGAGTCACAGCGCCGCTTCCAGTTTTCTGGTGGTTTACTGGAGTTAAGAGTTTCACAGAGCTTTCTTGCCTGGGCTGGCTTTGAACCGTGATCCTCAGATCTCAGCCTCCTGAGTAGCTAGGATGACAGATGTGAGCCTTCGGAGCCCAGCTGGAGCAGGTGGTTTTGACTCCTTCACACATTCCCAGACATGAGCACTGTTGCCTGCCCACTGTCGTGGGGCTTCCGCCTGCTGCCACGTCTGGGAGAGCCACAAGTCCGCACCACTGAGCTGTGCTTGGCTGTTTCTGCATGTATGCGTTACCCACTGTCCTGGTCCCTGTGCTGGGTAAAACCGCATCTCCCTTCCCTCACCGTGCTTTCCCATTCCTTTGCCCTGAGCAGCACAGGCAAGTGAGGCTTGTCTCGCAGGGGCCCTGGGGCCGTCCCTGCTGTTGTGCCCACTGGCATCTCACTTCCTGTTGGCTGCAGTGCCCAGACATGCAGGAGTTGATGGGAGAGGACTCTCCTGTTTGCCCATTCTTTCCACACCCCCGGGGCTATTGTGGGGGTTTGTCTGTGTGAGCAAGCAGAGCCAAAGAGGAGAGGAGGCCAGGCCGGATCCTCCTTTACATGCCGAGGATTTGAAACTGTCCTTTGTTGCTAATTCTAAAACCACATTTTATCCCGCCGAAAGTGCAGTGAGGTAGAGTGGGAGAGTTTGTTCTTGGCTGCTGTAAACCAGTGGGAGCATTTAGTGGAGTGGCCATGGTCCTGAGACAAGGGTTTGTCTCCCGCACAGGCCGACTGCCAGTCTCTGGGCTGTGCACGGATGGCCAGGCTCCTGGGCAGGGGCCCTGTGGCCCCGGCAGTTCTGAAGCTCTGGGGCCTTGCAGAGTTCTGGGGTGTCAGCGCGTCAGCCTGCAAGGGACTTCAGCCCCTGTGAGTCTCATTGATATTAAACAAGAGCAGCCTAACATGTCTGCTTGCTCTTGAGTCTTACCTCCAGTCTAGCCTGTAGAGGACCAGACCCCTGTCCCCATAGCTGCTCCTGAGACCAGGGGTTGGCTTTCCTCTCAGGGCTAGGACTAAACTGGCATTCAGCTCCAAAAGAGCCTTGGGAGGGGCCGGAGCCATCAGGAAGGTTGGAATGTTGATAGGAAGTTGCTAGGAAAAAGGAAGGATTGCCAGGGGTCTGGGGCTCACACCTGCCACCCTAGCTACTCAGGCAGCTGAGAGCTGAGGATTGTGGTTCCAAGCCAGCCTGGGCAGAATAGTCCCTGTGAGACTCTGATTTCCAGTTAACCACCAGAAAACTGGAAATGATGCTGTGACCAAAGTGGTAGAGTGCTAGCCTTGAGCAAAAGAGCTCAGAAACAGTGCCCCGGGCCTGGGTTCAAGCCCCATGACCAACTGAAAAAAAGAAAGAAAGGTCACGAAATTGGAGTAAATATTTCATGATGTGATGAACTTTGGTTTAACTGCCCAGAAACAGACAACAGGCTCTGGATAGCTGTAGCTGTACGGACAGAAACTGCCATCGCTAACACACAGCCACCATGATGAACAAAGGAGGTGTCAGAAAGCCAGGGGCCCCACAAGATTAAGATTGTCTTAAGTGTTCCTAAAAAGGGGTATGTTGAAAGCTTGTTTGTGTGCGTGCGCACGTGCTGGTCCCCTAGGACCAGCTTGAACGCCAAGCATCCTACTCTTGCTTAACTTTTTCATTCATGACTGGTACTCTTTTTCTGGATAATTGGAGGTGGAGACTCTTGGACTTTTCTGCCCAGGCTGGCTTGGAACCATGATTCTCAGATCTTAGCTTCCTGAGTAGCTGGGTTTACAGGTGTGAGCCACTGGCACTGTGCTTGAAGGCAACATCTAATTCTCATGTAAACTCTTGCTCACACCTTAGAGAACGGCTTGGAGAGGTGTGCTGGCACAGGTGTGCTCTGAGGGCACTTGGAGGAGGCAGTGCAGGTGCACTTGTGCGTTTTAGCCCCTCCCTTCCTCCTACTGTGCCCAGGAGGCTGCTGCTCTGCTTCAGGGCTGCCTGTTTTCGTTCCAGAGGACCTCTTCCCAACATGTACATACTTAATTAGACGGTGCTCTGGCTAGTAATGGTGAGCAGCAAAGAAGCAGATACTTGGGAGGATGTAGCCGTGAGGACATGCTGATACTTCCTATGGGGCTGCATGTCCTTATCTGGCGGTCATGTCCTCAGAACCCAGGGCTCTGGTCACGAGACCTTCGCTCATGGGAACACTGTGTCCGCACAGAACACACGGAGGACGTATGTCTGAGTCATGCAGAGAGCTGCCTTGGGGTATCCTTCTGACAGGTAGTCATCAGCTGAGGGTGTCGTTCTGGTACGTCTAGCATCAGAGTACCTCCAGGAGCGCTTCCTGATGAGGAGACGAGTGTCGGGAGGAAGGTTCTTAAGAGAGGGAAAGTCTCGGGCAGCAGGCTTCACTTGCAGACATCCTGCTGTACTCTGGTGTTGATTTGGTAGAGGAACGTTCTAGGTACAGGCAGCCATCTTGACAGATGGCTGTGGCTTACAGCGTGCGAGACCTCGGTTGGAGTGCCTGTTGTGCACCACCCGCTGCAGGGCACGCTGCTGAGCCCTGCGGAGCCACTGTGTGGCCCCTTCCTGTGTGCTCCTGAGGGTCCTGGGCCACGGTGGCCTCCAGGACTCTACAGACAGAGAGGACGTCCTCTCTGTGACAGAATACCTGAGAAAACACCTGGGGAGACCCTAAGGAGGGAGGAAATTATTATTACTAAATTCCCTTTTTTTTTTTTTTTTTTGGTCAGTTGTGGGGCTTGAACTCTGGGCCTGGGCGCTGTCCCTCAGCTCTTCAGCTCAAGGCTAGCGCTCTACTACTTGAGCCACAGCGCCACTTCTGGCTTTTCTGCTTATGTGGTATTGAGGAATTGAACCCAGGGCCTCATGCATGCAAGGCAAGTAGTCTACCACTGAGCCACATTTCCAGCTCGCGAGGAAATTATTAGCTCATGGTGTGGGAGGTTTCAGTTCGTGGTTCTGGCTCTGTTGCCTTTCGGCCTATAATAAGGCACAAAGATTGTGACAAGTGCCATGCGCTTATGTTTTAAATCGGAGGCGTTTTCCAAGGGCTCGCATATCAGGGCTTGGTTTCTAACAGATGGGTGTTTGGGAAGTGGTTGACTGGATCTTGAGGGCTTGAATCACACACACTAGTCATTTGTTCACCTGTGTGTGTGACCGGTTGATTGGCCACCGGTGAACCTGTAATTGGATGGCTTTGTTGGGAAGGCGGGCCTGGTTGGAGGAAGTGGTCACAGGTTGGCCCTTGAATGCCTACTTTGTCTCCAGTCCCTCCCTCCCTCCTGGCTTCCTGGCTGCCATGAGACCAGCAGCTCTCCACCCTTCCCTGACGTTTCTGCATTATCACCGCCTAAAAGCAGTGGAGAGCACACAGTGAGCCACAGTAAACCTTCCTGCTTAGAGTGTTTTGTCACAGGGATGAGAAGCTGGCGGCCCGTGGGCACGCGATGGCAGTGTGGGCTGCATAGCAGCCGAGTGCAGCTTGGTGTGGTCTGGCCACAGCCTGCATGCCCACTGGGATGCATGCCCACTGGGAGCAGCACGGGACCTTCTCCTTGGTGTTCATGCCACTGTACAAGTTGCCTTGGCCTGGAGTGGGAGTGCCCAGAGTTAGGTGACAGCATTCATGGTCCTGCTTTGACTGACCATCTCTAACAGACGGGTATTTTCTGTTTGTGCTGGATTGTTTCAGAGTGGCACGCACTTGTGTGACCCCTGGCCTGGCTGTTTGGCCCTCCAGTCGCCTCTCCTTATCTGCCCACCTGTGTCAACGCTGCTGAGATCCACCGTGGTTAGATCTGTCTTGTGATGGTTCTGAATGAGTGGTGTTTTCTGATGGTTCACTCATTTCCTGTCAGTACCAGTCCTAGCGCCATTTCCTGCCTTGGACATTGTGTTTGACCTCATTTCCTGTCTGGACTACTCTTTGTGGCTCTTATTTCCCATCTGTGACACACACACCATCCTGATACCCTTTCCTTTCTAGAACACTGTCCTTTATGTCATGTGTTTGGGGTTTGTGGGGGCGCTCCTGGAAAACTGCGTGCTGCCCACATTTTCTGTCTGGATTGTTTTTCTCTGTCCTGACCTCACTTCGTATCTGGAATGCGTTGTCCTGAGCTTCCCACGCCACTGTGTTCTGACCTCACACCTTCCGTGGACCGCCCCGTGTCATGTCACATTTGGATCAAGCATTTTGTGTCCTGGCCTTACTTCATGTTTTGCGTACTTTCTTCATTTCCTTGTCGAGACCCCTTTCTGTCCTAAAGTTGAGCATCTGGCCTCACTCCCTCACTCCTTCCACTTCTGTGTTCCTGCTGTCATTCATGGTCTCATTTGCTGCTCATAGGTGGTTTTCTCAGGATCTCTGTCTGCTGCCTCCTGCTCCAGTCATCTCCCTGCCTCTAGGCCAGCTTTCTGTGTGGTGTGTGGTCCCTCCATCTGCCTTTCCACTTGCCTGTTGCCATTCTGGGGCCCTCCTCTGCTCTTCTTCTGTGTGGGGCTCCTCTCTGGGTCCACTCTTCATCTGAATGGCTGCCCCATGCTGGGGGCCGGGGGCTGGCTGGGGGGTCAGTGCTTTGCACGGCGCTATGTGTTGCTTTTAGCTGTGTTGATGGGCTGGGTGAGGAATGCTCACCTGACCCTCCTCTAGTGTCCCTGACATGGGACCTTTGTACACGACCTGCCTCTGTTCCTCAGAAACTTTCCAAGCCTCTTAAACTGGTCTTTGGAAGATTTTCCTTGGTTTTCTGCCCAGGAAGCCTGTTTCTGGGCTACATGTCGGTTTTGGTTTTTTTTTGTTTTTGTCATGGAGCTTGAACTCAGGGCCTGGGTGCTGTCCCTCAGCTTTTCAGCTCAAGGCGAACTCTCTACTATTTGAGCCACAGCACCACTTGCAGCTTTTTCTGCTTATTATGGTGTTAAGGAATGAAACCTAGGGCCTCATGAATGCATGACAAGCACTCTACCACTGAGCCACCTTCCCAGCCCGATCGTGGCCTTTTTTGCTGACTTTCCTGTCCTTCCCCTTCCTGTCAGTTCTGGCTTGTCCAGTACTTGGCCTTTTGACAGCACTTTCTGGGGATTTGCTCTGCCTTACCATGGTACTTTTCTTTTTCCTCCCCCCCCCTTTTTTTTTGGGTCATTCGTGGGGCTTGAATTCAAGGCCTGGGCGCTGTCCTGAGCTTTTTCACTCAAGGCTAGTCCTCTACCTCTTGAGCCACAGCACCACTTCCGGCCTTTTCTGTGTATGTGGTACTGAGGTAGAGTGCTAGGCAAGCACTCTACCACTGATTCACATTTGCAGCCCCTGGAGATAAATATCTCATGGGGACTTTTCTGCCCAGGCTGACTTTAACCATGACCCTAAGATCTCAGCCTCCTGAGTAGCTAAGATTACAGGTATAAGCCACTGGCGCCTGATCATGTAATACACTAATTTTTAGATGACTCCATTAGTTTCTGTGATTTCATTTGTCTTTTTTGTTTTGTTTCTTTTGTAAAACTCCCACCGTTTTTTGTTTTGCTTTTGCCTGTTGTATCTACTTTCTTATTGCCAGTGTTTATTTCCTTGACAGTCATCTGTTGGCGTTGGCTTTGGGCTCAGGCCCCGCCTCCCGGCTGCCCAGTGCCTGTTTCCTGCAGTGGGCAGGATTCTGTAGGGTGTACTCTGAGCTCTTGTAGGGACTCCCATACGCCCTCCTGCACGACTGCCCCGCCCTGGGACAGCCTTCCCTCACCCGGAAAGCTTGTCCTTTTCCCAGACAGGCTCCTGCTGTGAGTTGCTGGCCTAGGCCCTTCCTGCGTGCGGGTGTTAGAGGGGTGCTCCGCCACACCTGGCTCAGCTGTGGTACATTTTGAGAGGGGAATGGAATTGGTGCATTTTTGGCTTTTCTTATCCTGAAGCTGGTTTCATTATCTTTCAGACGTATCTTTGCACTTGCAAACGTTTATTTATTTATTTTTGCCAATCATGGGGCTTGACCTCTGGGCCTGGGCATGGTCACGGAGCTGCTTTTGCTCAAAGCTGGCACCCTACCAGTCGAGCCACAGCATCACTTCCAGCCTTTTCTGCTTATTTGATACTGAGAAATTAAACCTAGGGCTTAAACCTCAGCCCTTCAGCTCAAGGCTAATGCTCTACCACTTGAGCCACAGCACCACTTCTGGCTTTCTGGTGCTTTATTAGAGCTAAGAGTCTCACAGACTTTTCCTGCCCGGGCTGGCTTTGAACCAAAATCCTCAGATCTCAGCTTCCTGAGGAGCTAGGATTACGGTGTGAGCCACTGGCACCTGGCTCATTTATCTATTTTTATTATGCCAGTCCTGGGGCTTGAGCTCAGGGCCTGGGCATGGTCACTGAGCTGCTTTTGCTCAAGGCTAGCATCCTACCATTTGAGCCACAGCAGTACTTCCAGCTTTTTCTGTGTATGTGGTACTGAGGAATTACACCTAAGGCTTCATGCATGCTAGGCAAGCACTCTACCGCTAAGCTACATTCCCAGCCTGCAAACATTTTTAGGTAAGTGTTGGATTGAGGAAGAGCTGCTTTTAAAAAACAAACAAAACAAAAACCAAAAAAACCCCACCAAACATAATAATGCCCCTGCTTTGCTTTAGAGTTTAACCAGAAGTGATCCTGGGGTAGCTAGGACTCAGGCTGGTGTCCTACACATGTGAACGTGTGGGGCGGGGGGGGGGGGGGGGGAGGGGGAGGGAGGGAGTGTCCTCACATCCTGGCCTGCAGTGTCTGTATCAGAGCAGCTGGATGTTTTGGGGAATGACTGATACCCAGTTCTGTGGCTCTAATGTTCTCCCTAGAGGACACCTGATGGGGGCGTGCTGCTGAGTCAGGTGCCCAGCCAAGGCAGCTTGGGAACGCAGGCACTTCAGAACTGCTTCAGGAAAATGGCTGAAACTCTTGTCTGTAACCTGCAATCTGGGGGGTGGTAGTGGGAACAGTT
The DNA here is from genome assembly GCF_024711535.1 of Dipodomys merriami. Lineage (NCBI taxonomy): Eukaryota > Metazoa > Chordata > Mammalia > Rodentia > Heteromyidae > Dipodomys > Dipodomys merriami. The sequence continues at coordinate 1,044,676 of NW_027204270.1, forward strand.
GGGAGCCTTAGGCAGGTTGAACTAAGTAACAAGACTGTCTCCAAAAAAAAAAAAAAAAAGATGTAAAGAATCAATAGGAGGGGTGGATAACAGGGAATCCTGGTTTTCTTTTCTTTTTTCCCTTGTTATTTGGGTTCTTTTTCTCCCGTGATCGTGGTCAGTGTGGGTTTATTTGTTTTGGTGGTGTTAGGGATGGAACCCAGCACCTTGTGCATGCTAGCCAGCACTCTGCCACTTCTCCTATCCCAGGCCCTTTGCACGTCTGCAGTCTTCAGCTGGTGAAAGTTGGCCTTGAGGTTGCTCCTCCCTTGCTCTAGAGTTGGCAACACCTCTTCTGGCTTTCCAGACGAGCTTTGGAATCCTGGGCAGCTTCTTCAAAACTGTGTTCCTGGGCTTACTCCAATAGTTTGAAATTCCTGGATCAGAGACAGGGCCGTGAAGGTTCCCGGTTCCCAGGTGATGTGGCATCTTTCAGTCAGGGTGCTTATTTAGAAAGGCCTCCACATGGTAGCAGGTGCCAGAAATTACCCATCCTCATTATTGGTGCATAACATCCCGTTGTGCACATACGTGTCACCAACATTTTAAAATCCATTAGTCCATTTGGATATCTCCCTTGTTTCCAATTGTGGTTTCTATTTTTGTTTTAGAGCAGTCTCCATATGTAATCCAAGCTAGCCTTGAACTAGCCATCCTTCCTTCTCTCAGCCTTCCAGTGGTGGGGCTACAGGTGTGTGCCACCATGCTGGCTGTTGCGGTTGCTAACCATTATAAATTAAACCACTATGAATGGTCATGCACCAGATTTTGTAGAGACTCCCAGTTGTATTCCCTTGGTGATAGATATGTAGGTGTGGAATGGCTGACTGCTCAAGCTGGCATGTGCCAGTTGAGTCACACTTTCAGCCTGGGACCCTCAGATCTCAGCCTCCTGAGTAGCTAGGCTTACAGGCATGAGCCACTGGTCTTCCAGAGTGGCTGTACCATGCCTCATTTCTACCCATTCCCAGCGTGGTCCGGTGTTGCATTTCCCTGGTGGGTAGTGTCACCTGCGCGGTGCCCTCTGTGCCTTACTGGCCTTTCTTGAGTCATCTCTGTGCCGTCCAGTTTTTGCCATTGCTTGGGTAGTTGCTGTTAGGACAACTGAGAGCCGTTCCTTGTGGGTCCTTAATGTACAACTGGGCGGGGCAAGGAACTGTGCCTGTCTGCATTTTAGTTCTTAATTTTTTGGGGGGGGGGGGGAGGGTCCGGTCGTGGGGCCTGAACTCTGGGCCTGGGCGCTGTCCCTCAGCTCTTCAGCTCAAGGCTAGCACTCTACCACTGGAGCCACAGCGCCACTTCCGGCTTTTTTCTTTTTGCTTATGTGGTGCTGAGGAATTGAACCCAGGGCCTCAGCATGCAAGGAAAGCGCTCTACCACTGAGCCACCTTCCCAGCCCAATTTTTTTGTTTTTTACAGTCTTGGAGAATAGAATTTTAAAAAATATTTTACTAGTTTGTAATTTCTCAGTTTGTTCTTTGGGGTTGGATTTTGGTTTCCTAGAGGAAAAACATTTCCCTAACTCAAAGGAGTATTCCGTTTTTATCTAGAAGTTGTTTCGCTCTAGGTTTTAGTCTTAGGTCTGTGGTCCGCTTTCATTTGTCCACATGAGTGTGGATCCAAGTCCCTTGCTGTGCGTCTGATGTTCGGTTGTGCCAGCACCATTGGTTAAGATCAGAGTTTCTCTCCTGGATTGTCTCTGTGCCTTTGTTCAGCCTTAGCTTTGTGCATGTATTCAGTCCTTGGGTTTTGTGTGTTTGTTGATAGCACACTTTCAGAATATGTGTATTTGTTTACATACTTACTGGTTTACTTATTTAGTGGTACTGGGGACTAGTGCAGGACCTTACACTGGCTAGTTAAGTGCCCTCCCGCCTGAGCCACACCCCAAACCCTGATTATGTAGCTTTTCAGCACTGCTTGAAATCAGTTGGCAGTAGCTCGCTCTCCTCTTCACAGGCATTCTGGCTGTTCTGGGTACTCTGTGTTTCCATGTGACATTTGTGACCAGTTTGTCCATTCCTGTGAAAACTATCTTGCTGGAGGTTTGGTTGGGCTTGCACCAGATCTCTTGCCCATTTGGAAGGAACTGACACCCTGAACTTGAGCATTTTATCCAGTATTTCAGCCCAGGATAATGGCACAGCTTTCTTGAATTCTTCATTTCTCTCAGCAATGTTTTATAGGTTTCTGTGCACAAGTCTCCCCCCCCCCTTTTTTTTGTTGAGTTTATCTCCTAAATAATTTTCTAATTTTGTAAGTAGATTTGTGTTTGAAATTCTGTTCCTGACCATATACGATACTAATCTTTGTCTGTTGATCTTACATTGTGCCCTGCAACTTTGGATCCTCACTTGTTTTAGATTTTTATAAATTGCCTTGGGTTTTCTAGGTGGATGAGCAGGTCATACAACACGAAGATGGTTTGTTTCTTTCCAATCTGGCTGACTGCTGTTTGCCACACCTGATGGCAGCTACTTAAATGGTGCAGGACAGTGTCGGAGTACCTTAGCACCCTTGTTCTGGATCTTTTTTTCTGTTGGTTGTGGGCCTTGAACTCTGGGCCTGGGCACTATCCCTCAGCTCTTCAACTCAAGGCGAGTGCTCTACCACTTGAGCCACAGCGCCACTTCCGGTTTTCTGGTGGTTTATTGGAGATAAGAGTCTCACGGACTTTCTTGCCCGGGCTGGCTTGCAACTGCAAGCCTCAGATCTCAGCCTCCTGAGTAGCTAGAATGACAGGCGCGAGCCACCGGCATCCAGCTTGTTCTGGATCTTGGAAGGGGAAGAGGCAATACCTTTCACCAGTAAGTGGGTGCCTTTATCAGTCAAAAGAGAGGCCAGAATTCTGTTCCTAGCGCCTGCCTGCAGGAGACCCTCCCTCATGTTGTGAAGGGTGAGAGTCTGTAGTTGTGTTGGCGTTTCCTTGTCATGCCTTTGGTTTTGGCATCAGCGACTAGCCTCATGGAGTGATTTGAGAAATGTTCTCACCTCCTGAGTGTCAGGAAATAGCTGTTGCTGCCTCTCTGCATGTCTTGGTAGCATGGACTGCAGGGTCTGCTGGGCGGGTTCTCAGCTGCCCAGGCTCCTGCTTTGTCTACTTTTGCTCAAGTTTGTTCATGGGAGAGGGTGATTTGGGCAGTCAGATGAGTAGCAGGCTTAGTGGCCTGTGTTTTTGCATGTGCGTGCTCATGAACATGCAAATGTGTGCACGTGCATGCACACAGACACCTTGAGATGGAGCCAAGAGGCTCCCCATCATGCTGTTTACCACCCCCCTTCCTGCCAACATCTCTGTCTAGAGGTTATTAGCATTAGCATTCTTCATCTTTTCCAAAAACTGGCTTTAATTTAATTTTTTTCATTTTTATTTATGTATGCACATATGTTTGTATTTATTTATTTTTGCTGCTGATATTGGTCATGGGGCTTGAATTCAGGCCTGGGCACTGTCCCTGAGCCTCTTTGGGTTCAAGGCTAGAACTCTACCACTTGAGCCACAGCACCACTTCAGTTTTTTTGAGTGGTTAATTGCCTAATCAGCCTAGTTAGCTTGGAACCATGATCCTTAGATATGAGCCTCCTAAGTAGCTAGGATTACAGGCGTGAGCCACCAGCACCCAGTTTCATTGATATTTTTATCTTTGTATTTTGCTTTCTTTGGCTTCCTTTGAGTGGATTTGCCTGTATTGAGTTCCTCAGGTTGAGAGCTCACTTATTTGAGTCTTTTTTTCTAAAATAGCATTTAGTTTTAAGTCTTGTTCTAAGGTATTTCACAAACTAATATGTTGAGTCTTCTGTTTTTATCACTTCAGTACTTTCTAATTACCTTTCTGATTCCTTTTGTGTATCAGTGACTTAGCAGTGTGTTAGTTTCCAAATAGTTGAGGCTTTCCCAGAGATACTTCTGTTACTGATCCCTAATTTGAGTTCCTCTGTGGTCAGATAATGTACTTTGTATGATGTGAATTCTTTTGAGTTTATTGTGACTGATTTTGTGGCTTAGAGTAGAGCTTATCTATGTGCACGTGAGAAAAATCTGTGCTTCTCACTGCTGTGTTCTGCAAATGCTGATAATGTTTTCATACCTACTCCATCTTTGCTGATTCTGTTATTAACAGAAGTGTGTTGGAATCTTTTGATTACACTTGTAGATTTCTCTTTACTGTCTTGTCAGTTTTTGTTTCCTGAAGTTTGTAACCTTGCTTGCTTGCATGCTCACTTGATTGAGAGATTGCTGACCCTGGGGCTTGAACTCGGGGCCTGGAAGCTGTCCCTGAGCTCCTTTTTGCTCAAAGCTAGCACTCTTCCACTTGAGCCACAGCTCTACCTCTGGCTTTTTGGTGGTTAATTGGAGATAAAAGACTCACAGACTTTTCTGCCCAGTCTGGCTTCAAGTCCAAATCCTCAGATCTCAGCTTTCTGAGCAGCTAGGATTGTAGGTGTGGGTCACTGGTGCCTGGCTAGCATGCCTCTCCTTGGTGTAAACTGTTTGTGGCCCTGTGGGCAGTGTAGCCGTAGCTGGGGTTTGCACTGTGAACATTTGCCGTGCTGGGTATGGGGATGAGACTTCCTCCTTTCACCGTTGTTTCTGTCCATGCCACGTGTTCTGTGTGCCCTACACTCCCCTTGCCTCTCCTTTGGACAGGCGAGTAGATTATGGCCCTGTGATTCCCCCTTGCTGGCCACCTGCAGTGCCGGCTGCATGGCTCCTAGGTCGCCCCTTGCACAGGCACATACCTGTTCCTGGGACCGTCATATAACTGTCTCTCCCCTTGTGCATGCGCACGCACGCACGCGCGCGCACACACTCACACACGCCTGTTCCTGTCACCTTCATATAACTATCTTTGTTTTCATCTTTGGCATCGTGATTTGGAGCAGTTAGCTATAGTACACGGTCACTTTGATGACTAAGTGTTGGGCTTTAGTCGTACTGAGGTTTGAGCCCAGGGCTGTTGTGCTTGCTGGGCAGCCTCTTTTCTCATGAGTCACACTTGTAGCCTTTATTTTTTATTTTTTTGAGTTGGTCTTGGGGCTTGAACTCTGGGCCTGGGCACTGTCCCTGCACTCTACCACTTGAGCCACAGCGCCACTTCTGGTTTTCTAGTGATTTATTGGAGATAAGAGTCTCTGGGACTTTCCTGCTGGGCTGGCTTTGAACCTCGATCCTCAGATCTGAGCCTCCCAAGTAGCTAGGATGACCGGCGTGAGCCACCTGCGCCCGGCTTGGCCTTTTTTTCCTTTAAAATATTTTGGTTGGTCTGGGGCTTGAACAGCTAAGGGCCTAGGTGCTGTAAGCTCTTTTGTCCAAGGCTAGTGCTGTACCACTTTGAGCCACAGCCCTCTTGGAGTTTTTGAGTGGTTATTTTGAGATAAGAGTCTCACTTTCCTGCCAGGGCTGCCTTGGAACTGCAATCCTCCTGAGTAGCTAGACTGATAGGTGAGAACCACCTGGCGCCTGCCCCCCCCCTTTTTTTTTCCCCCAGTCCTGGAGCTTGAACTCAGGGCCTGGGCACTGTCCCTGAGCTTCTTTGCTAAAGGCGAGCACTCTACCACTTGATCTATAGTGCCACTTCTGGCTTTTTCTGTGTATGTGGTCTTGAGGAATGGAACCCAGGGCTTCATGCATGCAAGGCAAGCACTCTACCACTTAGCCACCTTTCCATCCTCCCCTCCCCTCCCCTCCCCTCCCCTTCCCTCCCCTCCCCTCCCCTCCCCTCCCCTCCCCTCCCCTCCCCTCCCCTCCCCTCCCCTCCCCTCCCCTCCCCTCCCCTCCCCTCCCCTCCCCTCCCGCTAGGGTCTTGCTTCACTCCCAGACTGGATGCTTGGACTGCAGTCTCCTGACATGACAGTACATGCTGCACACAGCCTTTTCTACTGAGATGACAGCACATGCTGCACACAGCCTTTCTACTGACATGACAGTACATGCTGCACACAGCCTTTTCTACTGAGATGGAGCTCATAGATTTTTTTTCTCCCCTGAACTGGTCTAGAACTATGATCCTCCCAATATTAACCATTTACCTTCTGTGCAGTTGATATGAGAGACATGCATCATTCCCTGTTAACTGGTTGAGATGGGGTCTTGTGACCCTTTTGCCTGGGCTGGCTTCTAATATAGATCCTCCCAATTCCCCCTTCCCTAAAAGCTAGAATTTACAAGCATGAGCCGCAGTCCCCAGTCTAAACAGTTATTTGTAAGAGTCCTCAATAAGAACAGTCTTAGGAGCCGGGTGCTGGTGGCTCACGCCTGTAATCCTAGCTACTCAGGAGGCTGAGATCTGAGGATCGCAGTTCAAAGCCAGCTCGGGCAGGAGAGACCCTGAGACTCCTATCTCCAATAAACCACCAGAAAACTGGAAGTGGCGCTGTAGCTCAAGTGGTAGAGAGCTCGCCTTGAGCTGAAGAGCTGAGGGACAGCGCCCAGGCCCAGAGTTCAAGCCCCACAACCGACCAAAAAAAAGAAAAGAACAGTCTTAGGTATTTACCTCCAAAGTTACCATTCCTGCTGCTGTTCACCTCTCAGCGTCTCCGTGGCCTCAGGATGGCTGCAGCCTGCGGACACACATGCCTGCGTGGCCTGCACCGAGGGGCTGTTTCCAGGGTTTGGAAGGGAGTGCGTGGGCCTGGAACGCCAGGTTAGCCCTTCCAAGGTTCCAATCCTTTGAGGCTGCCGCCGCTGCTCTCTTCTCTCACAGGATTCTTTAGGTCTTTTCTTCATTTCTGGCTTTGAGGTGTACCACGGCACTCTTCTGGTTTTCTCCTGGTGGCCTGTATTTGGGGATATTTAACTTAGGGAGTTTGGTTAAGTCTGGAAAAGTTTTGGTACTATCCTCCCCCACCTCCCCAGTTTCCCATATGTTCATCTGTTTTGAAAATGAAGTTTTTCCTCATTTTCTCTTTTTCTGCTTTGTTTTGATGTCTCTTACAGAGAGTACTATCTCTTCTGTGGTGATTTGAGACAGGTCTCCCTCCCTCCCTCCCTCCCTCCCTTCCTCTCTCCCTCTCTCCCCTCCTCCCTCCCTCCTTTCCTTCCTACCTCCCTTCCTCCCTCCTTTTTTCCCTCCCTCCCTCCCTCCCTCCTTTTTTCCCTCCCTCCCTCCCTCCCCCTCCAATTTCCCCCTCTCCCCTCTTCTCTCTCCTCTCTTTCTCCTCTCCTTTCTTTTTTATTTTTCCCAGTCCTGGGACTTGAACTTGGCCTGGGCGCTGTCCCTAAGCTTCTTTTGCTCAAGGCTAGCACTCTACCCCTTGAGCTACTGCACCATTTCCAGCTTTTTCTGTGTATGTGGTACACTCCCTCTCCCTCTCCCTCTCCCTCTCCCTCTCCCTCTCCCTCTCCCTCTCCCTCTCCCTCTCCCTCTCCCTCTCCTCCTCTCCCTCTCCTCCTCTCCCTCTCCTCCTCTCCCTCTTCTCCTCCAGCCCTCTCCTCCTTCTCTCTGGTACTGCAGCTTGGACTCAGGGCCTCATTCCTTTACTTTTTGTGCTCAAGGCTGTGCTGTATCACTTGAGCCACAGCTCCACTTACAGTTCTTTGATGGTTAATCAGAGATAAGCGTCTCATAGACTTTTTTTTTACCTAGCCTGCTTTGAACCAGCCTCCTGATTAGCAAATGGTGCCCTGATGGTACTGAGGTTCTTTCTTGGTAATAAGCAGGTGCTCTACCAGTTGGGCCACTTTGCCCTGGTTATTTTTGAGATAAAGTCTTGCTTTATGTCACATTTGGTTTGGACTGTGATCTTCCTTTTTTTTTTTTCTTTTTTTTTGGGGGGGGTCCTGTCATGGGGCCTGAACTCTGGGCCTGGGTGCTGTCCCTCAGCTCTTCAGCTCAAGGCTAGCGCTCTACCACTTGAGCCACAGCGCCACTTCCGGCTTTTTTCATTTTGCTTTATGTGGTGCTGAGGAATCAAACCCAGGGCCTCCGGCATGCAAGGCAAGCTCTCTACCACTGAGCCACCTTCCCAGCCCCAGACTGTGATCTTTCTATTTGGGTTTTTCCACATAGCTGGGAGGACAGGTGTATGCCACTGTAGCCAGCCCTGTGCTCTCCTTGTAGCTTGGGATGACAGATGTGTGCCCAGCTGCTGATTGAGTGAGTCTCAAACTTTTATGCCTAGGCTAGCCTTAAACCACTGTCCCCTGATTTCCACCTCCCCAGTAGCTAGGATTACAGTCTTGAGTCACTGTACCTAGTTTGTTCTGTAACTCGGAAATGTGAGGGATTTGGCTCAATGAGTGGTTCAGAGTTTTGTGTACATCAGTTCTGGTTGGTTTCAGCTGAGGAAGAGTCTTCATTACAGTTGGTCATGAGATGATTTGAAATTACTCATTTGGGTGCTTTTTATTCTTGTAACTCCTCTTCTTGAACGTTGTCTTTGGATGCAACTAAGTTACCTGGAGGTAGGTAGATCCTTCTAGGTTTTGCTTTTATGACTTTTCAGTTGGGCCCAGAGCGTTCCAGAAGACCCAGTCCCCTGTGGTTTCTGGAGTTTTCCTATCTCCCAGGTGAGCACAGCCACTTTCAGCCAGTGTGAGCCCAGGTGGGCTCTCTCTGACCCTCGGCTGTTTCTTCTCAGCCATACACACTCCTCGCTGGGCCTGTGCTGCTCTGGGTTCCTGTAGGCTGGCTCCCCGCCCCATTCCCACCCCGCACTTGTCTGCTATCCTGTGAGTTCCAAGTGCGCTATGGCTTCACAGACCTGCCGCCCTTCCTGTGAGCTCCATTCCTGAAGGGCTGCCACTCAGTTCCAGCTCAGCTGGGGTCTTCGGAGTCCTGCCAGCTCCCCTTGTGCCGGCTGGCTGGAATTGATCCTGGTGGCAGTGAGCAAGGGTGGCGTCTGAGCACCAACCTCAGGAGTGTCTCCTCTGTGCCCTGTTTTGTCTGGGGCTTGTTGTTCAGGGTAAGAGGCCCACCTTGCCCTGCACCTCATGACTCTCGTTCACCTTTCTAATCGGATCTGTCTTTTTTTTTTCCCTTTTTTCTTTGGCTGGTTGTGGGGCTTGAACTCAGGGTCTGGGTACTGTCTCTGAGCTCTTTTGCTCAAGGCTAGTGCTTTACCACTTTGAGCCACGGTGTCACTCCCAGTTTTTTGGTGGTTCATTGGTGATAAGAGTCTGTGGCCTTTCTTGCGTGGGCTGGCTTTGAACCATAGTCCTCAGATTTCAGCCTTCTGAGTAGCTAGGATTATCGGCGTGAGCAGCTGTTGCCACCGGGCAGGATCTGTCTTGATAGCACTAGAAAGATGAGGCAGGGGGCCAGGGTTTCCCTCCCCAGGCCAGCCATCTGCTGTGGGAGAGACCTGACCAGTTGCTCTAGGACTGAAGACTGGACAAAGCAGAAACCTGAGATTTGGACGGGACAGGTCCTTGGGATGTCTCCACTTCATGGAGAAGGTGAGCAAACCATACTCTGCAGTAGGAGGTTGGAGAGAGAAAAAACCCACTGAATTGTGCTGACTGGCACATCCATTGTGAGCCGATGTGTTTTCTTTTTGCAATAATTTTGGCTACATTAAATTCGTTTTGTTAACATCTTCATTACTGCCTTTTCAGTTTCAGTCGGGATTGATTATGAACAAAGTGCCATGATTTTGACTATTCAGACTAGCAACTGCATGGAGCCAGCGCTTCGATGGTTTTTAACAAGCACGGGGGTCCGTGTGGCTCTTCACAACATCTGCAGGGACAGGCGATGCTCACAGTGGAGGAGCTGGCGGTCAGAAAGGGGATCACCAAGCGCCACTCAGAATTGAGCTTGAGCGGAGCTAAAATGGGACTTTTGGGTTCATTGGCAGAAGATTGCAGGCAGCCCAGTCCCTTAAAGAGAGGGCGTCTGTCCGCAGCGCGTTGGCCAGCTGGGCACGGGGCGGGGGTGACCTCCTGGTCCCCTGTGTTGTGCTGCGGGAGCTTCACCTTCATGTACTCTGCTCACGTTGGAGCATCTTCAGAGGGAAAGGCCGTGTGGATCGCTTTAGGAGTTGGTCAGGACTGAGAACAAGTGGCTTTGTTCCCATGAGATCATGTGACTAGTGCTCGCTCCGCACTTAGGGGCATCTGGGCAGTGACTGGTGTCCCTGGAGAGCCTTTTTCCAAGGAGGGGTGCCCTGGGTGATGCCCATGACTCCCAGACCTCTTCTCAGCCCTGCTGCTAGGGACACAGTGGCCCACGGGCCTTCAGAGAACAGGGTTGACTTGTAGACTCTGATTTCCAGATTGTTTCAAGGCTGCGAGTAGGTTCTCTGTTGAGATGCTCCCTTCCTATCCTTCACGACCTGACCAAAGTCACTCTCAGGTCCCATTTCACAGCTGAACCCAAGGCTACCTCCAAGGGAGGCTGGAGGTCTTCCAGGCTGCCCACCATTCCCTGTGGACAGCACACACGGAGGACATGCTCCCACACCTAGTGCCCAGGCTGCTTCTGATGGGGCTCTTGGCGCTGTGTCTGTGTCCTGTATGTCTGACCTGTGTGCCCAGATGCTCTGGGGTGCGGTCTCCATGCACTCCGAGGCTGCGTGCCGCAGTCGGGTGTGCGTCTCCAGCCCTCTGATTCTCCCCTGGGGTCTGCTGGGTGTCCACAGAGCCCATCTGAGCGTGTGCTCAGTGTGTGCTGAGTGTGTGGTATTCCTGAGGAGCAGTGACGTCCGAGCCATGGCTGGGGCCGAGCTGTTCTGCATCCTGCTGGCTGAGGTTCTCTGCGTGTGGCTGAGACATGTGGCTTCCTGGTGAGGGGCTTTGTGCTGTGAGCCAGGCCCCAGAGGCTTGTTGGTCGCCCAGGTGGGGTCGGATGCACAGGTCCCCCTGCCTTCCGGGTGGTGCGGCTCACCCCAGAGCAGCTGTGGGCGTGAGTCTGGTTCGGGCGGGGTGGGGGTGCCCTTTCCCCGACGGGGTGGGGAATGTTTTCCGGCCCCTGGTCTCTGCTGTGCTTTGCTCTTTCTGCAGTCAGCCTGGTTCAGGGCTTTCTGGGACAGGATGACCTGAAGGAGGAGTGGCTGTCTGTAGGGGACAGTGGCGGTGGGCTTTGTAGTGGCATGGGTGTGATGTGGAATGGATGGTAGACAAGGAGGCCAGCAGGGGTCCATGTGGGGGGCCTCCCCTCCCCCCGCATGTCTGCCTCTGCGGTGACGGTTCCTGGCCACAGCATTTCCGGGGCTGGGCTGCCGCGCTGAGGACATGTCTTGGGTGTGACTGAGCTGCGTTGCCCCGCACAATGATGTGGGGGCCGGGGCGAGCAGGCTGGTGAGTGAGTGGAGCGTGCTTGGCGGATGGCAGCTGCTCTCAGTGGACCTTCCACCTGTTTGCCTCCTTCCTCGTCTGGTGCCCCTAAGCCGGCCTTGGGCAAGGGGTGGCCGGGGCTGACAGGCGGGTGCTCTGGAGGCTGAACTGGAGCAGCATGGGTCTGGGGGCGGGGGGTGCCATTTTCCCTGGCACGGACTTGCCTGTGTCCCTGGCTGTCCTCCGTGGGGCTGTTTTGGAAACGGGTGTCCGTCCCCAGCTTTCTTTGTCCCTGTGGCTAGGCAGGGAGGCCCCGTCGGCACCTCCCTGCGCGCATGGCCGCGTGGACGGGGGCACCTGTGCAGCAGCTGCCCAGCTGTGCGAGGCGCAGCTCCCGCGGGTCTCCCCTGGGGCTTGGGTGGCGCTGGTTTACACCCTCCAGATACCAGGGGTTAGGGAAGCCCCGGCCTTGCTGTCTTGGACACAGCCCTGGTGACCTGGCCTCCGGTGCTGGTCTCCGGAGGGCCTGGGGGTGTGGCCGCAGGCCTGGGCTTTGTCTTGTTTATGGGAGGTCAAGCAGCCACATGGGGGATAGAGGCCTCTGGCCCCTGGGCTGCCATCTGGCAATTGTAAAAGGGGCAATCCACATTTTTGGAGGGGGGACGGTGGAAAACAAATGGCAGACAGTCGGGAGGGCCCTCGGCCCTGTGCCTCCCAGGCAGACACTTCTGTGGCCTTTCTCTTTCTCTGAGTGTCTGCAACAAAGGTGAAAAGTTCAGGCTGTCCAGGCTCCAGAGGAGCTGGAGGTCAGGCATGCCTGGAGAGTCTGACTGGCCACTCGCTGTTCTTTCTTCAGGTCTCCGGGACCCTGGGGCTTCCGCTGGAACTCTATAGGTCCTACAGATTTCCCTGCTGGGCCAGCTTGGGACAGGTGAACTTACATCAACTCTTCCTTGCTCCAGTTCTGTCCAGAGCCTGGCCTTCTGGGGCTGGTGGGAGCGTGGGGCTGGGGCAGGGTCTGCACGGCTAGGGTGTACCCCTCTACTTGGGGCCTCCTAACTTGGTGGGGCTCCCCCATCTGGGGCACAGCCAGTCCTTGCCACACCCCACCTCACAGAACTTCACAGAGAACCATGCCCTCTGAGTGTGTGGCTGTCATGGGTCCTCTTTCTGAGCACTGCGTTTCAGAGGACTTGAGTGTGCCAGGCATAGTGGTGTTCCCCTGTAATACCAGCACTCAGGAGATTAAGGCATGGAGGATCCTGTTCCAGGGCCAGCCTGGTCTGCCCAGTGGGAATCTGTCTCTGTAATAGATGATCTGTGTAAGGCCCCGTGTCTCAGACGGCTAAAGCTGGCTGGGTACATTTACCACGCGGCTCTGTGCCTGGTGCCCGCCCCTGGCAGCCCACCCTGGCTGACCCCACTGCTTGTTTTCATGCCACAGACACCTTTGTCTCTTAGAGCCCCCAGTGCGTGGTCCCACCACTCGGCTTTCCTGCCACCGCCTGGGGTGGGCTCCCAGCGCTTCCCCCTTCAGAGGAACTCTTTTTTTCTGGCTCTTTCGCTGTGGCCAAGCCAGTCTCGGAAGGGGCAGAAGTTTCTGGCAGCCCTTGTGCGGATGGTTCTGGAGGCCCTACACTGGGAGACCCGGCCGGTGATGTCTCCCAGAGTGGCTTCTCACAACAGGCAGCATCCCTGGAGCAGACCAGGAGGGCCTTGTCCCTGCTTGCTTTTGTTTTTCCCTGGGGAGGGAGGCTGCCCTGTGGGCAGGTGCAGGGGTGTGAAAGCTGCCGCCTGCCCGGCCACTACTCTGCAGACCTGTGCCCTGCACAGACACTGGTTCAAAAGGTCACTGCCCTGATTTTTATTGCTGTCACTTGTGTTCTCACGACCTCTTGCCCTCTGTGCAGACCGGCAGGCCTGGAGCTCTGTCAGGGCCCAGTCTTTAGGGGATTAGAAACCCACTGGAAAGTGTGAATCTGCAGCCACCAAGGTTAGATGTGTCAGTGGCTTTAAAGTGGTTTTCTAATCAAGCAGAAATATATACATGTTTAATAAGTTTGGGGCAGACAGAAGCAGAGCTTGCAGCACTTCCTAAATCAGGATGATGAAGTATGAAGACAAGACACAGCCCGCGACCCAGTGGGCTGTCTGCCCCAGGCGGGCGGCCTAGGCTCTCTGTGCACTGGGCCACAGCCCTCAGAGTACCATGACTTCATTTTTTTTGAGGGGGGGGCAGTCCTGGGGCTTGAACTCAGGGCCTGGTCACTGTCCCTGAGCTGCTTTTGCTCAAGGCTAGTACTCTACCACTTGAGCCACAGCACCACTGCTGGCCTTTACTGTGTATGTGGTGCTGAGGAATCGCACCTGGGGTTTCATGCATGCTGGGTGAGCACACTCCACTAAGCCACCTTCCCAGTCCATGGTTTCTACTTTTTTAAGAATTGGAGAACTGGGAAGGTGGCTCAGTGGTAGAGTGCTTGCCTTGCATACGTGAAGCCCTGGGTTCGATTCCTCAGCACCACATAAGCAGGAAAAGCTGGAAGTGGTGCTGTGGTTCGAGTGGTAGAGCACTAGCCTTGAGCTGAAGAGCTGAGGGACAGCGCCTAGGCCCCAGGACCAGCAAAAAAAAAATAAAAAACTGGAGTGAGTTGTTTCGCATTTTTGCCACAAAACAACAAAAACAACCCTTCAGTACATGTCTCTGTAAATGCAGTCTGTCTTGCAGTTCCTGGTCCTAATGGATTCATATGTTTTATCTTTTTTTTTGGGGGGGTCTGGTTATGGGGCCTGAACTCTGGGCCTGGGCGCTGTTCCTCAGCTCTTCAGCTCAAGGCTAGCACTCTACCACTTGAGCCACAGTGCCACCTTCGGCTTTTTTTCTTTTTGCTTATTTGGTGCTGGGGAATCAAACCCAGGGCCTCATGCATGCAAGGCAAGTGCTCTACCACTAAGCCACCTTCCCAGCCCCATGTGTTTTATCTTGGCCAGAACCTGTCCGTTGTCATTCTAGCCTCTTGTTGGTGGCTCATTTAAGCCCTTTGTTGGCACATGTGGACCCCTTCCTGCCCCAGGCTTCCTGAAGCCTGTGGAATGTTGGGGCCACTCTTCTTTTCCAGAGTCTTAAATCAGGGAGACAGTCACAGAAGTAGTAAAAATAATCAAGGGGCCAAGCACCTGGAACACAGGCTGTGTGTCCCTCTAGAAAGACATTTGTTAGCTTGCCACCAGTTCAAAGTGTGAATGTGGCTAGGCGCTTTCTTCCTGAGGTGACCCCTGATGCCATTTGGCCCTTTGTCTTGGTGACAGATGAAGAAAGGTTTCTCAGCTGGCCACAGCGATGCACCTGGGTGTCTGGCTGGAGCTCTGCCCCTTGCTTTCAGCTGCGAGCGGCCGGCCTGCCAAGCCCAGTGGGGTAGGGTAGATGGATAGACCGTTAGCCACACCGTGTGTGTGTGTGTGTGTGTGTGTGTGTGTGTGTGTGTGTGTGTGTGTGTGTGTGTGTGTGTGTGTGTGTGTGTGTGTGTGTGTGTGTGTGTGTGTGTGTGTGTGTGTGTGTGTGTGTGTGTGTAGACCGTTAGCCACACCGTGTGTGTGTGTGTGTGTGTAGGAGGGTTGAGTGTGTGAGATAGCCCTCCCCAGTGGGCGGGCCTCAGTGGAAGGCAGGTGGCTGCCAGGGCCTGCCTGGAAGCCCCAGTGCTAAACCTGCCGGAAAAGTCCATGTGGCTCCTCTGCTTGCCAGAAACGCAGAGTATGGCCTGCCTCTTTAGTGGACACAAGCTGTTGCGCGCCCATGACAGATGGTCCTCTTCAGTCCTGTGACCTGGGGTGAGAGAAGCACTGGACCCCCAAGCTGGGTGATTGGTGGGAGGGCTTCAGGGATCTCCAAGGACGTGACAAAGAGAAGATGCCTTGACCTACCATCCCTTTCTGTCAGTTTTCATCTGGAGGTGGCTTTGGGTCTGCCGACAGGCCGGCAAGTCAGCCCTGGCAGCTTCCCACAGAAGGTCCTGGAGTATTGAGAGAGAGAGAGAGAGAGAGAGAGAGAGAGAGAGAGAGAGAGAGAGAGAGAGAGAGAGAGAGTGTAATTGGGGGGTTATGCAGATGTCACACTGCTGCCTGACTGCTCTCCCTTGCAGCCCTGCGAGGAGGTGTGCCTACCTCTTGGGGTATGGGAGCTCTAGCACGTTGGCCCTGCTCAGCTCTGGCAGATTCTTGTGCACAGGTGCAGCCAGGTGCTTGCTCATCTGTCCTGGGGAAGACAGGAAGGGTTGACCTCTTACAGGATGATCCCAGGCCAGTGGGTTAAAGAAGATAACTCTGTCAGTTTGGCACTAGAGATCCAACCCAGGTCCTTGGCCATGCCAAGCGAGCACTCACGGAGCATGGTAGCACTTTCTGAATCCTGGCTCTTGTGTTCTCATTTTTCATTTCCTGTCTCTGTTGCAGGTGTTGGTTGACTGAACGGTCGCTTGCCCCTTTCCAGTTAGTCTTTGTGAAGTCATTGCCCTTTCTGGTCTTGGGAGTGCTGTTGGCAAAGTCCCAAAACTGGTTCTTGCTTTTGCACTCCACCCCCATGGCTTTGGGGGAAACAGAAGAGCTGTGGGGTGCATTGATGATGATGCACATAGCTCTTTCCCTTCTGCCTCATCCCCTGATCCAGGTGCCTGGGGCTCAATTTTAGTTGATTAAAAAAGGGTGACGTTAATCAGGTACTGGTGGCTCACACCTATAATCCTAGCTACCCAGGAGGCTGAGATCTGAGGATCTCCATTCAAACCAGCCCAGGCAGGAAAGTCCATGAGACTCTTTTTTTTTTTTTTTTTTTTTTTTTTTTTTGTCGGTCGTGGGGCTTGAACTCTGGGCCTGGGCGCTGTCCCTCAGCTCTTCAGCTCAAGGCGAGCGCTCTACCACTTGAGCTACAGCGCCACTTCCGGTTTTCTGGTGGTTTATTGGAGATAGGAGTCTCACGGTCTCTCCTGCCCGGGCTGGCTTTGAACCGCGATCCTCAGATCTCAGCCTCCTGAGTAGCTAGGATTACAGGCGTGAGCCACCAGCGCCCGGCTCCATGAGACTCTTATCTCTAACAAACCACCAGAAAACTGGAAGTGGCCTATGGCTCAAGTGGTAGAGTGCTGGCCTTGAGCTGAAGAGTGCAAGGACAGCGCCCAGGCCCAGAGTTCAAGCCCCACAACAGACCCCCCCCCCCAAAAAAAAAAAAAGTGAAGTCTGAGGCTGGGAAGGGAATTTGGTTTAGTGGTCGAGTTGCCTTGCATGCATGAGACCCTGGGTTCAATTCCTCAGTACCACATAAACACAAAAAGCTGCAAGCGGTACTGTGGCTCATGGTAGAGGAAAAGCAGCTCAGGGACAGTGCCCAGGCCCAGAGTTCCAGCCCCTGGACTGGCAAAACAGAAAAACAAACAAGAAAGTGACGTCTGGAGGCAGGAGCTAGGGAAGGACCGCCAGATGTCCCTGTGTCCTGTGTACTCATCCCTGCCTCATGGCCCACGGTGGCTGCTCAAGCAGAAGAAAATAGAATCAGTTGAACTTCCTCCACTTTTCTTTCCTCTCTTCCTTTGTTTTGTTTTGTTTTGTTTTGTTTTTTTTGGTCTGGGGCTCAGAGTCAGGGCCACTTAAATGTAGGAAATGGCTACACTGTAGAGCCTTGCCTCAGCCCTGGATTCTTTTTGTTGGTTGTTTTCCCCTAAATAAAAAAAAAAACAAAAAACGCCATGGTTTTCACTGTGTGCCCCGCTGGCCTTGAATTCCTGGCCTAGTGATGCTCCCCACCTGGGCTTCCCAAGTAGCTGGGGCTGTCACAGGCTCAGCCCTGGGGTCTTGGTCTTGGTTGGACTTCTTCAACAAGCCTGGAAAGGCTGGGGATGTGGCTCAGGGTAGAGCACTTTCTTAGGAAGTTCAAGTTCTGAGGCTGTCTCCAGCACCTCACAATTGCAGTTTTTAAAAACAAAATACATTATCTGGTAAGGGAGGTAAATGTGGCTGGAACCGAGGAGCCACTTAGAAGTTGGACCTGTGCAGGTTGTGAGCTGCCCACACGGCTGTGACTGCCTCCCTCCCCCCATGGGAGAGGTGACAGGGTGGCACTCGTGTGGTTGGGCAACCAGCCGTCCTCCTGGCTCTGATTTGCGGTTCTGGTGGCAAGTTTTTTGCCCAGATCACTGGGGCTTGCTGTCCCTGAGGAGGGCCAGCCCCCCCTCACGGGCTGTTTCTGTTCTTAGCCCTGTCCTCCATGCTAAGAACATGGGGCCCTCTGGGCAGCCCGCAGACGCCTCCAGCCTTGCTGGACCCCGGCTCGCGTGGGTATGTAGACCCAGGAGAGGAGCAGCTCCTCCGGGTCCATGTGAAGAAACCGCTGCTCAGCCGTGGGTCATTCTGATTCCAGGAGACATTCTTGGGGAAAGCATTCATCGAGCGCCTGCGACCGTAAGAGACTTACTTGATGGCTTATGAAGAGCAGAGCTTTATGCCTCTCAGCTCCGGAGGCTGCAGAGTCTAAGATGGAGGTGCAGCTTGGTCTCTGCTGAGGGCTTGCTGCACTTCCATATGTCCTTCTGGAGGCTTTGCCTCCTCTTAGCAGGAGTTCCTTGTTGCTTCACCTGGCTCTGGTCTCTGGAGTGCCTGTATGCTGGGGCTGGCTGCAGCTGGCTGCGACCTGTCTCCCCTCCTGTTTGTGAGGCCCCCCCCAAATCCCATTTCTGATCATGAGGACAGTTGTCAACCAAGAGCAAGAAGGGCCATCTGTTTTTTGGATGGGGCCCTGACGGGCCTGCAGGCTCCTCAGAGCTGGCTGCTACCTTACGCTTCTTCCCCTCCTAAGACCACAGTGTCCCAAGGGCAGGATGTGGCTGACCTGTTTGTCAGCTGTTGGAGTCTGAAGAGCCAGTGCCTGGACAGTTGCCCTAGCATGTACCCACCTGGCTCCTGTGTCCCAGAGAGGCCCTGACCAAGCCGCAGCCATCTTTTTTCTTTTTTTGGTTGGTTGTGGGGCTTTAACTCTGGGCCTGGGCAGTGTCCCTTAGCTCTTCAGTTCAAGGCCAGTGCTCTACCATTTGAGCCACAGTGCCACTTCCGGTTTTCTGGTGGCTTATTGGAGATAAGAGTCTCACAGAGGGCTGGGAATGTGGCTTAGTGGTAGAGTGCTTGCCTAGCATGCATGAAGCCCTGGGTTTGATTCCTCAGTATCATGTAAACAGAAAAGGCCAGAATTGGTGCTGTGGCTCAAGTGGTAGAGTGCTAGTCTTGAGCAAAAGAAGCTCAGGGACAGTGCCCAGGCCCTGAGTTCAAGCCCTAGGACTGGCAAAAAAAAAAAAAAAAAAAAAGAGTCTCACAGACTTTCCTGCCCAGGCTGGCTTTGAACTGTGATCCTCAGATCTCAGCCTCCTGAGTAGCTAGGATGACAGGTGTGAGCTGGCGCCCGGCTTTTCAGCCATCTTCTTGAGGCCCGGTTGGGCTGTGCTTCCCTCCTGTGTTTCTGTGCAGTTCTTTGGAAACCCACGGCCAGTAGGACTCGGGACTTTAAGGGAAGGATCTGTGTCCTGCCTGCGGGGACCCTGGCCTACACCATTCATAGCTCCTGTGTCTTCTTGGGGGGTTGGCAGCCAGGTGGCTACCCTGAGGGAGGGCAGTGAGGTGGAATATGCTGTTGGGGGTGGTGTAGGCTCTGCCCTGCAGCGTCCACCTCTCATCTGTGACGGGCATCTCCTCTGGTGTTTCTCCAGGCACCTTGTCTTCACACGGTTTCCTTCCTGGCCCAGCCCTGCAGCTCTTGGGCACAGGGACTGCCTGACTGCAGCCCGCCTTCCCTCCTTGCTTCTTGCCTTCCTCCTCTCGGGGCTTGCCAAGAATGTGGGGGAGTTAGGGGAGGGACGCAGGAAATGCCTCCCTTCCTCTGACACCGCCCCGCGGTGGGGGAGGGGCGGGCGAGGCTGGGAATGAGCTGTGGGCTGGTGAGGACCCTAGGCTCTCCTCTCCCACAGGCAAAGGGCAGCACAGCCCAGTGGACAGGAGGATTGGGGACCCTGGTAGTGGTTCTTGTTGACCTGCAGGTCCAGAGCTTTCTGGATATTTCACGACAGGACTTGCTGAAAGCAGATTAAACTGTCCTACCTCCACGGCTCACATTGCCACGTGTGTAGGAGAAATAACTTCCAAAACCAACTCCCTCAAAAACTCTCCAGAGGGCCCCCTCTGCTCCTTCTTTGCAGAAGGTGGGCGGAAGGGCCAGGTCTCTGGGCATCTGGCCACCCGGCAGTCTAACAGATCTTGAAGCACGGCCAGCCACTTTGCCTTTTGTCATGGATACCGGTGCTTCCGGGTTACTATCTGTCGATGGTTATGGGGGGGTTAGGCAGCTCCCAGAGAGACCCTGACTCATCATGCATGCGAACGTTTCGGCTCATGCGCGGCACATGTGCACCCCCACACCCTCCTCCCCACATTTGGAACAGCTGAGGACAAGGCAGGGTTTGGGCTTTTGTGAGTAACCACAAGATATTTGCCTCTCAGCTGAACGGCTAGAGCAGCGTGGAGATGGGGGGCTGGCACCTCGCCCCTCAGTCTACCAGCATGACCAGCTCTTCACACCAAGGCTAGCCACTCCCACTTTGGCAGGAATGGTTCATCTTCTGATTCCTGATCCCCAATCCCCGATCTAGCCCTTGACCAGTCGGTGGATCCGACCTAGATGCTGACCCATGGACGTCCGCAAGTCCGTCCCTGCTCAGAGCCGCCCCCTGCTCCTGGGAAGAGGCTCGTATCCCTCAGGGTGGTACAACTCTGGGAGTGTGACTGGCCACCCGAGTCCTAAGAAGTGTCTGGGGACGGCAGCCCTCCTATCAAGAGCGTGCCTGCTGTCTGCGTTCTGAGAAACCCATGTGCAAAGTGCCTGACGCGGAGCTCTGGTCACTGGCCAGGTGGAAGTGTACACACAGGAATCCACCCCGCCGTCCACAGGGCTCCCGTCCGTGTGTGGGTCTCCTTAGCCCCAGTAAGGGTGGAGACTTGGAATCTCAAATAGGAGGCCTGGGTGTCCTTAAAGGGCTAGGTAGGTAGATGCCTGCCTGCCTGCCTATCTGCCTTCCTATCTACCAGCCTGTCAGCGCCAATGACTCTTACCAGTTTACTTGGGAGAACCCTTGCTCTGTTCCAGTGTCTGGGGCCTTGCCTTTCTGAGTGGACTGGAGTCGGCCCTGGCCCTCAAGGGGTCGGTGGCCACTTTGTCCAGCTCCAAAACACGATCATGTGTTTCGTTGCCTGAAAGCTGGTGGACGCTGCTCAGCCCTGAGCCTGCCCTCAGGCTGAGACCATCCACTGAAAGCTGGTGGACACTGCTCAGCCCTGAGCCTGCCCTCAGGCCGGTGACCATCCACTGAAAGCCGGTGGACGCTGCTCAGCCCTGAGCCTGCCCCTGCCCGCAGGTCGGGAGGCTGGCCGCGCACTGGTGTTGTGTCGGTTTCTATGGAGAGAAAACAACGAAGGCGTCAGCTGGAGAGGGCGGGCGGGTGGGGGAGGAGGCAGCAGCTGAGGAAGCAAAGCAGACCTCTGGCCTTTGAGTGGGACTGGCTGTCCCTCCCCTTCCTGGTGGAGCCAGGAAAGCGCAGCGCTGCCATCTGCAGAGCTCTCTGCCCGGGTGGGGTCGGGTGCTGTGTGGGCAGGTGTGACCTCCTCAGGCTTGTGGCACATGTCTGCAGTCCTGCCCCAGTCAGGGCTCAGGTCTGTCTCCTTTCCACCCCGCGCTCGGGGGGCAACCCCCCTCGGAGGTGGCAGGCTGGTGGTGGAGTCCCCCAGATCTGCACTTCCTGCCCTGCCATGGCTGGGCCCGAGCTTGGGCCAGAGCCTCACTGGGCTGCCCGTGAGCTTCCTCCAGTACTGCCCTCTGGACACGGCGGCCTTAGGTCATCTCCGATGCACTTGGAGGCAGACTATTGGCAGACTATTTGCACTGGCTCGCACTGGCTTTGGGTTTCCCCTTCAGAAACCAGTGACCCGCTTGGGCTGCCGCTTCTCCACCCCGGTAGAGGTGTGTGGGCTTGGGATTCTTCCCCAGCAGGGCTCAGTCTGCGTGCCGCCAGGCCAGGCAGATGTGAGGGTGCCAGGACCTTCCCTTTGTCTCATGTCTCACCCAGGGCTGATGGAGCACAGTCCATCCAGAAGACCCTGGAGACCTGAGGGAAATGGTTGGACTAGAAAGCCACTTGGTCCTGGCTTTCAGGTGTGCCTGCATGCCCTTGGCCTGTGAGACAGTGCTGGGGATGGGCCGGAGACAGAAAAGGGGGAGAGGGGGGAAGGGAGGTCTAGGCCCATAGATGAGCAGGGGGCTGCCCCACGCCCATGCTGAAACCCTGGGGAGGGAGGTTCAGCACTGGGGGAGGAGGTTCAGCACTGGGGAGGGAGGTTCAGCACTGGGGGGAGGTTCAGCACTGTGGAGGGAGGTTCAGCACTGGAGGGGAGGTTCAGCACTGGGGGGAGGTTCTGCACTGGGGGAGGAGGTTCAGCCCTGGGGGTGAGGTTCTGCACTGGGGAGGGAGGTTCAGCACTGGGGGGGGAGGTTCTGCACTGGAGGGGAGGTTCAGCACTGGGGGGGAGGTTCAGCACTGGGGGGAGGGAGGTTCAGCACTGGAGGGAGGTTCAGCACTGGAGGGGAGGTTCAGCACTGGGGGAGGGAGGTTCAGCACTGGAGGGGAGGTTCAGCACTGGAGGGGGAGGTTCAGCACTGGAGGGGAGGTTCAGCACTGGGGGGGGGAGGTTCAGCACTGGGGAGGAGGTTCAGCACTGGGGGAGGGAGGTTCAGCACTTGGGTTCTGGTTTTCTTGGCACTGCTGCCTCAGTGCTAAGGCTCGATCAGTGGCTCCTAGCTATTCAGGAGGCTGAGATCTGAGGATTGTATTTTAAGTCAATTCAAGCATGAAAGTCTGTTGAGACTCTTATCTCCAGTTAACCACCAAATAGCCAGATGTGGAGCTGTGGTTCAAGTAGTCGACTGTTAACTTAAGAGGGACAGCTGAGGGACAGTGCCCAGGCCCTGAGTTCAAGGGCCAGTACTGGTACAGCCAGTCAATAAACAGATGAATGAACTAATGGATAAAAGAAGCCAATGCTTTGTCCTTTTAAGTAATGGGGAGAGAAACTTTTCCCTAGTGAAATAGTGTTGCTACTTGGTGTTGGGCCTTGTAGGTGTTTTGGGGCAGGTAGACACGGGGCACTGGGGTCAGTGTGTGTGGAAACCCGCCCTCCCAGTATGGCTGAGGTTCCGTGTACCCATCTGCCCAGTGAATTTCCATCTTCCTTGACGTCAGCTGGCTTTTTGACATGCATGTGGAAGGTGTTAACAAATGAGCTTAAGACTTTTCCTTTGGAAGATTTTTTTTTTTAACAGACCAGAAAATTGTTTCCAAGTTCCTTAGACCAGCGCCAGCCATGGTGTGTCTGGCCCTAGGGCCCAGCCGTGTCCCCGGCCCTCAGCTGCTCCCTGGCTTAGTGCAGGCCAGCGCATTATGGGTACGTGGGTGGTGCTTGTGGTTGTTTCCCACCTTAATTTCTTTCTATTTTAGGGGTACTGGTCATGGTGCTGTTCCTGAGCCTTTGTGCTTAGGGCTAGCACTCTGCCACGCCACTTGAGCCACAGCACCACTTCTGGCTTTTTGGTGGTTAATTAGAGAAGAGTCTCCTCACAGACTTGGCTACCTGGACAGGCTGGCTTTGAACCTCAGTCCTCAGATCTCAGCCTTCCAAGGGGGATTACAGACAAGAGCAGTGGGTGTCCAGCTTGAGCACTTTTTGAGACACGCCCTAAACCTGTGTTTTGGAGGGGGCCCTCTGCCTCAGTTACTGTGGGACGTGTGGCTAGTGTCGGCGCAGAACTTGGGGAAGATGTTAGTGAGGGCACCCACATGCTACACTGTACACGCGCCACACCATACACGCACCCCTGCCCACCCGAGGGCCTGGAGGGCCCTCACCCACAGCAGGGGGGAAAGCACAGCCAGAGGCACCGGGTCTGCAGAGAGAAGTCAGAAGTATGAGCGCTTGTTTTTTTAAACCACGTGTGTTCCTATTGTGGCATGCTGGTGTCGAATGCAGATTCAGAACATTAGCTCGTTGTGGAATCGCCAGGGTTGCACAGTCCTGTTTTGTACCTCCAGCATGCATATGTATCTAGTTCCTCACCACAATTTGGAAACGCCACACATGGCTAGCTCAGCTGTTTCATTCTACTTCTCCATCCTCACCCACTTGGCACACCCTCTGCCTTGGCTCACTCAGGGCTGGAGGAGGATTGAGGGGGTGCTGCCCGCCCGCCCGCTGCCCCCCTTCTCTCCCTGGATTTTAACATAGGTCATTGGTTCAGGAAGGTCACTGGGGGGCGGGGGGAACGACAACATAGGCATCTCCCAAAGGCATCACCTCCGGTACTTGGGGTGGAGGTGTGGCCTCAGCGGTGAGCACTTCCTGTGGGACTTGGTCCCACCTGCTCGGGGGCTCACTAGGCTCTGTGTCTTAGACACTTGGCACACAGGTGGCCTGGGATGGTGGTTGGTGTGCATATTGTGCATAGCGGCTGTCCCAAGGTGGTTGAGCCAGGGCAGGAGATGCCTGCCAGGAAGCTCTGGAGAGTCTCGTCTTTGGATTGAAAAACAAGTGCACCGAGGGACGGCCACTCACGGCCACACGCAGGCAGCTCTGGGGCAGGTGCCTGAGCAGCCCTCCTGCCCTCCTGTCCCCTGAGGACACTCTGGGCACCCAGGTGGGTATGCTGTGTTTATCTGAGGATGCACATGGTCCTTTGTACCGAGCAGTCTTAGGCCTTGGCCCGGCCCCGCACCGCTGTGAATAGAGCCAGAGGCCTCTTCCAGGTGGAGGCAGCTTAGGGATATTTTTATGTAGGATTTGAAGACAGGAAGGTATTGGCTCTGGACAGGAAATGGAGCCATGTGTTTTCCTGGGGCAGGAAGATCTCCACCGAGGAGATACGTGGAGGCCTTCAGATGCTTCAGTGGGGAGCATGGCAGGGGTTCCTCTGGGAGGAGCTCTGCGCACTCCAGCCCCTGCTTCCTGCCTGGCTGTCACTGCTCCACCTGGGGAAGGGAGCAGAGTCGTGCGCTCCCCAGGCTCTGCAGAGCAGGCATCTGCATCTGGGGCTTGTCTGCGCAAGTCTGGTCACGAGACAGCCCCCTCTCTTCTGGGCTACGTGGAAGTCCTCCTGGCTGGAGGACCAGCCAGACACCCTTAGAATCTCCGGGTGTGCTCCTAAACACCCGCGCTCCTCCCAGCACGGGGCGGGGTCGGGGGGGCTCCGTGTGTCCCCATTCCCTCTGGCCACTTCTTTTTAAGTAAGTACTCCAGAATTTTTTTATTTTTAAGACAGGCTCTCAAGGCCCAGGATGGTCTTGAATTCTCCTGCCTCAGCCCTCCCATGCTGGGATCACAGATTGTGTGCTATTACGTGGGGATTCTTTGTTGTTGTTGTTGTTGTTGTCGGTTGGTCACGGGGCCTGAACTCTGGGTGCTGTG
This sequence comes from Dipodomys merriami, assembly GCF_024711535.1. Lineage (NCBI taxonomy): Eukaryota > Metazoa > Chordata > Mammalia > Rodentia > Heteromyidae > Dipodomys > Dipodomys merriami. Next base: position 1,069,463 of record NW_027204270.1, read on the forward strand.
CCTCAGCTCTTCAGCTCAAGGCTAGCGCTCTACCGCTTGAGCCACAGCACCACTTCTGGCTTTTTCTGCTTATTTGTTACTGAGGAATGGAACCCAGAGCTTCATGCATGCTTGGCAAACACTCTACCACTAAGCCACCCTCCCAGCCCATCTTCTACCTTCTGTAGGCCCCTGGGTACTGCCTGCCCCCTCCTCCAGGTCTCTGAACAGCTCATGTTCCTGTCACTGAGCTGTGAGCATAACTCATCACATGAATTGACCCACGCCTTCATGCGTGGGAAGACAGGGAGGTTGAGCAAACAGGCTATGTTTTCATGGAAACCCAGTGGGCTTGGCCACTCCTGGAGAAGTGAGGCTATGGTTGGGCGTATTCTGTCTTCTAGAATGGACACTGAGCAGAGAAAGCCCTTGGCTGTGCTACCTGTTGGGACTCAGCACTCAGGACGACCCTCCCCTCCCATCAGAAGCTATGGCTCTGCTCATTGGGCTGGCAGAGCGTGTACTTAGGGATCAGGGGGCTTGGATCACCCCGTTGCCCCCTCAGGTCCGCGCACCTCATGGTTATGCAGCTATGTCCTCGTGCTATGTCCTCTAGAGGTGATTGAAAACCAGAAACAGCTGCGTGTCGATGCTGGCAAGGAAGTCCAGTCCTGGAGGCAGCAAGGCCTTGGGCTCTTTACCAGAACTGACCCCTGCCCCTGGTCTGGGTGAATGAAGCAGGGCTGTGTGGGCTGGGACTGAGGCAGGCCTGGGGGGCCTGTTCATCCCCCTGTGGTACCTCCTGAGGGGTGCTTCCTGGAGCCTCACCCCCTGCCATCCCCATGGAACACTTAATTAAGTCCCATTCTTGGTGAATCAGCCTTTTAAGAACAGCGACCACGGCGTCCTGTGCCTCCTGGGTTGCGGTCCTCCTCTCGGCAGCGTTTCCTCCAGTCCTGGACGGGAAGGCCGGGCCTGTTTGTCTTTCTCCGTCTCTGCTGAGGGGTGGCAGGCAGCCAGGCGTCCATTACAGGCTGCCCTGCCCGAGGGCGAGTCATCGTGATGGAATGTCTACTGGGAGCCGCAGAGGGGCCGGGAAGGAGGAGGTCTCTTGCAGAGCACCCCTCCCCCACCCCCACCCCCACCCCTCCCCCAGAGCCTGGGTGGAAGCCCACCCCGCTGCCAGTGCACGCGCTGCGTGGCCCTCTGGACTCGTATCCGTGTTTTAAGCCTTTTTACTGGTTATTTTTCGGGGACTATAAAAGGAACACCCTGTGCCATCCATTTGGGGGCTTCCCACCTACTGTGTATGAAATGGGGTCTCTGTTGCGAGGGTGGTGCTAGTGTGAAGACCAGGCCCACGTCGTGGGTCAGGACACCTGTCTGGTGTCCTCATGGAGCCCAGACGTTGGCCACACCTTGTCCTGGTGCTCAGCCTGGTCTCGCAGTTCTGCTGAGCGCCCCAGAAGCAGAGCCCCCTTCCCCCCCATCACACCTCGCTTCCCAGAGGTGACAGAGCCAGCGCCAGCCCTGCCCAGAGTCCCCAACCCCCCCCCCCCCGCTTCTAAAAGAAAAAAAAAGGTCATTCAGGCCCCTTTGCCAGGGGAGGAGAGTGCCCAGCGCCCTGCAGCGAGGGTGCAGGCAGGGTCTCAGTGCCCCCGGTGTGCTCGGAGAAGACTGGAGAACACTCGCTAGCAGCATGGAAGGAACCAGAGACAGCCTAAGTGAAAGGAAAATGGAAGTCAGGCTTCAGCATTGGCATTTCTGTCTCGTTTGGGGGTTGGAGTTGTTTTCCAAATTCGATCTGCTTCCGCTGTAGCGCATTAGTCAGAAAACAGGTGAACTCAGTGTGACACAGAATGCGCATTGTCACGGTGACATGTTGAACGGTACTCACAAAAACAGCTTGGTGACATTAGTGCCGGAGAATCTTCACAAAAGGCCCATGGCTCCAGCCGGGCCGGGTCGGACAGCAGGGTCGGCCCGTAGACGGCAGATAGCAGAAACGCTATCCAGTCCACCCAGTGCAGCGAGGCCTGCTGCCTCCGGGCCTGGGGTTGGCCCGGCAGAAAGCCTTTCCGCAGTGGGGCCCGGGGGTCCAGGCACTTGCTACGGAATTGCTATGGTCAGCCCGGGTTTGCCGCTGCCTTCCCCGCATGGTGGCAACACAGGCTCGCTTTCCGTGCCACGTCCGTTTGGACACCCGGTTGTTGCTGCCGAGGGCTGCTCTGCCCGAGATGGCCTTTGCGACGCGGGAGCCTGTCCTGACATGTCCTGGAGCACCCGCGTGCGCTGTGCCCCAGCTGGGACCCGTACATGAGGGACAGAGGAGGGTCCTCGTGCCGGTCCTGGTGTGAGCTGGGGGCTTCCTGGTCTGCTGGCTGCTAAGGAAGTGGGAGACCCCGCTGTGGTGTGCAGGCTAGGTGCCCAGGCCTCAGGGCAGGAGCACTGCGGGGCGGGGGGGGCCTCTTCTAGGGGTGGGGTGTGCAGAGCCTCCTCCCAGGGGAGGTAGCCTCTACCTTGAAGAACTTGCAGTTGCCCAGTAGCACCTCCGCTACTGTGGGATTGGTTGTTGGTGCTGTTTGGGCCCTGACAGCTTAAGCCGGGGTCCGCCTGAGGTCCAGAGCCCCCTTCCTGCCTTGACACTACCCAGGGGCCACCATTCAGAAGGAACTCTACTCTTGGTGGAGAGTTGAATGGGTCCTGACCAGGGACTTGGTTAAGTTGGAGCAGTAAACCTGAGCTGTGTGGGGTGGTTAAGGTGCGGAGAAGGGGCAGGACTCTGTTCTGCACCACTGCAGCTGCGTGGCCTCCGGCTGCTCCCCCGCAGGCCCGCCCTCAGGCAGTGACCAGCTCAGGACCCACTGATCTCTCCAGCCTTCTTGAAGCCAGGCAGGGCTGTGCCCAGGACTGGGGCCTGCTTCAGTTATTCCTAGATTGTCTCACACGGCCATCTTCTTCTCTGTCAGGCTGTGACCCTGTCTGCTGTGTTCTCGAATTTTCCGGGAGGGCTGTTTTATTCGCTCTCCCATCTCCCATCCCTTGGTCTTACTGGATGTCTTTCTCGTCTCGCTGTTGGCTCTGTTTGTGCCAGGGATCCCTCTGTGTCAGCAGAATTGACCCCAGGATCGACTCTGCCTGGCCCACTTTCTGGTCCCCCAGCCACGTTGGAGCTCCGGGTCATGAGCGTGGGCCTGCCTGGGAGCACAGAGCCTAGAGACCCCAGGGGGCTTTCTCCTCTACCCAGAGCCCATCTTCCTGCGAGGGGTCCTGAATCTCTGCAGAATGAATCCCAGATATGTGTGGGGACTTGGCCCCTTCTGACCCTAGAGGTTTCCCGTGGACAGCCAAGGCAGCCACAGCATGCAGACTGCCCTGGTTCTCACTTACCTCTCGGTCCCTTTTGCTGGGGAGCGTTGCTTGATGCCAGAGGACACTGACATCTGAGGTGCTGTCCCTGTCCCAGTCCCAGGTGACTCCCAGAGGCGGCGTAGGGAGGGGCTGGTTTTGAAGCTCCATTCACAGTAACATTTTTATGAGAAAATCACAATATTGACAGGCTGGCCGAGGAGCAGGAGCAGCCCCCACCCACGTGCACCTAGGCCTGGTGCGCACTGGGCAGCCTATCCTTGCGCTGGTTTTTTTTTTTTTTTTTTTTTGTCGGTTGTGGGGCCTGAACTCTGGGCCTGGGCGCTGTCTCTCAGCTCTTCAGCTCAAGGCTAGCACTCTACCACTTGAGCCACAGCACCATTTCCGACTTTTTCTGCTTATGTGGTGCTGAGGAATTGAACCCAGGGCTTCATGCATGGAAAGGCAAGCGCTCTACCACTGAGCTACCTTCCCAGCCCTGCGCTGGTTATTTTTGAAGTGGGGTCTCGCTTTATGCCTGGGCTTGTCTGGGCTGTCATCTTCCCACTAGTGCTTACGGTGTTGCTGGGTGTGGCAGTCGTGTGCCAGTGTGCCCAGGCTTTGTTGAGATGGAGCCTCACAAATCACTGACCTCAAACAGTGGTTCCTTATCTCCCAAGTAGCTAGGAGTATAGGCGTGAACTACTGTACCTGGTGATATCTGGCTGTTCTGTATCCTTATCTGCTGGTTTGCAGCTCCTGTTCACTTCTGGAGAAATCTTGGTTTAATGTGAACTTTTTCTTTTTTTTTTGTCGGTCGTGGGGCTTGAACTCTGGGCCTGGGCGCTGTCCTTCAGCTCTTCAGCTCAAGGCGAGTGCTCTACCACTTGAGCTACAGCGCCACTTCTGGTTTTCTGATGGTTTATTTGAGATAGGAGTCTCACGGTCTCTCCTGCCCGGGCTGGCTTTGAACCGCGATCCTCAGATCTCAGCCTCCTGAGTAGCTAGGATTACAGGCGTGAGCCACCAGCGCCTGGCTTAATGTGAACTTTTTCTAAGTGGTGCGTGCATGCATGTGTGCGTGCGTGTGTTCTGGGGCTTGAATCCAGGGCCTGTTTCTGTCATTGAACTACTTTCAGTAAAAGCTGGCATGATTACCACTTGAGCCACACCTCCACTTTTGGCTTTTTGGTGGTTAACTAGAGAGAAAATTCTTGCCGGGCGCTGGTGGCTCACGCCTGTAATCATAGCTACTCAGGAGGCTGAGATCTGAGGATCACGGTTCAAAGCCAGCCCGGGCAGGAGAGACCGTGAGACTCCTATCTCCAATAAACCACCAGAAAACCGGAAGTGGCGCTGTAGCTCAAGTGGTAGAGCGCTCCCCTTGAGCTGAAGAGCTGAGGGACAGTGCCCAGGCCCAGAGTTCAAGCCCCACTACCAACAACAACAACAAAAAAAATTCTTGAAGACTTTCTTGCTTAGGCTGGCTTCAAACCATAATCCTCAGATCTCAGCCTCCTGAATAGCTAGGATTACACTGATGCCTGACCCAAGCATGTTTTTGTTCTTCAGCTAGACTTGTGGATGGTGTAAGTGCTGGCTCCTATCTCAGTTCCAAATCTGCGCTGGAAATAAATCTTACTTCCTTGAATTCCATGCTGACTTATGCCTGTTGAGAAAAAAAGAGCACATGGCTTTGTGTGGATGTGTTTGCTGTGACCGGGGTTCCGCGCAGGTTGTGGCCACATGCCAACTGGCTTGCCGAGGAGCTGCCCCATTCCGCTGAAGCATCCCACACCCTGGTTTTCTGTATCAGCTCAGACGATGGTGCACCTGCGCCCTGCCCATTGCCTGTGGTGGCTGTAGTCTGGATCAGCCTTGTGGGGTGGGGGCTGGGACAGGATGAGGTGGAGCCTTGGGGCCTTCCCAGCAGGCATGCTAATAAGCCCTTTCCAGTGTTGATTGGATGTCAGGACACCAAGGCCTATGTTGGGACTCAGACTTGGTACCCGGCACCTTTGCTCATTGGCTAAGGCTCTACCAGCTACCATTCCTCCACTCCCTGTGGCCGCTGCTTTATTCGGTGGTTTTGCAGTCCATAGTTGCAGGAATTTTTCTTGTTTTGTGTCAGACACGGGGGTTTACACAGGCTTTCCAGTTCTTGTAGGTATTTTGTCACTTTCTTGATGGGGTACTTTGAAGTACAACATTTGTTTTGAGGCTTGAACTCGGGTCCTTACACTTTCTCTTTGCCTTTTAGGCTCAAGGCTGATGCTTGCTCTACCATTGAGCCACAGCTCCACTTCTGGCTTTTTGCTGGTTAACTGGAGATAAATCTCAGGTTTAGGCTGGCTTTGAACTGGGATCTCATCTTGGATTACAGGAGTGAGCCACTGGTGCCTGTCTCAGTAGAAAAGCTTCATGGAAACACGATTGTCTTTCTTTCTTTTGAGATAGGGTCTTACTCTTGGTCCTGTCTGGACCTTTCTCTCTGGCGCAGGCTGGTTTGAAACTTATAGATCTTGCCTTAGTCTCCAGACGCTGGGATGACAGCACCGCACCACCACACCGAGCACAAACGTTTCAGAGGACACGTTTTTATTTACGCGGACGGAGCTCTGCTTTTCTATTTCCCTTTGCTCCTCATGCTTCAGTGTCATCTGAGGTGCTGGGGCCAGGTGCTGGCTGGAAACAGCCGGCACTTGCCGCCTTGGGTTCACCATATTTCGGCCCCCGTGGTCTCTGGTTAGTGGTTCAGAACATGCTTGGGCCTGTAGCCAGGCTTGAAGGGACCAGGCGTACCTTGCCCTCGGTGGGCAGTCTGAAGCACAGCTAGGGTGGCAAGGGCCTCTGAAGGCTCCTAGTCACCCTGCCAGGGAACTTGGTGGCGCTCTGAATTGTGGTCTTGCTGCAGTACCAGTGGATCTCAGTGGTGTGGCTGTGTGTGCATGGTGGTGGTGATCTCAGTGGTGTGGCTGTGTGTGCACGGTGGTGGTGATCTCAGTGGTGTGGCTGTGTGTGCATGGTGGTGGTGGTGATCTCTGGTGTGGCTGTGTGTGCACAGTGGCGGCAGTAGTTGTGATGATCTCTGTGGTGTGGCTGTGTGTACATGGTGGTGGTGGTGGTATCAGTGGTGTGGCTGTGTGTGTATAGTGGCAGTGGTGATCTCTGTGGTGATCTCAGTGTAGCTGTGTGCACAGTGGCGGTGGTAGTGATCTCAGTGGTATGGTGGTGGTGATCTTGGTGGTGTGGCTGCGGTGTGCGTGGTTGTGGTGATGTTGGTGGTGTATCTGTGGTATGCACCAGCTGTGTGCTGTGGCTTCTCAGGAGAGGCACAGACAGGTCTTCGTGGAGGCTTCTTTGGACTTGAAACACCTTATATTCACAGGGCAGTTGCTGCAGGGCCACGGGGGCCCTGCCGCTGTGGCTGTTCCCCAGAGGCTCATGGGTGGAGTTGCCGCTGTCCACGGTGTTCTTGCCCCGGTCCAGCGGCCTCTGTTCAGTGGCACACTGGCCAGCATGCGTCTGGGAGTTGACATGCACAGCCCAGGCTGTGCAGGAGCCCCTGTTGGTCTGTGGTGGGCGCTGGTGGCTTCGCTATTCGGGAGGCTGAGGTCTGAGGATTGTGGTCAGAAGCCAGCCCAGGCAGAAAAGTCCGTGAGACTGTCATCTCCAGTTAACCAGCAAAAAGCTGGAAGTGAAGGAGTGGCTCAAGTGGTAGAGAGCCAGTGAGGAGGCCCTGGTTGAACAGTGTTGGCGTGTCTGTGGCGAAAGTTCGGTGTTGGTAAACACAGGCGTGACTTGGCTGGGGGAGGCGGGGTGCTGGAGCGCCCGGAGCACACCTCGTGTCCACTGCGGCTTGTGGCCGCGGGGGTGGAGGGGCCGGCCCTGTGGATGTGGGGTCCTGCCCACCTCCGGGGCCCTCTGAGTGACACCAGTGTGCACCCAGAGTGTCCTTCCACCCCCTTGCTCCTTCCAGCCATCTCCAGGCCCTGGGTCAGTTCACACAAGCCATGGCGAGGGGGCCCTGCTGGGCTTTTCCCTGCTCTGCAGCCACCTCGCTGTTCAGGGCTTCAAGTGAGGTCTCCCCAACTTCGAAGGGGCCTGGGGGCTGAGTGCAGCATGTAGCACGTGGCATGTGGGCACAGTCTCAAGCTCATTCTTGGTGGTTCCTGCTGTCAGTGTGTGTTGTAGGGTGTGGGGGACAACGATTCTCCATCAAGAGGCCAGGGTGAACGGCACTGGGTAGTATGGCCCCCGGCGCCCCCCTCCCCCCGCGGGCAGCTGACCACTGGCCCTGGCCCCGCGGTCTGCGTCAGAACCGCCTCTGGTGGCTTCGGCCTGAAAAAAACAACCTGGAGGTGACGGGTGCTAACTGGTCTTCACAGAAGAGGAAGGGTACGGTGCTCTGTCGCTGGGCCCGGTTTTGACCCCACGGCCTGCTGCCTGGGGCCCGGGCCCGCTGGGCGGCCTGCGCCTGGGGGCCCGGGCTCCCTGTGACCGGTGTTGGAGATGGAGTCCCTGTCCTCCCCAGGCCTTGAGAATGAGCCCCGTGCTACCTGGAAGAGGCGCTGCGGGCCACAGGCACTCTCCAGATGACCTCAGCGTTGTCTCAGCCGCTGGGGGACCCCAGCCGGAGCAGCCGTTTCCTCGGGGTGACTGGGTGCCCACCCAGCAGAGCCGGGACGGGCACAGCTGGCGGGGGGCCAGCCTGGGGTAGGCGCACCACACCCTCGGGGCCGAGTGCTTCTCTCCGGGCCTCTGAGGTTTCTGGCGTGGGCACGGGGCCGGGCTGGGTCTTGCGGCTTTCCTCTGGTGAGAACAGCTCACTTTCCCACCTGCTCGGCGTCTGCTCAGACAGGAAGCCCCACCCTCTGGTGTCCGCCCCCTTGGCCTCTTCCCAGACCGCCTCCTTAGCCTCCTGCCCCAGCAGGCATGCCTGGCTGTGTGCACTGGCCTGAGACCCCAGGGCCATTCCATGGTCATCTCCTTTCCCTGCCTCCGCCCCAGGGGTTGGGGTACCCCTCAGCCCCTCGCACCGCGCCTCTGCCTGCCGCCTGGGCCGCCCACGCCCCCCCCTCCCCCGTGGAAACAGCTCAAGATGGGGTGACCGGCTGACTGCTCCCTTCCGCTCCCCTCGGGCAGCCAGGCCCTTCCCTCCTCATCCCATCGGGCACTTCTCCCAGGTGCTGTCTCCCGTGCTCCCCGGACCTCTGCCTGCCTCTGCCCTCCAGGCCCCTGGCTGAGGCTCCACCTCTGCCACTTGCCCGCAGGTCATTTCATGGTTGGCCCCTGCTCAGACAGGCCTCCTGCCGGCCTGTGTAGTGAAGGCCGCTGTGTTCCCGGAGCCCCAGGTCCTCATTCTCTTGCAGATGAACCATCGCTGAGGGGAAGTCTCAGGCTCACCCCTTCCCTGGCTTGGGGGGGGGCCTGTTGAGTGTGTGCCCCTCCTCTGGACCAGGGCTGCACCCCGCCCTCACCGGCTGGGCCACCCCCTTCCCAGGCCCCTTCTGAGCCTTGCCCATGGAGCCCTCCAGCTGGTTGGGTGCATGCAGTTGCTGTTGGGGTGCAGTGAGGGTCGCGTTCTGGTGAGGCATCACGGGAGCTCACTGGGCCAAGAGCGCGATGCCAGCCCTGGAGGTCAAGGGACGTAAGAGTCAGGCGGAGCCTCTGTGGGGGCCGGAGTGTTCGTCTGCACCCCACCCCGAGCCTCTGCAGCTGTGGAGTGAGGTCACCTCGTAGCTGCCAACAACATCGGCTTTGTTCTTGGGGTGACTTGTCTCTCGCCGGCAGCATCAGGCTTACCTTTGCACGTGTGGCCCCACGGCGAGGAGGAGGGGCAGGTCTGGTTCTGTGCACTCTAGGCATGGTGGGACATGCGTGTGATCACAGGCGTGGGAGGAGAGACCCCGCCCCAGGGCCCCAGGGGCCAACAGAGCTTGTGTGTTCATCACAGGTCTCCGAGCCCCCAGCCCCCATGAGACCCAAACCCGATGACTCTTCCCAGTGCCCCGCATCCTCTGAGAAGGACAAGCAACCCAGCTGGCTGCGGACCTTGGCTGCTTCCTCCAACAAGGTGTGGGGGGGGGCTGTTGGAAGTCCTGGGGAGGAGGGCTCGGCCCAGCTGACACTCACAGACCAGTCTCTTGCAGAGCCTCGGCTGCCCTCACCCTCGCCAGCGCCTCTCTGCTTTCCGACCCTGGTCCCCTGCGGTCTCTGCAAGCGAGAAGGAGATCTCCCCACACCTCCCAGCCCTGATCCGAGACAGGTGAGACGCGCACGGGCTGCCTGCCAGCGACGGCACGGTCCACTCGTGTGCCAGCCTGCTCCCGGCCCCAGCATTTGTGGGTCTCAGTCTGTGAAGCTTGACATTGAGATCCAGTCGGAAGCCAGGCGCCGGTGGCTCACACCTATAATCCTGGCTTCTCAGGAGCCTCTGAGCAGTGAGGTTCCAAGCCAGCTGGGGCTTCAGAAAAGGTTCCGAAACTCCACCTCTGGCCAGCAAGCCAAGCTAGATTCGAGGCCTGGCTCGAGAGGTGGAGCTGTGAGCAAAAGAGCTGAGGGAGAACTGGAGGCCCCGAGTTCAAGGCCTGGTACCGGCAAAAAAAAAAAAAAAAAAAAAAAAAAAGAAAGAAAACATGGGCTGGGGAGGTGGCTCAGTGGTAGAGTGTTCACCTAGCATGCATGAAGCCCCGGGTTCGATTCCTCAGCACCACAGACACAGAAAAAGCTGGAAGTGGCGCTGTGGATCAAGTGGTAGAGTGCTAGCTTTGAGCAATAGCAGCTCAGGGACAGTGCCCAGGCCCTGAGTTCAAGCCCCAGGACTGGGGGAACAAATAGAAAACAGAATAGGATTCAGAGTTGAAGGAAAAAGTGTTTCCCCTTGGCGTGGGCAGGCGTTAGCTCTGCCAGGTGTCCGGCTATGGGGCTAGGGCTGCGTGCCGGAGGGGCCTCAGGCGGGCTTGCAGGACCTAACTCCTCCTCCTGTGTGCCCTGCAGCTTTTACTCCTACAAGAGCTTCGAGACAGCTGTGGCCCCCAATGTGGCCCTTGCCCCGCCAGCCCAGCAGAAGGTGGTGAGCAGCCCGCCGTGTGCCACTGTGGTGTCCAGAGCTCCCGAGCCTCTCCCCACTTGTGTCCAGCCTCGGAAGCGGAAGCTGACTGCAGACACCCCAGGAGCCCCGGAGACGCTGGCGCCCACAACTGCCCCGGAGGAGGACAAGGACTCGGAGGCCGAGGTGGAAGTTGAGAGCAGAGAGGGATGTAAGTCGGCTCCTGGGGCCTCGGGACCCTGGGCTGGGGTGCGGAGGCGTGGGCGTGGCTCCACCCCGGCTCTTCTCCGAGGCACCGCTGACCAGGGCCTGTCTCTGTCCCCAGTCACGTCCTCCCTGTCCTCGCTGTCCTCTCCGTCCTTCACCTCGTCCAGTTCTGCCAAGGACCTGAGCTCCCCAGGCACGCACGCCCCGCCGGCGGCCGCCCCGGATGCCGCAGCCCATGCCGACACCCCCAGTGGGCTGGAGGCGGAGCTGGAGCACCTGCGGCAGGCCCTGGAGGGCGGCCTGGACACCAAGGAAGCCAAAGAGAAGTTCCTGCATGAAGTGGTCAAGATGCGCGTGAAGCAGGAGGAGAAGCTGAACGCAGCCCTGCAAGCCAAGCGCAGCCTCCACCAGGTGAGAGTGGGCGTCGGCCTTCCTCCCGCTGATGGGGAGGGCCTCGGGAGGGGCGGAGGGGGTCGGCCAGGTGACCCAGCCACACCGGGCGCTTTCTCACGGAGCCACATCCCCAGCCCGGGGCCTCCTGAGTGGCTGGGACTGCCAGTGTGTGCCAGCTTCATGGTTGAGATGAGGTCTCACTAGCTGTGCCCAGGCTGGCCTCTGTGTGACCCCGGTCCCCCGTGTGCCAGGCCACTGTGGCCATCTTGATGTCCAGCAGCCCCTTGGAGCTCCCAGGGAGAGCTCCCGCAGTGGGTTTGGCTGTGTCTCTTCCTCCGCCCAGCGGCCACACACCGAGCGGCCGCCCCGCCAGCAAAGCCTCCAGGGAGTCAGTCTAGCAGAGCACTCTGGGAGCACACGTTCGTGGGGACACGGCCTCTACCTCATACTCGCTGTCAGCCTGGCCCACGTCACTGTGTGTGGTTCGGCAGCTCCACTCTGGTGCCTCCTTTTTACATGGTTGTTTCTGATTGTAAGTGTGCAGCCATTGGGGGGCAGGGGGGTAAGAGGGCAGGGCCGGCCGGCCTGCCTTCCCCGGCGCGCGCCTCCCCTCTCCCCCCATGGCCCAGGTCACACCGCAGCCTGTGTCTGGCAGCTCCACAAGCGTGGTCTTTAGCACAACACAACCCTGTGAGTCTTGGGGCTGCAGGACTTCACACACTCGCTCTCCTGGGAGCGTCTCAGTCACTCGCCCCAGCTACTGTCGGCTGTCCCCGCTGTCCCCGCTTCTTGGCAAAGGTGTGATTCCCACTTGTGCTTTCAGAGGCGGGGGCATGAGTCACCGCTGTTCTGACACTCGGGGGAAGGGCGGCAGGCTGTGCCAAGGCTGGTGATGGCCCCATCTGCTGGGGGGTGACCTACCCCAAAGTGGCCACCCCGGGGTTCGGCTGGCATCTGAGAGGAGGCATTCCGAAGCTGGCTGCTGAGGTCCTGGGGGCACTGAGAGGAGGGCAGGGTGGGCAGGAAGCCGGGTGGAAGGATGCGTGGCCCGAAGGGGCTCCGAGTGGGCCGGCAGCGACCTTGAGCCCCTCTCGCAGGAGCTGGAGTTTCTGCGTGTGGCCAAGAAGGAGAAGCTGCGGGAAGCCACGGAGGCCAAGCGGAGCCTGAGGAAGGAGATCGAGCGCCTCCGAGCCGAGAATGAGAAGAAGATGAAAGAGGCCAACGAGTCTCGGGTGCGCCTGAAGCGGGAGCTGGAGCAGGCGCGGCAGGCCCGAGTGTGTGACAAGGGCTGCGAGGCGGGCCGTCTGCGCGCCAAGTACTCCGCTCAGGTACGGGCGGGCACAGAGCCAGCCGTCCCTTCAGCCCAGGCCGTCCGTGTCCCCACCGCCACGTGGCTCGGCTGGATGGTAACACGTCCCACAGCCGCACGCCCGAGCGAACCATCCCCAGCGAGCCGTGGTATGGCCCGGGTGCCTGCCACCCACTGAGGCCCTCCCTGGTCACCCCCCACCCCCACCCCCGGCCCCGGCCCCGGGCGTGAGTCCTGGGAGGCCACAGTGCACTGGCCTGAGTCAGGGAGGCTCTGCTGCCCTCAGTGCGGGGAGCCGCCCCGCCCCGCTGGGCGTCTGTCTCGGGCAGAGGCGGGTAAATTCTGGCAGGCTGAACCCGGTCTTGGTTCAGGGCACAGGCAGAGCAGGGTCCAGCACAGGAAGGTGGGGCCCTTTCTAGAAGTGGGTGGCACCGCCCGGCGGGCAGTGTGCGACTGACCCTTGGTGTCCTTTCAGATCGAGGACCTGCAGGCCAAGCTGCAGCACGCAGAGGCGGATCGGGAGCAGCTGCGGGCTGACCTGCTGCGGGAGCGCGAGGCCCGTGAGCACCTGGAGAAGGTGGTGAAGGAGCTGCAGGAGCAGCTGTGGCCACGGCCGCCGCCTGAGCACACCGGTGGCGGGGGCGGCACCGACCTGGAGCCCTAGCCCTGGCGCGGCCGCCCGGCGGCGTGGTCTCCAGCTTGACCCCCAGCTCAGGCCCGGTGGGCGGGTGGCAGCGGGCGTCGCTGCCCAGGCCCGGCCCCGCCCCCGCAGCCACCCAGCACAACGTCTCTACTGTGCCTATTACCAAACGAGTGTTTGTAACCACACACTTTTGGAATCCACTGCAAAATTTTCTACTGGCCAAGTTCAAGTAAGCAAGCTGTGTCCCTAGCTGCAGCCAGTCCACGCCAGCACGGTGGCTTGTGGCTGGATCTCTGCTTGCCAGAACATTCTAACATTTACACTTTTGTTATAAGCTATTTAAAACCAATAAGGAGACTTGATACTCAGAAAAATCAACACGTTTTTTAGTGACTAACTTTCATAGGCTTTGACACGCCACACCGTCTGGAGGCCCGCCCTGGGGCCTGGGAAGCCATCACCGCTCATCTGTGCCCGCGGCCGCACAAGGGCAGCAAGGGTTTTCTTCAGAGTTTATTTTTTCAGCGACAAGGGCCCGGGTCTTCCTGCTCCGCCAGGAAGAGCAGGTCGAGTGCCGCGTGCGAGATGAGCCGAACACTGCCCGCCTTACCGCCGCCCGCCCCGCCGCCCGGCCGCCGCTCCACGGGCTCCCGGAGGCCGAGCTGCGCAGGAGCCGTGGGGGGAGGACAACGGAGACGTCCCAGCGCCCCGTGCCCGCCTCTGCCGCTGGGACCGGACCAGGAACACGCGCCCCTTGACCCCCGGCTCTCGGCACTTTGGCACACACCGCCCATTCCCATCGCCGGGCTGAGGCTGCAGCTTTGGAACAAATAGCATTACATCACTTTTTTTTTTGTTACTCATTCATTTAAACGTATGTTTAGAACTGCACTTTGTCAAAAACCTTCCCTTCTCTTTTTACTCCCCAGTTAACTGAGGTTTTTACCGATTTCTAGAGCAGTTCAAACCCTAAGTGCTCGAGTGCTTAGAAATCCCCTCTGGTGCTTGGTTGAACAAGGGAATCACAAGAAAACGAAAACGCAGAAACTGAACTTGGGGGTCGTTCTGTGCCTTCCAGCGTCTTGTACAGCAAACCTGACTCATGTCTTTTTACCCCCAAAAATACCGTCTTCAGTAGCGATTGAAATCTGCCACTGTCAGAATACGTTACTTGCATTTATTCCAAATAGTCTTGTTTACTCTTAACTGTTCATGCAAATTGTATAAGGTTTCTTATGCCCAAGCTTGAAAAACGATTTTCCAGTAGGCAGGAGGCCGCAGCGCCCTCCCCCTCCCCCTCCCCCTCCCCTCCCCCTCAGTGGCGGTATTTATTTGAGATCACACAGGAGTTCTTTGCTTCAGTCTTTCCAGCACCCTGGCCGCGAGCTGAGCGAGGTGGAGTGCGGAGCGTCCGCGCAGGTACAAAGAGCCCCAAGTGCGCACCGCACCGGGGAGGAGCAAAGCCAGACCAGGAAGCCCTGGCGTCGGAGCGGGTGAGGGGCTGTCCACAGGGCTCGCCCTTGGTTTACTGAGGGGCTGGCCCTCCGCCTTCTAAAGTGCAATGCAAAAGGGACATCGTGTATGCGCAGCGTTTGTTTGGGAATCTTTGCTTTTGCTTTTCTTTTGTGGTTATGAAACCTGTATGCATGGGATGTCATGCCTCTTCGGCGCCCACCCGTGGCGCTACTACCGTGTCATAAAGGGTCGGATCTGTTACGCAGCGTGCAGAATGCGGCTTTCGGCCTTGTTTTTCTGAGTTGTGTTTTTTCAGTCCTTTCTTCAAGGAGAACTAAATGGTTTAGTTGGAGCAAAGCTTTAAATGTGTTGGCGTGCTTGTGTGTGGCGTCCTTGTCACCACGTCTGGAGATGGCCCTGAGCCAGGCCCTGGTTGAGTCTTAGCTCCAGAGGGACACGCTCCGCTCCGCAGCGGCGGGCAGAGCCTCTCCCCGCCCCGCCTCTTGTCACCATCACGCCCGGCCCCTGGGCCTAGGCGCTAGCAATGCAGCAGGAACTTCGGTGTACAGCTAGACCTGGCCAGGAAGCCCACCGAGGCCACAGCTCCCACGGCTCCCCCAGGCCTTCCGACGGTGGGAACTTGACCAGCAGCTCAAGCTCTGGGCCTCCTGGGCAGGTCTGCTCTCTCTGGCTCTGTGCCCTGCGTGAAGCCAGCTGGCCGCAGGCCAGCCGGGCAGCTCCACTGCGGGGCACGGTGGGCCGGGGCGGCCGGGCCAGGCCCCAGAGTGCTTGTTGAGGCTGCAAGTTCATTTTTTGCTCAGAGAAAGGGAGGAGAGATTGCTATCATCGCGTTGGTCGTTGACTCCCTGTGTGTGAACCCATTACCGCGATGGTTGTGTATCACTTTAATTACTCATTTCTATTCTGAAAGGTTTTTAACGAAGGGAAAAACCAACAGCAATAACATTCATATCCGTGAGCAGCTAACCCCACACACGACACCCCGCTTTCCTACAGAGCTGGCCGATGAAAAAACAACTCACATGTAAATACTTCTGTTCCCTTTCATTTTACACCGTTGTATGATACATGTATATTGGTGGTTCTTTTTTCAGAAACTTTTCTTACCTGGTAGCTGTTTTGTTTTCCGGGTTGTTTTTAACTGAGGAAAAAAAACGCTCATCTGCCAGAGGGGACGAGCAGCCTCGTGGCCATCTCCTGCGTGGTGTCCCTCCCCCTGGCCGCCGCCCAGTCCCATCTCCACCCAGGTTGGTCCCCGCGCTCCCTCCCACCGCCCCTCCTCGCCAGCGCCGGGGAGCCGCATCCTCTCCCGCTCTAAGTCAGGAGTCGCAGTGACTTTTTTTCAGTTAAGGAAGCAAGCCCAAGCTGCACCTTTCTAACCACCGGAGCCCTGCGCCCTCCCGTGTCCTATGCTGCTAACGACAATATGATGGCTTACTCTGCTATTCGAAAACTATTTTTATGTAATTAATGTATGCTTTCTTGTTTATAAATGCCTGATTTAAAAAAGGAAAAAGAAAAGGCTTGGCATATTTATCTATCTCGCTGTGTACCTGTTAGTCCTTTGCTGCCCACCTGCCCCCAATCCACAAACAGACGCCGTTGTATAATAAAGGACTTTGACAGAACGGGCGGGCCGCGTGCTTGGGCCGACAGCCCTTCCTCGGAATGGGGCGAAGCAGCGGTGCGGCGCGGTGGTCTCCGCAGGTCAGACCGTGGCCCTGGCTCTCTGACATGGGCCGTGGGCCACTCTGCGTTGGATGGAGCTGGAGCCCTGGCCAGACTGGGACAGGACCCAGGCAGAAGGGCTGGGCAGGGCACTTTCTGGCCTGGCCTCCATGAGGGCTTGCTGGAGCTAAGTCCTCTGCAGGACTGGGGCACAGAGCCCAGTGTCCTGTCCCCGCCCCATGGGGCCCACCGCAAAGCCTTCAGGGCTCGGGGCTTGTAGCCTGTTTTGCAGGAGCCTCTAGCTGGCTAGCCAGTCACCACCTTTTGGTTTTCTTTGGCCACCCAGGTCCAGTTTCCCAGTACAGCCTGGCCCCTGGTCCGGGCCATTTGGTCCCTTGTTCAAGAAATGGGCTGAGCTCTGTCCAGTATGTTGGCCAGACTTCTGAGCCCCCCTTCTCCAGGCTGGGGATCCCCCAGATCCAGCCTCCCAGAGAGACCCTACGTGTCCTGCCTGTTAAGGCAAACAGCAGCTGCAGGAGAGTTGGCTGCTCATGGAGCCGGGGGAGGTCCTGCGGCAGCTCAGGAGGGCAGCAGGGCTGCTCCTGCAGGGCTGGATGCTAGGTGCTTGCTCCTTTCAGGTTGTGGCCCCAGGCCATTTCCAGGACTAGTGAGAGCAGCTGCAGGGCCTTCCCGCGCTGGCCAGTGGCAGGGGGAGGAGGGCTGCTGGATGTCCCTGGCTGGTCCTGGGGAGGCGGTGTGGTTGTGTTCACACCTGACCTGCCAGGACCCTTGGACTGGCACATTGGGGGTCTGGCGGCACCTCTAGAAGCGGCTGCCCCGGCCTTTGGGAGGGAACCCAAGGAAGGGGTCGAACCCTCTGACCTGTGGCAGGGGAGGGCAAGGAGGCAACAGATGGCCCCTGGGCTCAGGACTGCACCCCATCCCCTAGCTGATGCCAGTGTTTTAGGTTATCCTGGGAGACAGGAGTGAGGTGGGGGAGCTTCTAGCTGGTCCTGAATTCTTACAGCCATGGCCTCCCCGCCCGCCGTTCTCCGCATGTCTGTGGTCTCCTTCCTAGAGCCAAGTCTGGCCCCCCCCCCCCCCCCGCCATGGTCTAGGACGCCGACCGCAGCCAAAAACACAGGCTCTTATCTGGGGCTGTGGATGCCAGGCACCTCCTTCCTGCCTGTCCAGTCCCTGGAACAGCTGCATGGCAGCAGAGCCCACCCTGCTCCCCCAGTCCCGCCTCCCCCCCCCCAGCCCTGGATGAGGGGAAACAACCCCACCTGCCCTGAGGAAGCAGCAGCCTGGGTCTAAGGTCTGCCAAGGGACCCCAAGAGGAGAAGGCCAGGCTGGCACTGCCCTGAGGGGAGGCGAGGGCTCTGAGGACTGCAGGCCTCCTCACAGATCCCACCCACCCACCGCAGCCAAGCTCTGCCCCGCCACGGGGGTGCTGGGAGGGGGAGGCAGCTGGATGCCGGCCCGCCACGGCTGCCCCCCATGGCCTTTGTGACGCACATGGCCATCTGCAGCCCGGCCCGTGCCAGGTGGGTGGGGGCCTCGAGCTCAGGGGCACCTAGCCCTGGAGCAGGTGTCCAGCCAGGCTGGGCCAAGCCTTCCTGCCCTCTCCCTGGCAGGAGGCTGAGGCAGGCTCTGGCCCACCTTGCTCTTGCTGCACAGAGGTCTTTCTAAGAGCTCAGTGGCCAGGTCACCTGAAGCAGGAGCCCAGTGTGAGAGCCTTCTCGGGAAGCAGGACTGCCCTGGACCATACCAGACAAGTGTCCCTGAGCTTCCTGTCCGTCCCTGCCCCTCCCAGGTCACTCCCAGACACTGGTGGGGTGTGTTTCTCTCTGGGAAGTGGCTTCTGTCTGCCCAGCTTGGTTGGATGTAGGACTGACCGCCAACTTGCTCCCAGAGCTCAGGCTGCAGAGATCAAAGGCCTTCCACCCGTGACTGCTGCTGGCGCCTGTGCCCGGTGCCCATGCTGCTGGCAGTGCCTACCCACATCCAGGTCGCCCCTTATGCCAGGCCCCCTGATCTCCCTGCAAGGCTCTTTTGACAAGGCAGCTCCTAAGGGTCATTCCAGGGCAGGGGGTGCACAGGGCTCTCTACTTAACCCCTTCCTGAGGCCTGCTCCTGGGGCATCCAGTTTGAGAGCCCCTCCAGTCACCGGTGCTCCTGGCCTTGGGAGGTGGGTGTCTGCGCAGCACATCTGTGCACACCGGGCGCCTGTGCACACCAGGTGTGTGCATTTGGTGCCTTGCACACCTAGGGGGTTGTGTGTGCCTAGGCACACTGGGTGCCTTGTGTGCATCCTGTGTGTGCACGTTGGTGTGTGCACATCGGGTGTGTGCGCATCGGGTGTGTGCGCATCGGGTGTGTGCGCATCGGGTGTGTGCGCATCGGGTGTGTGTGTGCATCGGGTGTGTGCGCATCGGGTGTGTGTGCGCATCGGGTGTGTGCGCATCGGGTGTGTGCGCATCGGGTGTGTGCGCATCGGGTGCCAGTGCGCATCGGGTGCCAGTGCGCATCGGGTGTGTGCGCACATCAGGTGCCTGTGCGCATCGGGTGCCTGTGCACATCGGGTGTGTGCACATTGGGTGTGTGCACGTTGGTGTGTGCGCATCGGGTGCGTGCGCATCGGGTGCGTGCGCATCGGGTGCGTGCGCATCGGGTGCGTGCGCATCGGGTGCCTGTGCGCATCGGGTGCGTGCGCATCGGGTGCTTGCGCATCGGGGGTGTGCGCATCGGATGCCTGTGCGCATCGGGTGTGTGCGCACTGGGTGCCAGTGCACATCGGGTGTGTGCACTGGGTGCCTGTGTGCACTGTGCACTGGGTACCTCGCGCATCGGGTGTGTGCGCATCGGGTGTGTGCGCATCGGATGCCTGTGCGCATCGGGTGTGTGCACACTGGGTGCCAGTGCGCATCGGGTGTGTGCACTGGGTGCCTGTGTGCACTGTGCACTGGGTACCTCGCACACCAGGTGTGTGCGCACTGGGTACCTTGCACACCGGGTCCCTGTGAGCATCCATGTCTGCGTGTGCGGGTCTGGGGAAGAGGAGGGAGGAGGAGGCCAGTGCTGGATGCCCATTTTGCTGGCCTGGCCACAGGGTGCCAGCCTTGCCCGGGCCTTGGTGGGCACTGCTTCCCGCGGCCCCTTGCGGTCGCCCCCCCCCACACTGCCGCCCCGAATTCTGATGGCCAGGCTTCCGGCAGGGTTGGTGGGGAGGGCTGGGGGGCGGCCTGGGGGTGGGGAGGGAAGGGTGGAGGGGCTGGGGGGGCAGGGATCCCACCGCCCCCAGACCTGGCCGGCGCTGCCCCTGCTCCGCCCAGGCCCGGCTTCCTGTGGCGTGGGGTGGGATCCATGCAGGCCTGCCCGAAAGCGCCTTCAAGCGCCTTCTCCGGGAGGGGCGGCCCGAGAAGGGGGGAGGGGTTAAGGGGGGCGAGGGGGAGGGGGAAGGGAAAGGGAGCGAGGAGGGGGAGATGGAGGCAAGGAAGGGGGAGGGGGAGAGGGGAGCAAGGAGGGGGAGGGGAAGATGGGGAGGGGGAGGGGAGATGAGAGTGAGGAGGGGGGAGGGGGAGATGGGGTGAGGAGGGGAGATGGGGCGAGGGGGGAGGGGAGATGGGGGAGGGGGGGAGCAGAAGCAGATGGCAAGGCGGGGGAGGGGAAGGAGGCTGGCGGGAAGGGGAAGGGAGGGGAAGGGGAGGGGAGGGGGCCAGGGGCGGCCCCTGCCGCAAAGGCAGGAACTGCAGCTCAGGCGGGCCTCCTCATGCTGGCCCCCAGCTCTGGAGCCCGGGCGGGCCGCAGCCAGGCCGCCCTGGCCCCGCGGGCGCTGGAGGGGCCGGGCCCAGGCGGCCATGGGTGCCGCACCCCTCTGGGCTTCTGGGCCTGGAGCCCTACAATGGCCGTGGTGGACCTCCAGGTCCTGGCAGCCGCCTGCGCCCCACGCCCGCGTGTCACCTGCTCTGGCGGTGGGCTGTGGTCCAGCCCCACCCACGGAAGGTGAGCTGTGGGTTGGGGTCCCAGGCCAGGTATCCTGGTGAGTGCCCCAGCCGTTTCCCTCGACTGCAGGTTCTGCCCTCTGACAAGAGCCCTGGATGCCGCCACACTGGACTGGGACCTGATGCCTCCCAGGGGCGGCCAGGCCAGGGCGGCCAGTCCGGGAGCCAGCGCCACACACGGCCCGCCCTGGTGGGGACAGCCTAGGAGCCCAGGGCCGGAGGGTCCCCCTCAGACCACCCCGCTCCGGAGCCGCGCTCCTGGGGACTATCCAGGGGGAGCCCTAGCAAAAGCAGGGGTAAGGAGGGCAGTCCTAGTTGTAGTGTCCCTGGCCGTGGTGGATGGGCAGCCTCCGTGAGACCTGGGACCCCCTCCGGCCCCCACCCTGCGATCCCCGGCTCCTTGGGGATCCCCAAGGCTTGCACAGGTCCTCAGCCCAGGTGATCGGGGCCTTTCCCCAGTACCCGGCACTCTGCCCTCTGCGAGTCCCGCCCAGAGCCTCTTCCCTGGGGCACAGGTGGCCAGGAGCAGGCCGTCTTCACTGAGAGCCTTTTGCTGGAACTGGCCTGTTGGCTGCCTGCACACCATCCTCCAACGGGGGGCTCCCAGGATGGGCTGCGGCCTGGCAGGGGCCAGCCGGGCTATGCAGGGACCAGTCTGGCAGGCAGGGCACTGGGCACCCCAGGAAGCTGGGCCGGGCGGGGCCCAGGCTCTGCCCAGCCAGCCTCACATCCGCCTGGCCCCGAGCTCAGGCAGTCTGCCCAGGATGCAGACAGGGTGCAGGGAGGCCTCCCCTGGGAGTATCCCGGGTGACTGGCCTGGCCAGTATGAGCAGGTGGGAGGCCCCACCTGGGCCGGAGGCCCGGGCAGGAGGCGGCATGGACCAGGCCGGCCGGCACTAGGCTGTGCCCTGGTTATTCTGTCCTCCGCTGACCCGTGTGCCCGGGGTGTCTGGAGCGTGCCGGTGGAGGGCCGGCCGGGTGACTAGGCCACATGCTTTGCCTTTTGTGTCTTTCTGTGCATGCCTGTCTCCTGAGCACGCATGCTCCAGGCGGGATGCCCATCTCACCGCAGTGCCAGCTTCCGGCTCGGCGTGCTCGGCGCTGCTCAGGAAATATGCTCAAGGAACCAGTGAACAGGCCCGAGCTCTCCCCCTGGGGCCTGGAGCCCCCGTCCCAGGCCTCTCCTGGAGACGGCAACGCCCTGGTTCTGGGGCCAGGGAGGCGGGGGTGGCTCGGGACCTGTGGCTAGCTGGCCTCACCCTCTGCGTGGCTCTGCCCCCCTCCCTGGGGCACAGGCCCCGAGAAACCCTCGGTGCTCCCTCACCAGAAGGCCACGGCCTGCCCCCTCCCCGCCCGCGGGTCAGAGGCCCTGACACAGCACAGGGCTGCCTCGGCCCAACCTGAGCGCCGTGGCCTGGCTCACTGGCCCTGGGCCTTGGGCTGGGCTGCCCGGTGCCGGACCAAGGAGGGGCAAGACCACCACCGTCCTGTGAGGTTTTGCTGTTCACCCGGTGCTGGAGGTGATGGGGTTTGAACGGAGAGCCTCCAGCCGGCTCCACCACCTGAGCCATGCCTGCGGCCCGTGCTCTGTCCGTCCGGCTGGAACCGGGTATGGAGCTCCGGTGGGAAGACTCGGGGAGGAGCCCACGCTCTGGCTGCCAGTGAGTGGAGCATGATGTGGCCGCCTCCTCCTCGGAATGCCTGCCCCAGCTCCAGGAGCGAGGCGCCTGGGGCTGGGGCTCTAGGCCATGGCAGTGGCCCCGGGGTGCCCCTTGCTGCCCGAGGCCCCGGGGCCTGCTCTGTCCTGGGCCCTGCTGCCCCCGAGGGGGTGGGGTGGGGCTGCAGATCTGTGAGGTGCTCTTCCTGCATGGGCCTGCAGCCGGCTGGGACCACCTCAGTGCAGCACCCCTTTCCCCCCGCCCTTCCCCGGCAGCTCAGCCTGCACAGCCCAGCTCCGCTCAGCTGCTCTTTTCAGGCTCGTGTTTGGATGTGTGGCAGGGTGGGGGTGGGCCGGGGCTTGATCCCCCGGAGGGCTGGTGTCTGCAGGTGGAGCCTGGTGTGACCCAGAGGGTTCTGCCCATTGGAGGCCCAGGCTGCCCGGCTTGCCTGACAGGAGCAGGGCGGGATGGCACGGTGCCCTCGGGCTCTCCTCCTGAGCAGAGGTCCGGGTTCCCCGTGTCCTCCCAGGGCTGCCGGGCGCCGAGGCCCCCAGCTGGCGGGTTGGGGGCAGCTCCCTGAGCGGAGGTCAGCCACAGGCCCTCCCGCTGGCCCCCCCCCCAGTCCCGCCTCCCGTTGTCCGTGGGCCTGCTGCTGGACCCCGCCCCGGGGCGGCCCACGCTTTCCTGCCGTGGGTTTTGTGACTTTAAAGGCCGTGCATGCTTTGGGGCATTAAGTGCCCCAGGGCCCGCGGACCGGGCAGCTGCGCCCTCGTTCCCGGCAATGTTTCCTTCCTAAATTGAAACATCATTTTCTTTGTTTTTCTTTTGACAGAAATGTGGTTTCATCTTGAAGTGGAAAAAAAAAAAAAGGCTAAAAAGTGCTTTACTGCATCTGAGGGGCAAATGACGGAGGAGAGACACTGTGGGCAGACGTCGGGGTGTGTGTGTGGGGTGACCCCGGGCCCGCCTGCCCAGGGTCTGCCTGGTACCCCGGAGGGCACTGGCAGAGCGGCCCGAGCCTCCCCGCGGTGGGGGTGTGAGGCTGACCCTAGGGTGGGGGACTGGTGGCAGGCCGCCTCGGCCAGGAGAGGAGGCCCCGCATCTGTGGGGCCCCAGCCAGGTCCCCATACTGCCAGCCCAGGGTGGGCCCGAGCACCTCCTGGGCGGGGGACTGTGGCCAGGGTGTCTGAGAGGCAGCCCTGCAGACTGGGAGACCCCCTCCGCCCCCCTGCCGTGTCCGCAGCACCCCTTCCCCTCCCCCAGGCCTGTGGGGGGGTCCTGCCCCCCCCGTGTCCGCAGCACCCCTTCCCCTCCCCCAGGCCTGTGGGGGGGTCCTGCCCCCCCCCGTGTCCGCAGCACCCCTTCCCCTCCCCCAGGCCTGTGGGGGGGTCCTGCCCCCCCCCGTGTCCGCAGCACCCCTTCCCCTCCCCCAGGCCTGTGGGGGGGTCCTGCCCCCCCCCGTGTCCGCAGCACCCCTTCCCCTCCCCCAGGCCTGTGGGGGGGGTCCTGCCCCCCCTGTGTCCGCAGCATCCTTCCCCTCCCGCAGGCCTGTGGGGGGTGGGGGCCGTGCATGTGGTGCTCTGAGCAGGTGAGGAGCATTTTATTGACGTCGATGGCTGTTTGGGGACACGGGACGGTGGCTCCCAGGGGAGGTGGTGTGTGCCCCCAGTCAAGCCCGCAGTGACTCCTTGGGTCTGTCCGGGAGCGGAGCCTCGGGCTTGGGGCTCCGGGGCTCCGGCAGGACCGTGGCGCCCTTGGGCAGGACTTGCAGGTGTTGGAAGGCAGGGGGCAGCCTGCGGCCCAGAAACGGTGGGTCGGTGGCGTCTCGGACGATGATCACGTACTCCCCTGCGGACGTGGACCAGGCTGGCACTCCCCCTCACAGCTTCCGCGCCAGCCCGCCCTCGGCGTCTGGACCCCAGGGCCAGGCCGCCCTCCTGGTGCTGGGGCTTGGCCCCGGGGGTTGGGGGGGGACTGGAACCGGGGTGAAGGAGGGAGCCACCTCATGAGACCCAGGCTGCGTGGAGCCCGCGGAAAGCCCCGGGCCCACCTGGGCACGGGCCCATCCCAGCCACCGCCAGCCCCACGCGGCCACCGCGGCTTCTCGGGAGTGGTGGGTTTTTTGCTTCCCCTCGAATTGTCCCGGCCCCAGAGCCCAGGCCCCAGCCCTGCGGGGGGGGGGGACCCCCGGGCCCCTCTGTGGGGGTCCTGGGAGAAGGAAAATGACTTTTCCTTTCTGCAGTCTGTGAACTGTCTGGAGAGCTTCAAAGTTGGAGAAACCATAAAAAAGAAAATAAGAAATAACAAAAAGGGGGTTGCCATAGCAACCCCCCTCCCCCTCCCCCAAGCCTCTGGGCTGGCACCGGAGTGTGGAAAAAGCTCTCTGGGCTGGCCGGGGCTCACACCAGGAATGCGGCTGCAGCTGGGGGAGGGGGGGAGTGGAGCAGAGCGACATTCCAGACGCTGGCCTGGAAAGGAGCCGCCGCCCCTCCGCCCGGCCGGGCAGACTGCGCATGGGGCAGGATGGGACTGGGCCTGGGGCAGAGGAATTGGCTGGGCCCCGCTCTGTCTTTGGAGGAGTTGGGGTTCTGCGGGGGGGGGCACCTGGGCAGGGACGTGTGCCCTCTGCAGCCTCCCCAGCTGGCCAGTAAGAAAACCAGGCAGAGCCGTGTGCAGGGACCCGCACGGCTGGGTCCCCAGTCCCGGGGCGTTCCCAAGGACGCACAGCTGCGGCGGCCCTGGCCACGGAGGCTGGCCGGGAGCCAGTGTGAGCTCAGAGGGCAGTGGCCGTGGAATCCAGCCACGGGCCTGATCTGACCCTGCTCCTGGGGCCCACGTCCATCAGATGGCCGCGGGCAGCAGGAGGGATGCTGGCTGGTGGCCGCATGTGTAAGGCTTGGCGAGTGGGGGCCCTGGCCTGGCTCCTTGGGCCAGCTCTGACCCTGGGGCATGGCCAGCGCCCGGCCTCCCTTCCCGTGGCCCCACGTCCAAACCCCCAGCACCCTCACTCCACAGAGCCTGCACGGGCCCGGAGGGCCGGCCAGCGAGGACCCAGGCCCGGGGCCTGCAGATGGCTCTCCACGCCCACGTCGGAGTGCTGCCCGCCCTCGCCCGCTCCAGGACCAGCCACTGTGCCCACAGGCACAGAGCAGCCTGGGGACGGTAGAGATGCAGCCCATGGCCCCAGGCCCTTCCCAGAGCCGCGGCTGCAGTGCGATGGGCCCAGGCTGCGTGTGGGCCTGCATTGCACTGACTTCGGGGCCCTGCCCCCTCGGAGAGGGGTCTCGACCCCGTGGGAGGTGTTTCCGGGCCCCGCAGCCTGCTGGCCTTCTCATCAGAGCCCTGGAGATACCTGGACAAGGGTCGTTTGTGTTGGCCAGGCCTCTCTAGGCACCTGGCCTCTGGACACATGCCTGCTGCCCAGCACTGGCTCCTCCAAGGACCGCCACCCTTGTCTGGAGCTGGGGCTCTAGGTTTACAGCACAGGGCACAGGGGACAGGACCCAGGCTCCGGCTCCTGCGCCCAGGGCTGAAGGCCTCCTTGGCCCAAAGGTCTCTGCCCACACCCTGCTCTGGCCCTGGGGTCAGACAGAGAACTTGGCCCTGGGGCATCCAGTATCCACAGGGGCCCAGGGCTGGCATCTCCCTCTGTGGTCCCCTGTCCTCAGCCCTGCGGCTGGCCAAGGAGATGCTCTCCTCCCAGCTGCCCAAGGCCCTGTCCACGCTGCCCCCCAGCTCCCCCTCTTCTCGGGTGAGTTCAAGTTGTGACTCAGTGCACCTTCTACTGCTCCTGGTCACCAAGCCTCCCCCCCCCCCCCCCCCCGCTGGCCACTGGCTCTTCCTCTCCCCGCCCAGACATGCTCTTTTCACTCACCCCATGGCCTTCGGGCCAGCCGTCACCCTAACACCCACCCTGGGGCAGACATGGCGGGGCGGGGCGCGGCAGGGCTGTGACACCGGCAGGGCTGCCTGCTTACCTGGGTACGCAGCTGCTCCTGGCTCTGTGGTCCCGTCCGGCCTGTGCATGGAGAAGAGGAGGCTGAACTTAGAGGAGACTGGCTCCGGGCCAGCCCCAGCCACCACAGGGCCAGCAGCCCCCAGGACAGCAGAGGGCGGCGGTCCTCGTGCGGGGACCGGGCCTGCTCTGGGGTCCCCTCTGCCATCAGAGGCGTTGTGTTCGCACGCCCCAGCTGGAGCTGTGGGCCTACACCTGCCATGTTCCTCTGTTCTCTGCCCTTTCACCCCTAGTGGGCCCAGGGTGCCAGGGAGCGTGGCCACCCTGCCAGCCTCCGGCCCCGCTTGCCTCCCAGGGCACGGAGCCCCGAGGAGAAGCTGGGAGCCCGTCGGAGCAGCCGTGTGAGGTGCCCATGTGTCTCCCCGGGGAATGTTACGGCTTCCCGCGTGGGAACAGGGGAATGGAGAGGTCTCCCCCGCCCCTGCGTCCTGGCTGACCCGGCCTGGCACCCGAGGCAGGCCTCAGACCTGAGCCAGGCCAGGGCGAGGCTTCTGGGGCCACAGGGTGTCCTGTAGTCTCGGCAGCCGCCTGCAAGGAGCCCGGCCAGGCCTCCCTGTGTGCTCTCCTGCCGCCCCGCTTAACAAACAAATACCACGTGCGGGTTTGAGAGAAGAAAATGAAAGGCTTTGACCTGACTGCGTTTTGAGGAGGGAGGTGTGAAGGCCGGCCAGGCCCGGGTCGCGCTAGCGACCAGCGCGCGGGGATGGCCGGGGCGGTTAATGCAACGCTAGAAGAGGCTGGCGGATGCCTGCTCGGAGAGCCGCCACGGGCGTGCGAATCCCGAGGGGGTTTTGAGGACCCAAGGCTTGGGAGAGCAAGGCAGGGGCTGGCCTCCTGGGTGCGGAGCCCCAGGAGCCATCGTGGTCAGGACAGAGGCGCCACGCTGGACACCGGCAGTGCAGGGCTGAGGGGCGCCGGCGGCTGGACAGGCAGGGCGCTGGCTCCGCTGGAGACATCAGGCCCAGGCCGCTGGCCTCTGAGGCCGTGGAGCAGGAGGGAGGTTGAGCCGGGGCAGGGCAGGGTGGGGCCTGGGAGCCAGGCCGGTGTCCCGGGGTGCGCTGGACGCTCCCTCCCTGGATCGCCCGCCTCAAGGTTTCCTTCTTTATGTGCTCCGGTGCTTGAGGGCTCGGGGAGGTTTTGGGATTCATTTTTAGTTTTCATCAAAAATTTTTTTTTAAGTTGCCCTAGTTACAAAAGTCACGCACAAGCCGGGTGCTGGTGGCTCACGCCTGTAATCCTAGCTACTCAGGAGGCTGAGATCTGAGGATCGCAGTTCAAAGCCAGCCCGGGCAGGAAAGACCATGAGACTCCTATCTCCAATAAACCACCAGAAAACCAGAAGTGGCGCTGTAGCTCAAGTGGTAGAGCACTCGCCTTGAGCTGAAGAGCTGAGGGACAGCGCCCAGGCCCAGAGTTCAAGCCCCACGACCGACAAAAAAAAAAAAAAAAAGCCACGCACAGGTGCGTGCACGCACACACATGCACACGTGTGCACACACGCACACACACACGCACATGCACACAGACGCTCGTGTGCACGCGCGCACACACACACACACACAGAGTTTTTGGTTTTTTTAAGCCTTGCTATGTAGCTTAGGTTCCTGAGTGCTGGGATTATGGCGTGCACCACCACGCCTGCTCCGCTTCTTTACATCTCCCGTCGTTCCCTCCTCCCCTCCGTCCCGGAGGGCTCTGGCCTCGGTGTCCGGCGGGGATGTGTTCGCACCCTGCTCCTCACTCTGCTGGGCTCCATCTGGGTCGTTTTGGGGCTCAGCTCCCTTCCCTCGTTCCAGCTCTGCCGGTTTGCTCCCAGCTGCGCCTTGTGAGCACGTGGCAGCCGACGACGCTGTCGCGGGCGGGTTTCAAATGGCTTTCCCCGGCTGTCTTGCAGGGCGGGGGAGGGGGGGTGAAAGCCGGAGCTGGTAGTGCTCTGCTGTGGAGCCGCAGCCCCCGGGCGACCTCCTCGGGGCTGGGTGGCTTCACGCTCCTGGGAATATTCTGGAATAGGCCATGCAGGGGGGGCTCCGCTGGGTCTTTCGGCGGCGTTGCCCCTCCACTTGTGCGCGGCTCCCCTTGCTCTTGGTAGCACACACGCCCACCCGGGCTTGGGAACCCCCGAGCCTCGCCCTCCGCTCAGTCTCCCCGGTCCCCACTGGGTCTGCTCCTGGGAGCCTCCCAGGCTGGTCCCTCTGCGGTGCCTCCTGCTCTTCCTCTCTGGACGTCCGTTGTGCGAGGACTCTGGTCTCCTGCAGCGCTCCCTTCCTTTGGGGGTGATCCGGTCCCACCTACTCCATCTTGGCTGGTAGCAGAGTCCACTCCCACCCCTCAGACCGAGGTTGGGCGTGGGCGTTCCTCGTAGGCGCCGGTGCTGGAGTGCCCCCGTCCCTCCCCCCTCCCCCCCAACAGAGCTTGCACGCACTCGCCCCACCGCGCAGCCCCCTGTTCCCAGATGGCAGCGTGGAATCTGCAGGAAGTCAGATCTATGCGGTCGTGGGGTGTCCTGTGGGTCAGGGCGACTGGAGAGCACCCCAAGATGGGTCCCAGCTCTCGCCCAGGACCTCATGGCTCTGCTCGGGAGCCCGGGGGAATGGGCATGCTGTCATTGGGGGGACCTGGAGAGGGGTGAAGACATGGCAGGAGGCCTGGCCAGGGAGACGGGAACGAGCAGGCCTCTCCGCACCCACACCGCTCCTCCTGGCCCTCGAGAGCGCAGCATGGTTCTGCCTCGCCTGAGCACCTGGCCCTGCCGCACGCGGGCCCGGCCCGGGCTGGGGTTGGTCTGGGCTGTCTTCCAGGCTCGTTGACTCTGGGCCCCGGACCCGCAGGTGCCCCGGCCTCATGGCTGTGGGGCGCCGCTCCCCGGGAGGGTCCGGGGCCGCTGCTCTGCGTCTCACAGGGTGAGCCCCAGCCGCGGCAGCCCGGGCCCAGCTGCTCCGCCGGCCCCCACCTGCTTCTGCTCGTCATCCCTGCCTGGCGCAGCCCCACTGGTTCCTCACCCAGGGGCGCCTCCTGCAGGCCGGGCGTGTGCCCGGTGGAGCGGAGCCGGTGGGGTGGCAGGGGCTTCGTGGCTGTGTCCTCCGGTCCTGGTCTGCGGGACGCCCGGCCTCAGCCCCCCAGACCCAGGGGGCGTGCAGATGTCGGCCTCACAGCCTATGGGTCTTAACTAAGATTTGAATTCAGAGCCTGTGCTCGCTAAGCAAGCCCTCTACCACTCGGTCCGCGTCTCCGGTCCAGGTCTTTGCCTCTATTATACTCCATTCCACGGTATTTCCCAGAGCTCCCCCAGGAAGCACGCGGAAGCCACTCCAGCACGCAGAGGCCTGGGGCCCTTGTTCTCGGGGCCCTGGCTGGCCATTCCCACTGCCCATTCCCACTGCCTGCCGGGAAGCTGCTCGCGGCGGCTGCTCTGTGCCGGGCCGGCGCCCTGGCCTGCGCGCCTGGAGGGGTTTTGCAGGCCTTGGCTGTGCTCCGTGGGCGGCTGCCCCCCCAGCCCCCCCCCCCAGCCTGAGCCCAGCCTCGGAGCCGGGGCTTTGCAGGAGGGAAAAGGGTGTGGCCCGGGGCTGGGCGGGGCTGGTGGCGCGCTGGCTTCCAACCCCGTTTCTCCAGCTGTTGGTTGGGCTTGTGGCCAGCTGGGGGCCTGGCTGGCAGGGGAGGGGGCCTCAGGACCGCTCTGGGGGTACTCCAGGGGCAGAAGGCCATGTCAGGGGCACAGCAGCCACAGAAGCCGGCCTGGGCAGGGCTATGCAGGCTGTTGAACATCAACTCTCTTTTCAAGAAAAAAAACAATTAATGGACTCCATCTGTGTTGGCCTTCATGGATGATTAAATGACTAATCATGGAAACCTTGGTTAAACCCATGTTTCTCCCTGCGAGGAGCAAGGAGGGCTCCGGCAACCCCTGGTGTGTTTTGGGTCCTTTGCTGGGGGTCACCGGCGAGCAGTTATGCCTAAAGTCACCGACTGCAAACCTCCCCCGTGGCTGCCTGGAGCCAGGGCCTATGGCGGGCTGTGGCTGGCCATGGGGTTCACACGCAGAGGTGCTCAGTTCCCCGTGGCCGCCTGGAGCCCGTGGCTGTGGCTGTGGTGGTTACACGCAGGTGCTCAGTTCCCTGTGGCCGCCTGGAGCTGTGGCTGTGGTGGTTACACGCAGGTGCTCAGTTCCCCGTGGCCACCTGTGCCTGTGGCTCTGGTGATTACACACAGGTGCTCAGTTCCCCGTGGCCGCCTGGAGCCTGGGCCTGTGGCTGTGGCTGTGGTGGTTACACGCAGGTGCTCAGTTCCCCCGTGGCCGCCTGGAGCCTGTGGCTGTGGCTGTGGTGGTTACACACAGGTGCTCAGTTCCCCGTGGCCATCTGTGCCTGTGGCTCTGGTGATTACACACAGGTGCTCAGTTCCCCGTGGCCGCCTGGAGCCTGGGCCTGTGGCTGTGGCTGTGGTGGTTACACGCAGGTGCTCAGTTCCCCCGTGGCCGCCTGGAGCCTGTGGCTGTGGCTGTGGTGGTTACACGCAGGTGCTCAGTTCCCCCGTGGCCGCCTGGAGCCTGTGGCTGTGGCTGTGGTGGTTACACGCAGGTGCTCAGTTCCCCGTGGCCACCTGTGCCTGTGGCTCTGGTGGTTACACACAGGTGCTCAGTTCCCCGTGGCCGCCTGGAGCCTGGGCCTGTGGCTGTGGCTGTGGTGGTTACACGCAGGTGCTCAGTTCCCTGTGGCCGCCTGGAGCCTGGAGCCTGGGCCTGTGGCTGTGGTGGTTACATGCAGGTGCTCAGTTCTCCGTGGCCGCCTGGAGCCTGGGCCTGTGGCGTGGCGGTTACACGCAGGTGCTCAGTTCCCCGTGGCCACCTGTGCCTGTGGCTCTGGTGATTACATGCAGGTGCTCAGTTCCCCCGTGGCCGCCTGGAGCCTGTGGCTGTGGCTGTGGCTATGGTGGTTACATGAAGGTGCTCAGTTCTCCATCATAAAGCAGGCAATGAAGACTTCTGGGGAGAAGGCGAGCAGAGCCTCCCTGGTCTGTGGAGTGCTGCTGGGGGGCTGGACAATTCATGGGCACATTTATGAAATGGACCATCTTTTGCAGCTGACACGATTTCCCATGGCTCAGGGTCGGACAGGCCTTTGCTGAGTTGTAGAAGCCTGGGACAGGCCCGCAGGAGTGAGCAGGGGCCCTGGACAGAGCAGCAGGCAATATGCACATGCCGGGCCCTGGCCTCTGTGGCTGCTCCTGCCGGCCCCCAGAGGGGCGCCCATCCGAGCTCTGTTCTGCCTTGCGCCGCAGGTCAAGCTGGTTAGTGGCACAGGGGGAGGCCGGGGGCTGGAGGAAGAGGGCAGAGCAGCCACTCATGTAACCATCAGGAACCCCCCCCAACCCAGGACTGCACCCAGTCTGGACCTTGTGTGGTATGTCTGGGGCCCTGGCGCTCAGAGGCTGGAGCAGTGGCGGGAACTGGGCCTCTGATTCCTGGAGGCTGGGGCTTTGCACGTTGCAGCCAACCTGCATCCAGCTGCGCTGTGGGGCTCACAAGGGCCTGCGTATCCATGTGGGCAGGGGCGGGGCAGGGGCAGAGCAGGGGCAGGGCAGGGACAGGGCAGGGGCAGGGATGGGGCAGATGAGGCTGTGTGAGAGCCCGCATGCCACAGGGCACAGCTGGGCAAGACAGGGACAGGCTGGACCCTTGGTTCCATTTTCCCAGGGGCCTTGCTCCCTGAACTGTGGGCAGAGGGTCTTGGATGATGGAGGCTGGAGCCTCTGGGCGCCCTGCCCCTCCCGGGTGCGGGGACTCCTCAGCACGAGTAGGTCCCCAGGGTCCACATCTGGGAGGCAGGAGCCCAGCTGCCTGGAGAGGCCAGGATGGCTGGCGAAGATGGCGGAGGTGCCCTCTGCAGGGGAGGGAGGGGCCTGCCCTCAGCCTCGGGGTCTGTGGAGAGCTCACGGCCCAGGGCTTGCTGGGGGGCAGGGGGCGAAGCAAGGGAGGGGCATGGGCCATTAACAAAGGACAGTTCTGTGGCCACAGGAGCCCCTGGCGGTGGACCCGGACCTGCAGGTGGCCAGTGTGGGCCGCTGCCACCTTCCCAGAAGGCTTTGGAAGCCCCGCAGCTCTGGGACGCACGTGCTGCCCGGGCCCTCGGGCGCGCACCCGAAGACTCCGGCGGTTCTCAGCCCCTTCCGTCTGCCCTGGGAGGAAGTGCCGGGCGGGCGGGCAGCTCCACGTTGCCCGGATTTTTTTTTTTTTTAACGTGCTTTAGTTGTTGTGTAAAGGTGCTTCATCTTCAATTTGCGAGCCATGACTCAGAGCGGCACGGGGTGGCACCTCCCTGGGGAATAGGTGGCTCACGTCCCAGGGCCGCCATCAAAGGCTCACGGGCCTGCCAGCACCTCGCCAGCCTTGTGTTCCCGTTCGGCCCACGCTCACTGCCTCGCCCCCGAGCC
Organism: Dipodomys merriami; assembly: GCF_024711535.1. Classification (NCBI taxonomy): domain Eukaryota; kingdom Metazoa; phylum Chordata; class Mammalia; order Rodentia; family Heteromyidae; genus Dipodomys; species Dipodomys merriami. The sequence goes on from NW_027204270.1 coordinate 1,101,640, forward strand.
TCAGGCCCTCTGGCCCAATCGAGTCTCCTCCCGGAGTTGCTGTTGGGCCGGTGCCCTGTGCCCTGTGCCCTGCCCAGGGTGTGGCTGCCTTGAGCTGGTCGAGAGGGCACCGGCAATTCCTTGGTTCTCATTTGCTGACAAGACCTAGTGCCAGAGATGCACAGCACCGGGAACACCTCTCCGCTTCCCCGCGTCCTCAGCTCTGATCAGGGCCGCAGCCCTGGCGGGTCCTGGGGAGGGAGGGCGGCTCAGGAGGGGTGGTTTGTAGCTGGGGGCGTGGCTTAGTGGTGGAGTGTCTGCCCGGCATTAGTGAGGCACCAGGTTCAATCCCCAACACCACAAAATAATAACAACAATAAAGAAGAGAAGAAGAAGAAGAAGAAGAAGAAAGAAGAAGAAGAAGAAGAAGAAGAAGAAGAAGAAGAAGAAGAAGAAGAAGAAGAAGAAGAAGAAGAAATAAAAATGGTAATAAATGGAAACAGAAACAGGTGGGTGACTTTTCTCCTGGGGTCACGCACCCTGTTGGCACCAGCTGGCTCCAACCGGGCCCCAAACCCAGCACTTGCTCCAGCTGCGGCCGGCAGAGCAGCGGGCGGGGGTGGGAGGCGCTGCCCCCTGAAAGGACCCGCCACCTCCCCTGCTGTCTGTGGGCACTTTTCAGGGGCTGAGGGGTTCCACCAAGATCTGGCGGGGAGATGGGGCCGGGCGGCACGTCCTCACCCCCATCCCCGTGGCGGTCTCCTGACCTCCCTCCGCTGTGCCGGACAAGCTGTCTGTCAGACAAAAGTCCAGCCTGGCCGGGGTGAGCTGTTGCTGACCTTCCAAGCCCAGTGCCTCAGTTTCCCCTCCTGTGCACGGAGCCTGGTCATATGCCCGGCCGGGAGCACTGTGTGACCCACAGGTGGGCCTCTCCTCACCTGCCCAGATGGCCGCTGCCCGCCCCGGGCCCCCACGCAGGACTGACCGCGCCCTGCCCACCGCGGCCCTGCCAGCCTCTGAGGGCGTGGCATCGCGGGGCGTCACCCTCTGGAGGGAGGTCTCTCTCTCTCCTGGGCTGGCGTGCCCTGGCCAGCCTCCCCCCCAGTGACCAGCGCCTCACCTGCGTGGGGGAAACGGAGGCGTGTGTCGAGAAGGCCCCCACACCCGCCTCCAGATCCCACTGGTGGGGGCTGTGGGAGGACCCACTTCTCCTACCTGCTCCCTCCTGGTGGCTCTGGGGCGGCGGGCGGTGTCACGGGGCACCCCTGGACTGCCGGTCTGCTGCCAGCCTTCTAGAGGGACAGATAGGAGGAGAGGGGCGACTCAGGGGCCGGGCCGGGGACCTGGACAGAAGCCTGGGAGGGCAGCAGGCAGTGTTGGGCTGGGCCTGGGCCCCCCGGCCTACCTCCCGGGTGCTGGGCAGGAACAGGAAGGGCCGCAGCCCCGGCGGAGGGGGCCCGAGGCAGACGTCCTCAAAGGCGGCGCGGCCGTGCCTCACGCGCTGGCTGGCCCCGGGGCAGCCGGGCAGGGGCCCCCGTGCCGAGTGCACAGCTTCTCCTGGAAAGACAAACAGGACAAGAAAAGTCCCTTGAAGCCCAGCTTGGAAAAAGACTTTCCTACGGCTTTCCCCGTGCCTTGGGCAGCCATGTACCAGCTCTGGGCGGGCAGGCAGCAGACAGGATGTGTGGCCTGGTCAAGGGTGGGTCTTTGTCCTGGGCATTTCCTTGGGGCCTGCCCAGGTGTAGACAGAGGTATGCAGACAACACAGTGTGAACAGGGCAGCGTGGACAGGCCAGTGTGAACAGGGCAGCGTGGACAGGCCAATGTGAACAAGCCAGCGTGGACAGGCCAGCGTGACAGGGCAGCGTGGCTAGGGCAGCGTGGCTAGGGCAGTGTGACAGGGCAGCGTGACAGGGCAGTGTGAACAGGCCAGTGTGGATAGGGCAGCGTGGACAGGCCAGTGTGAACAGGCCAGCATGACAGGGCAGCATGGCTAGGGCAGCGTGGACAGGCCAGCGTGACAGGGCAGCGTGGCAGGGCAGCGTGACAGGCCAGCGTGACAGGGCAGCGTGACAGGGCAGCGTGACAGGGCAGCGTGGACAGGGCAGCGTGGACAGGGCAGCGTGGACAGGCCAGCGTGACAGGGCAGCGTGACAGGCCAGCGTGACAGGGCAGCGTGACAGGGCAGCGTGACAGGGCAGCGTGACAGGGCAGCGTGGCTAGGGCAGCGTGGACAGGCCAGCGTGACAGGGCAGCGTGGCAGGGCAGCGTGGCAGGGCAGCGTGACAGGGCAGCGTGGCAGGGCAGCGTGGCAGGGCAGCGTGGCAGGGCAGCGTGGCAGGGCAGCGTGGCTAGGGCAGCGTGGCAGGGCAGCGTGACAGGCCAGCGTGACAGGGCAGCATGGCTAGGGCAGCGTGACAGGCCAGCGTGACAGGGCAGCGTGGCAGGGCAGCGTGGCAGGCCAGCATGACAGGGCAGCGTGGACAGGGCAGCGTGACAGGGCAGCGTGGCTAGGGCAGCGTGGCTAGGGCAGCGTGGACAGGGCAGCGTGGACAGGGCAGCGTGGACAGGGCAGCGTGGACAGGCCAGCGTGGACAGGCCAGCGTGGACAGGGCAGCGTGGACAGGGCAGTGTGGACAGGGCAGCGTGGCTAGGGCAGCGTGACAGGGCAGCGTGGACAGGGAAGCGTGGCTAGGGCAGCGTGGACAGGGCAGCGTGGCTAGGGCAGCGTGACAGGGCAGCGTGGCTAGGGCAGCGTGACAGGGCAGCGTGGCTAGGGCAGCGTGGACAGGGAAGCGTGGACAGGGAAGCGTGGCTAGGGCAGCGTGGACAGGGCAGCGTGGCTAGGGCAGCGTGGACAGGCCATCGAGTGTGCTGTCCACCCGCGTCCTCCTCACGGGACGTGGCGCTCATGCCTGTCGACGCCTTCTGCCCCTCCTGGGGTCAGCACCATCTCACTGCCGCCCTGAGCTCAGGGGTCTCGCCTCCACAAGATGCGTGGCTGTCAGCCCGGGGCCGGCAGGGACACAGGCCGGCTCGGCCCTGCCAGGCAAAGCAGCCTCTTCTCAGCCCTGCCCGAGGGGTGGCTCCCCTCACCAGGCCACGCGCAGCACGTGTGGCCTGAGACTGTGGGAGGGCTGGGAGGTGGCTCAGTGGTAGAGCGCTTGCCTCGCATGCAAGAAGTCCTGGGTTCGATTCCTCAGCACCACAGAAGCAGAAAAAGCCTTAAGTGGCGCTGTGGCTCAAGTGTTAGAGTACTCGCCTTGAGCTGAAGAGCTGAGGGACAGCGCCCAGGCCCAGAGTTCAAGCCCCACGACCGACAAAAAAAAAAAAAAAAAAGATAAACTGCAGGAGTCACCACTCCTGGTCCGGGCAACAGCCAAGAGACCCCGAGAATAGCAGAGGACTGGTGGTCTGTGAACCCCCATACCTCCTCCTCCTGCCCCTCTTCTCCCAGGGCTCTAGGGTGTGTGGACAGGGGCTGAGCCTGATGCGTAATCGTTGCAATTGCTGCTTGGTACCAAGTCTTTGGGACCCCAACACACCCACCGTGGGGGCTGGGCTCCAGGTGCTCCTGACAGCCCCCGGGTGGTTCCACACCCCGGCGGGGTGAGGCACGAGGGGCCAGTGGGACCGGGGCGCACAGTGAGTGGAGAGGCCACCTGTCTGCACACTGGATGGGCTGCCGTGCGGAGTCCAGTCTGCAGGGAGCGAGCCCTGAATGCCTCCAAATTACAGGTGGAGAATTATCTCTCTCAGAGGTGTCTTAATTTCATCTTATAGTGCATTATAAAAGTCTCTGCTTCAGCAAGGACATTCGGCATCAGTGTCCTTCCCCGTCAGCTTTGCTGTCCCCTGCACCTGATGTCCTGGGCAGTGACTGGGAACGCTGCTGATGGCACGATTTCTAACAGCACCAGCCGCTCCACGCAGCGGGCTGCGGCGCGAGCCCCATCCGCTCTCTCCTTTCCCAGTAACTCTAACACACAGGGAGGAAGCAGCCCTCTCCACATCCCAGTGGCTTGGCCTGCATCAGGGTGACCACGTCCGTGCTCCCGGGTTGTGGCAGGGTGACCACGTCCGTGCTCCCGGGTCGTGGCAGGGTGACCACGTCCGTGCTCCAGGGTCGTGGCAGGGTGACCACGTCCATGCTCCAGGGTCATGGCAGGGTGACCACGTCCGTGCTCCCGGGTCGTGGCAGGGTGACCACGTCCGTGCTTCCAGCTTTGTACAGGTTAATGGGAGGTAAGTCTTGAGATTTGTCTGCTAGGCTGGCTTTGAGCCATGATCCTCAGACCTCAGCCACCTGAGGTGCTGGGATGACAGGCGTGGGCCTCTGGTGCCCATTGTTGGGAAGCCTTTCTGGCACGCGAATAAATGTCTATCACTGCGAATCTCCTCCTGAAAATAACCACTGCCTTCTATGGGGTCCAAGTCAGGGCAAGCTCGCCGGCAGATCTGGTGAAGTCACGGGGAAGAGGCCGTCACTACTGCACTGTGGCTTCCGAGAAACAGAGCCACGGAACAGCACCTACATCACTGTCAGCCATGTCTGCTCCGTGGAGGACAGCAGAGGACGAGGCCCTGCTCTGGCCACTCCTGGGCTTTCACGACACCACGGAGCCCATCGAGGAGAGGCGCAAGCGCGAGGGGCGACGTCCCCGCCAGGCCCTGGCTCCACCTGGCGGGCCCCCAGCTCCCAGAACGCTGATGCTGGAGCCTCTGACTCGTCCCTTCCTTTGGGGAGGTTGCCTCTTCTCAGCTCTGACCCAGCCAGGTTCCTTGAGCACACCAGCCCTGCAGGCAGGGCGGTGCTGGCGAGGCCCCTGTACTGGCGCGGTGCTGGCGAGGCCTTGGACCCGTGCGGTGCTGGCGAGGCCGCGGACGCCCGCAGGCAGGGCGGTGCTGGCAAGGCCCGCAGTGCGGACCAGCGTGGCGCTGGCAAGGCCTTGGACCCGTGCGGTGCTGGCGAGGCCTGTCCCTCTGCTCTTTCACTGCCACCCATTCTCCGGGGTGGCCCTGCGGTGGCGGCCAGCCTGGGGTGAGCTGGCCCCTCTCTCCTTATTCCCCGACGACTCCTGGGGATGCAGAGGCCCACTGCCACGCTGCTGGAACGCGGCCCCTAAACCGCTTCCCTCCCTCCGCACGCCCGGCTCTGCAGGCCCGGCCTGGCCTCCTGTGGGCAGCTGGCTGCGTCTGGGGTCTGTGGCCCCACCTGGCCTCTCAGACTACTGTAACCGGGACACACAAGGGCCACTTCCAAGTGCTGGAGGAACCGATCATCCCGTGGGTTACCAGGGAGCCACTCAGGCCAAAGGCTCCCCCCCACTCCTCACCTGGGGAGCAGGTCACCTGCCACCTGGAGGGGGGCTGGAGGGCCTGTGTGGACTGGAGGGGGGCTGTGGGGTCGTGTGTGGACTTGAGGGGGGCTGTGGGGTCGTGTGTGGACTTGAGGGGGGCTGTGGGGTCGTGTGTGGACTTGAGGGGGGCTGTGGGGTCGTGTGTGGACTGGAGGGGGGCTGTGGGGTCGTGTGTGGACTGGAGGGGGGCTGTGGGGTCGTGTGTGGACTGGAGGGGGGCTGGGGTCGTGTGTGGACTGGAGGAGGGCTGGGGTCGTGTGTGGACTGGAGGGGGGCTGGGGTCGTGTGTGGACTGGAGGGGGACTGGGGTCGTGTGTGGACTGGAGGGGGGCTGTGGGGTCCTGTGTGGACTGAGGGGGACTGTGGGGTCCTGCCTGTGTGGACTGAGGGGGACTGTGGGGTCCTGTGTGGACTGGAGGGGGGCTGTGGGGTCCTGTGTGGACTGAGGGGGACTGTGGGGTCCTGTGTGGACTAGAGGGGGGCTGTGGGGTCCTGTGTGGACTGGAGGGGGGCTGGGGTCCTGTGTGGACTGGAGGGGGGCTGTGGGGTCGTGTGTGGACTGGAGGGGGGCTGTGGGGTCCTGCCTGTGTGGACTGAGGGGGACTGTGGGGTCCTGTGTGGACTGAGGGGGCTGTGGGGTCCTGCCTGTGTGGACTAGAAGAGGGGCTGTGGGGTCCTGTGTGGACTGAGGGGGCTGTGGGGTCCTGCCTGTGTGGACTAGAAGAGGGACTGTGGGGTCCTGTGTGGACTGGAGGGGGGCTGGGGTCGTGTGTGGACTGGAGGGAGGCTGGGGTCGTGTGTGGACTAGAGGGGGGCTGTGGGGTCCTGCCTGTGTGGACTGGAGGGAGGCTGGGGTCGTGTATGGACTGGAGGGGGGCTGTGGGGTCGTGTGTGGACTGGAGGGGGGCTGTGGGGTCGTGTGTGGACTGGAGGGGGGCTGTGGGGTCCTGTGTGGACTGGAGGGGGGCTGTGGGGTCCTGTGTGGACTGAGGGGGCTGTGGCTCCTGTATGTACTGGAGGAGGGGCTGTGAGCGCTGGTGTGGGCTCTGGAAGCCTGACCTCCCGGGAAGGAAATGTCAGTTAATTATCTTTTTACAGCCAAGCCAATTAGACTCCCTAATCACCTGTGTAGGACACTGAGGAGGAAGGTGGGGAAATCTCCGGAATAAACAAGGCTGTGAAGTGGCCGTGGCTCAGGACTCACGAAGAGGAACACAAGCTGCAGGCAAAGTGCTTCTTCATGTAAGTGAATTCAGGAAATAAAACGTTACTGGTCCTGAGGGGCAGGGCAGCCTCGTTTGGAGGTGACCAGACACACTGCATTAGTCTTTAGGGTGACTCCATTAGCCAGGGAGACAAGGGCGGGAGGGATGCCCTGGGGAGCTGGTCCTGAGGGGGGGATCCAAGCACCTCCGCTCTCATAATGAGGACGGGGGGGGCTCGGTGACCCTAGGGTCACCCCTCCAGGCTGTCCTCCGGCTGCTGGCCCTCCACCTGTCCTGAGTATCCAGGCCAGACTTGTCCTCTAGCTGCTGTGGTCCCAGCTGGAGAGGAAGGTCTGCCATCAGCCTCTGGACAGCAGGGCTGTCCTCTGTCCGGAGTTCCTGTCCCTGCTGGCCTCCTCGCAGGCCTCCCCGCACCGTTCTGAGCCAGCCCTGCGGGACCAGCAGAGATGGGGTCCAGGAGATGGAGAAGCCCTGGGTCCTCCAGGGCTCAGCCAGGCACTTCCCGTGTGGCCTATGCACCTTCTCTGCACATGTCCAGCTCTGGCCAAGGGCTCACCCTGCTCTGCAGGTCCCCCGGCCCATGGGGCCACCTCCATTGGTGTAAAGCAGCAAGCGAGTCCCGTCTGTGGAATGCCCCAGGCTGTGCCTGTGCGCTCTGCCTCCGGTCCCATCTCAAGGTCGCACCGTCCGACCTGGGTCAGACACTGGGCCACACTTCCACGGCGTGGAAGAGAACCTCTCATCCCGAACCGCTCTCCTGCCGTGCTCCACCTGGGCCAGGTCCAATTAGGATTTTTATCAAGGAATTTCAAAAGTCTGATTTCCAAAGTCGTGGGGGAGAGGTCTCTCTGCGAGAGGCAGGGCTGGAGGGCTGGGCAGCGGCCGGCTCTGCCTGACTGCTGCGCTCTGCCTCAGGTCCTCTGATGGGCGGGTGGTCAGGCCACGGCAGCTCCGTGGTCTGGTCGCTGAGGAGCTGAGTTGTGGGTGGCCCGCCCCATGCCCCCGGTCAGGAGGGGCCCAGGATGGATTTGAAGCAAAGCTACAACACTGTGTGTCACGCCCTTTCAGACAGGTTAACCAGCAGGGCCCTGAGCTCCTGCCTACACCAGAGATGGCTGGAGACCTGTTCTGAGCTGCCACACCAGGCCGCCGGCCTTCTGGACCGCGGTGTCCGAACGCCAAAGCCAGGGATTCTGCTGGCAAACTTCCAAGACTGGGCTAAGCTAGGGATCTTTCCGAGCCTGCTTCGGACACCCCATTGCCTCCTGGCTCTGGGAGTTGCCCTCGGCAAGCTGTGTGTACGAAGCAGCAAGGCTGAGCAAGGCTGGGCTGCAGGGCTTGGGCTCCCCGACCCCACCCACCTGTGACTCCTCCTTGCTCTCACTAAGTCCTACCTGCGGCAGCCTGCTTGGCGGAAGAGAGGGAGAATGGGTGTGGCCAGAGGGGGCAGGCGGGGTGACCGGTGTGAGAGAGAGGGGGAGTGGGGCTTGGACGGAGATCACAGGAAGCATCCTGGCTGATGGAGAGAGAGATGCCAATGACACACAGGTTCCAAGACGAGGGGTCCTCAAGGAGCAGAAATATGCTCAGAAGGCCCCAGGCCATGGCCAGAGACGAGCAGATGACCATGGAAAAGCCAGAGGTGCCACATTGGTCAAGACATGGAAAAGCCAGAGGTGCCACATTGGTCAAGACCACCTCATCAGTTCCAGAGAGAGCAGATGGGCTGATGAGAACTCATCCATGCAGACAGCCAGCAAAGCAGAAGCTGATGGACATGGGTCCAGCGACGGTGGGTGGATTTTTTTTTTTTTTGGTCCAGTCCTGGGGCCTGAACTCTGGGCCTGGGAGCTGTCCCTCAGCTCTTCAGCTCAAGGCTAGCGCTCTACCACTTGAGCCACAGCGCCACTTGCGGCTTTTTTCTTTTTGCTTATGTGGTGCTGAGGAATCGAACCCAAGGCCTCATGCATGTAAGGCAAGCGCTCTACCACTGAGCCACCTTCCCAGCCCCGGTGGGTGGCTTTTATCCAGAGTCAGACCCCAGCCAGAATCAGACCCCATCCAGAGTCAGACCCCATCCAGAATAAAGGCTACATCCAGAGTCAGACCCCATCCAGAATAAAGGCTCCATCCAGAGTCAGAAGCCATCAAGGTCTCAGACCCCAAGAAATTCCCAAGAACTTGCTATACCATGTAGTACTGCTATACCATGGTCCAAGGGGGGAACACCTCAGCTTGGACCCCATCCAGAGCTAATCTCATGGCTACCATGAGTTGGCTACCCCTGTGATGTCCTTACTGTCAAGATATGAGTGGTCAAACCCACATTGCACATGCAGCGGTCATCCTGTTCTTCTGCACACGCAGCGGTCATCCTGCTCTTCTGCACACGCAGTGGTCATCCTGCTCTTCTGCACACGCAGCAGTCATCCTGCTCTTCTGCACTCTGAGCAGTCATAATGTGCACTGAGCTGGGTGTGAGTGGCTCACACCTGTCATCCTAGCTACTCAAGGAGGCTGAGGTCTGAGGATCATGGTTCAAAGCCAGCCTGGGCAGGAAAGTCCTGAGATCTTATCTCCAATAAACCACCAGAAAACTGGAAGTGGCACTGTGGTTCAAGCGGTAGAGTGCTCTCCTTAAGCTGAAGAGAGGAGGGACAGCTCCCAGGCCCAGAGTTCACGCCCCATAACTGACAAAAATAAGTGCACTGAGAAGTTGTCACGCACACTGAGAGGCCATCGCACGCACTGAGAGGCCATCACACACACTGAGAGGCCATCACGTGCTCTTGAGAGGTCGTCAGGCTCACTGAGAGGTCGTCAGGTTCACTGAGAAGTCATCACGTGCTCTGAGAGGTCGTCAGGCTCACTGAGAGGTCGTCAGGTTCACTGAGAGGTCATCAGGTGCACTGAGAGGTCATCAGGTGCACTGAGAGGTCGTCAGGCTCACTGAGAGGTCAGCATGTGCACTGAGAGATCGTCAGGTGCACTGAGAAGTCGTCACCCACACTGAGAGGTCCTGGCAGAGCAGGAATTCCACCAATTGTTGTTACCTGTGGAGCCCACTTTGGTGGCTGGGTCATGGTGACATCAGCCAGAGCCCCCAGTGTGAACTGGCTCTTGTGCTCTGTGGCGGGACCTTGGGGAGTGCTTTGAGAGGCTGGCCACAGCCCCTCCCTGTGGTCCACCCACCTCCTGGTCCACCCACACCTCGGACACACCCCAACCCTGCAGGTTCCCTCCTGGCCCACGCCCAGACCGGGGTGTCCACCTGCTCACTGCTGCTGGGGGGTCAACAGAGGCAGAGGCGCGCAGCCATGTCTGCTTTCTACCTGCCCATAAGGCAGGCCAGGCGCTCACAAGCCCCCGGGACCCTGAGCCCACAGAGCACTCCTTTTCTGTATTTGCGCTTCCCCTCCCCCATCGACGCAGAACCAGCCTCCACCACCCCTTGTGCTCCACACCCACTCTGAGGGCCCCGCCTTGCTCCCTGTCCCTGGCAGCATCCCTCAGACAACCCCTCTCCCCTCCTTGGGCTGCGCTTGATGGCTTCAGGGCTGGGCAGGAGGGAAGAGGAGGAAGAACAGGAGAGCCTTGGAGGAGCGAGACAGCCCAAGGGAGGGGTCAGTGAGATCCAGCTTGTACTCCAAAGAAGAGTAACCTCAAGAAGATGGCCAGACCCCAAAGGAGTGGTGCCACACCTCTCAGACCCAGGGGCCTTTCTTGCCTTCTTCCCCAGGGACCTGCCCGCCCCGGAATCCCGCTTCTCCCACCATTTTGGAATAGGAAGTCGTATAACATCTTTATATGCTATGCTTACTTGGACAGTTCTCTGTATGATGATCCCTAGAAAATGATTTATAGTGCAAACTTCCCTTTGAAAATCTGGCTCTACCTTGCTCCTGTGCCATAATTAACCACAGACAATTAGTACTAAAATGTGGTGTCACCCACAAGGCAGTGGAATTTCCAGAAATTCCCGGCTCCACTTCATCGGTGAGGCCTAATTAGCAGCTGAGGGCACCTTGATTTTTTTAAATCGTCATACAATAACGATTGATTCTTCACAGATCCCATGTGACAAACCATTTGGCTAGCATATGAGAAAGAGAAATCACTGAGACCAATTCAGAACATTCACTGGGAGGGTTTTGTGCATTAAAAGAGAAATAATGCAAGCAAGCAAGAAAAAAGGAAAGCAATTTGACCTTCCCTCGCTGCCTGGCTGTTCTAGGCCCCAAAGCCCATTTGCAGGGGATTGTTTGAGCCTCCGACCTGGCGCCCACGGTGTCCACCCTGCAGTCACGGGGCCCGGCACCCACACGTCTACCCCGCCATCATCCACACCTGCTGCATGAGTCAATGGGCCCAAATTATGGAGTGAGGCAGACACCCCACCGAGAATCAGGAACACAAAAGGGCTCTGTGCTTTGGGCTGTGGGTGGGAATTACAAAAGGTTAAGAGACTAAATATAAAAACCCTCTGAATATAAAATCAATGTGCTTTGTTACTGAAATCTGGGTGCTGTAATTTATCCAAAGTAGGGTTTGCGATATCTGGCAATCGTCCACGTCTAGGAAATCGTCTTTTCTGCTCGTCGAAATGCAGATTGTCTATTGGAAACTTAAAAACAATTAAACCACTGAGATATTTCATATCAACAGAATAATGAAATACTGCATTTTGCAATTACATATTACTGACATTGGGCCTCTGGAAGGAGGATGTGTTTTCATTCTTTTGCCTATTTGTGTTAGTGAAAAGCAAGCTCTCGAGAGGGTTTGCTTGCTGAATTTCCATGGGATCTGGGGGAAGGATGCCTGAGAGGCCAAGTCCCCGCTGGGGTGGAGGGCTGCGGGCAGCCATGCTACCGCCTGTCCAGTACGGAGTCCAGCGCAGCCCAGCCCACTTGGGGTGGCAGGTTCTGGGTGGACCTCAAAAGGGCTGTCTGCTGGTGGGGGAAACAGAAGTTGGGCTGGACTCCGAGCCTCTCTTGTTGACCATGGGGACAGGGTCCCGGGAGGACCCAGTGGCCTCTTGGGGTCCCTATTGCACAGAGGTGTTGCGGTCCTTGGGCAAGGTGGCCGCATCACACCCAAGGCTATGAAATGCGTATGGCCACGGTCTTTTATTTTTGTCGGTCATGGGGCTTGAACTGTGGGCCTGGGCGCTATCCCTGAACTCTTCAGTTCAAGGTGAGCGCTCTATCCCTTGAGCCATAGTGCCACTTCCAGTTTTCTGGTAGTTCATTGGAGATCAGAGTCTCACGGACTTTCCTGCCTGGGCTGGCTTTGAACTGTGATCCTCAGATCTCAGCCTCCTGAGTAGGTAGGATTACAGGCGTGAGTCACCAGTGCCTGGCTGGCCATGGTCTTTCTGGGCACGGTGTGTGTGTGTGTGTGTGTGTGTGTGTGTGTGTGTGTGTGTGTGTGTGTGTGTGTGTGTGTGTGTGTGTGTGTGTGTGTGTGTGTGTGTGTGTGTGTGTGTGTGTGTGTGTGCGCGCGCGCGCATGCATGCAGGAGCAGAGCCATTCCCACGCTGTGGACTCAGCTTCGCTGCCCCAGCTGCCTGCCAGCGTTAGTGCTCGGGAACACATGGGAACATGAGCAACGGCTCTCAAACGCCCCTCCCCACCTCTGCCTTAATTTTAGGTCTGACTCATGCCTGGCACTTCCCTCTGGGTGGCTCACAGCCCTCACCCCTCTCCCAGAGCACCCCTCCTTCCACAGGGCCGCGTCTGAGCGGGGGACCCCAGGCTGCTATGGAGAAGCTCGAGGAGGAGGGGCGCAACATCTCCCAGGGCTGCTGGTGGCCGGTGGGACCCCGGCATGACCCAGCCGAGGCCTGCAGGCTCTTGGGAGCATGAAGCCAGCTGAGCACGGGGCACCTGGGCCGGGTGTTCATGGGGCCAGGCTCCTGACCATCAGAGCCTTCCCTGTGCACCCATTACTCCAATAGAAGCAGTCCTGGCCCCAGAGGCTGGGGTATAGGGCCTTGGGCATGGCTCCAGAGGGGCCAGCCCGAGTTGCAGGTGCTCCGTGGGAGCAGCTCCGGGGAGGGGCCTCTGGAGACCCTGACACAGCTCTGTGCCAGCAGAGCCTGGAGGCGTGCTCTGGTGACGGAACTACGACCTGGGCTTCCTCCTCTCTGGTAACCGAGCCTGTGCTTTGTAAATTTGTATCCCCACGTGTCCTGGTATGGCTGTGCAACTAAGAACTGCCTCTTCCCCTCACCCCCGCCCCCCAAAACAGGGTGGCAGCTGTGGCCCCTGGCCCACGGGAGGCACAGACAGACCGGTGGTAGGTGGCAGAACAGGACGCAGACACTGAAGCTCCACCCTGCTCTTAGCTGCAGCAGTGCTGATCGTCCTAAGTACGCAGCCGGCTCTGGGTGAGGCTAGATGCCAGCCTTAGACCACGTCCTGCCTGTCCTGGTCTCTGTGCACGGTTCCCATGGTTCCTGGGGTGTCCTGGTCTGTGTGTGTGGTTCGTGGGGTGTCTCTGTGCGTGGTGCCTGGAGTGTCCTGGTATCTATGAGTGGCTCCTGGGGTGCCCCGGTCTCTGTCTTGCATAGTTCCTAGGATATTCTGGTCTCTGTGCATGGCTCCTGGGGTGTCCTGGTCTCTGTCTGTCAGTGGTTCCTGGGGTGTCCTGGTCTGTCTGTGAGTGGTTCCTGGGGTGTCCTGGTCTCTGTCTTGCATAGTTCCTAGGATATTCTGGTCTCTGTCAGTGGTTCCTGGGGTGTCCTGGTCTCTGTCTTGCATAGTTCCTAGGATATTCTGGTCTCTATGCATGGCTCCTGGGGTGTCCTGGTCTGTCTGTGAGTGGTTCCTGGGGTGTCCCAGTCTCTGTGAGTGGTTTCTGGGGTGTCCTGGTCTGTCTGTGAGTGGTTCCTGGGGTGTCCTGGTCTGTCTGTGAGTGGTTCCTGGGGTGTCCTGGTCTCTGTGAGTGGTTCCTGGGGTGTCCTGGTCTCTGTCTGTGAGTGGCTTCTGGGGTGTCCTGGTCTCTGTCTGTGAGTGGTTCCTGGGGTGTCCCGGTCTCTGCCTGTGAGTGGTTTCTGGGGTGTCCCGGTCTCTGTCTGTCTGTGGTTTCTGGGGTGTACCGGTCTCTGTCTGTGAGTGGTTTCTGGGGTGTCCTGGTCTCTGTCTGTGAGTGGTTCCTGGGGTGTCCCGGTCTCTGTGAGTGGTTTCTGGGGTATCCTGGTCTGTCTGTGAGTGGTTCCTGGGGTGTCCTGGTCTCTGTGAGTGGTTCCTGGGATGTCCTGGTCTCTGTCTGTCTGTGAGTGGTTCCTGGGGTGTCCCGGTCTCTGTCTGTGAGTGGTTCCTGGGGTGTCCTGGTCTCTGTCTGTGAGTGGTTCCTGGGGTGTCCTGGTCTCTGTCTGTGAGTGGTTCCTGGGATGTCCTGGTCTCTGTCTGTGAGTGGTTTCTGGGATGTCCTGGTCTCTGTCTGTGAGTGGTTTCTGGGGTGTCCGGGTCTCTGTCTGTGAGTGGTTTCTGGGGTGTCCCGGTCTCTGTCTGTCTGTGAGTGGTTCCTGGGGTGTCCCGGTCTCTGTCTGTCTGTGAGTGGTTCCTGGGGTTGTTGGTCTCTGTCTGTCTGTGAGTGGTTCCTGGGGTGTCCCGGTCTGTCTGTGAGTGAGTGGTTCCTGGGGTGTCCTGGTCTGTCTGTGAGTGGTTCCTGGGATGTCCTGGTCTCTGTCTGTGAGTGGTTCCTGGGGTGTCCCGGTCTGTCTGTGAGTGAGTGGTTCTTGGGGTGTCCCGGTCTGTCTGTGAGTGGTTCTTGGGGTGTCCCGGTCTCTGTGAGTGAGTGGTTTCTGGGATGTCCCGGTATCTGTGAGTGGTTTCTGGGGTGTCCTGGTCTCTGTCTGTGAGTGGTTCCTGGGGTGTCCCGGTCTCTGTGATTGGTTCCTGGGGTGTCCTGGTCTCTGTCTGTGAGTGGTTCCTGGGGTGTCCTGGTCTCTGTCTGTGAGTGGTTCCTGGGATGTTCTGGTCTCTGTCTGTGAGTGGTTCCTGGGATGTCCTGGTCTCTGTCTGTGAGTGGTTCCTGGGATGTCCTGGTCTCTGTCTGTGAGTGAGTGGTTCCTGCGATGTTCTGGTCTCTGTCTGTCTGTGAGTGGTTCCTGGGATGTTCTGGTCTCTGTCTGTCTGTGAGTGGTTCCTGGGGTGTCCCGGTCTCTGTGAGTGGTTCCTGAGGTGTCCTGGTCTCTGTGAGTGGTTCCTGGGGTGTCCTGGTCTCTGTCTGTCTGTGAGTGGTTCCTGGGGTGTCTGGTCTCTGTCTGTGAGTGGTTCCTGGGGTGTCCTGGTCTGTCTGTGAGTGAGTGGTTCCTGGGGTGTCCTGGTCTGTCTGTGAGTGGTTCCTGGGGTGTCCCGGTCTCTGCCTGTGAGTGGTTCCTAGGGTGTCCTGGTCTCTGTCTGTGAGTGAGTGGCTTCTGGGGTGTCCTGGTCTCTGTCTGTGAGTGGTTCCTGGGGTGTCCCGGTCTCTGTGATTGGTTCCTGGGGTGTCCTGGTCTCTGTCTGTGAGTGGTTCCTGGGGTGTCCTGGTCTCTGTCTGTGAGTGGTTCCTGGGGTGTCTGGTCTCTGTCTGTGAGTGGTTCCTGGGGTGTCCTGGTCTGTCTGTGAGTGAGTGGCTCCTGGGGTGTCCCGGTCTCTGTGAGTGGTTCCTGGGGTGTCCTGGTCTGTCTGTCAGTGGTTCCTGGGATGTTCTGGTCTCTGTCTGTGAGTGGTTCCTGGGATGTCCTGGTCTCTGTCTGTGAGTGGTTCCTGGGATGTCCTGGTCTCTGTCTGTGAGTGGTTCCTGGGATGTCCTGGTCTCTGTCTGTGAGTGGTTCCTGGGATGTCCTGGTCTCTGTCTGTGAGTGGTTCCTGGGGTGTCCTGGTCTCTGTGAGTGGTCCCTGGGGTGTCCTGGTCTCTGTGAGTGGTTTCTGGGGTGTCCTGGTCTCTGTGAGTGGTTTCTGGGGTGTTCTGGTCTCTGTCTGTGAGTAGTTTCTGGGGTGTCCCGGTCTCTGTCTGTGAGTGAGTGGTCCCTGGGGTGTCCCGGTCTCTGTGAGTGGTTCCTGGGGTGTCCAGTCTGTCTGTGAGGAGCCCCCTCCTGTTCTTCAGCAGGGCCAAGCCCTTCTGTTAAACGGCCCTTTGACGGGAAGTTCTCCCTGTTGTCCCAGGTCTGTTAGGTGCATGCCCTGGGGCGTTTCCAGTGCCATTAAACACATACCATAAATGCTTCCTTGTCTATAGAGCCTGTGACTTCTTGGCCCTCTCCTGGGTAAACCAAGGCAGTGGCTTGAACAGGAACGGGCACCATTGTTCATGGAGACTTGAGTCACAGTATTGAGAAACACAGGACTTAACCAGGATTCACAGGCTCTGCCAGTGACCGGGCCAGGGCACGCACACAAGGGACGGAGCTTCCGTCTGTTTTTTTTTTGTTTCGTTTTGCAAGTGGAGGTTGAACTCAAGGCCTCGTGCTTGTTAGGCAGGTGCCCTACCACCTGAGCCATGTCTCCAGCTCTCCTGGTTGTTTTTCATGCTGACGAAGATGTTGATTTCCAGGCTGCCTGCACACGCAGCAGCCACGTCACAGTTCCACACTTTCGGCTTTCTCACTGATACGGAGTGTCTTCCAGGTGCAGCTTGACACTGAAGTCTCTGGCGGGCTGGGCATAGGCTGACCGTGCTTGGCCTGTCCTCTGGCCCTGTGATGCTGGCTTGGTCTTCCTCCCCCTCCTCCTCCTGCTGGCTGAGCGACAGGCTCAGGAGCTGCCCGGGTGCTGCAGAGCACCTGGCATGAGAGGGGAAAGGCTCCCGGCTGCCGTGGCCTGCTCCGGGCTCACTCAGTGTGGTGGGGTGTCTCCCAGGACGCAGCCGAACCTCTGCAGCGTGCCAGGAAAGACAACACAGGAGCAGGGTGTCTCCTGCTGCCCAGAGGCCTCGAGGCAGGGGCAGGGCCCCGACGACTCCCACAGGAGCTGGGGCCGGCCAGCCTCCGCTCGCCCCACTGAGAGGGGGTATCCCCGCCACCAGGTGCAGGGCAGACTCAATACAAGAAAGGAAATGGGAGGACGTGGGAGGAAACCAGTTCACAGGGACTGTCCTGGCCTAGACAGGGACGCGTGAGGAGGAGGAGGAGCTGGAGACAAGACAGAGCCGTAGGCAGCTCAGAGCCATGGACAGGATAGAGCTGTGGGCTGGACAGAGCCATGGATAGTTCAGAGCCCTGGATGGGACAAAGTGGTCCTGCTATTTATTCTAGGGAAGGGGTGTGGAGCCCACCTGACCAGCCCTTTCCTGAGAGAAACACCCGGTTTTAAGAAAAGAAAAGCCATCAGGAAGAGCCGCCTCTCCGAGCCAGAACATCCTTGGCTCTGTTTGGACTAATCAGGCCTGCTCCTAGACAGGAGGGAGGCTGGGGAGAACCCTTGCCTCTAGCCTGCTCCTGCCCGGGTGCTGGGAGGTGGAGGCTGCTCCCCTCATTTTACAGAAGAGGAAATGGAGGTGAGTGAGCCTCCTGGGGACTGGGGGCTGGGGGCGGAGAGGGGGCGCGCCAAACTCCAGATGTGCGCAGGGCTTCACAGTTCTACCGGGAAGGGGGTCGCACTAGGTGGGCTTTCCACAGGGGCTTCCCCAGGTGCGCGCAGGTCCTGGGATGCGCCCCGCCCCTGGGGGGCCCAGGACAAGCCTGGTCGGCTCCCAGAGCACGTTTCAGGGAGTATGGGGTGTGGTCCTGGGAATCACGAGTCCAACAGAGCTGGACCTGCAGGGGAGGACAGACAGCCTTGCGCAGAACCCACGGCAGTGGAGCACACTGGTCAGGGGGTGTTGACTGAGTCCCGCTCCCCGGGCTCCATCCACACTCAGCACTGGACTTGGGAAATCCCTCCAAGCGGAGGGCGTGGCGCACAGGAGTATTTTTACACAGAAATATGAGAACTATGCTGGCGATGTGGCGTGAAATCGCTTCTATGATGGCAGTGGAGGCAAAGGAGCAGCCCCCACCCCACCCGCTCCGTGGACCGGCAGCCCCCAGGCCAGACCAAGCGGGCTTCCTGCCAGGAGCCGGGGCCTGCAGCTCCCCACAAGGAGAGAGTCAGTGCCCCTCCCTAGGACAGCCTGGGGTTTGGGGTGAAAAGGAATAGGCTCTTCAGCCGCTGTTGGGACAGACTCTCAAGCCACGGCAGTACGGCTGCCCCAGCACCTCCTGGGGCTACAGGGGTGAAGGAGGCCAGTGGGGGTCTGGGGGGCCGTGACCCACCCTGGGCGCAGGGAGGTGGGGCGGTGCACCTGTGATGCGCAGGGCCTCTGTCACATTGCGGTGGGAGTGGCTAGCGGCCCAGCCTCCCGTCCCTGCCTCTGCGTCTCAGGTCTGTGTGCCCGTGCCGTTTTCAGAGCAGCCTGCTCTGCTGTGACCTGGAGCTCACCCTCTGCGCCCCAAAGGCAGAGCCCAGGGCTCAGGTCCCACCATAGGGCCAGGAGACCCTGGCATCAGGCCCACATGGAGTGTCGTACGGTGCCCCAGACACGAGATGCGTGAGTCTGCAGGCCCCACTGCTGATGGAGCCTCCTTACTCCGCTCGTCCCAGTCTAGAAAGAGGGGGTGCAGGGCCGTGGCAAGAAGGATGTGGGAAGACCGGTGGGCGCACGGTGCCGGGCTGTGGTCAGAGCCCGGGGCAGGTGCTGCAACTCTGAACAGCCACGAGCCAGACACACGGGTGGAGCCAGCGGGAGCCAAGCGGTGGACGGACCAGAAAGGACCTCCGGCGCCCCCCCAGCACCTCGGCGGCCGGCGGAACACAGTGGGGTGGTGACCGCCCTGGCTCCGGGGCAGCGGGACCCCCAGGGCCTGGCAGACCAAGCGAGACGGGTCTGAGCGGGTCCTGCCACGAGCTCACTCCTGTCCCCGTCACCGGGACCAACGAAACGAGCAGCACCCCACGCCCGCGCCCTCGGCCTTCGTAGCCAGTGTGCGTCCCCCCATGGCTGTGAGCTTGCTTGGTGGGGTGCGGCCCAGGCGGGCAGCTCTACCAGCTAACTGCTCCCTGGAGGACAGCTTGCTCTGCGGAGGCTTGCTGCGGTCTGGGCCTCCTCCCTGGCCTTCCTGTGTCTCTCAGATCCAAGTACCCCAATTCTTAGAGACGGCTTTGTTTCCTTCCCACCCAGGATCTGGGCTCCACGCATTTGTTAACTCCACTCACCCGGAGGGCTGCTGGGGCTGTCTTGCTGGACACAACAGGTGCCTGGGGCCAGCCCTGGCTCGAGGTCTTCCCTGGAGGGTGGCGGGTCAGCTCCCGATGGCCCCATCGCCCAGGGGGTCGGGCTGGACAGGGGATAGGAGACGCACTGGAAGCCACTGGGAAGGACAGGACGAGACCTTGAGTGGGGCTGGGGGTGGGCGGGGGCAGAGGCAGGGCAGACAGGAAGGAGCCCGGGCTGTGTTCTCACCTTGGACACCTTCTGACCTCTGACCGACTTGGCCAAGGAAAGTCTTGGGGAGCACTGTTCACCGATCTCGGTGAGCTATGTGGGTTGGGACCAACTGAGGCCCAGAGAAAATGGCCGGTGGGTGGGTCCTGCCTGCCCTCCTCCCTGACAGCCAGGCCGGGGCTAGTGCCCACCCCCGCTCACCAGCACCTGGCTGCTGCTTGCTACCTCGATGGCCCGGACCTGATCTGGAAACCCGGGCCAGCACTGGTCACCGGGCCTCGGTGACCAGGGCAGCTGAGATGTTGAGGCCCTGCCCTCACTCACAATGGGGTCTGGATGGGTGTCTCGTGGTGGTCTTCCTCCATCTTGAAAAAGCTGACCTCAGAGTAGGCCGAGAGTTGCACATATCTGACGCCGGCTGAGATCTTCAGGAGCCGGCCGCTCTCATCTTCCAGGAGAGAGATCGGGAACAAGCTGCTTAGATGGTGTGGGAACGGCGACAGTCTGCCATCCCAGTTATAACCCACGCGACCCCATGCAACTTGTCTCGTCACACAGAAGGACCCTGGCTTGCCCTCCTTGGGTCTATGTGGGCGGAAGTCTCCTGGGATCCCTGGCGCCTCATTTCCCACGGAATATCTCTGTCCTTCACCTTGAACTCTGGATCCTGAATCTCCAGCTCTGGGCTTAAGGTCCTGCTGGTCCACCTAGCACTGGCCAGTAGCCTGCACCCTTTGGGGGAGCCTCCCCTGGTGAGTGGACTGTGGGCTCACCATGCCTCAACACTGCCCTGGGACAGTGTGTGTGTCTGTCTGTGTGTCTGCATGCATGTGTGTGTGAGTGCTGTACATGGTACAATGGGGCAGGGCTTGTGTCCACTGCAGTCCCTATCAACCTGCCTTGACCGGAGCATGTCCAGCCCCCAGCCCTGTGCCCTCCAAGGGCCTGGCACACAGTCACAGTCCGTGCCTACTAAATGTCTCCAGGGCCAGCTCACTGCGCCTGACTCTGGGAGCCTCCAGCTGCAGGCAGCCGCTGTCCCTCTGGGTCACAGGGCAGTCTGAGTGGGCCTCAGAGAGGTGGTGGAGCGGCCAGTATGGGGGTGTGTGTGCCGTGGTGCTGTGGTGAGACAGAGCGGCCATGCCTACAAGGGGGAAGAGGAGGAGGTGGAGCGGATGGTCCTCAACTCCTAGGGCTGACAGGGAGCTCTGGGAAGAGCTTCTAGACACACCAAGGAACAGATGTAGAGTATATTCCAACTAGACCAACACCCTGGGTAGAACCCCTAGTTGAAGCAGCCAATTCAGAGCTCAGAGGCTGACCAGCTGACTCCTCAGCTGAGGAAAAGAGAGGAGATTGTGGGCAACAGGGTTTCCAAGTAAGGGCAAAGGAGTAGAGCCGAGAAGCCCTGGAGGCATGCTGAGCCCCAGTGGTCAGAAGAGCACACTGGTGCCCCACGGGACTCCATGAGGCAGGAAGAAAACCCCTGGAAGCGAGGGAAAAAGGGCCTGAGTCTCAGAACTGGATACCTTGTCCCCCACAGCCGAGCCAGTGTGACTCAGAAGTCACAGGAGACCTGCTCTAGTTCTTAGAAGGTCCTCGTTGCAGTGGAGGAACACTGGGTCAACGGGCAGTGGAGGAATCGGTCATGGAGGGGCAGTGGAGAGGAGGAATGGGTCATCAGGGGCAGTGGAGAGGAGGAATGGGTCATGGAGGGGCAGTGCAGAGGGGGAATGGGTCATGGAGGGGCAGTGGAGAGGAGGAATGGGTCATGGAGGGGCAGTGGAGAGGAGGAATGGGTCATGGAGGGGCAGTGGAGGAGGAATGGGTCATGGAGGGGCAGTGGAGAGGAGGAATGGGTCATGGAGGGGCAGTGGAGAGGAGGAATGGGTCATCACGGGCAGTGGAGAGGAGGAATGGGTCATCACGGGCAGTGGAGGAGGAATGGGTCATGGAGGGGCAGTGGAGGAGGAATGGGTCATGGAGGGGCAGTGCAGAGGAGGAATGGGTCATGGAGGGGCAGTGGAGAGGGGGAATGGGTCATGGAGGGGCTGTGGAGAGGAGGAATGGGTCATGGAGGGGCAGTGGAGAGGAGGAATGGGTCATGGAGGGGCCGTGGAGGAGGAATGGGTCATGGAGGGGCAGTGCAGAGGAGGAATGGGTCATGGAGGGGCAGTGCAGAGGAGGAATGGGTCATGGAGGGGCAGTGGAGAGGAGGAATGGGTCATGGAGGGGCAGTGCAGAGGAGGAATGGGTCATGGAGGGGCAGTGGAGAGGGGGAATGGGTCATGGAGGGGCTGTGGAGAGGAGGAATGGGTCATGGAGGGGCAGTGGAGAGGAGGAATGGGTCATGGAGGGGCCGTGGAGGAGGAATGGGTCATGGAGGGGCAGTGGAGGAGGAATGGGTCATGGAGGGGCAGTGCAGAGGAGGAATGGGTCATGGAGGGGCAGTGGAGAGGGGGAATGGGTCATGGAGGGGCTGTGGAGAGGAGGAATGGGTCATCACGGGCAGTGGAGAGGAGGAATGGGTCATCAGGGGCAGTGGAGGAGGAATGGGTCATGGAGGGGCAGTGGAGGAGGAATGGGTCATGGAGGGGCAGTGGAGAGGGGGAATGGGTCATGGAGGGGCAGTGGAGGAGGAATGGGTCATGGAGGGGCAGTGGAGAGGAGGAATGGGTCATGGAGGGGCTGTGGAGAGGAGGAATGGGTCATGGAGGGGCAGTGGAGAGGGGGAATGGGTCATGGAGGGGCAGTGCAGAGGAGGAATGGGTCATGGAGGGGCCGTGGAGAGGAGGAATGGGTCATGGAGGGGCCATGGAGAGGGGGAATGGGTCATCACCCAGACTTGCTCTCCTCCAGACCTGACCAACAGTCCCCACATAACGTGACACCTCCCCAGAGCAAAAGCTCAGACAGGTCGGATTATGAGGAAAGTCTGCCTCCAACAAGGCGAATTACAATGTCTGGCATTTTATCCAAGACCAGCAGGCATGCCAGGATTGTGGGAAGCATGGCCACGAGGAGAAAAATCAATAGGAGAAAACGAACCCAGGGTGACACCAACCCAGTGATAGACTGAGCAGTCAAGGACACAGGAAGTGATTATACCAAGTTCTGGGTGCTGGGCAATGGAGTGGAGACCTAGTTGACATAAGAAAGAGAGTTAAACCTCTAGGGAAAGAAACTACAATGATGAGAGGAAAATCCCACTGACTGGTCCCTAACAGGCCCTGCGGAAGGAAGGATCTGTACGCTTGAAGATACCGCCAAAGAAACCATCCAATGTGAAACAGAAAAAAACAAACAAACAACAACAACAAACAAAAACAAAGACAGAAAAGGGGGAAAAAAGCAGGGGCCAGGCTCCAGCGGCTCATACCTGTGACCCCAGCCACTCGGGAGGCTGAGATCTAGGAACTGAGGTTCCAAGCCAGCCCAGACAGTCAAATTGGTGAGATTCTTATCTTCAATTAAGCAGCAAGAAGCCTGAACTGAAGGAGTGACCCTAGCGGTAGAGTAGGAGCCATGCCCAAAAAAGTGTGAGACCCAGAGTTCAAGCCCCAGTACTGGCACACACACACACAAAGAATAAATAGCAGGGCCCTTGTGGCTCACGCCTGTCATCCTAGCTACTCAGGAGGCTGAGATCTGAGGATTGTGGTTCAAAGCCAGCCAGGGGAGCAAAGTCTGTGAGACTTTTTTTTTAACTGGTCATGGGGCCTGAACTCTGGGCATGGGCGCTGTCCCTCAGCTCCTCAACTCAAGGCGAGCGCTCTACCACTTGAGCCACAGCACCACTTACAGCCTTTTCTGCTTATGTGGTGCTGAAGAATTGAACCCAGGGCCTCATGCATGCAAGGCAAGCACTACCACTGAGCCACCTTCCCACCCCAGTCTGTGAGACTCCAATAAACCACCAGAAAATCAGAAGTGGCACTGTGGCTCAAGTGGTAGAGCGTTAGCCTTGAGCTGAAGAGCTGAGGGCCAGCACCCAGGCCCAGAGTCAGAGTTCAAGCCCCAGGACTGACCAAAAAAAAAGGAAGGTGTGGGAGATAGAGAGGAGAGGGAGGCAAGGGGCACACGCGAGGCAACTTGAGGCAATCCCTGTCAGGTCATACATGGAGTGCGTTCTGGAAGGGGCTGGCACCTGCTTGTGGCTGCAAGCTTGATACAGACTGTGGTATCACAGTACAGATTAACGTTACAGCAAACGCGCCCCAGCGACACCGCAGTGAAACTGTCTGGACAAACCAGTTGTGACCAAATGTACTGACAAGCTGCCTGCACGGCTTCCCGAACGATGGGGGATGATGGTTCCGAGGGGATGCTGGCATGGCGCGGACGGCTCAGGGAACTCACACGTCTACCTTTACTACGGCAGGAGTTCCCGCCGCCTCCTCCATCCAGGAAGGCAGGGAGGCTGCCTACAGATTGCCCACCCAAGCCCTCTCTTCCATCTTCCATGTCTGATACAGCCTCGTCTCCAGGGAGAGACCAAACACATGCACGTACTGACACGTACACACCCCATGCCTGTGTCTGCACACGCACGCACACCGCACACACACACACGTGTGCACACACACAGACACAGATGCCAGCAGGGAGCAGGCCTCTGAGGGCCTGGACCATGAGCCACCCACGTGGCCCACGTCTGGCTCCCTGGAGAGCTGTGCTTTGGGAAGCCGGGCCTTCCCACCCGGGCTTACTCTCCGCGATGTCCCCGTCGTCCTGCTGCAGCTCCACACTCAAGGTGAAGGGAGTGCCCTGGACCACCTGCAGCACCTCCGGACCCAGGACTGCAATCCTGCTGGCCGGCGCTGGGAGAGGCAGAGCGGAGTTAGTGGTGGGATGGCTCCAGCGAGACCCTACCACTCCCTGTCCAGCCAGAGGTGGCGGCTAGCGAGCAACGTGGCAGCAGGAAGACCGCACGCCGTGCTCAGATGCCAAGGGGGCCTCTGGTGCCCACAGGGCACGGTCAGGCTGGCCTGGAGCCAGGCTGGCATCTGCCCGTGCATCAGGATGGGCGCCGAGGTGTGCAGAGGGCCACCACCCGGTGGCACCCTTGTTCCGAGTCTAAGAAGGGGCCACAGATAGTCAGGGACAAATGGCAAGGAACAACGCGTGGCCAGGGGGTGTTCCCCAGCGAGGGCCGCCTGGCCAGCCCTACTGGGGACACGGACCACCTGTGGCCCCCTCCCTGTGGAAGCCTCAGGGAGCCAGATGGAGGCCGCTAAGAAGCAGCACAGTGTGACCCACTTTGCCAATACTTTGCCCTGTGGCTGAGGGGTTGTGGGAGTGCCCAGGGAAGTGTGGGAGACAGGGCTAGCTCCTCACGGGCAGGAAAGGGTAAAGCTCACTGACCTGCTGGGTGGCCGTTGATCCACAGTCCGCAGTAGGTGGCTCCTGAGCAGTGGGTCAGGCTGCCCAGCCCACTGAAGACATCGCTGTGCCACTGTCCCTGTGGATGGGACAGTGTAGCCTTGGGGGGTGGCTAGGAAGCCCCAGGGCCCCGAGGTCCACATGTGGCCTTGGGGGGTGGCTAGGAAACCCCAGGGCCCCGAGGTCCACATGTGGCCTCGGGAGCAGCTAGGAAACCCCAGGGCCCCGAGGTCCACATGTGGCCTTGGGGGGTGGCTAGGAAGCCCCAGGGCCCCGAGGTCCACATGTGGCCTTGGGGGGTGGCTAGGAAACCCCTTGCCCCGAGGTCCACATGTGGCCTCGGGAGCAGCTAGGAAACCCCTTGCCCCGAGGTCCACATGTGGCCTTGGGGGGTGGCTAGGAAACCCCAGGGCCCCGAGGTCCACGCAATAGTTCTGCTGGTTTGGGCACTCTATTTTGCTGGCTTTGCTATAAATATTTGTTGCATTTCAAAGACGCCAGCAAGTGCGGAAGAGGGCAAGGTGTACTCCAAGCAAACAGACAGACCACGGCTCACACAGGTGCCCTCTGCACAGGAAACCTTCTTGGACATAAATACAACGCTGTGAGCCGGTCATTAGGAGACCCAAACCTGCCCGCTGCCATGGGGCCAGCTGTTCTGCTAGCCCAGGCTTCTAAGTGAAAAGGCCAATGAACACATGCACACACACCCTGCCCAAGAGACGGAGAGTATGATACAGATCCCTGCTCTGCCTCCTCCGGGCTCACCTCTACCCCAGACCACACACACCAGAGCTGGACCATGAGAATCACAGGGCCTTCATGGAAAATTTCAAGATGGCAACAGAGCTTCATCTGACTATGATTTCCTTCTGGTAGAGGAAAACTGGCCCCAGACGGGTTGGTTGCGTCACTCTTCTGTCCTCTTACCCTCCTGTTCAGGTGCCCAGGCTGCCCAGCACTCAGCAGCTGAGGCCTCTGCATGTACCTGGGCTCCCTAGGCCACGTGGTGACAGGGCCGGGCAGCAGCCGAGTGCCGGGTTCTGGGGTGTGGATGGCCGGCGCAGCTGAAGGCTGTGGCCATACACACTCGGAGGAGGCCGGGGCCCTGAAAGGTGCAGACACCCCAAAGACCGGGAAAGAGCTTTCCACGGGCCTGCTTGGGACATGCGGCCCCTGCACGCACTGGACAGCAGATCCCACTAGGCGTCTAGAGAGGGTCCTGGGGCCGGGGAAGCGAGCCACAGCTGCTGGACACAAGGTCCACGTCTCCTGCCTTGTCCCCACACAAGGGGCAGCCAAGGGGGTGGCAGTCAGCCGCAAGCACGTGGCAGGGGCCACCGGTGACCCGCAGCCCTGGATGGCCCGTACCACCACACCCCGCTGTGTCCCCACGGAGTCACTGCTGCTCGGCTGACTGGCCTCCCGGTCCTGTTAGGAGCAGCTGCGGCCCCTGCCTGACCTTTGCTCCCGCCGTCCCCCGTGTGGACACAGCTCTCCCCTTCTGCTGCACGGATGTGGGGCCCACACAGAGGCTGTGGGCAGGAGGGGTCCGAGGGTCCCGTGTCAGGAGGCTGCCCGGTCTGCAGGGTGGAGAGCGGAGGTGCCCCTGCCCGTACACAGGACCTCACTTTGGCTGGCTTTCTCCACCGTGTGATTCCAGACCTCACCAAGTGACACCACAGGACTGCAGTTACCGGCTTCTCCCCAGTGGTCTCGATGCCCTCCCCCTCCCCGGTACTTTGGTCCTCACGCCTGCCTCTCATCTCCTTCCTTCCGGTCCCAGTGCTCCCAAGGGTGAC
Organism: Dipodomys merriami; assembly: GCF_024711535.1. Taxonomy (NCBI): domain Eukaryota; kingdom Metazoa; phylum Chordata; class Mammalia; order Rodentia; family Heteromyidae; genus Dipodomys; species Dipodomys merriami. The sequence goes on from NW_027204270.1 coordinate 1,127,800, forward strand.
ATTCTGCATGCTCACATCAAGATAAACACTTGCCGTCCACACAGACACCTCGGGAGGGGCCTGGTGGCTCATGGCTGGATTTGAGTGTGTGCTGGGAGCCGAGACAGAGTCCAGAAGAACCCAGCGCTTTCCTTCTGTGGGAGCTTCTGGCTGCTCTGGCCTCCGAGGAAGCCGTCTCGGCCTTCCTGCAGCTGTGGGCAGGTCTGGGCATGGTGGCAGTGATAAGCAGTGCCACCCTGGTAGCTGCCTGCCTGGGGGCCACGGCCAGGAAGCAGCCGTGGGTGAGGAGCCCATGCGCTAGTCTGCGATAGCCACTCGCCCCCACGTGGCCAGGCACCCTTCCCACGTGGCTGAAGGTGCTCGCCAAAACACACCTACCGCCGCCACCCAGGGGGCTGCCGGCTGCATGCCCGGCACCGGCGCCAGCCACGGGGCACTGCTGGGTGGATCAGGGTTGTACGACGAGGCTTTAGGACAGCACGGTTGGCACCACGCCTTGACAGAAAGCATGGCTGTCTGATGTTACAACCTCCCAGCAAATTTCTCAGCAAATGGGAAGCCGCCTCACGAACCAAGGACGCCGGGGTTGGGGATGACGCCTTCACAGGGTGGCTCTCTGGGCAAGGGCCAGCCTCGGCTTGGGAAGTTGACACCCTGGAGCCACTCTGGCTTCGTGGCGGTACAGAGCTTGGTCCAAGACCAGCTATGGGAGCTGCGGCCACCGAGCGGCCAGCACGAATCCCCCAGGTGGCCACCACGCCTGCTCTGCTTCTCCCCGGCCGCTCCCTAGATGGCCAGAAGGGGAGGACAGTGTTGCCGAGGGACACAGGAGAGTGGCGACGCTGCCAGCCAGCGAGGGAGGAGCCACACGTAGACCACGCTCACCCCAAAGCAAGCAAGCCTGGAGTGAACACATAGGTGTCCGTGACACAGTTGCTCTGGCGACCTGAGCACTGGAAGAGTGGGCTCAGCCCCCATTCCTGCCTGCGCTGCTGCCTGTGGACGGTGCTCAAGACGGCCAGCAGATTGAGCTCAGTAACTAAGGAGCAAGTACCCTGTTCTCAGGCAGGAAGTGCTTCCTGGTTGACCCCCACTGGCTTTCTTCCTTCCTACCCATTAGTTAGGGGCTGGGAAGGTGGCTCAGTGGTAGAATGCTTTCCTTGCACACATGAGGCCCCAGGCTCAATTCCTCAGCACCACATAAGCAGAAAAAGCCAGAAATGGCACTGTGGCTCAAGTGATAGAGTGCTAGCCTTGAGCTGAAGAGCGGAGAGACTGGGTCCAGGCCGAGTTCAAGCCCCATGACGGAGGAGGAGGAGGAGGAGGAGGAGGGGGAGGGGGAGGGGGAGGGGGAGGGGGAGGGGGAGGAGGAGGAGGAGGGAGGAGGAGGAGCAGCAGCAGCAGCAGTGACCCTGCAGAGGCCATGCCCCTTGCCCTGAGTCACACACATACCCCTGGGTCCTTCCCCACTCTGGCTCTTCCTGCGCACCGGGACCAGGCTGACCACACCAGGAAGCGTGGCTGAGTGAGCAGCGGGCCTCCAGCCCTGCCCCAGTGTGGCCTCAGAGCGTCCAGATTCTGGAGGAAACTGTTTGCAGACACTTCCATGCCTTGGGCCCAAAGCAGGTGAGATCTTTGGCTGAGGTCCTGGCCTCCTGGCCCACCTGAGCGGCCAGCCGCAAGGCCCTCCCGGGTCTCGACCCTGCAGAGGTGAGGGTTTCCAGTGTGCAGTGACGGCCCTGTGGGGGGTGGGGGGAGAGGACGGATGTGTCCCCACTCTCCATCCCTTCCGGCTGGCAGTGGGCTGATCTCCTGCTGAGTGGCCGTTCCTGGGATTCCAGTGCAGACTGTGAGATTTCCTGTCCCTTCCTCACCCGTGTCCAGACCACGGAAGGATATGCAGTCTGGCGTCGGCACAGCCCCCAGGGTTCTGGGCAGACTCCAGAGGAACAGGAAGGGTCAGCATGAGTAGCTGGGCTCCATGGATGTCACCACCAGGCACCGGTGTTCCAACTCTGCTCTTCTGTGCTAAAGGCAGCTCTGGACCACTTGCCCTCCTGTCTGGACCACGCAGGCCCTGGACGCCCCCACAACCCCAAGGCCCACACAGCCCACGCAGGCCCCGGATGCCCCCACAACCCCAAGGCCCATGCAACCCACGCAGGCCCCGGACGCCCCCACGGCCCACGCAGCCCCCGGACGCCCCCATGGCCCATGCAGCCCCCGGACGCCCCCACGGCCCACGCAGCCCCCGGACGCCCCCATGGCCCATGCAGCCCTGGGACACTCCCATAACGTCACGGCTCATGCAGGCCTGGGACACCCCCCGGCCCACGCAGCCCACGCAGGCCCGGGACACCCCCACAATGCTGTGGCCCACGCAGGCCCGGGACGCCTCCACGACCCCACGGCCCACGCAGAGCCCGGGACGCCCCCACGGCCCACGCAGAGCCCGGGACGCCCCCACGGCCCATGCAGAGCCCGGGATGCCCACTCTGTGCCACAGTAAACCACACAGCACGTCTCACTCCCCGTGAGCAGCTCAGTGCACTGCTCTGGTTACACTAAGGAAACCTCCACGGTGCGGCTGCCCAGGGCTGCCTTGTGCCCTGCGCTTCCAGTGCTGGCTCTCCTGACACACAGCTGAAGCCCTCTCCTGGAACGTCTCAGGCTCCAGGTCAGATTTCTTTCCTGTAAAATGGGAAATCTGGCTGAGGTAAGGGACAGCTGTGCCAAACTCTTATGGGAACTAAAGGCCAAGGCCAGCCACAAAGGCACTGAGGAAAATTCACTACCCTCTAGTCTTTCCAGAATCGAAAACAACAGCAGCAGCAAAACCTGAGCCCGGTGCTGGTGGCTCACGCCTGTCATCCTAACTACTCAGGAGGCTGAGATCCAGAGGATCACAGTTCAAAACCAGCCTGGGCAGCAAAGTCTTGCGACTCCATCTCCAAAATAGCCAGAAAATAAGCTGGGTTGGAGGTGGGTATGGCTCAAGTGGTCACAAGTAAGCTTGGCCCTGAGTTCAAACCCTGGTATTGTAGGAAGAAAACTGCTTTGTGGACAATGTAAAAAGCAGAATGCTCGTGGGCCTAGCTTTTTTTTTTTTTTTTTTTTTTTTTTTGGTGTGTGTGTGGGGGAGGTACCTGAGTGTCAAAGAAGGGCTGAATTCCTATCTGTGACCTTGCCCATGTGGGGACTGAAATCTTATGGTCAGATGTACACATGCAAGGCCTGCCACAGGGCCTTGGTGGACATGGGTTAATGGGCAGGCCTCCGTGCTAGGGGACCAGCCAGGAAAGACAGAGCTTCACCAAGCGAAGCGCAGTAACTCTGTCTCTGTGGTGACAGCAAGGGGGGTGGTGGGTGGGGCTTAGGTCTCAGCTGTCTATGACTGGTGGGGCTCAAACTCACTAGGCAGTTTTAAAAACACCAGAAAGTGTGGGTGAGGATGTGCAGAACCCCCGTGCACCACGGCTGGGAGCTTGAAATGGTGCAGCTGCTGTGGAAATGTTTGGCAGTTCCTTAACGAATTAAAAACACAAGCTGGGTATGGCGCTGCACTAGGGAGGCTGAGGCAGGAGGGTAGATGAAATTTAAGGCCAGCCTGAGCTACATGGTAAACCCTGTTGCAAAAAGACAGCAAAGTAATACAAGCACCATGATGTAGGATTCCACTTCTGGGTCTATTCCAGAGACTGAACACAGGGTCTCGAAGAAGAACCCGCACACCTATGCTCCTGACACAACCGGCAACCGCCAAGGGAGGGAAGCCAGTCCGTGTCCACGGACGAGGCTGGACAAAGAAAGCGGGATGTACACACACAGTGGAGCACCACGGGCCCTTTAGCAGGAATTCTGCCACATGCTGCCACGTGCGTGAGCCTCGAGGACACAGTATTTATTGAGATTAGCCCGTGATAGAAGGTTAAGTCCTGTACGACGGCCCGCAAAGTTGGTCCCCAGAGGAGTTAAGACTTCCTGAGAGAAAGCAGAATGCCAGTTCCTGGGAATCAGAGATGGATGTCAGGGTTTAATGGGGCTAGAGTCTCAGTTTGGGGACATGAGACAGTTCCGTGGATGGACATTGGTCATGGCTGCCCAATAATGTAAGTGGGCTCTCAAACAGGGACAGATGGTAAGTCTCACAGTCTATGTATCTTATTACCAAATATATGTACATGTATATACATGTATATATATATATATATATATATATATATATATACATGTGTATATATACGTACGTATATACATACATATAACATAATGTCAGTCCTGGGGCTTGAACTCAGGGCTTGGGTGCTGTCCCTAAGCCTCTTTGTAATCAAGGCTAGCACTTTACCACTTGAGCCACAGCACCACTTCTGGCTTTTTCTGAGTAGTTTATTGGAGATAAGAGTCTCATGGACTTCCCTTGCCCAGGCTGGCTTTGAACTGCGATCCTCAGATCTCAGATTGTGGGCCCCCTGTTCACCAGTCATCTATTTAAGGAGCGTGACAGCGTGAGGCAGCTCCCGGCGTAGCCTCAGCCTGCCATTGCTCGAAGGCTGTCTCCCAGCACAGGGCTCAAGGCTCCGTCTCTTCCCATTCATCTGGGTCGAGCGACAGACTTGGCAATTCTTTTCCTTGCACAAACGGCGGTGTGAAACCTCTTGCTGCCTTGGAAGCGTGGGCTGGCGGTCATGGTATCCTCAGTGTCTGGATCCTGAACCCCAGACGGCCCAAATGCCCTGGCCTGCCCACTGGCCTGTGTTGCCTCCTCTGTTCGGGGTCCACGAGATCGGGATGGGGGGAGGGCTTGTTCATTCAGCCTCGCCCAGGCCACCATAAAAAGTGCCTGGACCTGTGTGTGTCCCCACACAGCACCTCCAAACACTCTGAGTCTCTGACTGGCTGCTTTAGTCTATGCTGTTACTTAAAAGAACAAAAACTCAGAGCCTTCTGTTCTTGCTTGACTTTGTTCACTCAAGGCTGGAACTGTACCACTTGAGCCACACCTCTACTTCTGGTGTTTTGCTCAGTAATTGGAGATAAGAGTCTCAAGGACTTTACTGCCTGGGTTGGCTTCAAACCTTGATCCTCAGTTTTCAGCCTCTTGTGTAGGCAGGGATTACAGGTGTGAGCCGCTGGCGCACAGTCACGCTACGGCTTCTTGATGTGTCATGAGTTCTAGTTGGCTCTGGATGCCAACCTGGCACCATGGCTGGGGTGTCTTCCCTTACCTCCCTGGACCCCGCTCAGACCCCCGCCTCCGCTAGAAGGCTGAGTACAGGGTGCTGTGGCCAGATGGCACTCGGGCACAGGGCCCTCTGAACTGGGCTGCAGGAACTGGTTCTCCGATGTGCCCTGGCGCACCAGCTGCAGGCGTGTATTGTCACTAGTAGGGAGCTGTAGGCTGTGGAAATGGCGGCACACTGCACACAGAGCACAAAGCCTTTGTGGAATGTGCTGTGAATTTCAGACGAGCCCCAGGAGGAACAAAGAGCTTGCCGACCTGAAAGGATGCACACTTGCATGCTGAGCTGGGTGCCTGGACTCTCCACCCAAAGGCTCACCCTTCTGCTGGTGAGCTGGAGCCTCATGCCCAGGGCATTTCCTGTCCCAACCAACTCTGAACAAGGGCCCAGGGCTGAGGACTGTGCTGCTGAGCAGGGCTAGACTGCCCCCTGGTGGACATGTCTGAGCCCGGAAGGTGAAGGAGTCGTGATGTCCCTGTTCCATTCCTTGACAATGCGGCTATTTTCAGGCTTCAGGAGGGAGGCCTGGACAGGGCCCAGCAAAGCTCACTAGCTGGAGTCAGTGGGCAGCCATGGCTAGCAGGCGAGCCCTGGCAGATACGCACGGTTCTCCCCTATTCCCACTCAGGCCGTGAGGGTCTTTGCTGGGTGCCAGGAAGCACTTTGTCTCTGGGCAGCAGACCCTGGACAGAGCGTTCCAGGCTCTCAGGGAAAGCAAAGATCAGGTTATGGTCTGGGCCAGTTGCTGACCAGCACGGCTGCTCTGCTGCTTGCTGGGTTGGGAGCCCATGTAGAGACAGAGCCCAGGAGCTTTTCTCAGAGAGGTGTGCTGAGGGTCTGTGCACCAGGACTGTGATGGCAAACCCTGCATTTTGCCAGCTCTAGCCTTGTGCATCAGGAATGGCACGCTCTGAGGGACGGCTGTGGTCGTGAGAGTCTCTGGGTGTTGAGGGACAGGTGGGAAAGGGGCAAATCCTTGCCAGTCAGTGTTGTACCTCTGGCTCCAGCCTGCCTGGGACATGCCGCAGGTCTCATGAACTTGCAGCCCATCCTGTGTGGAGGGGATGGGTGAGTCTGGCTCAGAAGCATGTGGATGGACATCAGCCAGCAGAGGTGGACCCCTTGAGGCCTGGAGGGCGCCAGCCTGGGCACCACTGCTCTGATCGTAGCTTGTCCAACACAGGCAGGGCTCCAGGCAGAACTGTGCTGTGTGAGTAACAGGCGAGGCATCGCGCAGCCTTTCTGCAGCCCGCACCGCTGGCCACCTCTGAAGTTCACTCAGCTCCATCTCCTGCAGGCCCCTCTCAGCCTTCAGTCCATGCTTCCCTGCTCTCCTTGAGGGAGTGGGCCAGTAGGTGTACGAGGGCACCGAGGAGCCCCCGGGGAGCCTGTGGTGTTCACTCGCAGCTCAGGGCCATCTCCTGAAGACCTGCTCCCCCATCTCTGAGACCACCTGTGTCTGAATCTTAGGAGCAGCTGGCTTCCTGCTGCCAGGGCTCCGTTCTTCTACCCGCTGGCCTGTCATACCAGCACCTTGGTCAGGGTGTGAACCCAGCTACCATGGTCCCTCTACAGTGATGTTTTCTCGGCAGTATGGGTCAGAGGCTGCAGGACCCAGGGACCGCGGCGGGCCAAGGCGGCCTGTGCTCTCACGGGGATTCACTGTGTCTAGAGGCCTGACGGTGTCATTTCTTCCTGTTGGCACCACAGTTGCCAGGTGAGCCCACGTCCTTGCGGTCACGGCCACTGCTGCCCTACGGAGCCTGGGCACAGGACACACAGCGCGGGTGACGGCTGGCGTGGCCAGGAAGCCCTGGTGCGACAGGTCCCCTGCTGGTGCTTCCCCTGGAGGAGACCGCCCTGCCGTCAGGCCCAGACGGCCCAACCCTCCTGAGCAGCTCAGCCCATCTGTCACCAGGAAAACATGGACATGTTGGTATTTGCTCTTTGCCCTTTTGGAAGTTTGGCACTGTTCCTGGTCGACGGCGCTTTTAGTATCATGTCCCCTGCGGCACTACTGTAGCTGCTGTCTCCGTCTGCGAGACCCGCTCATCTCGGATGCTGCCTGTTTTAGCCTGACTTCTGGGGCAGGGTCCACCCCAGCTGAGACCTGGGGTGCTGGGGGCTGCAACCCCATGTCCCTCACCTGCAGTGCACCAGGTGAAGCTGAAGCACTCTGGAGCCCCAGTCCCCCAGGGCCTCAAGGAGGCCGCCTCCCCAGCCTTGGCACCCAAGGTACCTCGTAGGTGGAGCCGTCGGCCCGGCACAGCACTCCGTGTCCCTGACGCTGGTCCCGGACCCAGTTGCCTTCGTACCTGTCACCATTCCTGAGGACAGAGCGCAGGGCCTCAGCCGGGAGCCAGGTGGCCACGGTGACTCAGACCAGCTCCTCCGACTGTGCTCAGCACGCACGACCGGGGCCAAGGCAAAAATAGGCTCTGAACAGATGGCCTGTGAGCTCCGGCCTCACCGGGGTTGGCGTGAGAGGGTGAGGCACAGACAGGGCCTGCTGCCCCGTGGAAGAGCGCTGTGCAGCGCATGTGCGCCCACATGCACCCTGCCCAGCCCTTGTTCCCTGAACAGGAAATGACAGGGGAGGGTGGGGACGGGGCTGCCCTCATCCCAAGGGTGGGTGCTGGGCAAGCATCCATCCAGGAAAGCTGGACCTGGGCTTGGGGACCAGCCCTCTATCTCGAAGTGGGGCAGGAAGGGTGAGTTGTTTTTTACTGTACATAAAGTCATTTTTTAAATTCTTTCAGGTACGGTGGCTTGTACTCAGGGCCTGGGTAGTGTTCCTCAGCTTTTTTGCTCAAGGCTAGGACTTTATCACTTGTGCCACAGGTCCACTTTTATTTTCTTTTGGTGGCTAATTGAAGATAAGAGTCTCATGGACTTTCTTGCCCAGGCTGGTTTCCAACTGCAATCCTCAGATCTCAGCCCCTTGAGTAGCTAGGATACAAGTGTGAGCCACTGGTGCCCAGCACTATACGCATAATCGAGTTAAACGGGAGGGTCGGGGTGCAAAGCCCTTGCGTGGCATACGGAAGGCCCTAGGTTTGAGCCTCTAGGAACACACAGGTACACACCAACAGCAAATGCCAGAGCGCACTTGAGGCCTGGCATGCAGTCTGCCCTATCCCCCAACCCCCACTAGCGCCACTCCAGGAACTGTGGGAGCTGCTCCTGCTGTGTGGTGTGCCAAGGGCTGGCCCACCTCCAAGACTCATACTCACTTAAAGCACATCTGCCCGTGCCCGTGCCGCCTGTTGTCATGGAAGGCTCCCTGGTAGGTCTGCCCATCCACGTCCACCAGAACCCCCTGTCCTAGGGAAGGAACCGAGAGTAGACATGAGCTTCGCCTTAAGCCTCCCCCGGGTGAGCCCTGCTCCCGGGTCCCACACTTCCCGGAGGGACTTGGCCTACAGCCATTTGGCCAGTCTCAGCCTGGCAGAGGTGGTAAGCAGGAAGGTTGGGAATTAAAGGTCTGGCGCCCACTGCCCACTCTAGAGCCAGGCTGCCTGCCAGGCGAGCTTCAGAGCGGCCAGAGCACTGCCCAGCACTGTCCAGCCAGAAATGGCAGGTGTAACATGGGATAGTGACAGCTGCACTGCGCCGGCCCCGTTCTTAGAAGCGTGGGGCAGGCTCCACCTCAGCGCAATGTGACGTGAGATGCAAGTGCGCCGTCTGAGGGTCACACAGAACACCCGGGCTCTACGCACGTGATCACCTGCCGAGCAGTGTGCAGAGCAACCCTCCCGCCTGCAAGGAAGGCGCTTGCTCTCACCCAAAAGGCCGGAGGAGAAACCAATGGGAATGTGGCCTTTGGACCACTTTGAACCAGTAGAAATTCTGAGTGCATTTCTACTTCCTAATGCAAGCAAACCCAGAGAGAAGAGGAAGATGCCTCTGTGATTTGAGGTATCAGAACCTGCTAGGCTGGTCGGTGTCCAGGGTGCAGACAGGGACTCCTCAGGTCTGCCTCCCACCAAAGTGGACCTGCAGGGGCCACTGAGGCCCCAGGCAGTGTCGGGCCCGGCTGAGCTCTAAGGAATGGCTGAATGTGAGAACCGTGGGCTCAGGCCAACCCGCTGACCCGAGGTCATGAGCAAAAAAATGGGGGCGGTTTTAAACTCCACACAGTGGGACCAGTGGACCAGTGGTGTGGCAGCCACCAGGCATCGCTGCAGAGGCTCCTCAGCCACGGGTCCCGCGTACTGATCAGTGCCGGGCGGTCTGGGGCAGACAGGAAGGTGTAAGCCCTGCCTCCGCCCCAACTTCTCAAGGCAGACAGACCAGGTGAGCGTTCCTACACCCGCGTGCCCATCGGGCTCCCATCTCCCGTCCCTCCCCGCCCATGCCGGCTGCAGACCTTCCCTCAGGCCACGGGAGAGCTCCCCTTCGTAGTGGCCCCCAGCTTTGTACTTCATGATGCCGCGTCCTTGAGGCTCTCCCAAAACAAAGTGTCCAGAATAGCTATTTCCTGGGTGTAGATGAGGAGAATGTCAGTTCTGGTCCTGTCCCCCACTGCCTGACCCCGGGTGTGGGAGGCGCTGCTTTGGAATGGACATCTGTCTCTCAGTCTTGCTCTGTAGTGTGGTACTCTCTAGTGAAGCAAGCACATGGCCAGCAGACTGTCCCGGGGGACCCTCTCCAAGGGCACCCATGGGGCCTGACTGGGTGAAGGTTAAGTCTTCGCCCCAGGCTCTCTAAAAACAACGCAACACTGAGCCTGAGAGACAAGCTCTGCTGAGCATGGACCCTCTGCTGGCCCTGTGGTTTGAGGACACGGTGTGGCTGGAGTGTCTGTAAAGAAAAGGAAACTGTCCTTTGGGGTTACGCATTTTTATTTTAACACTGTGTGTGTGGGGAGAGCTGAGAAGTTTGTAGAGGTGAGTGCCAGACCCCACCCAGGGATCCCCAGGACACCCCAGGCCTGGGCCAGGTCCTTCCTGGGCATGAAGGGTACACAAGTTGTGGGGCCAGGTAGAGCTGTGCCCCGCTGGCACGTGGCTGTTCTGTCCTTATCCCTCACTGTGAGGAGAGCCTGATGCCCTAGTTTCTCTAGTGTCTTCTGTGACCAGTGCAGGGACTGACTTACACCCACATCCAGTGCTAACCTGACCAGGCCCAGTGCTGGTATCCTTCCCCTGTAATCTCTCCATCCACAAACTCGCCTTCATAATATCCTCCATCTTTAAACAGCAACTTCCCGTGACCTGGTGAGAGAAATTAGCATCAAGTCTGATGGCCCATGGGAGTGGAGCTGATCAGCCCCACACCTTGGCTGATTTCCAGATTTAAAAAAAAAGTACTGCAGTTTGAACTCAGGTCCTATGCTCTCTAGGCAGGAACTGTATTGCTGAGCCATGCATTCAGGGCTTTTTTGTACTGGTTATTTTTGAGGATCTTGCTTCTTACTTAGGCGCATGACTGAGTACAATCTCCCTATTTCTGTTTCTCTTCCTTCTATAGCTGGTGTAACAGGTGCGCACTACCACCAGATCTTTCTGTCAAGATAGAACTCGTGGACTTTTCTGCCTGGAACTGGCCTGCAATTCCTGAAAACCGCACGTGTAGCTAGGGTGAAAGGCGTGTCCACCACACTCAGGAGTCTCATGTATATCCTTGGGATGGCCTCAAAGTGCAGTTTTCTCAATCTCAGCCTCCCAAGTACCTAGGATTGTAGGTTTTAGCATCTGGAACCGAGCATGTCTGCGTGTGTGCGTGTGTGCTGGTACTGGGGCTTGAATTCAGGACCTTGTGCTCTTGCTTGCCTTTTTTTGCTCAAGGATGGTGCTCTACCACTTGATCCACAGCTCTACTTCCATTTTTTTTCCTGGTTAATTGGAGATAAGAATCTCATAGCCGGGGCTGGGAAGGTGGCTCAATGGTAGAGCGCTTGCCTTGCATGCCTGAGGCCCTGGGTTCGATTCCTCAGCACCACATAAGCAAAAAATAAAAATAAAAATAAAATAAAAAAATAAAGAATTATTAGAAATGTGAAAAAAAATAGAATCTCATAGCCTACCTAGGCTGGCTTTGAACTGTACTTCTCAAATCCTATTCTCCTGAGTAGCCAGAAGGATTACAGGTGTGACACTGGGTGCTCAGTGGCGCCCAGCACTTGGTGGATTTATATCTCAGAGAAGACTTCAGTTGCTCTGGGGCACGTGCTTAAAATCTTGGCTAAAGCTGGAAGATCTCAAGCTCAAGCCCAGCCTAGGCAACATACAGAAGTCTGTCTAAAACAACACAAGAGGCATCAAGAATACAGACGAGACATGAGTCATTTGCTCTGTGCACGTTAGAGAAGAGTCTGAAGAAGACATTGTAAAAAAGTGTGCAATTCTCTACATGGTTCTGATAAATCTTTTTTTTTTTTTTTTTTGGTCTGGTCGTGGGGCCTCAACTCTGGGCCTGGGCGCTGTCCCTCAGCTCTTCAGCTCAAGGCGAGCGCTCTACCACTTGAGCCACAGCGCCACTTCTGGCTTTTTTCTTTTTGCTTATGTGGTGCTAAGGAATTGAACCCAGGGCCTCAGGCATGCAAGGCAAGCACTCTACCACTGAGCCATCTTCCTAGTCCTCTGACAAATCTTATATCTGAGCCTCCCTGCCTGCATGGAAGAAGAAAATCCTTGATATTGGCATAAGAATAAGAAGCATCTGGGGCTGGCAAGCTGGCTCAATGGTAGAGTGCTTGCCTAGCATTCATGAGGCCCTGGGTTCAATTCCTCAGCACCATGTAAATAGAAAAAGCGGAAAGTGGTGCTGTGGCTTCAAGTGATAAAGTGCTAGCCTTGAGCTGAAGAGCTGAAGGATGGCACCCAGGACGAGTTCAGGCCCTACAACCAACAAAAAAGAAAAAAAAAAAAAAGAAACATCTGTATGGCAAAAACACTATAAACTAAACGGCCAATAGATATGAAAAGCCAACTGTGCAGTGGAAAATGGGTGACATTGAGCAGGAAGGGTCCACGAACACACATAAATCCACTGAGCACAGACACTGAGATATTCACAGTACTGCTTGGCCTGTGGGGTGGGGCAGAATTGGAGGCATTTCAGGGGATGTTTATATATCTTTCCTCTATGGATTGGATTTTCTACAAAAGCAGGCCATTTTTTAAAATAATCAGGACCAAACCATGTATGTGACATGCTGGGGTTGGGGGCAGCATGTGCTTGCTCTGGACATGGTGCCTCTGCCCAGCCTTGCTGCCCAGATGGGGCAGCACCAGTGTGTAGCAGCAGGCTCTAAAGCTACAGATGGTGTATGAGCTACAAGTGGGTGTCAGCATGAACCTGGAGCAGGGTGGCCCTGGTGCCTCGGTGCAGTTCTCAGTCAGGCCTGGCATGGGGCGTTTCCTGCACCCAAGTTCCCCAGAAAGGTGACTACGTGAGCTGCCAGGGGCAGCTTCAGGGATAGACCACTGAGGCTTCTTACCGTGTTTCTTCCCTCCTTTCCATTCACCTTCATATCGGAAGAAAGAGTTTGGGTATTCATAGACACCATAACCTGGGTATTGAAAACATGAGCAAGAGTGACCACCTGACACCATGGCTTCACTGATACCAACAGACACCAGGAGGTGAGATGGCTCGGAGCTCCGGAGGAGCTCCTGCAGGTCCTGGGGAGATAATCTCTCCACAAGCCAGTTACCTGCCTAAGGGCTGTGTGGGGTTCAGTTGAGAACTGTTTACTGTTCCTCCATTGGTCTTGGACATAGAGAGGAGCCTCAAGTTGGTGCAGAAACAGAGGCTCAATGAGCAGGAGGACTAGGACCAAAGAGAAGCAGGACCCTGAAAAAAGACGTCTGAGAGGTGGTGGTGGTGGTGGTGTTGTGAAGGGCAGGCCTGGTTAGCCAGGTGCTGGCAGGGAGGCAGGAGAGCAGCATCAATGTTGGGGGAGAAAGGGAGCCCCACCCCGCGGGGACCTGCCTTCAGTGGACATCCCTAGAGTGCCACCCCTAGAGAGGCCTGGCCAGTCTCATCTCCGACAATTCGGCGGCAGGGCACCATCCCCGCTGGCCGGCGTCCAGTTCCGGTTTCCGGTCCGGAAGGCGCAGGCTGGGGCGGGCAGCGGGGAGGCGGGCGCGCAGAGCCGGGCCTCTCAGGCTGCTCCGTGCGGCTCGCCCCCCGGGCTGGAGGCCCGAGGCCTTGCGCGCCCGCCCCGCACAGCTCGGCCTCGTGTTCCCGGGCGTCCGGACTCAGGGGGCGGCCGAGGCCGCGGGCCGGGCCCGGGGGGCGGGCAGCGAGCTCTGGCGATGGCACGGCCGCGGGACCCCAGCCTCGCCCTCCCGGGGCGACGGACTCCCAGCAAGGCACGCGGCTCGTACCGTCCCTCGGTGGCCGCCGCGGCGGGTCCCGACGCACCCGGAGCGAGCTCGAGCTGCCCTGGCCCGTAACCTCCATCTTGTCGCCGAAGCTTCGCTAGCAACCACAAGCTCCTCTGCCATTGGCTTGTGGTCGCTAAGGGGGCGTGACTAGGAGCAGCGCTGGCCACCACTTCTTCCGGAGCGCCCAGTCCATCCGGGAGGCGGCGGGAGCTATTGCGCCTGCGCGGCGCGGGACATTTCCGTCATCCGACTCCTTCCGCCCGTAGGCCCGCCCTCCAACGGCCGCGGCCAACACACCGGAAGCGGAAATGGTTGGAGCTCTGGGTCCCGCCCCGCCGCCATCTTGGAGGCCGGAGGCGGCGCCGCAGGACCGAGCGGAAGTGCCCGTGCAGCTTCCCGGACCCCGAGTCGAACGCTGGCGGCCGTCCCGCCCGCCGTCCTCCTCCCGCGGTCGTGAGGGAGACCGCGGCTCGGCCGCAGCGGAGCTGCGAGGTGCCGGGGGCGGGCCGGGGCGCGGGGCTGGCCGGGCGGCGCCGCCTCCGCCTCCCTCGGCTGTCAAGGCCGCGGACGGGCGGGCGGGGCCGCGCCGCGCCGTCGGGGCCCGGGAGGGTCAGCGGGCCGCGCGGGCTCGGGGCCGCGCCGAGCCCGGGCCGGGGACCGAGGGGCCGGCCGAGCGCCCGCCCGTCCCGGCCGCGGCCCGCCCGCCCCGGCAGGGCGGCGGGAGCAGGTGGCCGTGGCCCCCCGGCCCCCGAGTGAGGGGCTCGTGTCCCCGGCCCGCCGCGCCGCACGTGTGTGGGGGACGCGGTCCTGCGCCTGGGGATGCAGAGGGAACCCGTTAGATGCTCAAGATTACACGGTGGTAGTATTCCAAGGCCTCGGACCGGCTGTCCTCCGGGCAGGCTGCGGCCGCTTCTCCCCGATAAAAAGGTGGTGCTGGCTTCCGCGCCGCCAGTCTCTGAGCCCCGACAGCTGCTTTCGCACCGAGAACCTTCCGTTCAGTGGCTTTTCTTCTTTCCTCCTCTCGGTGGAGACTGTTCTGGAACTGCTCTATTCTTTGTTGGGTTGAGCAAAAGCCCCTCAATAACTGAGACTGTCATTCGGGTCCTGATGTGTGTGTGGGGTGACTGCAGTGGAGGAAGAGTGGATCAAAGCCAGGAGGAGGTCCATACTCAGAGGAGGGAGGAGTCCAGGCGTGGCCTTGGGAAGAAACCAGAGGTAGGGTCTCAGGGCTTGTCAGGGAGGGACTGGCTCTAAGGGTGTGCAGTCCCAGGGGCTCTTCCTTGATCAGGAAGTGTCAGCTGCAGATGCTGGGCAGAAGGCTTTCTTCTTTGTTCCGTGAGGCTAGTGTAAGAGTGATGGATTACAAGAGCTGGCCAGTTGGTGGACTCCAGAACCAGGCACATAGAGAATGTTTGTATAGTTTTCTGGTGTGATGGTGCTGGTGGCCTGTCTGGAGTGGTTTTTGTTTTTCTTGTTTTTGGTGGAGCGATGTTTGTATTCGATAGATAGTCAATGGTACATGCAGAACCAGACAAGGGGCCAAGGGGCTCTCAAGCTTCCTTTTTTTTTTTTTTTTTTTGTGGGGCCTGAACTCAGGGCCTGGACACTGTCTCTCAGCTCTTCCGCTCAAGGCTAGCACTCTACCACTTGAGCCACAGCACCACTTCTGGCCTTTTTTGCTTATGTGGTGCTGAGGAATCGAACCCAGGGCCTCATGCATGCAAGGCAAGCACTCTACCACTGAGCCACCTCCCAGTCTCCTTTAAGCTTGCCTTCTAGTAGGAGGAAATTCAGAGGCAAGCCAGAAGGGTATCAGAAAACAGTTGTCAAACAAAAACTGGGTGAGGAACATCAGGAGCCAGTGGTCATTCTTGACAGCAAGAGGAGGCCTCTGAGGAGGTGACCTTTAATCTCAGCAAAGGGAAGAGGATTGCAGCTAGAACAGCTGGTGTGAGGACTGCCCTAATCCAGGAACAAGTCTGACGTGTTTGAGAGCTGGGTACATACCTCCTGCCAGGCTCTGAGCACAGCACTGGCCGCCTTTAGCTCCTCAAAAGAACCCTTTGGAGGAAGCACCAAGGTGCTACTATCCCATTCTACAGATCAGAGCCCCAAGCAGTTTTAAATAGCTGTCCCTGGTCATGCCACTGCGGCATGTAGGACGGGATCCAAGCTGGCACTGGGCTCCAAAGTTCATGTTCTTAATCATGCCTATCCCTCTTGGCTTGTTACAGGTGGTGAGTCTAGTCAAGATGTAGAGCAGTGTTTGTCGGATGACCTGAAAGTGGTAGTACATTTTGTGTTAGGTTCTCCATGCACCAGTCTAAAGAAAAGTTTTAAGTAATGCCGCTTAGAGTACATAACTTGGGCAAAAGTGTTTTAGTGGTAAACACTTTGGTCAGCTTAAAAAGTTTTCCAGCACTGTAGGATGAATAGTAAGACTGCAACAGTTTTCTGCAGGCTGGGTTTTGGCCTAAATAATGTGGCCATTCTATGTTAATTCATTTTCCTGTTACACTGATTAATTTATTTTTTGTTAAATTAAGTGTTTTTAGTTTGCTTGGCTTACCTGAGACCAAATGGTACTTCTTAGTCTCCTGGACAGCTCTGGGCACTGTCATTGATGGGTCCAGGAAAAGTGGGGTCATAGTTACATCTCTTTTTTTTTTTTTTTTGGTGGTGGTGATACTGGGATTGAACTTGGCCTCATACTTGCTTCATTTGCTTTGCTTGCCCAGCTGGCACTCAACCACTTGAGCCATGCTCCAGTTTTTGGATGGTTATTTTGGAGATAGAGCCTTACAGACTTTTCTGCCCAGTTTGACTTTGCTGACCTTTGGGTATCAGCCTCCTGAGTAGCTATGATTACAGGCGTGACCCACTGGTGCCCACATACTCACCCTTACAAAGACTTGAGGCTGCAGCCTATGGACCTATTAAACACACACACATTCTCTCTCTCTCTCTCTCTCTCTCTCTCTCTCTCTCTCTCTCTCCAGTTGAGATCAGAAGATTACTTGTCATCCATTGTCAGCTTTTTGCATGCTGATTTCCAGTGGACAATTTCCCCAATGTGCACAGTGAGGCTATGGTTTAGAAGGTGCTGGACTTAGGCAGGTATGGGTTCTGGTTCAAAGCTCACCGCGCCACACACCAATCACTGGGAAAACTCAAGCTTTTGTGGGTTGGGCCTCAGTTTTCTCATTCAGGTGGGGACAGTAAGACTGTGCTGAAGGCTTGCTGTGGAGTGAAGTCTGCCAGTGTGTCTGGTGTTGGAAAGAGCCTCCTTTTGCAAATGAGGAATCAGGCTGTGTGGCCAGCGGGTGCTGAGGCCTCTGAGCTGTTGAGCACAGATGGGACTTCAACCTAGTTAAGAAAGGAGTGTGTTTTCCTCTCCACCCCAAGCGTAGCAGAGGGAGTGTGGACAGGTGTCACCCACAGATTTGAGGGGATGTGAACTTTGCCCCAGCATCTCCCCTGACTTAGGGGTCCACAAATAGCTCATGAAGGCTCACTGTGAGGTTCCCACTTAGTGGTACTTTCCCCCAAAATGGTGAGTTCTAGTTCATGGTTAGTGGAAGAGTTGGGCATCAGGCTGGGCCTTGAGCTGCTGGGCAGAGGTGTTTCCATGACCTTGGTCTGTTTGAGACTTGTTCCTCCTTTGTAAAATGAGGGTAATGATGCCTGTACTCTTGGCCATCTGGGAATGGAGAGAGAGCATGTGACTTGGCACCTGGGTTCTCACAGGTAAATTCTGCCTGAGATCCCAGCAGATGCTGAAATCGTCTGGAGCAGATAGTATTACTTCTAGTTGCCAGATAAGAAATGGGGACATGAGCTGCTTGTAAGCCAGTACATTTTCCTCTTGATGAGGAGAGGCACTGGGAAGACAGACTTGGCGGAGTATGAAGAAGATGGGGTCTCAGTGAAGAGATCTGTGGGGAGGGTGAACAAGCCACATACAAGGGCCTGCTAGAGGATTCCACGGTGAGAAAGGACAGCTCTCGTAGTTGGCAAGGTGGACAGCACTCTGTGTGTGTGTGTACGTGTGAGTGTGTATGTGTGTGGTTGAGGAGCAAGCAGAAGTTAAAGTCCATCAGCTGCTACCTCCTTCCATCCTCTCCCTGTACCAAAGCCTGTCAACTGCTGCTTTCTTGGCAAACAGTTCATGGGAGACACACATACAGTCCGGATGAAAGAAACACTAAGTACTAAAAAGACCCGCTTGACAGATTGGTCAATACTGGCAAAAAATTCCCATCATTGAGTGCTTTTTATTTAGGAGCTTCTTGTGTTTTTCTCAGTTACAGAATGTCTGAAGGTGACAGCGTTGGAGATTCTGTCCATGGGAAACCGTCAGTGGTGTACAGATTTTTCACACGTCTTGGACAGGTTAGTGGGTTTGTAGATTAGTATAAATATTTGGGAAAAAGCGGACACATCTTCCCAAAGGGTGAGTTTGCCGCACTGTCAGAAGGTGAAGCCATGTCTTGCCCTAACTTAACACTTGTGTTTTGAGGGTCTGGCTCTTTACTGGGAAAGGCCAGGTGAAGAACTGTCTAGGCAAGGAGGACCACATGTGGTCTTGGTTACCTGTGATTTTTCTTTTTCTTTTCCAACTTTAAAAACTCTCAAATCCAGCCAGGTGCTGGTAGTTCACGCCTGTCATCCTAGCTACTCAAGAGGCTGAGATCTGAGGATCATGGTTCGAAGCCAGCCTGGGCAGGAAAGTCTGTGAGACTCTTATCTCCAATAAATCACTAGAAAACTGGAAGTAGCGCTTTGGCTCAAGCGGTAGAGTGCTCGACTTGAGTTGAAAATCGTAGGGACGGCACCCAAGCCCAGAGTTAAAACTCCACGACCGACCAAAAAAGACAACCCTCCCAAATCCGTCTTACCTTCTCTGTAGTGCAGATTGGGCTGAGGCAGACAGGACCTTGGCCCTCTCTCATTCTTGCCACATCACTCGCTGGTCCTGGCAGTCCTCACCCCTCCCTCTCTGCACTGCACGCCTCTGCTGTTGGGTACTGCTCCCGGAGAGGTCACAACTTGGCCAAGGTAAATGTAGGTTATCACGGTGTAGTGGGTGCATCTGAGGGTGCATCAGAGTGATGGGCATGACACTCTTCAAACACTGCTTAAACGTAAGTCGAGTAGTCTAATACAGAGTGTAATTGTAGCTGCTACTATGTTGAATAAGTGAAAAAATGTCTACTTTTAATTAAAACTACCATGTGGCAAACTGTTGGTAATTCTTGAAGCTGGGTGGTAAGTATAGATACACTCCTGTATTTTACAACTGCTTGAAAATATTCACAATAATAATATATTTTTTTGTGCTAGTCCTGGGGCTTGAATTCAAGCCTAGGCACTGTCCCTGAGTTTTATTTTTACTAAAGGATAGCATTCTACCACTTGAGCCATAGCTCCACTTCTTACTTTGGAGGTAAGAGTCTCATGGACTTTCTTGCCCACACTGGCTTTGAAGCTTGATCGTCAGATCTCTGCCTCCTGAGTAGCTAGGACTACAGATATGAGCCACCAGTGCCTGGCTCATAACTAAAAATTTAAAATTCGTTTTCAAAATAAAAGTGAAGACACATACTGTGTGTTGGGCCAGCATGAGGCTACTGGGCTGGTAGAAGTCTCCAAAGTCTTGGGAGAAGTACAACCTGGGGAGCAGGAAGAAGGCCCCAGTGCCTAGACTCTTCACATTTTTCCTTGGGGGGAGAATGAGTTTCGAGGTACTGTTGTGTGGACTTGGCTGTGCACCTTCCAGGGCAGTACAAATCTTTGTGGTGAAGTTGGTTTCCCTACAGAGTTCTCTTTGGGCTTCTGATAATTATTAACATTTTTGCTTAAGGAACAAACCTGCTTTGGGAATTATTGCAAATATTTATGGGTTAATTGTAGTTGCTGCTATGTATACTCTCTTATTGTTTTAAGTAGCTCTTTTGACATTGCAAATGATGTGACAGAAGTGCACTTTTGGTGCAGAGGAATTCTAGGACTGATGTACCTTTGAACTTGTGTTCCATAGATTTACCAGTCCTGGCTGGACAAGTCCACGCCTTATACAGCTGTTCGGTGGGTCGTGACGCTGGGCCTGAGTTTTGTCTACATGATTAGAGTTTACCTGTTACAGGTAGGTGTGAGCTGAAATGACAAAGACTCAGCTGTGGTAGGAGTATTGCTGATCCAGATTGTGTGGAAGGACAGGGTCTTCATTAATCAATTTTCATGTCAGCATCAAACACAAGAAAAGTTGTAGTGACTGTTTTTCTTTTGTTGTTTTTTTGTGCCTGTCCTGGGGCTTGAACACCAAGGCTAGCACTCTACCACTTGAGCCACATCTCTACTTCTGGCTTTTTTTTGGTGGTTAATTGAAGATGAGAGTCTCAGATTTTCTTGCCCAGAATGGCTCTGAACTGCGATCATCAGATCTGAGCCTCCTGAGCAGGTAGGATTATAGGCATGAGTTACCAATATTTATCTGGTGCTCTCTCTCTCTCTCTCTCTCTCTCTCTCTCTCTCTCTCTCTCTCTCTCTGTGTGTGTGTTGCTTAGGTTAAGACTGACACTCTTACCTCTTGGGATGGTATGTGTGTGGGTGTGTGGGTGTGTTGCTACTGGGGCTTTTATTTAGGTCCTAGGTGCTATACCTGAGCTCTTTGGATTAAGACTGACACTCTTACCTCTTGAGCCATACCCCCACTTCTGGCTTTTTGGTGCTTACTTGGGCTTAAGAGTTTCTTGGACTTTTCTGCCTGTTTTTTTTTTTTTTTTTTTTTTTTGTCAGTTGTGGGGCTTGAACTCTGGGCCTGGGCTCTCTCCCTCAGCTCTTCAGCTCAAGGCGAGTGGTCTACCACTTGAGCCACAGTGCTCCTTCCGGTTTTCTGAGTCGTTTATTGGAGATAACAGTCCCATGGACTTTTCTGCCTGGTGGCTTTGAACGTCGATCCTCAGATCTCAGCCTCCTGAATAGCTAGGCTTACAGGTGTGAGCCACCGGTGCCTGGCTTCTGCCTGTTTTTAAAAAATGAGTTATTTATAATTCCCTAGCTAAGGTTCCCAGGGTGCCCAGGCTGCCTCAGCTTTGCCCCTGGAGTGTCCTGGTCTGGACGACAGACCTTGTTGTGTCCCTCTGGCTGTGCCTCCCAGAGCAGCTTCTCCTGTACAGGGTAGCGTGCTGTAACAGATCCTTGCTTCCATGGACTTTG
Organism: Dipodomys merriami; assembly: GCF_024711535.1. NCBI lineage: Eukaryota > Metazoa > Chordata > Mammalia > Rodentia > Heteromyidae > Dipodomys > Dipodomys merriami. The sequence continues at coordinate 1,148,594 of NW_027204270.1, forward strand.
GGTGCCCTGAGTGACTGTGGCATTCCCAAAGGTTACATTGTTCTTGAGCTACTTCTTCTGTGAGGCTCAAGCATTAAGTAGAGAAAGAGGCTAAGTGACCTGCAGACCCTTGGCTGTCTGTGGACAGGGCAGGTGGCACAGGCTTATTAGAGCCTGTTGCCTCCTAGTGAAGTCCCTGCTCCCTGAGACTCCTTGTACCCTAGAGAAGAAGCTGTTTACAGTGTTTGTAGGTTTAAAAGGGGGATAGAGGTTAAAGTTTTTGTCCAGAGCATGTCATCCTGGGGTGGTGTGGATGACGGTCCTTCATTTAAATTGCATACCTTCCTTCCTGTTATTTCCCAAGATTTCATAGGTTATCAGTCCATGAGTCAGCATATTTATTTACTGCTCTCATTAATTCTTTCAGTGCTGTGTGAAATTCTTACTCTACATGTGGAAACTTGTTTTTACCTAGGAACTTAGCCTGTGAGTAGACCAACATTGGTTTACTGGAAGGTAGCAGGTCGTTATAGCAAAACCAAATATACATATAGGATATCTAAAATTAAAATTTTAGATATATAGGATACACAGTTTTTTAAAAACTGAAACTTGGTTTGTTTACCAACGGAAAGTTGCCTTGAAGCTCTTGAAGCTTCTCTTCTGAATCAGGTTTGTACCTGATCTGGTATCTTTCCAGCAATAGATGGCTCAATAGGGGGTGTGTGTGTGTGTGTGTGTGTGTGTGTGTGTGTGTGTGTGTGTGTGTGTGTGTGTGTGTGTGTGTGTGTGTGTGTGTGTGTGTGTGTGTGTGTGTGTGTGTGTGTGTGTGTGTGTGTGTGTGTGTGTGTGTGTGTGTGTGTGTGTGTGTGTGTGTGTGTGTGTGTGTGTGTGTGCCTGATCTGGTATCTTTCCAGCAATAGATGGCTCAATAGGGGTGTGTGTGTGTGTGTGTGTGTGTGTGTGTGTGTGTGTGTGTGTGTGTGTGTGTGTGTGTGTGTGTGTGTGTGTGTGTGTGTGTGTGTCTTTCAAGATTGGTGGCATGCTTCTGATATCTAACGGGCTAAGTTGGTGCTTCTTGTGTGCTGTATGAAGAGACTGCTAGGGTTCCCCAGTTCTTTTGTATAGCCTTAGGAAGGCCTGGCTTTCTCTTGCCAGCATATTTTCATGATGCTGTTTTGTTTTATTTCTGGTACTAGATTTCTTCTGGGCTAGACAAATATTCCAGGCAATGACCCTCCAGCGGGGTCTCAGCTGGTCATGTCTTTGGCAATAGCCGATTCTGCTCTAGACTCTGTGTGACTATCTGCAGCTGGTTAGCAGGCCAGGAGGTCACAGAGAGCCACCTCTGTGCCCAGCCACCCCCATCCCTGTTGTAGGCATGGTCTTTTGGGGGGCAAATCCCTTGTTCTACACTCCTGATTGGAAGCCAGTGGTCTGGGAATCTCATGCATTTGATGGGACCCTGGAGGAAGTTTGTAATTTGGGCTCTGATCATCACTTTAGTTTCAAGACCCACTGAGTGCTTTGAGATTAATGGTCACCATGGATGTTCGTTGTCACCTAACTTGCAGCCTTCTTACCTTGAGTAAAACACTGCTTTTCAGTTCAGTGGAGTGTTACAGGTTGTTGGCACAATGAACTGGTTCAAGCCTGTGGTGGCTAGGCTGCCCACTGACCTGTGCTTCCTTCTCTTTCAGGGTTGGTACATCGTGACCTACGCATTGGGAATCTACCACCTAAATCTCTTCATTGCGTTCCTTTCTCCCAAAGTGGATCCTTCCTTAATGGAAGATTCAGGTAGATATGAGACTGTGTGAGGCACTGTCTGGGTAGTGTTGTGCCTCCTTATCCCTCTTGTATAGCTGTCTGTGCTGGGCTCACAGTGTTCATGAATACTTGTCATGTCAGGAATAGGGTATGTTTGTCCGTGTAGAACCACTTCATGAGTTCCTGTGTAGCTGGGAAGGGCTCATTGCTCATTCTGTTCTCCGTTTTGCAGTTGAGGAAACTGAGGCACCTGGGGTTTTGTAATATATCCGAGGTCACGTAACAGAGTGTGGTACTGACAGTATGGACGAGCCGCCCTCCCAGACCTGCCTCTTACGCACACAGCCTGTTCTGGTGGTGCTTCGGGACTTCCTGTGGGGAAGAAGCCCTCTGTGCCCAGCATGACCATCTGTTGAGGGTAGTGGGCACTCCTTGGTTTCTGAGGAGTTGAAATATTCTTGGCATGTCCTTGTGCTACACATAAGAGGTTCACATGGCTCTGGTCGAACATGGGCCCGTGTGGGGTGGGTAACGGCTGAGGCCTTCTACCCAGGTGTACCTGCTGCTTGTGATTGGAAGCCAGCTGGTGGCCTGCCACAGAGTCTGCCTTGTTAGGAGGTGGTCCAATCCAGTTTTCTGGGGCTTGAACTCAGGGCCTGGGCACTGTTTCTGAGCCTTTCTCTGCTCAAGGCTAGAGCTCTACCACTTGGCCCCAGCACCACTTCTGGCTTTTTCTGTGTATGTAGTACTGAGGAATTGAACTCAGAGCTTTTTGCATGCAAGGCAAGTACTCTACCACTAAGCCACATTCCCAGCTTCCAAGCAATTTTCAACATGGGTGACTAGTACCTGTGACCTTCCTCTAGAGTCAGCACCTTAAAAAAAAAAGAGTCAGCACCTTTTATTACATGTCACTATTTCGGGAGGCTAGACAGTAACTAAGACCCTTTTCTGTAGGCTTTGATTTCTGTATCTGAAAATGGGGAGAGGTAAGAGGAGCAGAGACCTGGTCCTAAGGAGCTGTGGGTGCATGAGGCTGTGTTGGTACCACACTGTTCTTTTGGAGACAGCCTTGTGTTCTCTTCTCTATGTGGTCTAAACTGGTGTTGAACTTGGGGTCCTCCTGCCTCTTTGAGTGCTGAGATCACAGGCATGTACCACCATACCCAGCCTGCACCACCATGCTAGGTCTGCATTCTTTTTGGTCTAGTCCTGGAGCATGAACTCAGGGCCTGGGTACTGTGAGCTTTTGTGCTCAAGGCTAGTGCTCTTACCACTTGAACCACAGTTCCAGTTTTGTTGTTTTGGCAGTTTATTAGTTTATTGAAGGTAAGAATCTCACTGATTTTCCTGCCCAGGCTGGCTTCAAACTGCACTCTTCATATCTCAGTCTCCTGAATAGCAAGGAGTACAGGCAGGAGCTGCATTCTCTCTTTACTATTTGTTTTGTGTAAGTGGCAAATTGCCCTTGTTTTCTTCTAGTACAGTTGATGAAAACTCTGGGAGACTGGCTTTTTTCATCCATTTAGACTGTGTAGAAATCCTCTCAGAGTCCAAATTGAATCCTCTGAAGCAATGCCCTTTTTACTAAGTTGGCTGCTTTTTTCTTCAGTTAGGTGATACATACTGAATTTCCCTCAGCGAGGCTTAGGGTGAAAGGCTTCAGGGAAAACTTCTGAATGTGGTAATAGAAATGAAAGTATGAGGCAGCAGGCGCATTATCTCCACTTGTTCTGCCTTTCAGATGATGGTCCTTCATTACCAACCAAACAGAATGAGGAATTTCGTCCCTTCATTAGAAGGCTTCCAGAGTTTAAGTTTTGGTGAGCTATTTTTTTTTTTCCTAGTAAACTTAAAAAAAAAAAAAAACCTTAACCCTTTTATTTGACATAGTAATTGTGCATGTATGAGGGCACGGTGTGACACGTCAGTACCTGTACACGGCAACTGGTGTGGCCATCGCCGTAGACACGTATCACTGCTTTGTGTGGAAACATACAATCCTCTCAGCCATTCCAAAATAGAGAGTGAATTGTCCACTAGTTACCCTCCTGTGTTGTCATTTCTTCCTGTCCACTCACGCCTTTAGTTCTTAAAGGTGTAAGTAAAGATACTATGCTTGAGTATGGCCAGGGAGACTGTAAAAACTAACTTCTGTTGTAGTTGGCCAGCAACTTAGACTTTAGCAAATGAGTTTGTTGTGCTTTGCTTGTGACATTCATCCATAAGGTGGCAGCTGGGCATGAGAGTGAGCCTACCACTTAGAAGTATTGTCTGGCTGTGTTGGCATAGTGGTCTGAAGCTAGCAGATGAGAGGTTGGCTCCAGGGTGGAGGGTGCTGGCATCCTGAGGACTTGGGCCCCAGCGACTCTGTTTGGGCAGCTGCCTTCTAGGCCCTGTTGCTCGTGACTGGCAGATGTGAGCCAGCTTTCGCCTGGCTGTGTCTTGAGAGGGCCCTGCGAGAAGGTGTTTGTGGTGGGCCAGGGTCCACCCTCAGGGTTTGGACCTTCTTCGGACCGCAAGAAACTAAGACAAGAGACAGGGATGTGGGCTGGGTAGATGGAGTTCTTGTGTGTCTGTGTATGACTCGCCTACTGTCCTCTCTCTGGTGGTACTCAGCCCTGTGGCACAGGAGGAGCCAGTCTGTTGGGTAAATAAAATTGAACAAACTGTTCTTCAATCTATAGGCCTTTACTCCGCAGCCCTGCTGTGTAATGATGGAACATGGGGGATAGGTATAGGAGAGGGAGCAGAAAGTAGGCAAGGCCCAGAAACCCTGGAATCCCTCAGGGAACCTGGATTTGTTCTGTAGGAAAGGGAGAAGCAGGAGCAGGTGCTGGTGGGTGGGCACCACTTTGCCCCAGGCTCCCATTGTTGGCCATGGGCCTTTGTGCTGCTCCAGGCCAAGGGCAAGCAGCAAGCATAAGGTGCGTCCGGCTTTAGCATTGCTGCTGTGTTTTGTAAATGTGTGGGAAGACAGCTCCAGGAAACAGAGAAGGCCGTGGCTGTGCTTAATTGTGGCACATTCACAGACAACACACACACAGGTCCCATGCAGCTCCCGGGCAGGGAGCTGTCTCTGCGGATGCCCATGTGCGAGCTGAAGCAAGAGCAGCTGTGGAGGCCGGTGGAGGTCCGCAGATGCTGGCTGCTAACCTGTGTCCTTGCTTTAAGGCACGCGGCTACCAAGGGCATCCTCGTGGCTATGGTGTGTACCTTCTTCGAGGCATTCAACGTCCCAGTGTTCTGGCCAATCCTGGTGATGTACTTCATCATGCTTTTCTGTATCACAATGAAGAGGCAAATAAAGGTAACGACATCAGCGCTGTGCTGTGCTGATGGTCACCGGGAAAGACATGCTTAGGTCTGGCTGAGAGCAGAGGTGGCACTGCTCTGTGAGGACCCATGCCGAATGTCCAGCCAAGGCCAGTGAGTGCAAGTCCTGGATGCTCGGGAGGAAGATACCGAGTGGAGCTAGGGCAGCCTGCCTCAGTTGTGCAGGCTGCCCAAGGAGTGTTGAGGGGATGTTCCCAGATGCGACTGCTGTGCAGCCTTTACTACAGGGAGGAGCGGCTCCTGAGCCCTCCTCCAATCATTGGGTGTCAGACAGGACTCTGGCCAGTTAGGTGGGCTAAGGAAGGTTCTGCTCTGTCCATGTGGAGACAAGAAGAGGTCCTGATTGTATCTGTGACGGAAATAGTTAAGGGGTACCTTTGGCTCTGCAGAATTAGGGGAAAATGTGGTCAGGGAACTCTTGAGTAACTCAAGTCTGTTTGTGTGTTTGTTTTCCCAGCACATGATTAAATACCGGTACATACCGTTCACACACGGAAAGAGGAGGTACAAAGGGAAGGAGGACGTGGGCAAGACGTTTGCTAGTTAGACGCTGGACTGGGATCTGTCACGCGTGCAAGAGCGGTTTTGAGCCACTGTAACAATGCCTTTTTCTTCACATAAAGTAGTTGATTACGAGGGAGTGGAATTTTCTTTTTAAAAGGAGCCTCAATGATTTGTAATTGAAATATCAGGTTCTTGAAGAAACTGGCATTTAAACCAAATTGCATTGATCTTTTTTTCAGTGATGTTCATGTTTCAATCCGACAGAGGTGTATGAACTGCAGGCCTGAGCGGCTAGGTGGGTGGCAACCTGTGGGGGAGGATGGAGGGCTGCCGCGGGGCTACTTCCCTGCCGTGCTGAGCTCGCTGCTCTGTGCCAGCGGTGCGTGCCAGCCCAATTCCTGGGCGTGGGTGGATGTGAGACATGAGAGTGGCTTTCGAGTGACGGTGGTTCTCGCGCCAGTGTCTGCATTTCATCTCACTGGAGATGCTTCAAGCTGACCCCTATCATGACTCAAAACTTTGTTCTTAACTACCATGATGGCTTTTGAGGGCCTGGAATTATAAATATATATATTATATTTTAATTGTTTGAGATTATTTTGACATATTTCTTTGATACGTGAAGCTTGTTTTGCCTTTGATTAATTTAAATTTGTTCTCACGCAAATTTGAATGGTTAAAAAACCATCAAAACCGACCAGAGCAGGCCAGGTCTGTGGGTTTAACACACGGAATTTTCACTATCTTGGGGGGAAAATAGAACCTACAGCATGTCTACTTTTTGATGTGATAAAAAAATACTCAAGCATCTTACTAAGTGACTTTTTCATCCTGCCTTCAGTATTAAAGGTTGACCCCTGGCTTGTGCAGTCTCTCCCAGCCCAGCCTTGCCTTCTGTAGGGGGGAGGGGAAGGAAGGGGAGGGCCAGTCTTGCCATTAGCCACCCAAAGGACACTTTAGGCTTGGTCTGCACAGATGTCCCACTCTTGGGGGAGGGCCACATCTCCCACCCACTACACTTTTAGACATGAAATACTGTCAGTGGTATAGTTTTCATTTGCCAACTTTTGGGCATCTAAAATTAAGCTCTTTCTTTACAAGTCCATATTTGATTCTTTTGTACATCTGACCTGACATTCTAAGTTGATAACTATGTGGAGTGCTCTGGAACTTTTGGTTTTCATTTTCCATGTCAGTCAGTGCGGAGGCTGAAATGTGATGGAAAACTGCACCTGAGTGGAGTGGTGTGAATTTAGGACCAAGTAGGGTAGTTGTATATGCCCATGCTCCGGTTTCTCCCACAGGGACTCTCGGGAACACCAAAGCCGTGGTGCTGCTGGTGGGCCTCAGCCCTGCCTTCTGCAGAGGCCCAACCCATGTCTCATGAAACCCTCTGGGTCTTCTTACTTGCCAGCATGTCCGTGGAATTTGTTTCTTAGGGGGCACCAAGCTGTCTGAGTGAGCTAATACCTGGAAATACCCAGAGGCAAGGGCAGGCTGGGGGCAAGCTGAGTGGGGGGCGGGTCGTGCAGTGACCTGGGGTAAGCAGGTGCCACTGCCCCTGTGGGCCTCCTTGGTCAGACCTCCCCAAACGTGCACACGACAGGTAATGCCCCAAGCGGGCTCTGCCACCAGTGTAGACTCTCCTCACCTGCCTTCTGGCTAGTATGAAGATCCGGATTTCTCCATACAGGAAGCAAGCCAAGTATGTGCCTGATGTCTCAGGCAGGGTGCTGGAGATGGCTTACTCGGCTCCCAGCATGGGGCCATTTGACCACACTGTGCCACTCCTGTGCCAGGGCTCAGCGCTGCCTGTGTGGCCTCACCGAGGAACCCTCTGAAGACATGAATAAAATCCTCTCTGGCCAACTTCTGATTAGTTCTCAGCTGCATGACTCAAGGAGGGGAGGAGGGGACCTTAGACCATCTTAACAAGACTCTGGAGAAAGACAGTGTGCCAAACAGCAGCCTGCGTGTGGGGCCCCCTTGTGGACTTCTACGTGACAAAAAACAAAAGTTGTGAGAATTTTACCATTTCTATGCAAGTACAGTTAACCCTGAAGACCGTTTACTCCACCTCATCTGGGGCTGGGCTGTCAGCGGTAGTGCCGTAGGTAGACCAGCTTCTGGGGAGAGAACTTCTCCCTGCAGAGGGGGCACTCTGTCTGTGGGGGAGAGGAAAGTCATGTCAGCTGGGGTGGCCCTGACCCTACTGCATCTCCCAAGAGGTGCACACAAACACAAGGCCATGTCCCTACTTTTCAACCATGAAGCAGCTTGCCCAGTGCTAGCTCCAATGCTGTGCCCAAGCATTGGACACACGGGGCCTCTCCAGGGCTTTTCCCATGTCTGTGTCCAGCATGCTCAGCCAGCTGCTGTGGAGGGTTTTGTCTCATCAAACATGTCAGGCTGAGTGTGCTATTCTGATCCATTCTGACCCTCAGGTCCCACTATGAATGGACCTTAGACCCTCCTCTCAGGACGTACTGGACTTGCTGGGTGCTCAGGAATCTGCCCACACCTTGGCACTGCTGGCTCATGTTTCTGGAGAATGGATGCTTGTGCCTTCATCCTGCTGCTAAGCCCAGGATGGCCACTCTGGAACTTAGACAGGGCTGTAGCCACTGAAAACCTCCCTTACAATGGCAGCCAGAGCTCCTGGCAGGACAGTGGATCACCAGGGAAGCATTTCTTTGGAGGCCAGCCGCTTTGAGAGGGCACCACGTGTGCCCTGGGCATCTGACCTGATAACAGCGGACATGGGCACAGGGAGGGTCTGGCATATGTAAACTGCACCAGAGTTCTGTGCACCCAAGACTCTGGAGGCAGCCTGGGCCCGGTCTCTGCACCCGGCACAAGCATTTGGCTTGTACTTTCAGCCAGGCCTCAACAGGCAGGACTTGGACCTTTAGCCCCAAATAACAGCCCCATAGCAGACCTACTTCAAGATGCCCACCCCGCCACCCTCAGTGTGGGCTGCAGGCCTGGGTGGCACGCACCTTGGTGTTACACCACTCAGTGATGCACTCCCAGCAGAAGAGGTGGCCGCAGGGTGTGGCTGTGGAGTGCCTGCGCTCCTCCAGGCATAGGGTGCAGAGAGGGGTTCTGGAAACAGCTCGCTCCTCCAGGGAACCTCTGGGAAGGGGGACATTCGGGTGAGTCCTTCCACAGCTGCTGTGCTGAGCCCCCTGCCGCTGTCCTCCCCCAGCGGGCCCCCATCCCCCCTCACCTGCGGTGGGACAGGTGGCGGTGCAGCTTCCACTCCTTCCTGGCGCGCTGCCTCTGCCGGAAGCTGTACAGCTGCAGCCCCACCCAGAGTGCCAGGTGTGCTAGGGAGATGAGACCTAGCAGCCTGTAGCCTGCTTGGGCCCTCAGGTCTTCTCGGGGCAGGTGGCGAGTGCGGAGCTGTCAGGGAAGGTGGCCCCATGCCCATCAGGACCCCAAGGGGACCTGGCCTCTGTCTGCTGGATGTCCTGCATTCAGTGACCCAGGCCTCCACCTGGCCTGAGAGGCTTGGACCTGAGAGGTCAGGTTTGGAGTCCAAGGGGAAGCTTTAGGTAAAGGCCATGAAGCTGGATGGGGAATCCTCCCAGGGGAGGATTCTGAGGTCATCCGATAACCACGTCTCAGGGAGAAGGGAACCAGCCAGGACTCCTAGGAGCATGGTGCAGGGAGCTGGCACGCAGACTACCCACCAGATGCCCTGCCTCACTACTTCAGCAAGGCTTGTGGCCCCTCTGGGGATGCTGCGACCGTGTCCCCATCTCTCCCAGTTGGTGACTGAAGCGAGAGCCTCTTAATGCTCTACCTCCCGTGCCCCTCCCACTGCCAGCTGGGCCCTACTCTCCATGGAGGAGCCCTGTGCTCATTCTTGAGACACTCAGCAAGCTCTCTGGGCAAGAGGACTGTGCCAAAACACTGCCAGTCTGCATCGCTGAAGACAGATCAGACAGTTCCATGACAGGACTGCTGGTGCTCCACTGGTTGTGAAGTTGGGTTGGCCTGACAGCAGAGGGGCCGGGGCAGGGAGACATGGTGGGACCACAGGGAAGCTTTGGGGACAGATCCGCTAGGAGACGAGGCTGACAGCTAGGTGGGCCGACCATGGGGCCAGGCGGGGGGGGGGGGGGGGTGGGGTGCCTGGCTGGCCGTGCTAAGGCCATGTAGTCGCCATGGGTCACAGCTGGAAAAGTACCCTGGACCATGATCTAAGACCCTGCTTCTCTGTCAGGACTGCTGGACAGTGGTGGGCAAAGACCCTGGGGGGTATGGTAGGAAGAGGGAAAAAGAAAGGAGCTAGCTAGTGCCCACACTTGGCTCCATGGCAGCTAAGATGCCCATTCTATAAAGCAGAGAAATAGACACAGTCACAGGCTTGTAGCAGGGACCCACCATGAGGTGGACCAGTCCCCTTGGTCAGTGCCCACACCCCCACTTCCTGGCCACCCCATGTGCTAGCTGCAGGAAGAAAGATTTTCTCTACTCCCTTTCTCTACTCCTGGCAACTGTAACTGAACAAAATGGACTGTTTTCTAAGCATTGCGGTCTCAGCATTTAAAGCACTCTGCGGTGACTAGGTCACCAGCATGGGCCTGCAAAGGCCAGGTCTGCACAGAACAGAGACCCACCATATCCCCCGCCCTGCACTGCTACTTACGTAAGTGACACCCACAAGCCTTTTAGCTAGGTGGTAGAAAGCACCATGGATGTAAAACCAGGCAACATGGAACCTATGTAGGTAGGCGAGGCCTTGTCTGAGGATGGAGACTGTGCGCTGAAGGGTCTTCCTCTGTTGTTCAGTCAGGGAAGTTGCACGGCGACGCACCCAGCGCCGCGCTCCTGACCGGCTGCGCCCACTGGGCACCAGGCTGCCCTGTGAGGGCCGTGCACCGTCGCCATCCGCCTGAAGTTCCTGCTCCAAGGGCAGCAGGGCCTTGTCCAGCAGGTAGGGCAGTACTGCGTGCAGTGCCACCAGCACTCCACGGCGGAGCCTGGAGGGCACACGCCGCTGGGACCCATCCACCTGGACGATGCCAACGTACTCCTCCCCAAGGGTCTGGTAGCCTGAGAGGTTGAGGATGGTGCACACTGATGAGGGCCTGACAAAGGGGTGGGCTCCTGGGCCAGCCTGCTCTTAGCCCCAGACCCTAGCCCTGCCCATCATCCTTGCCCCTCCTCTCCCCCCCAGCCTGTCACCCTTAAGCCTTGCCTAAGGCAAAGATGACCTTCTGTTGCTGAGCTGTGGCCTCATCAAGCCCCGAGGCTGGCCGATTCACCACAGCCGGTGACTGGCTGACTGGCTGCCGTGAGCTCCTGGGCTCTGGCTCAGGATCCCCCTCCCGCTGTTGCTGGTTTTTCCTTGTAGTCTGTGTTCAGTCCCGCTTACTGTCCCTCCTCCATCATCCCCTGCCCAAGTGATGATCCAGTCCACCTCCCACATACTGATGTAGACTCCACTTACAGCCCAGTCTGGGCCTGGCTCATTCCTGAATCCCAAGTTTCCAAGTCAGTGCCAGCCTGACATTACCATGTGGTGTTGGATAAACACCTCCAAACTCACTCCTGCCAAGAGCAGGCTCCAAGCCCCACCTAGGAAAGTCTGCTTCCCTACTTCCTATCTCTGCCGAAGGTGATGAGTGAGGGACTTCTTGTGCCCGGTGCATTCTGGACTCTTCTTCCCCATGTGTCTCACCAAGACCCAGGCTCATACAGCCTCTGTGTAAGTGTCCTTCCACCTCTCTCCCCGTGGTCTGGTTATGGCTAGCAGTCAGCCCCTCTCCTGCCTGTGACCTACAATGACCCACACCTTGTAGGGGGAAAACCCAATCTGCGAAGGCAGCCTCCATTTCAGCGCTGTGCTCCCGTTGCTTGCTCTGCTTTCAACAGAACAGGCCCTTTACCCTGAAGGGCTCACGGCCTCCCAGGAGGCTACTTGATGTTTATCATGTCTCCAACAAGAATATGTTCCTGTTCCATGGTGACCCTTCTTGTGTAGGACTGGCTGACACCTCGCAGGTGCGCGCCAAGTCCGAGACCTTCCTTTGGTGTCTCCTCTAAAGGATGGCCACCAGTCTTGGCCCACTGCCAGCACCATGACCCGCTCCTGTCGCCACGATCAGCCAATGAGAAACTGGTACCAGGGTGGAGGTCCCCGGGAAGTGAACACTACTGAGGGTCGCATCCAGCGCGGCCTGAGGCTTCTCCCGGCCTCCCTGCCCCCTCCCACTACCCCGTCTTCTGACTTGGGCCTGCTGAGCACGGCTACCTGCCACTGTGGTGAGGCCGAAGTAGGCGACGTCCGAAAGCAGCTCGAGCTCCTTCCTCCACTCCAGCCACTTCTTTGCACCTGCGAGGAGAAGCGCGTTACTCGGGGGAGGCGGCGGGCTCCTCTGGACTCGGCGGGCACGCCGTCCCTCCGGTGCGGAGCTTCTCGTCCCCGGAGCACCGGCCGGCAGCACAGACCGTCCCGAGCAGCGCGGGCGGCCCGCAGGCCGCTCTCCGGGCCGCCGGGCAGCTGTCCTCCACTCCGGAAGGCCCCGGGCCAGATCTGCCCGCCCGAGCGAGCAGAGGCCGCAGCAGGGCCCACGGGAGGGCGTCGGGGAAGCACCCCGGCCGTCCGGGGGCCTCCGGCAGCCCCGGGGCGCTCACCCGCCAGGCTGTGCACGGCGCCGCCGGCCGCGCCCCGCAGGCCGCCGCGGTAGTGCTCGTCCTTCTGCGCCGAGCGGATCACCTCTGCTGGACCGGCCCGCGCCATGGCCGCAGAGCCCGAGGTCCCCGACGCGCCCGCGCGGGCCCAGTCTGATGACGTAGGACGTAGCTCGGCGTGCGGTGCGGGCTTCTTGTGTCACGCGGACGGGGGCGGGGCCAGGCCCGAGCCCGGCTGGGCAGGAGGGGGCGGGGCCTGGAGCGGGGTGGGGCCTGGAGCGGGGTGGGGCCTGGTGCAGGGCGGGGCCTGGAGAGTGGGCAGCGTAACGGGTTGGACGGAGGGCGGAGCTGGGATGGGGGCGGGGCCTGCACGGTGGGGCGGGGCCAGGCACGAGCCCGGCTGGGCGGGGGGCGGGGCCTGAGGAATGGGGCGGAGCCTAATAAATGGGGCGGGGTCACGCGGCGCTAAGAGCTGGGCGCGGGCGTCCTCTTCTGTCGGGTGGCTCCTGACGTCCAGTCCCGGGCGAGCGCGGGGCCTCGGGGGGGCCCCCTGGGACGACGGCGGCGGGACGGCTGTCCGCGCCCACGGGGGCTCGGGCCGGGGTGGGGGTTGGGGGGCGGGGCCCCGCGGCGCCGTCCTGATCCGGCCGAGGGCGCCGCGCTCCGGGTCCTGCGGGCGGACGGCGGCAGGGCGCCGGGGCCGGCCTCGGCTCCGGTCTCGTCCCGGAGGCTCCGGGGTACGAAGGTCTCCGGACGGGGCGGCCCGGCGGGGTCCGAGCAGGAGGCGCGGCCCAGGCGGCAGCGCGGAGCTGCTCCGAAGTCCCCGGCAGCGCCCAACACGGCCCGCGGCCCGCGCAGGCCTTGCCCGAGGCCTGCTCCTGCGCTCGGCCACGGGGCGGGGCGGGGGCCAGGAGCCGGGGGGGGGAGGGGAGGGGAGGGGAGGACGAGGACGAGGAGGAGGACGAGGACGAGGAGGAGGACGAGGAGGACGAGGAGGACGAGGAGGAGGAGGAGGACGAGGAGGAGGAGGAGGACGAGGAGGAGGAGGAGGAGGAGGACGAGGAGGACGAGGAGGAGGACGAGGACGAGGAGGAGGAGGAGGACGAGGAGGAGGACGAGGAGGAGGAGGAGGACGAGGAGGAGGACGAGGAGGAGGACGAGGAGGAGGACGAGGACGAGGAGGAGGACGAGGAGGAGGAGGAGGAGGACGAGGAGGAGGACGAGGAGGAGGACGAGGAGGAGGACGAGGAGGACGAGGAGGAAGAGGAGGAAGAGGAGGAAGAGGAGGAGGAAGAGGAGGAGGAGGAGGAGGAGGAGGAGGACGAGGAGGAGGACGAGGAGGAGGAGGAGGAGGACGAGGAGGAGGAGGAGGACGAGGAGGAGGACGAGGAGGACGAGGAGGAGGAGGAGGAGGACGAGGAGGAGGAGGAGGACGAGGAGGAGGAAGAGGAGGAGGAAGAGGAGGACGAGGACGAGGAGGACGAGGAGGAGGACGAGGAGGACGAGGAGGAGGAGGAGGAGGAGGAGGAGGAGGAGGACGAGGAGGAGGAGGAGGAGGACGAGGAGGAGGAAGAGGAGGACGAGGACGAGGAGGACGAGGAGGAAGAGGAGGACGAGGAGGAGGAGGAGGAGGACGAGGAGGACGAGGAGGAGGACGAGGAGGAGGACGAGGAGGAGGAGGACGAGGAGGAGGAGGAGGACGAGGAGGAAGAGGAGGAGGACGAGGAGGAGGACGAGGAGGAGGACGAGGAGGAGGACGAGGAGGACGAGGAGGAGGACGAGGAGGAGGAGGACGAGGACGAGGAGGACGAGGAGGAAGAGGAGGAGGACGAGGATGATGATGAGGAGGAGGAGGAGGATGAGGAAGAGGATGAGGACGAGGAGGACTAAGAGGAGGAGGAGGACAAGGAGGAGGAGGACGAGGAGCAGGAGGACAAGGAGGACGAGGAGGAGGAGGACGAGGAGGAGGACGAGGACGAGGACGAGGACGAGGACGAGGAGGAGGACAAGGAGGAGGAGGACGAGGAGGAGGAGGACAAGGAGGACGAGGAGGAGGAGGACGAGGACGAGGACGAGGAGGAGGACGAGGACGAGGAGGACGAGGAGCAGGAGGACAAGGAGGACGAGGACGAGGAGGACGAGGACGAGGAGGACGACGAAGAGGAGGACGACGACAACGAAGAGGAGGAGGAGGACGAGGAGGAAGGCTGTTTGTTGTCCTGGGGTGGGGGACTTAGGGTTGTGTGCGTTCACATCATTCACATCGCAGCCCCAGATCTCCGTCTGATCCTGGCCTTCGACCCTGGGCCCCCGGGTGGGGCTGCACCGTCCCGGCTCCGACCCTCGGGCAGAACCCTGCATGGCCAGCAGGGGGCGGCAACGCTTTTCTGCTCTGCACTCCGTGGGTTCAATGAAAGTCCCAGCGACTATGACCCAGAATGCCCCCCCACACACACCCCCAGCCTCAGGAAGAAGATGGGGAAGGAGGGTGGGGCAGCTCCCAGGGGAGAGAGGGCAGAAGATGGGATGGACAGGTACCCTTACCTTCCCTCCTCCCGCCCCTGGAGAGAGGACCTGGGGCCCCAGTGAGCTGCAGTGCTCTGGGGCGTCAGGTCTGAAGGGGTCGGGAGTGCTTACCCGGAGAAGCGGCATCTGTCCCCTGTCACCTTCCTTTGGCCTCCTGTTGTCCAAGCCGCTGGGACTGTGGCCTGAACAGTGGCTCTGGATAGACTCCATCCTGCTCCAGGGGCCAAGGGTGGGCAAGTCCTTCAGCGAACACGGCCGCAGACATGGAGGAAAGTGGCTGACCAAAGCCAGCCTGGCCTTGGGGTTCCATTGGGGGCCACCTCGGACTCTAAGCCAAGGGTGAAGCTGTTTGTGGGCACTACTGGGGAGCCCTGCTACTCCTCGCTAGCCTCTGCCCTCCCGCAGCCCGGGGCTGGCTGACCTCTGCCCTCCCGCAGCCTCACGGGGCTGGCTGACCTCTGCCCTCCCCCAGCCTCACGGGGCTGGCTGACCTCTGCCCTCCCCCAGCCTCACGGGGCTGGCTGACCTCTGCCCCCAGCCTCATGGGGCTGGCTGACCTCTGCCCTCCCCCAGCCTCACGGGGCTGGCTGACCTCTGCCCCCAGCCTCATGGGGCTGGCTGACCTCTGCCCTCCCCCAGCCTCACGGGGCTGGCTGACCTCTGCCCTCCCGCAGGCTCCCTGGCCCTTCGTTGTACACAGTGCACATGGTGCAGGCCTCAGTTTTCCAGCCTGTGAAATGGAAATGATGATAGCAGTTAGCTGGTACTTATTATTATTAATTATTAGCGTTAGTGGTCTAAGGAGGGTTTCGCTGTGACAGAACCTTACAAGAATCCCATATGCCCAGCAGCCTCGTTCTCTCTGCCGCTCTCCCCTCTCTTCCCTACCACCTTCTTCAAACAGTGACAACAGGTCTCACTGTTCTCGTCTCATGCGTAGAAACGACTCCAGCCATGCCCACCCGGGCTGATACCTGACCCTGACAGAGCCTCTTTCCCTCTCCCTTCACTCCTGTTTTTGGAGTGTGTCAGTCATGCTGAGGAGCTGGGATTTCTGCTGCTGTGGCAGCGTCCAGTGGTCTGGTTGGCGGAATCTGCGTCCCTGGCAAACCCCGGGAACACAGAAGCTGCTGGTGCACCTGCCCTTGCGGGGACTCTTCATAGCTTCTCTCCTACCCAGGACACCAGCGTCTGGGGTCTCATGTGCCCTCCCTCCAGCACGCCGCTCGGGCCTCCTGCTCCACAGCCTTTCACTGGTGAGGAGGCCAGGGGCAGGGAGTTCAGTGGTGTGGCGGGGGTGGGTGGGGGAGCCCGGCCACGTCCACCCCAGGCCATCTCCCCTCCTGCCGTCACGCAGGCCCGGGGCACCTGCTGGCGTGGCACCTGCGCACGCCGCTGGGGCAGAGGTTGGCACCGTTCGCGTGGCTGCTGTGTCCATGGAGCTCCAGCCACTGCAAAGCAGCCTGGAGGCGGGAAAGGAGAAAAAGAGAGGCGAGCCCTCCTCCCAGGCCTCTCGTCCAGCCTGGGTGGCCAAACGGTGGAGTCCACTTTTGTTCCCTCTGGCCTTTCTTGTCGGGGTGGTGGCGCCTCGCTTTCTGCGGGGATGGGGAGGAGGGGCCTGGTCCGGGAGGCCCTTTCCGGGCCACTGGGAAGGACAGGGCAGCAGACCTGGGCGTGGAGCAGGCTGGGCACTGGTGCAGTTTCTAGGAGCCCTGTGCCTAGGGGCTCTGGACTCAGATGTGTGGCTCTGTGCCGCTCGGCCCTCTTCGGGACAGAGCCCCCCACCCCGCAGCTGGCACAGACAGGACCACAGGACCGTTAGGGTGTGCCCTGGCCCGGGAAGGGGGCCCCTGATAGGCCACCACAAACCTGGTGGAACAGGTTTCTCCACTGGCGGGGCAGCCAGGAGGAGGCCCGGCCCACGCTGCTCTGCACCCCCATTGCTGCACACGGAGGCCTGGAGGTATGGGAGCGCTGTGGTGGGGAGTGCAGGGGCCCTGGGAGGAGGGCGGCTGGGGAGGCCCCGGGCCCGGCTGGGGAGGCCCCGGGCCCGGGCAGCAGGCAGGGGCGGAGGTCTCCAGGGCCGCACTGGGAAGGACCGGTGCCCGAAGTGCCCTCTCAAGGGGCTCGTTGGGCAGGACTGCAGTGCCCGGCGCGGCTCGAGCCTGTGGTCCCTGGGAAGGGGCTCTGGGCGGTTCTCGGGCACAGGCAGTGACTGGGCTGCCTTGTGGAGGAAGAGCGTGTGCGCCTCCCGGGGGCTGAGGTGGGCGGTCAGTCACCGCTGGAGGCCCAGGCCTCGGGCACCAAGGAAGAGCTCCCAGCGGAGGGCCCTGGGAGGAGGGAGCGGGCTCCATCCTCACGGGAAGCCCGCGGTGCAGGCAGGGAAGCCCTTGTCCCACTCCATCCACCAACACAGGGAGGACCCGGTGCTGGCGCGCTGGCCCCGGAGCCCTGGGTGCCAAGCAGGGCCAGCGGGGCCCCGGGGAGGCCGGAGCCCGCGCAGCCCGCGTGCTGGCATGGGGTTTCGCGTGGGCATTGGAGGGTCAGGCCCGGTTGGGCGGACGGCGCCGAGGGCAGGCTGGCAGGGCGGCTGGTGGGGCTGGGGAACCCCACGGGACCCCGCAAGCTTCCTGGCGCAGAGGGTGGGGCCGTTTCCTCATCTGTCAATCGGGGCGGAGTCCCCTCCCCCTGGTCTCGAGGCCGCCTCTCCGGGGCTCAGGAGCTGGCGTTGGTGGGAGGGGGCGGTGCGGGGTCTGCTGGCCCTCGTTTGTGCCGAGACTGGTGAGGACGGCCAGGGCTGTAGGTGTCACTGCACCCCTCACCCCCCCATGCCAGGGCCCGGCCCCAAGCCTGGCACACACTCCACGCCCAGGAGCAAGCAAGGAGCCGCCACACGGCAGCCGTGTGAGCCGGGCGGGCAGCCAGCCGCTGGCCCGGGATGGTTGGGTTCCGAAGCCGTGGAGGGCTGGGTGCTTCCCTGGTCTTGTGAGCGTGGAGAACAGCGCAGAGTCATGTGTGGGGGCCTGGGCCTGCCATCTTGGGAAATGCAGACTGGACCATTTGGGCCCAGGGCCAGCTGGGGCCACACGTGGGATCTGTTCTCAAAGACAAGTGGGCGCGGTGGACGCGGGGGCGGGAGAGGTCTGAGGCCCCCCAAAAAACGCAAACCCTGTCTACAGTGCCACTCTAGAGCACTTGCCTAGCAAGCTCTCGCCCCTCATTCAAAGCCCAGACCGCCGCGAGCCCGGCAGGCCTGCACCGGGGTGCGGTACCCGGTGGCACCGCTGCCAGGCTCTGTGCCGCCTCCCCCGGCCCCACCGTGGCCGCCACCGTGGTTTTGTGAACAGAGCGGGACCCTGGGTGGGGGCTGGCCGCCCAGCACTGCCCGCTGGTGGGGGCTCTTTGCCCCGCAGGAGGTTGGGTGCGGGGGCTCCTGGAGTCCGCGCCTCCCGCCGCCCTCCCTCCAGCAGGGGTGGGGAGGGGCGCAGCTCCTCATCCCTCCTCTCACTTGTCTGGCAGGACTCTGCGGAGCCTCCGGGCTCTCCCTGGGTCGGGGGCTGTCTGAGGTTAGTCCAGGCCAGGCCGCCACTCCCGGAAGGGAGGTGGGCACGGTTTAGGGCCCTGGGGCTGGGCAGGGTGGGAGGAGGGCGTCCGGCTGCAGGGTCGCAGGCCCCTTGGGCACCTCCTGGGCCTGGTGCCTGCAGTCCGGGAGCAGAAGCTGGGTGGAGGGCTGGCAGCGGGCCTGAGCTGAGGGGCTCGTGGGCCTCTGGGAGTCGGGTTGAGAATGAGCTGGGTGAGCAGCACAGGGGTGTGGGCAGACGGCAGCCTGGACCGTCCAGGAGGCCTGGGCCCCTCAGATGAAGAGGCCTGGGAGGCGGGAAGATTCAGGCATCGTCTTCTCTTCCTGCTCTCCTCTGACCTCCGGTCTGTGGGGGCACGGGCTTGGGGGCAGAGGGCAGCTTCCTCCCAGACCCAGCAGCAGCGGGGATGTGTGAAACTCCCCGAGGAGCCTGGCTGGACCCCACGCCCGCCTGACTCTCTTGCCCAGCACGGGGCAGCGGAGGCAGTTGACCAAGGCTTTGGCTCCTGATGTGACATTTGCCAGTGTTTCCTTCACCCACCAAGTGCCCGCGTGTTTGTCAGTGTCCCCCAGGCCCCGGCATCCCCTGGGTGGGGAGGGCGTGTCAGTGGACATGTCTGCAGCCCCAGCTCAGTGTCCGAGAGTGAACTGGGTCTGGAGGCTGAGCTCTAGCCTGACCCCATCGGCTCTGAAGCCATGACTGTCTGTTCAGCTCCTGGGATGGGTTGAAGGCCAGTTCAGAGGCCGGGACACGATGTGGACAGGAGCTGGACTGGGAGGTGGTCAGCCTGGACCCTGTGTGGATATTGCCAGAGCCCTGGGCCGGAGGCCTGACTCCAGAGGCTTCAATGTAGATTTAATGGCTCACTCCCATACGCCGATGACAGAGACCCGTAGTGAGCCAGGCAACTCAGGAGGCTAAGATTTTTTTTTTTTTTGGATCCAGTCGTGGGGCCTGAACTCTGGGCCTGGGCGCTGTCCCTCAGCTCTTTAGCTCAAGGCTAGCGCTCTACCATTTGAGCCACAGTGCCACTTCCGGCTTTTTTCTTATGTGGTGCTGAGGAATCGAACCCAGGGCCTCAGGCATGCAAGGCAAGCACTCTACCACTGAGCGACCTTCCCAGCCCCAGGAGGCTGAGATCTGAGGATCATAGTTCAAAGCCAGCCCAGGCAGGAAAGTCCAAGAGACTCTTATCTCCAATTAAGGGTGCGCACACGCGCGCGCGCGCGCACACACACACACACTCACAGAATTGGAGCCAGGCTCAAGTGGCAGAGTGCTAACTTTAAACACAAAAGCTCAGGGACAGCAGCCAGGCCCTGAGTTCAAGCTCCAAGATGGCAGAGAGAGAAAGGGCGGGGGGAGGCAGAGAAAGAGAGAGGGAGAGAAAGGGAGAGAGAGGAAGAGAGAGGGAGATAGGGAGGGAGAGGGAGGGAGATTATGGACACACTGGCACCTTAGCCGGTCTTTGACGGGAGCTTTGGGTTTACAGAGACTTGGTGTGGAGTGAACCCGGGCACATTAAGCTGCTCCTGGCAAAGCGGGGAGCTCGATGCTTCTCCCAGCTCGGCTCTGGCCATCTGAGGGGCACAGTGTTTCCCACAAGGCCTCTCCTGCCGGCTTCTTGCTAGGGCGGCCTGCAAGGCTGTACTGGCCTGGGCATGCTTGGGCCCTGGTCACAGAGACGTAATAGATCAGCGCCGTCCTTCCTGGACCCTGAGCGGCTGCAGGAGAGGGACGGGCACCCAAGGTGGCGGTGGGGAGGGCGGGCGCCCGCCTGGGCAGGGCTCAGTGCCACGGAGCACCCGCAGCCCTGGCTCTTGGGTGTGAGGGAGGTGTGTCCTGCTCACGCTCCTGTCTGCCCCTCTGCGACAGGCCAGCCCTGCTGTCCCCTCCTCCTGCCTGGCGGCAGCTCTGCCTTTGCAGCTGGGCTGGGTCCTGCTGGAGTCCACCTTTCCCTCCTCCCTCCTCTCTCCGCTCCTGCCCTGTCCGTCCTCCCTCCTGCTCCTGCTAGCTCCTTCAGAGGTCTCGCGCCTGCTCTGGAGGCCCGGGACCTGTCCCTGTCCCCGCTCAGCCACCCCAGGCCCTGGCTGGCCTCGACTCCAGCCTGATGCTGAGGGTGTCTGCCTGTGGACAGGGCAATGGGCAGGGCTGGCCGCTGAGCTCTGCCGGTGACGAGGGCACCCACCCGGCTGGAGGAGGGCAGCACAACCAACCTCCTCCGGGACAGAAGGTCAGCGAAGGAGGCAGTGAGAATGGACATGGGTTTCCCAGGACGCTGCGGCCCCCTCCCCCCACCCCCCCGTTAGCTCTCATGTGGGGAGACATCTGCTGGCTCCGGCCCTCAGCCAGCATCAGCTCCTGTGGCGGTGAAGTCCGTCCCAGGGCCTTTGCACATGCTGCTCCTCATTACCGGTGTGCATCTTCCCTTGGGGGGAAGCCGAAGTCCAGTGGGCTCCAGTCCCCACTGAGCCCCACAGGAGCTCAGGAAGATCCAGTTAGGAGCCCAGGGACGGAGGGGCAGGCCCCACCTCTCCCTCCGCTGGCATGTGCTCCCCAACACTCAGGACCCCACCCAGCCAGTTGTGAGCCGCTGCGCTTGCTCAGAGCCTCTGCCCCGTTGGGTGCTCTGAGCAAGGCTGTCTGCTCACCCTCTCTTGCCTCTCCTCCAGACCTTAGGCCTTTAGTTCCACTGGTGCTGGAGAGATGGAGCTCCCCAAGTTCGCGTCTCCACACCTCCAGCTTCTGTGGGCTCAGCTTGGAAGGCGGGGGGGATGTCAAGGCCAAGCTGGGGTGTGGGGCCTCTCCGGGGGTGGGCATCTTGGCCGAGTGCCCCTTTGGTCCCCTGCCCCACGCCAAGCAACAGCCCTGAGCTGGGGGAGGGAGGCAGGGGCCAGGGTCCAGCGTGTGTCCAGCCCAGGCCTGGCTTTCCTGCCCCTCAGGAAAACTGAGGTTCTGGAAGCTTCTCGGGTGCCCAGCATAGCCTGCAAGCCGAGCTCTGACCACGGCTTCCTCCTCCCCAGGAGCCCCAGCACCCCAGGGCTCCTCGCCTGGCACATGCGCCGCTCTCCACCAACGCAGGCGCCGGCTCTCGGGGGGGGGGGCCCAGCATCCGCCACGGTGCTTTGCTCATGTCCCTCAGTACGGGGATCACAGCATGGCAAATACTCTAAACAATGACCAGCAGTGACCGAGGCCGCCGTCCCCGGAGCCCTCCCCACCTTTGTGCCCAGGTCCCCAAAGAGCTTTTTTTGTGTTGCTCGCGTCCAGGAGAGCTGTGGCGGCTGGGGCCAGCTTGTAAGACTTGATGGTTTCATCCCCAGTCATTCTGTGAGCTGGTGGTTGAGCACAGCCATTATTAAAATCAAATTAAACTAATTACATATGTAAAACACACAGATGACTTGAAAACAAAGGTAGCCAACCCTGGAGCGGAGCACTTCCTAATTATTTCCGCCCAGTGAGCCGCGCTCTTGTCGAGACACTGGCGGAGGAAGTGCGGTGGGATCTCTGGCCTCTTCCCAGCCTGGCGGTGGGAGCTGACGCCGGCCCTGGGGGAATGTCTACCCCCAGGACGCAGGCGCCTCCCTCCCTGGTACACCTCTGCAGCTTGGGGGTCCCCCCTGGCCAGCGCGCCCAAGGTCCGCCATCTCAGACCTACCACGGTGGAAACCCAAAGTACTGTTGGAACAATTTTTATTTGTGGAGTCGTGTTAAAAATAACAACAAACGGGTCACATGTAAATATAAATAACATTTAAGATGTACTTGCGCACATCAACAAAGAATAATAATCCAGGGAGAAGAGTGACATGATTTACTTTTTTTTTGTGGTTGCAAATCTCTCCAGCATCTGGCGTGGAGAAGACAACTGGGTCCGCTAGCCGCGTCTGCTTCCATCTGTCGCAATGTGTTGTTTTGGTTGAAGTATGTGAAGAAACGTGGCTTCACACAGATCCGGGATATGTGTTCTCTCCGGTGCCACGCTCAGCGGGGAGCCGGGGGGTGCACCCCGAAGTGATCTGTGGACTTCGGGGATTTAGCCAGCGACACATCCGTTGCTCCGTTTCTTGCCTTGAACCTAAAGGCCCCTCTTCCTGGTTCTGGAACATGTGTGTGGTCGCCTGGAAGATGGTGGTTCACCAAATGAGGCAGCTTCCCCCATCCCCCAAACGTGGACACATTTCATTATACACCATCTAAAAGCATCCTTCGCGGCGGCACCGACTGATCTGGTGAGCAAAGCCGTTGCCTGTTTGCGCGCCGACAGGCTCACAGCGGTGGATACACATTGTACAAAGCCCCAATTTTCACATGAGCTTGAATTTTATCACCGGCACTGAGCCCCGCCGGTTCCTCTCTTTTAAGTGGCAGGCTTCCGGTTTTTTTTTTCCCTTTGAGATGAGATTTTGCTGTGGCCTCAAACCCCAGCTCCAGGGATCTTTACCCCCGGCCTCTTAGGGAGCTGGGACTGCAAGTGTGTCCACAAGCCTTGTGTGTGCTGGTCCTAGGGTCCTGAACTTTTTTTTATTCAAGGCTAGTGCTCTACCACTTGAGCCACAGTTCCACCTCTAACTCTTTGCTGGTTAATTGGAGATGAGAATGTCCCAGACTTTCCTGCCCAGGCTGGCTTTGAACCACGATCCTCAGATCTCTGAGTAGCTAGGGTGACAGGCGTGAGCCACCACTGCCTGGCTGCTTCTTTTGCTTTTTGAGAAAGCAAGTCTAGATTGGCATGCCCTGGCTCATCCAGCAGTTGCCTTTGAGGTGCAAGCAGCGTCTCGGGCTGGGTGGTGTTGTGTGGATGGAGCCAGTGGCTCTATAACTCTCCGAAACTTCCCTTTGTCCCTGCCCCTCTTACTGTGGACGCTGAGCTTGGGGTTGGGGTTTGGTACCAGCGTGGTCACTGCTGGTACCGTCAAGGAGCAGGGGTGGTGAGGCTCCGTGCTGCCGAGGCCCTGTGGTCCCTGTGAATGCCAGCATGGGGTAGAGATGAGCCCTCCACTAGGACAGCAGAGTGGCATTCATGGGTCATTCACTGGGAGGCCAGCGCTGGGTCCGGAGTGGGGCGTGCGCTTTGTTCCCACCTTTCCCATCGAAGCCTTCAGGATGTGCTCTTCTTGTGCGTAAGGGTCTCGTATCCCCTTTCCCCTCTAGTGCCCGCAGGGGGCTGTGGTGGACATCTTCCCCCAAGTGTCTGAGGGGCCTGCGGGGCCGGGAGGCTGCCTCCTCCTGGGCCCCGGGCCGGGCCTGCATGCCCCTCCACGTCTCAGGGTGGGTGAAGCCTGCGGGGCCAGGCCGTCCGGCTCCACAACCTGGCTCCGGCTGGCTCAACCAGCTCCACAGTGGCTGAGCCTGCCTGGGCCTGCGGCTTCTCTGTCCTGTGCTGTCTGGAGGGCGACAGGGCCATGCAGAGGGGTGTTGAGTTGGGGCAGATGGCGGGGCAGGGGGCGGGGGTCTCTTGGGCAGCTTCTACAAGAGAGCCTAGCTCCAGGCTTGGGGTCCCCCGGCTGGGAACCCCCCTTCCTCACCTGGGGACAGAGGACACAGTTGGGGAGAGTGGGCTGTGGGGGTCAGTGGGCTCCACGTGGGAGGCGCTCGCCTGGACAGAGACTCCCCAGGGGCATGGAGAGCTGGGACCATGGTGGGCAGCCAGGGCCGAGGCCGGGGGCTGGGGATGGGTGGGGTGGGCAGCCAGGGCCGAGGCCGGGGGCTGGGGATGGGTGGGGTGGGCAGCCAGGGCCGAGGCCGGGGGCTGGGGATGGGTGGGGTGGGCAGCCAGGGCCGAGGCCGGGGGCTGGGGATGGGTGGGGTGGGGTTGGGGCATCCTCTAGCTGTCCGAGCGCGAGGAGGCTGGGCCCTGGGGGCCTTGGGGTACTAAGGACTGAAGGGAGCTGCGGGTGTCCCCGCTTGTCCGCCAGCTGGGTGGCCTCATCCCCTCTGGACCTGTTTCTCCCTCCAGAGAAAGGAGGGCGCTCCTCCCGCAGGGTTGCCTGGGGTCCCAGGAGGAAGCGGGCTCCCCTCCCACGTGGCACCTGCCCTCCCAGGGGCTCCCAGGCGGGAGGTGCCAGCCAAGGGTGGGGCCCGCTTCCTGGGCTCTGCCAGAGGAGGTGGGAGGCGGGAGGGGCGGAGGTGGGAGGCAGGCCGGGGCTTGCTCGGCCTTCTTGGTGCTCCCGGGTGAGCCGTTTGTCGGGACGCTCAGGGACCACCTCGGGCATGGGTGATGGACGCGGCGGGTGAGCGTGCGGTGGTGCCAGCAGGGCCCAGAGGCCCACGGGAGCCTAGGGCTGGCTGGAGGGTTGGGACGGGGCGGGGGGTCTGCCAGCCTAGGAGTGGATCTCACACCTTGGGCTCGGGCCAGGCTTTCGGGCCCCAGGCTTGACGATCTGATGGTGTGGGAGCAGGGTTGTATGGCCTTCTCCTCCCCAGGCCTGGCCTGGCTCCATGTAGGCCACCACCCGCAGCCAGCTGGCTGGGCCAGCCGCTAGGGTCCAAGGCTCCCAGGGCGGCGTCCACCCCAGGGTCCGAGCAGAAGCCAAAGGCCGAAGTCGGATGCTGGCTCCTGAGTGCGGGCAAACAGGGGTCAGCCAGAGCCCTGTGGCCAGCGTGAGGGGGACCCGGCCGGGCCACAGAGGGCCTCACAGCCGGTGGACCAGAGCTGCCACTACCAGAGCCTCCCTGGCGGACCACTGGCTGCAGGCCCCTCGGCTGCCCCTGCTGCCCCGGGAGCAAGGGGCCGGTGTGGCTGGAGCGAGGGGCTCCTGTGCCGGTGGGGCGGGGCCCGTGCCAATGGCTGACCTCATGGTCCTCGGCAGCCACGCCCTAGCTTGTGGCAGCCAGCAGGGTGCTGTTGCCTAATTAGGCTTCCTGGTGCTGCCCGGAGGAGGCGCACTCCTGCGGGCATGTGGAGGCACGGCGCACGGCGTGGGCTCCGGCTGCAGGAGGAAGCGGGGGCTCAGGCTCACGGCGGCCGGCGGGCGTCGCGGTGGCCTCGCGGCCTGGTGCGGGCATGCTGTGAACTGCTTCAAGAGGCCCCCGGCTGGGAGACCTCACCCCTGGGGGTGAGCCTGGAGCTGGGATGAGCAGGGCGGGTCCCAGGGACAGCAGGGAGCCTCCCCCGGGGTGGGCGGGGGGCCTGCGGGCTGTCCGAGGCCGGTCCGGGGCTCAGGAGCCCTGGCAGAGAACCCTGGGTGACTGTGAGCACATAGGAGCCTGTGGGCAAGGCAAAGCCGGGGGGTGGGGGAAGCCAAGCGGCCCACTGGGAGGGTGGCACCTCACCCATGGGCACACGGCACACCCACCCACCTGGGCTGCCCAGGGGCCGTGTCAGGAGCCGGAACCTCCAGGCCCCTGGCCGCCCCCTCATGTGCGGGGATGGGTCGGTCGTGGGTCTCGCAGTGCCGGTGTCCAGCTGAGGCTAGAAACAGAGACTCTGTGTGGGGCAGCTCAGAGGGCTCCAGAGCCCAGCGGAATGGGGCCCCTGCCTGGCACCTTCTAGTCCCTGTGTCTCCAGAGGGGGGGGAGGGAGGGAGAGAGAGAGAAAGAGAGGGAGAGAGAGTGCGACAGAGAGAGAGAGAGAGAGAGGGAGGGAGAGGGAGAGAGAGAGAGAGAGGGAGAGAGAAAGAGAGAGAGAGAGACAGAGACAGAGACAGAGACAGAGAGACAGAGAGAGAGACAGAGAGACAGAGAGAGAGAGAGAGGGCGCACTGCCCGGCAGGGCACTGCAGGGCAGGGCAGCTCTGAGGAAGGCCGGAGCAGGCCCGGGAAGCGCTGGCCGGGAGAGGAGGTGTTGGACGGGAGCGGGAGAGGACGGGAGCGGGAGAGGACGCTCCCCGCAGGGCCGAGGGGAGGCTGTGGAGACATGCCAAATCGTGCTTAGCTTCTGGGGTGCCTTGGGTGAGGCCTTTCATGTCAACCACCAGGCCTGCCCTTGGCAGATGGCTCTGGGAGGTTACAGGGCCTCCATTTTCTGCAGGGACCCGTGGCGAGTGGCATGGCAGTGAGAGCCCAGGCTGCAGCAGGGCCCGAGAATGCCACCCCCCCCCCCCGTGCCCGCGGGCAGCAGGGACACCTTCGGAAGGCCCCTCGCTTTGCACACAGCTCATTCGGGGCGGGGGGCTGGCTGGCTTCTGAGCAGAGGCTTCTAACGGTGCCTAACTCGGACCGCGCGCTTCGGGCAACATCCCCACCCAGAGAGACAGCGCTGTCACCACACTCGCCAGGTTCTAAAGACGGTGTCCCACCGTCTGCAGACGGCTTTTCCCACTGGAGCCCTGGCAGTTGGTTCTGGGTCGTGCCCGCCCCCAGGGCCTGCCTGTAACCCAGGGTGGGGTGGGGCTGGGCGGCCGTCCAGACTCCCGCAGGGGCGCGCTGACCACGGCTGGCCGCCAGTTCCTCACTGGAGCGCTGGCAGCTCCTCACTGACTCTGCCCTTCCTGCTCACTCCAGGTGTGTGATGAGCTGCAGGCCCAGAATCCATCCCAGCCAGCGCCGCCAGGGCCCCTGGGCACAGCAGGACCTCGGCCTGCCCTCCTCCGGCCCCCACTGATGGCCGGCCCTCTCTGCTAATCCAGGCCAACACCCGAAGACCGCCCCCCCCCCCCGGGATGGCGCCCCCACCCGCCAGCCCCAGGGATGTCCTTCCTCCGCTGCAGAGCTCAGAGCCGGACCTGGGCCGGACTTGGCTTTTCCTCCGTGCCAATGATCTGCAAGTGGGTGAGTGAGGCCTCGTCAACTCCTGGCTCTTTTCCCGCCCGGTGACTCGTGCCCGGGAAGTCCTCGGGGTCATGTGACGCTCGGGGTGTTACTGGGGGGAGAAGAGGGCTCTGCCAGCTTCCTCAGAACGGAGCTGTGGCCGCGGCCGGGGCGCCGGGCACACGCAGCGAGGGCAGCCGGCGTGCACCGCCTTCCACGCGGGCAGATTCTGCCCAGGTGGGCCCAGAACCCGCGGTGCGGCCTGCCTCCCGGGCAGCGCCTTCCCTCCCTACCAGAGGGCGTGGGTCTCTGATGGGGCGGAGGGAGGGGAGCTCTGGTCTGCCTTCAGCCTCAAGGCCTCAGAGTAGGGCTGGTCATCTGCACCTTGGGTCTCCGTGTGAGCTTGCTGGTGGCTGTGGTGCGTGTGCTCTTGTGTACCCCGCCAGCTTGCCAGCCCCACATTCTCCAGATGTGCCCAGACAGGCCTCCACCCCAGGGTGGATGCATGTGTTGGGTTATGAATACAGCCTGGACGCGGGCCCCGATTTCACCTCTGGACCCAACGCCAAGGAAGGAGTGGCTGGACGGGGGGAGGGGGCATCAGAGCCCCATAGGTCTCCTAGCTTCCACCCGGACAGGGCCTTTGCGGGAGGGGAGGTGGAGGGGTACTTGGGGTCCCAATGCAGTAAATGGCACCGGATCCCGGGAAAGAGGGCTCCTGCCCCCAGCCTGCACTCATGCTCCCTGTGACTGCCCTACCCCGCACCCGTCCCCCGGCCTGGCTCACTGATGCCGAGCTTGTGCGCCTCTCGTGCTGGGCAGGGGCTCGGGGCCCGGGCCTGGCTCTGCAGCAGCAGGCAGGGGTGGTACTCAGGCACAAACCCTGTCCCGGGGGCAGCCCGTGCCTCCTGGCACCGTCTGAGCAGGGCCGCGGCCGCTCACTGGCGTGGGCGCCGGTCCTTTGGGCCAGTGTCTGCCCTGCAGATGTGAGTGGGCTTCCCCGAGTGAGCGGGGTTCCTGTGTGTGTGAGGGGCAGGGCGGCAGCAATGTGTCCTGGGTGGCGTGGGCCTCGGGGCTGCTCGGGGTCACTGGGTTTCAGGGTCCTGGGTTGGGTCACACGCACAGATTCTAGCCACACTTACCTGGCCCGCTCCATGCTGCCTCCTGCCTTCCTGGACGCTGCAGTCCACGTGGGGTTAGGCCCAGGTCTCCAGACAAGGCGGTGAGGTTCTGAGGTGCCAGGACCTGGGTTCGAGGCCCACCTTCCCACCTTGCACCCTGAGCCCTGGAGCAGAGAGCATCAGTGGGAATGAGGGACTGCTGCTCAGAAGAGGGCCAAACCCTCATGGGGCTGGAGGGCAGGATGGAGCCCAGGCACAGGGTCTCCAGGTGTGGGGTCTCTGGGCTGGTGGACAGGATGGAGCCCAGGCGCGGGGTCTCTGGGCTGGTGGACAGGATGGAGTCCAGGCGCGGGGTCTCTGGGCTGGTGGACAGGATGGAGTCCAGGCGGGGGTCTCTGGGCTGGTGGACAGGATGGAGTCCAAGCACAGGGCTGATGGACAGGATGGAGCCCAGGCATGGGGTCTCTGGGCTGGTGGACAGGATGGAGTCCAGGCGGGGGTCTCTGGGCTGGTGGACAGGATGGAGCCCAGGCATGGGGTCTCTGGGCTGGTGGACAGGATGGAGTCCAGGCGGGGGTCTCTGGGCTGGTGGACAGGATGGAGCCCAGGCATGGGGTCTCTGGGCTGGTGGACAGGATGGAGCCCAGGCGGGGGTCTCTGGGCTGGTGGACAGGATGGAGTCCAAGCACAGGGCTGATGGACAGGATGGAGTCCAGGTGGGGGTCTCTGGGCTGGTGGACAGGATGGAGTCCAGGTGGGGGTCTCTGGGCTGGTGGACAGGGTGGAGCCCAGGTGGGGGTCTCTGGGCTGGTGGACAGGATGGAGTCCAGGTGGGGGTCTCTGGGCTGGTGGACAGGGTGGAGCCCAGGCGGGGGTCTCTGGGCTGGTGGACAGGATGGAGCCCAGGCGGGGGTCTCTGGGCTGGTGGACAGGGTGGAGTCCAGGCGGGGGTCTCTGGGCTGGTGGACAGGATGGAGTCCAGGTGGGGGTCTCTGGGCTGGTGGACAGGGTGGAGCCCAGGTGGGGGTCTCTGGGCTGGTGGACAGGATGGAGTCCAGGTGGGGGTCTCTGGGCTGGTGGACAGGGTGGAGCCCAGGCGGGGGTCTCTGGGCTGGTGGACAGGATGGAGCCCAGGCGGGGGTCTCTGGGCTGGTGGACAGGATGGAGCCCAGGCACAGGGCTGCAGGGCAGCACTGGAGGCCTTAGTGCAGCCCTCCGGCCCTCAGAGCTCCCCATGCAATTCGTCCTACCCAGTGCTGGTGTATCCGTGGTAACGGGTTTCATTTAGAGCAGCTCAATCCATTCCACAGGCTGAAGGGTGGGGACACACGAGCGGCTGGCGTGTGGGCAGGGCCAGGGACTTGTAGCATTGGGGTGTGGCACCCAGGCTCAAGGCACAGGAGTAAAGAAAGCTGTGGGTGCTGAGGTGCGTGCAGCGCCATGCCAAGGTCCCTGGCCCCAATGGAGGTCCATGTGTGTGTGCACGCGCGCGCGCGCGCACACACACACACACACACACACACACACACGCCTTCCTCAGATTATCGGGTAGGGTCACGGGAGGCAGAGGTGAAAGGTCGGGGTTGGGGATTGCGGGGATGGATCTGGATTCCAGTCCTCCATGAGGGCCGCTGGCTCATGGGATATGGGGAGAGAGGCCTCCTGGGTTCCGCTGCCCGCTGCCCGGGGTGGGGGCAGGGGGGCGGGACAGGAAGACAGAGGCAGCCACCTCCCCCCCATGCGTGATGCATGGGTGGAGCTGAGGCAGAAGCAGTCACCTGCTTTGTCCTACCTCCCCACGGAGGCTGACGGCGGCTCCCTCCTCCCGGCCCCCCTGCCCTCTCCCAGGCCAGGGACCATGCTGCCCGCAGGGCTGGCTCATCTCCCACTAGGCAGTGCTTAGGGCCTGTGAGGGGCTGTGTCAGCTGTCCCCAGTGCTGGCTGGGGAGTGCCAGAGGCCCCGCCCTCCGGGTCCCCCTCCCCGGGGCCCAGACCCCAACCCCTGCTGCCATGGGCCCCTCCCTCCGGGCCCCCTTCTCCGGGACCACGCACTCCAGTGATGACAGGCAGAGGACTCGGAGACTGCTCCGGAGCTAACCCAGAAACACTCAGCCAGGTTGCCATGTTGTGGTGAAGAGAGAGAGCCCAGCTGACCTGGGGGTGGGGTGGGGGGTATATGGAGTGGCCAGAGATGGGGCGTTCTCCGGGGGTCCTGGCCAGGGCCCTCCTGTGCCCTGGAAATTCCTGGGAAGGAGCCACGGCCATCAGCACTGGGTAGCTGGGCTGCGTGTCCGTCCATCTGTCCTCCCGGGCTGTGGCTGCTCACTCCGGCTGTGTGCGGGGGATGGGAGGGAGGCTGGCGCGAATGTCCGCGCCAGGACGCGAGCTTCAGGGGCCTCTCCCACTTCAAAGTGTGCTGTGCTGGGATCCGGACTCTCCTGGGACTTCTCACCCGCACCGTCAGCCTCTCTTGTATTTTTTTCTTTTCCTGATTATGAAAGCAAGCCTGTCTCAGAGGAGCTGCTCTGGAAAGCGCAATACAAAAATATAAAGCAGCAAGCGAGATCCGCCAACACCGTCCGCATCTCCTTTGAGCCTTTGTGTGCGGGATTCTGACTGTGCCCGGTGGGGCTGGGCTCCTGCCTGCTTTCCTCACTCCGCGGTGTCTGCCTCCCTCCCCATCAGCCCACCGGCTCAGCACGCCGGGCCGGCTCCTTGCAACCTGTGCATTTGCTTCCGGAGCCTGGTTTTTAATGGCTGCCTCCTGCACCCATGGGCGCAGCACTGTGGCCGTCTCTGGGCGTCTGGGACACTTTGAAGTCTGAGAGCAAAGGAGGGCCTCTGCGTGTGCCTTACATCTCCCTCCGGTCGGCACTGGTTGTTTCCGTGGAAGCCCAGGGTCTCTGGCCATGGGCACCAGCGTTTGATGAGCTCCAGGCCCTTTGAAGCTCCCACCTCTAGCTGGCTGAGAAGCTGGAGGAGGCACTGGCTATGAAGGGCCAGTGGAGCGTGGCGGGGGCCTGGCCTGTGGCCCCAGTGGCTTTTCAGTGTCAGTGCCCGGCCTGGTGCAGGGACAGGCTTTTCTAGGGGGAAAGCGGCCGGCCTGCAGCTGCGGGCATGGCGGGAGGATGGGTGTGTGTGAGGCAGGGTGCAGGGCGGCCCGAGGCTTCGATACAATCTCTGGTCAAGATAGTGTGTGTGTGTGTGGGGCGGGTGGAGCATAGACGCTGGCCGATGGGGTCTGGGGACACAGGGTGTGTGCTCTTGGAGCTGTAGCACAGAGCTGGTAGCCCCAGCTGTGATCCCAAGGAAGGGGTGCTGGGCCTAGAGTCCTTAGGAGGTGCTGAAATGGGCAGGAGGACAGAGGCGGCCATGAGTGGTTGGAGTCCGGAAGCTGCTGGCGCAGGAGGGCCTGGCCTTCCAGGCAGCTTCAGAGGGGACCCCTGCCCAAGCCCATGTGGGCTCACGAATGACCAGGGGCTGGCACTCAGAGCCTTGCCCTGCGTCCGGGAAACAAGCAAAGGCCCCTCCTCTCTCCCGGGGCAGCTCCCTGCTGAACCACGGCCCTGCGAGGAGGAGAAGGGCACTGGTGGGCATGTGGCACAGGGGCCGTCTGAGAGGGGACATCTGCAGCTCTGCCAGAGGCATTGTGGGGAGCCCCAGGGGTCAGGGTGCACTTCGGGTAGAGCACGAATGAGGGGGACATGCCATCTGCTCAGGCCCCTGTGCCCACGGATCCAGAGCCCTGAGCAGGAACATGGCGGCAGGGCTCTCGTCCTGCTAAGAGAGCATCTGTAGGCCCGGTCCGCAGTTGGTGCTTCATACATGCTGGTGTAGGGCTCTTGGGCATGTAAGAGGCAGGAGTGGGCAGTGTAAGCTCAGACCTGGTCTGTAGGTCAGGAGTCTTTGGGTTTTGCTTCCTGTCCAGCCTCCTGAAGGTGACCAGGCAATGACAGAGGGTCACCCTCACTCCGCCCAGCTAGGGGCCGTGGTGGTCTGCAGGCCCCGCTTCTCCTGGCAGACGTCCTAACTGGACACTCAGGTTTACCCGAACCCCAGGGTGCCACCCGGCCTCACGACATCCAGACCACTCAAGACAGCAACAGTGAGGACCTCCACGGAGCCGGTCAGCTCTGCCCATGTCAGACAGACTCATCACCAACCCAGACTCACCTTCAGACCCCTGCCCAGGCCTCCCTGTCAGAGCCAACAGCACTCACCCCACAGACGTCCTCAAGCTAAAATCCATCCATCCATTGACCTAGCCCCCATTCCTCATCCATCCATCCATCCATCCATCCATCCATCATCCACTCATCCATCCATCCATCCATCTGTCCCTCATTCATCATCCATCATCTGTCATCCATCCATTCATCTATCCATCATCTATCATCCATCCATCATCCACTCATCCATCCATCCATCCATTCATCATCCATCCACCATCCATCCATCCCTTCATCTATCCATCATTAATCCATCCATGTACCTATCCATCATCCATTTATCCATCCATCCATCCATCCATCCATCATCCACTCATCCATCCATCCATCATTGATCCATCCACCTGTCCATCATCCGTCCATCCCTGAGACATTCCTCTAAGACCTTTGCATTCCCCATGCTGAAGTCCCCATCCCGTCTGAGCCACCCTGGCTCCTGAGCTGAGCAAGTGGTTTCCCACCATCCTCTTCCTCCACACAAACACACATGCACACAGGCAATGCGTTCACAGCACACCCGAGAGCCTGGCCGTCTTTCTGTTCTAGAGCTCACTTGCCGACACCTCCTTACCTCTGTCACCGAGCCCTCCGTGACTTGCTCCCCAGGAGCCCCCTCTGCCCCAGTGAGCAGTGTTCAGCCCCTGCTTGATGAAGAACCCTCCTGCCGTGAACCCCAAGACCCCCCAGTGCCTGCCAGTGCCGCGGGGTGCTCCTGTCATGCTCATCACTGGGCTGAGACTTCCAGCAGGCACAGTGAACTCTGGCTGCCCTGCCAGGTGTCCCGGGGATGTTCAGCGTGCTTGTCAACGGCTATATGAATGAGCAAGCGAATGGATACAAAACCCTCAGCGTAGTGCGCTGTGTGGCTTCTGTGCGCAGGGGACAGCAGGCTTATGACGGAGATATAAGTGGCAGGCCTGGTATGGGGTGGGAAGGAAGGGTCAGGGCCCAGTCCTGGGTTCCAGAAGCCCTCTGCTCACAGGTGCTCCCCGAGAACAGCTCTGGGTCTCTCCTGGGCACCCTCCCCTGAGCGGGCAGGGCTGTGTGGACTTGGGCGCAGGTCTGCAGAGAAGGCTGGTCTGGGACCCCAGGGGGGCTTGTCCACAGGGAGGGAGGGTCCTGGCTCGTCCAGGAAAGGGGACCCCTGCCCACTCTTATTCGGGCACCCTGTAGCCTAGGGTGTCCCAACACTGCCCCCCCCCACATCTGTATCACACACAGAGCAGACAACATCTCAGGCTGTGGTTTTCTCCGGAATGGGCCTCTGGATGTGCATGGTGGCACTTGTCCCCTCTGCCCACCTGCTCATGAACGCCTCTACCCTCCCGTAGCCTGCGGGCCTGAGGCTCTGTCCCCTGGCCTCTTCCTCTGCAGGTCCCAGGAGGGAGAGGGCCCTACAGGTTTTGACAGGGAGCCAGGGAAGTTTATGTCCCAACATCCAGCCGTGAACGGCTCCCTGCTTGGGCCCAGGATGACTCAGGACTCCTGGGATCTAACTGCCCCTGAGATGAGACTGACGGGCGGATGGCTGCGTGGCGGTGGCCCTGGCCCAGTTGACGGGTGCTCTGTCCTGTAAGTCCTGGGTGGAAGTATCTCCGTCCAGGAGGTGGGTCCTTTGGGGGTGCTGGGACCCTAAATTTCTGGGTTTTAATTTTTTTAAGTGTGTGCATGTGTGCGCGCGCTTATGCTAAGGTTTGATCGGCGCTCTCACTTGCCAGGCAAGCATTGTAATACTTGAGCCACACTTCAGTCCTGTTCACTCTTAGTTTGCTGTTCAGATAGGGTCGCATGCTTTTGCCAGACAGGCCTCAGACCACCACCCTCCTACCCCTGCCTCCGGAGTGGCTGGGATTCTAGGTATGGGCCACCACACCCAGTCTTTGTGTCTCTGTGCCTTAATGAAAGCACAGAGTCCCAGGTTCAGCAGGAGCCGTGGAGGCAGCGTTGGCTTCCCAGCGCGATGACACCCCTTCCACCCTGTGTCTTCCGCAACGCATGGACGCCCCTTCTTGTTGGCACCAACCCAGCATAGCAGAGTGACTGTGGATCGTGGGGCAAGAGTCAGCCCTGCGCAGGGCTGGAGATCAGGTCACCCATCCAGCCCTCTGTGCCCACAAGGGGTGCCTGGCCTCCACCCACCCCTGCTAGGCCTTTCCTGCCCTGGCACCCGCTCCAGCCCCGGCCCTGTGTGTGGGAGGGGGAGCCTGTGGGGACTGGAGCCAATCGCGCACGTTGTCTTGAGTTCTGATTGAGAACGGGACGTCTTAAGACCAGATGCTGGTGGAAAATGAAACACACACTTTCTAAATTTAGTCAGTTGAGAATTGCACATTTACCCAATTAGATGTATTGATTCGGTGAGCGTGCTTGCTCTCTCTGCGGTGCCCTGGCTGCGCCTCTTGCTGCCTCCCTGTGGGCGTCTCTCCGGGCCTGCATGTTCCAAGTGGTGGCTGCAGGCTGCAGACAGGTCTCTGGACCCCCCAGAGCTTGCCCTGCCACACAACAGAGCTTGCATCGCAGGGTGCACAAGCGGCGGGGCCAGGTCTCCACCAAGGAGAGCCGACACCAGAAGGTCCCTTAGAGACAGGTGCTTTGTGTTAGGGGAAGCAACGGACATGTCTCTCCCTGACTGCTGGATCCCTATGGTCTTACTGGGAAGGGAAGACTCAACGCAGAGCGGTTGTCCTGGACAGTGTGGGGGACAGGGAATCAGGCAGAAGCAGGGCCGGTCCCATGAAGCATGAGTCATGCTCTAGGCAATGTCAGTGAGGGGAGGGCCCAAAGGTGGGGAAGACAGACTTTCTGGGAACCCAGGGTGCCAGGATGAGGCATCTGACGTGTCCCGTGCCCCTGCAGCAGTGAGATTGGAGAGACTGGGAGGCGTGATCAGTGAGGCTCGCGTCCTGGCACGCCTGAGAGGTCTGTGCAAGTGGACAGGAGGCTCCAGGGCTCTCAGGGCACGGGCAGGGGTGGCCTGGAGGGCAGGCTGTTGGCTCTGGGGGCTGGAATTGTCCAAGAGCACATGACCTTAGAGATAGCGCCACTGAATGCCCTTCCTTGTCACAGGGGCCCTGTTCCTGAGACCCTGGCCCCGCCCACCCAAGAAGCCCAGGGATTCTTGGAACCGCTCCTGAGCATGGACACTACTTTTGTAGCTTCCGGTTTGAATCTGGGTCTTGGATTCATGCAGGAGTGTCTCTGCTTCAGTGAGCTTGGATCCCATCTCCCTCTGGTGTCTGGCTCTCAGCTGCTCCGTCTCTGCTGGCATAAGGCTCCCTCAGAGGAGCCTGAACTCTACAGGGTGCAGGATCTGGCCCTGCCCCGGGGTCCTGCCTCCATGCCTGGCATCCAGCAACCGCTCAGCAAGCCCTGTGCTGCTGGGATGGTTTGGATGGTACTGTTGGGAAAGGTGAGGGGGCTGGGCTCCTCTGCCCTGCATGTGCCCCACCCCGCAGATGGGTGAAGTACTCAAGAAAGCCCCCAGCCCCAGTGCCGGCTGATGTCGGGCCAGGCCCCTGGCCTCCTGACTCGGGAGCAGAGAAGCCTTGGTACCCACAGGTCCCATCTCAGGAAGTTTCTTGGCTTCTGCATGGAAGTCCTGTGGCTGGCTCTGGTCAGTCCCTGGCACGTGCTGGGGGTGCCCGGGACGGGGGTCGGGGCCGTGTGTTCTCACGTCACACAGAGGCCTTGGGCCAGCTCCTGCCGTCAGGGTGGAAGGGGAGAGCAGAGTGGGCTGCCTTGCTCTGGCCTGCGTGGTATAGGCCCCAGAACGAGCAGAGCAGCGGGCAGAGACATCGCTAGAGGAATGCGGGATGGAGCCTGGATGCATGGCTCGAGCCCAGGGACTCTGAAGCAGTCCTTCCTGCTGGGGAAAGTGCCGGAGAGGAGCTCCTCTAATTGCCTCTGCTCCCTTCCCAGCGCGTGAAGGCAGCCGCAGCTCCGGCAGAGCCGCACTGTGGTGGTGATGAAGGCTTTGCTGTAGACTTGCAGCGTGGTGGGAATGCCAATGCTAGCTACCCTGCACGGAGGCTGAGCCACCTGACCTCAGACACAGGAAGCATCTCAGAACACACACCTCTATCACCCTGCAGGGGCCGAGCCAGGAACAGAAAGCAGAGAGCCTGGGGCACTCCCTGGGGTATGGTGGGTCAGCTTCTGCTCCAGAGTCTGCTATCCAGACAAGGAATTTGCTGGGTGGCTTGAGGAAGTCAGGAGTCTGTAAATGGGGAAACAGAGGCCGGGAGAGGGAGGCAGAGGCTTCTCATGAGTCTGTGGGAACTTACTGTCTTTTTACATCACGAGGCCACAGCTGGAGAGTGGGCATGGGAAAAATGAGGACCCTGGCAGCATTTTGTGTCAAATGATCCTCTGACATAGCTCCTCCTGGGTCCCCGGAGCCCGTTTCCAGGCCCAGTGTCTGTCTTGGACCTCCCCCCTTGTGGCCTTCTCTTCCCAGACAGGCCAAGTCTGAGGGTTCAAGCCTCCTCTTGGACCACATCTTCTTCTCTGGGCCTACCAGGGTGTCCCTTCCCATTCTGAACTGCCCATGTCAACCCTCTGAAGATAGCATCCAGTGACCCCCTTTCAGGTGCAGACACAGCACTAGAGGGCAGACAGGACTGCCCTGGGCTGGGTGCTGGGGTACTGGGGACTGGGTGGCCAGGGTTGCCCTGGGCTGAGTGCTGGGTGCTGGGTGGCCAGGGCTGCCCTGGGCTGGGTGCTGGGTGGCCAGGGCTGCCCTGGGCTAGGTGCTGGGTGCTGGGTGGCCAGGGCTGCCCTGGGCTGGGTGCTGGGTGGCCAGGGCTGCCCTGGGTTGGGGGCTGGGCTGGGAGCCACAGGTTGCGAGCCGGGGCCCTCTCTGTGCCTGGGTTGGCAAGGTGGGGCTCACTGTGCAGCTCAGGAGGGAGTTGAGGCCTTTGTGGACACGTGGCCATCGCTGCCTCTTCCTTTTTTGCGGCCTGCTGCAGGAGGGGCTGGCGGGGGGGGGCACTGGGGGAGGACCCGGCCTGCAGAGGGGAGGGCGCAAGGAGGGTCCCCAGAGCCCACAGCGGGGGGGGGGGGCAGTCTGGACCTGGCCTGGCGGGCAGGGCTGTGCTCAGGCCGAGGGTGGACCCTGCGGTGGGCAGCGCATCCGTGTCCTCTCTCCAAGAGGAGGGTCGGCTTCTAAGAAAGTGGCTCCCAGCCCCTCCCCGAGCCCGGGGCAGGAGCCGCCCCCGGCCGAGGGGCTCGGACCGGCGCGGCGGGAGGGAGCGGGTGACCGGCCCTCGGGTGGCGGGAGGGGGCTGGGGGGCGGTGACGGCTGGGCCCCGCCCCCTCCGGTCCGGGTCTCCGGCCACGCCGGAGGGGACGCGGGAGCCGGGAGCGCGGGGACGCGGCGGGCGCGTGTGTGCGGAGAGAGCACTTTGGCTGCGGTGGGCGCGGGGCGGGCGCGCGGCGGGCACTGCCCGGGCTCTGCGCCCCGCGCCCCGGCTCTGCGCCCCGCGCCCGCTCCGCGCGCCGCGCGCCGCCAGCCCGCGCCCCCGGCCCCGGCCCCCGCCCGGCGCGGGGCGGGCAGGGGGTGTGGTGCGGGCGGCACGAGTGACAGCGCGCTCCGCGCCGCGCGCCTGCACGGGGCGCAGTGTCACCGCGCCCGAGCGCGCCGCGCGCACCGCCCGCCGCGGGTCGCCGGAGCCGGGCCACCGGAGCCCGCGCCCCAGCCGCGCCGGGCCGCTGACCGCCGGCCGCCGTCCGCGCCCCGGCCGCCGTCGCCGCCGCCGGCCGAGACAATGGACGCGGGCGCCGCTCCGCAGAAGCACAGTAGGTGTTGCTGCGCCCTGGCCCGGGCCGCGCGCAGGGGTCGCCGGGCCGCCGCCTCTCCTGCGGGTCGGGCCGCCCCCGGGAGGGCGCTCGCGGCTCCCTCTGCCGCCCCGGGACCCTCGCTAATTGCCGGGTGCTGTGGGGGGGGGGCTGTGGTCGTGGGCGCTGGCGGGGTGCCCCGGGGGCTCGCGGGGGTGAGGGGGACAGGCGTAGAGGGCCAGGGCGCCTCAGGTGCCCGGTGAGGGTCTGAGGGCAGCTCCCCCTCCAAACTTTCCTCCCCCCCCCTCCCCTGGCTGGGGACGTCCTGCTGGGACATCCTGCAGTCGGTCGTGGCTCTGGAGCGGTCGCTCTTGCTGGGGGCACCCAAGTCCCGGACGGTGCCGGAGGGAGGGGCGTGGCTGGGCGGTGCTGCCAGAGGTGCTGGGTGGACAGGCCGCAGTGGTGTCCGAGCACATCTGCCTGGGCTGCAGGTGCCGCCCTGGCCCTCGGCCAGCCTCTCCACTCCAGGGGCTCCCGCCAAAGGCAGGGCAGCAGGAGCCCTGTGGCTCGACTGGGTGGCGTCTGGGAAGAGCTCAAGCGCCACGGAGCTGTGCTTCCCGGGGCCCTGGGCCTGCAGGCAGAGTTACGGGGCATCCATCAGGGGATGTGGGCACTTGTGAGCTGGAAGACAGGGGATGCCCTGGGAGCAGGGGCCCTTCCTCCCCAGGACGTCCTCTGCTGCCTGGCGACCCCCGGCAGGCAGCTCTCAGAACCCCCACCGGGGCAGGCTCCTTCCTGGGCCCTCTCCAGCACTCACACAGAACGCACCCACTCTGGGCCCTTGTCTCTCCATGCCCCGAGCTCCTGAGGAGATGCTCAGCTACCTGAGCTGCACACCCCACCAGGGGCACCCACCAGTGTCCCGCCTCAGATCCCCTGAGCACAGGCCAGTGTCCCGCCTCAGATCCCCTGAGCACAGGCCAGTGTCCCGCCTCAGATCCCCTGAGCACAGGCCAGTGTCCCGCCTCAGATCCCCTGAGCACAGGCCAGTGTCCCGCCTCAGATCCCCTGAGCACAGGCCAGGGAGGCCGGATGTCAGAGGTCGCCCTCCTTCTGCCTCCTGCCTGGTTTGGGGGTTTGGCAGGACAGAAGTAAGCCTGTCTGTCTCCCCCTGGCACACTGGGCTCCCAGAAGCGGCTGGCTCCCCCATCCCGCTCCCTCTGACCCCTCTCCACAGCCACAGCTTCTGCAGGGCCCCGCGGGGAGGGGGTGGAGACAGGTGCCGGGCGGGCAGTGCCTGCAGTCCCACCGCACCCTGCCCGAGGCCAGCTGCGCAGGGCCCTGCCTCCGAGAGAACGCAGCTGACCTTCAGGGTCCTGCTGCTGCTGGCTGGGCAGGGGCCAGGGGCTCAGGCGCGTATCTGCTGCCCCAGGTCTGCTGTGCCTGGCACTCCCCGGGAAGCAGGGTGGGGTGCTGGCACCTCGGACCAGCCAGGGAGGCTGAGGCGGGCCTCAGTCCATCTCCCCACAGAGCTGGGAACCCACTGCGGGGGGGGGGGGGCGTCCTGGAGCATGTGTGCAGTACCTGTGGGTCCTCCTGTGGAGGACCAGCCTGGGCAGGTCAGCGGGCTCCAGGCCCCCCTTGGGTCCAGATGCCTGCCATGGGGCCTGAGGGGCTTGAGGGAGGAAGGCTCCCGTCAGAGCCCCCAGAGGCTGCCTCAGCGCCGGAGCCCTCCTGTCCCATCACTGAGAGCTCAGGTTACATAATCCCCTACCCCACACATGGATTGCTTCAAACGGCAGGTCTGACAATACGAGCCGTAATTGGATTTTAATTTTTAATGTCTGCAATAGATGAAGAGCTATGGGCCAATTTGTATATATTCGGTTACTCTGCCTAATAGGACTACTTCATTAGCAGCTAACTATCCTGCCCGCCCCGCCGCCCGCTCCCAGGAACGGTGGGAGCCTTGCTCCGAGGGTGTGCCCCCCAGAACCCAGGCTGCCTGCCACCTGCAGAGGGGGAGGGCTCCGCCAGAGGGGCTGGGGCTGCCTCTGGGCCAGTCCCCGGGGTCCCGTGGCCCCGCCCCGGTCCCGCTGCCCTGCCCGCAGCCCAGCCGACCTCTCGTAGCCCAGTCTGCTCCCACCTCCCCTGGGTCCCCAGGCTCCGTGCTGTGGGGTCCCGCCTGACCCTGAGTGCCAGGAAAGGGTGGCCATGTGGGGGCCGGACATCCGCACACCCTCCAAAAACTGTCACTTCCACTCTCGGCCATCACAGGTTGGATGAGAACTCTTGACCCCAAGGCCATTTTGGGTAAAGGTGGCGCTGGATCCTGAGGGATTCCACCTGCGGGTCCTTCCATTCCAGGCTCACCCTGAGAACCGCAGGTCTAGCCGGAAGCAGGGCTCCGGAGCAGGGCTCCAGGTCTGGGGGTGGGGAGGGGGAACCTGGCCTCCGTACGACCACGTCCTGAACAAAAGCAGAAACTGACGCCCAGCAGTCCCTCGCCCCGCTCAGGAGCTAGAGGGTCTCGGGCAAGGCACAAAATCTGCGACCTCCCTTCGGATTATTCTTAGGTCTGTTGTGTAACAGGCAGCATCAGAGGCAGTCGGAGGAAGGGCTTCTGGAGACGTCTCCAGCAGCAGCAGTGAGCCAGCCGGGAGTCAGCTTTTGTCCTTTCTACCCGCCCAGCACAAAGGGACAAAAGAGGCTGTTTCTGCTGCCCAGTCTGGCCACGAGCTGGGCAGCTGTGCATGGAGTGGGGCCCAGCGCTGGTGGGGTCTGGGTGCCCCTTCACTTCCTGGGGTTCCCAGAGGTAAGACTGAGCCTCCAAGGCCAGCCTCCTACTCCTGTAGCCTCATGTGCAGTGGTGTGTGTGTGTGTGTGTGTGTGTGTGAGTGTGAGTGTGTGCGTGCGCCCGTCCTGTCCCTGGCCCAGCAGCAGCCTAAGAGGGCACCCTGCTTCGGGTGCCCGCACTGGTCCTGGCGCTGCCCCCCGCAGCGTCTCTCCCTTCCTTCTTTCCCCATCCCCTCCCGTGTTCCCAGCAGCCTCTGGGCGTCGATTCCGGGGTCTCCACCCCCACAGATTGGAGCAAGCTCCTCATACCTGTTTTCTGAGCTGCTGCTGTGCACCTGACCCTCTGTGTGTGTGTGTGGGGGAACATGCCGGGCGTCAGCTCCGCTGGCAAACTACTGGAGGCACCTCTGGGGGGCCGAGGGCGGAGGGTCTGTGGAGTTGTTTCCACTCGGACTGCATGTGGGAGGCCCTGTGGCCCTCAGCTCACCTGCGTCCTGTGGAGTCATGGCCCTCGGCGTCCTTGCTGGACCTTCAGAGATGTATGTGCCCTGGAGCACCTGTGTATGCACCCATGCACACACGCACCCGTGCACATGCATGCACGCCTGTGCAGTGCACAGGCCTGTTCCCAAGACAGAGGTGCCAGGCTGCT
Source organism: Dipodomys merriami (assembly GCF_024711535.1). Taxonomy (NCBI): domain Eukaryota; kingdom Metazoa; phylum Chordata; class Mammalia; order Rodentia; family Heteromyidae; genus Dipodomys; species Dipodomys merriami. The sequence goes on from NW_027204270.1 coordinate 1,190,202, forward strand.
TGGGAAGGTGCTGAGCCGGCTCTCCTCCTGGGGGCTTCCTCCTGAGACTGCTGTGTGAAGGGGGCGGAGCGGGCCGCTGGCCGGAGGAACTTGGCAGCCAGGATGGTGTCAGAGCAGCAGACGGGGTGGGAGGGCCCTGTGGAGGCCCGTGGCTCCGGCTGTTGGTGACCAGGATGTGACTGGGCTGCTGGCCTTGGAGAGCTTGGGCAGCAGGGAAGGCTGGGGGCAGGAGGCACGGGTCGCTGTGGCGTCCCTCCCTCTGGTCTGGAGAGATCTCAGCCAGGCTGCTAATCCCAAAGTCCAATGTGAGAGCCTCATCCCGGGCCCGGCCTGGACCTAGATGGGGGTTGTTGGCAGACCTGGCGCCAGCACTTCTGAGTGGTCGCTCTGTGTCAGAGCTCCCCTAAGATGACATACTGGATTTGGGGTACACAGCGGTGCTGTGTGTAGCGCCTGGAGCCTCCAACGGAGCCTGTCCCCCCAGCTGGCTTGGGGACCCGGGAGGGCCACCTGGCCATCTGTGCTTTTTCCCCCCTCCCCCCCTGTCAAGGCCTCATCTGGAGCCACCTGGAAGTGGCAGGCACTGAACGGATGACTTTAGGGAGCAATGGCTTTAGTGCCCCTGGCTGCTGGGGTCGAGTCCTTGTCCTCCCTGGGAATGGAAAGCCTCCCTTCCCTCCCCTCCCCTCCCCCTGAACTCCGGGAGCCCGCGGGTGACCCGTAGCGCAGTCCCAGACGTTCCACACATGGATGGTGTAAAGCATCAGTAATTCGTCTCCCTCAGGAAGTCAGAAGTCAGAAATCACGGTGTGGCCGGGGCTATCGTCCTTCTGAAGGCTGGAGGGGTGGGTTCCCTTCCTGCCGTGTCCAGCCACCGGTGGCCCTGGCTGGCCTTGGCCTCCCTGGGCCGGAGCTGCCTCCTCTGTACCCCCCTCGCTCCGCATGGCCCTCTCCTCCCTTCCCCCTCACATCTCCTCTCTCTCGTGAGGACACTTGGCGTGGGGTCTGGGGCTCAGCTGGGTCATCACTGGCACTGGGGATCATTAACTCGAGATCCTAAACTTAGTTACATCTGCAGAGACACTCTCTAAATACATGCTGGCAGGCCGGGGGAAGGGCTGTATCTCTCAAAGGGCCGCCATGCAGCCCACTCTAACAATTATATGGTTCACCTGAGTATCCCCTGCACAAACACTGGCGAACTAGCGAGGCAGGAGTCACAGCTCAGCCTGTGCTCCGCGGAGGACAGGCCGAGGGGTGCACAGAGCCGCCTGGCCGTCTGGCCCCCTCCCCATTCCAGGCTCTGCTCGGGCCGGCCACTGTCTGCAGAGGCTACTGGGGGTAGAGGGACCCCAGAGTCTTCCCAGTGTTTTTGTCATCAGGCCACTGCAGGCTCCTAGGCTAGGGGCAGGTCCAGGGAAGGGCCAGCCCTGCCGAGCAGCTGCGCTCAAATCCGCCCCGTTTGGAGTGTCTCTGACGGCCCCCAGGTTCTGAGGAGGCGGAGGCCGGAGCCCTCTGGGACTCCCGGCTCCAGCACTGCCCCAGGCTGGAGCCACTGTTCACTTGCCTTGAAGAAAAAGTGCGTACGTATCAGTGTCCATAACAAAGCCAAAGGTGGTGCTGCCGGGATGTGTGCTCCCCACACTCAGCACCACACCGCCCGCCTCTGTGCAGAGTTCAGCACCAGAAGGGCTTTTCCCGGGAGATGAAGGCCCGGGTTCTGTCCAGGATGGGGGTCAGTGGGGTGGAGGCACAGCCCCGTGGATGGACAGATGGGCTGGTCACAGCAGGCTCGGCCGCGGTGTCCTCTCTTGTCCAGGAGATTGGCAGGAGTAGGCTGTGGGTAGGATGTGAGGCCGCTTGTTGTCCGGGAAGTCTCCGGTTGGACACACCAGCGCTCTGCCCACACTCTGGTCCTCCAGTGGAGGCCAGGGTAGTGTCCAAAGGCCCTGGGCCTCCCACCTCGCCCCACCCCTGCTCCCACGCAGGTCCTGAGCGGCGTCTCTTCCCTGTGGAGCTGTGGCCTCAGACAGGCACAGAGGTCTCTGCCCATGGCGATCCCTTCCCCTACGCTGGGCTTCCGGGTGACAGGTCTTGGGGGCCCCTCCTATGGGAGGATTTGGTTGACACTTGCAAAATGGTAGCCTCAGGTGCTGCTTTTTTGGGGAGACAGCCTGTAGTTCCCTTCCTTGCCCGGGGCTCTTCACTGCAGGATGGATAGCGGTGCTGGGGCTCTTTGTTAACGAATCATGGAATGCCCCACTTTTCCAAGAGCCTCTGATTGCCTCGGGGAGCCTCCTGCCCAAAGCAGAGAGGCACTTCTGGGATACTTCTGCTGCCTTCAGCAAACATGAAAGGAGTTAATGAGCGAGCTGCTCCGGCCAGGGCCCGGCCTGGTGCCCCTTCCTGCTTTCTCCCCTGAGGCGGGGCTCATCAGAGGTGTTTGCAGGTGTACGAGCTGCCGGTCTGGTGTAAGTCACTCCACCTGCTGCTCTCGGGCCTGTGGGTCCTTGGACGAGATGTTTATTTCCCTGAGCTTCAGTTTTCTCACCTGTAAGAAGGGGCTGGCGAAGGCTGATAGAGAATGAGTTACCTGAGGAGGAGGTGGGAAGCCTGGGAGGATCTGATTGCTTCAGCAGTCCTGGTAGGAGGGGCTTCTGATCTCCTGGCTCCGCCCAGGGCCCATGGCTTGGCCACTTAGTACACACTACCTGCTCCTCTGGAAACAGGACTTAGTACACACTACCCGCTCCTCTGGAAACAGGACTTAGTACACACTACCCACTCCTCTGGAAACAGGACTTAGTACACACTACCCGCTCCTCTGGAAACAGGACTTAGAACACACTACCTGCTCTTCTGGAAACAGGACTCAAAGCCTGAGGCATGGACGGCAGGCAGTCCTAGCACGTCCCAGACAGACCCCGCCAGGGTCTGTCACCAGGGAGGGAAGGCTCCGCCCGGTGGGGCCTCAGGGCCCAGCGGTCCTGGGGAGGGCAGGCTGCTGGTGGACCTGTTTTAGATCCTAACTGCAGATGCGTGCATCTGTGAATTCACAGTGATAGACGGCAGCCTCCAGGGACGTGATTGTCCTGACAGGTGAGAAATTGTAGTCCAGAACAGGGCTAATGAAGACGGATCTCAAGGCTCTGCCCATCATCGGTGATGGCTCTCCCGGCCTGGGGGCGTACCTTCCCACAGATGGTCCGCATTCAGGGCCAGCCCGCGCCCATCCCCTCCTTGGACTGGAGCTGGAGCCCATCCTCCCCCATCACCTTGAAGGGGCAGGCTAGGGGTGGGGCAGCCGCTCCCTGGTGCCAAGGAAAGGTAGAACTCCAGTCCACGCCTGCGTCTCTGGGGCTGGACCATGGTGTGTGCTCGGCCCATGTCCACTGCCCCGGGAGGCGATGATTCAGACTGGACTGCAGGGGAGGGCCTGGCGTCGCACGTGGGGATGGAAGTGTCTGTTCCCGCAGAAAAAACACATTCTGAGCCCCAGGATCTTTGTCATCCTTCACAAATGCCAAGTCTGCCAAGTGAGGGCTGCGTTCCGCCAAGGCTGGTGGGACGGGGGCTCGGAGCCTCCTCCCATCCTGGTGGCCAGCTCCTGGGTGTGGGGCGGGCCTCGCTGTCCCCGGCCCCATGTCCGTGCAGGTTTACAGAAGGAACGAACTGAAGCTGTGGACTGGGGGCCCTCGGGGCGCCAACGGGAGGCTCAGCAGGAGCCTCCCAGGCCAGGTCCTCCCCACTGGCCCTCCACCTGGGCCTGGCCCCGTGGGAGGGCAGCCCGCGGAAGCGTTTCATCCTAGCTCAAAGGCAACAGCTGCTCTCCTGGAGTGAGTGGGGCTGTTGCTGCAGGGCACAGCCCTCGGTCCCGGCTCCCCCTGCCCCCCTCCCTGCTCCTGCCCGGCCCAGCTCCAGGTCCCTGGCCTCTTACACTCCTGGAGGCAACAGAGCCCAAAGTAAGGCCTTCTTCAGGAAGGTCTCTGACTGAGCTGTCTGAGGGTGGAGGTGGGGTACACCTCTGGATCCCGGTCTACCGTCCTCACGGGTCCTGATCCAAGAGAACACAGCACCTGCTGCTGCTCTCAGAGCTGCCCACCTGCACCTCTGGCCTGGGCTGCCCATTTCCACGCTACAGCAGTTACCTGGCAGGCTCCTCTGCCCACCCCCTCCTGCTCCTGGAGCACAGGGTGGAGAACCCCCTACCCCCGTCTCTGGCACAGCCTGGGCACTGCCCTGCCTCCTGGCTGGTGCCCAGTCCCTGTGCGGCCCCGTCCGGAGCACTCTGCATCGTAGACATTGCCTAGGCGAGTATTTCTGGCTGGCCTTGTGATCGTCCATTTTAAGGTGAGGGTGTCTGTGAAGATGGCGCTCAGCCAGTGCCGGGCCCGTGCTGGGAGAGGGACGGTGTAGGCAGTCACGTTGAGGGTGACCCTGGGCCTCCTTCAAGGGCTCCCTCAGAACCCCCCGACCATAACAGCGCCCCCTCCCCCCCCGTCCACTCCTCTTGGGACCCAGAGCTCTCCTCCCAGTAGGGCGCAGACCTAGCAGCGTCTGTGCACGGCTGTCCTTCTACTTCTAGGTGTATAGGTCTGGGATCCCCTCACTCCGAGTGGCAGATGTCAGGAGTAGGTCAGTGGTGTGTTTTGGCCCCAGCCACCACCCGCATCCCCTGTCATGGTGTCCAGCGGAGACTTCTGGTGTCCTGATGATCATGGCAGCTGAGAGGGCCTGATGGGAAGCCCCCCCCTCTGCCTATCCTACCTGGGGAGGGCTCCCCTAAGCGCTCAAGCTTAGTGGGGTGGGCTATACTCCTGGGATGGTCTGAAGGAGTTTCCCAGGCCTGCTGGGGGGGGTTGCTGGGAGTGGGGGGGGCGGGCCTGCTGTTGGGGAGCACTGGGGGGGGGGTGGTTAGGGCAGGGGCGGGGCCTGCTGTTGGGGAGCATGGGAGGGGGTTAGGGCAGGGGCTCTGAGGCCCAGCTTTCCTCCATTGCTGTTCCAGAAGGCTCCCCGCTGAGAGGCCAGTTTCTGAGCAAGGGTCTCCAGGCCAGGCCTGTGGCGCACTTCTCAGGCAGTGGGATGCTCCTGAGCAGAGGGGTTGAGGGAAGGCCGTGGCGTCTGCGGGCCCCAGGGCCCCTGCGGCTCCCTTGGGGCGGAGGTAGCTCCGTCATGCGCTCCCCAGGCGGTGCTGGCCTAGGCTCTCCGGGCCGGAGGAAGGTGGCCTCCCTCTGCCAGCACCTGCTGGTGGAGGCCGCTTCCTGCCAGGTCCTCAGCGGGGCTGGAGGTACAGAGGTGAGCAGCGCCAGACCTGGTCCCAGCCTGAATGATGTGTCCCAGACGTCACTTCTCCTGGAAAGAGCTGTGAGGGCTGCAGGGCCAAGCCAGAGGGCTGGCTGGGCACCTGCTGGCCACCAAAGCTGTGTCCTGCCCTCCTCAGTGGCTGTCTGTGGGCAGCATGGCCCCTCCCCGCCCCGCAGGGCTGTTGGTGACCCTGGCTGGGAGCCTCGAGCCCTGTGCCGGTGGACGCCTGGCTGTCTCTCTGAGCAGCTGGTGATCTCTGCAGGTCCCTTGGAGGTTCACGCCCGACAGGGTGGTGTGATGGCGTGATCTGATGAGACGTGGCTGCCCTCCAGCGTGGGGAGTAGAGGGTCAAGGCCTCCGACTTTTCTCTCCTAGGCCGGTGGTCTGAGGGTGACCCGAGACCTTCCTGACCGGGCTCCCGCTTGGTCCTGGAGCTCCTTCTCAGGTGAGGGTCCTGATCTGGGAGTGGGTGTTGCTGGACCTCTGGGGACCTGAGGGGACCCGGCTGGTCTCTTCCGGCCCTTGCTTGTCAGTTCTAGGCAGGGCCCATCTCTGAGGGTTTCTGGGTTGTCTCCCTGGACTCAGCTTCGATGAGAACCCACTGTGGCACTGGTACACGGAGCAGGGTGAGCTGGGTCCCCACTGGGGGACATGGGGACCCCAAAGCTGCTGCCCAGGCTGGCGCCGCTGGACCCGCGCCCCTCATGTGGCCCGTCAGCCTCCACAGGCCCTAGCCCTGAGATGCTGGACCGTTGGGGCCAACCCTGTGCTCCTCCTACCGCTGGCTGGGCACCAGGCCCCTCTGCCTGGTCCCTCCACTCTGGGCGGGAGCGCCGAGGGCCGTGCACTGGGCCCTGGCAGGGCCACGTCTCCCCCCCCCCAAGTTCCGTGAGGAGCCGGTGGTGGCCTGGGTCCCTGGGACAAGTGGGGATCCACCCTGCGCCCACCCCCTGTGCCCTGGGGTGAGGGTAGGGCCTCCCTGCAGCCGCGTCCCCGGCCTCACCCCTGCTCACCTGTTGAGCAGCGCCTGCCCGTGGGTGGAGGCAGACATTCTTGCCGGCAGGTTGGGCGTACGTGTTTGTGTGCCTGTTTGTGTGTGTAAGTATTTTTAAAGCGGCTTGCAGCTGTGTTTGAGTCAGGCTCATTCTCTGCGGGATCTGCAAGTGTACATTGTGGGGTTATTTTTGGGCTTGGCATTATTGGGAATTATTCTATTCTGTGTTTGGAAGGCAAGCACGGCACTGGGGATCGTCGGGCTGGGAGGTGGGGAGCGCGGGGTGAGTTTGGGCAGCGGGACCCAGAGGGAGACTCACCTGAGGCCTGGGGCCACCACAGCCAGGTCTGGAACCGGTGTTGGTGCATCCCAGACACCTTCCTCTGGGCCTTCTCCATATGGGCTTCGCCTGGCTGCTGCTGGAGAAGCCACAGAGGTGGGGTCGGGTGGAGCCACCAGGCTCGCTCCTAGAAAGTCTGCTAGACTCCGCTCGAGGGCACCCTGGCCATGCCGTCCTCGAGGCCAGCATGGTTATGCAGCGCCCGCCGGCCAGCCCCTGTGTGACCCCCCAAAGCGGGACTTGGACTGGCGAGGAGGGGCACCACGGGTGGGAATGGCCGCCCGGGGCTGCCGCGTGGCACCGTGTCCTGCCTCTCGAGCTGGCTCTGAGCGGCGCTCTGCCTGTGCGCGTGTGTCTCATCAAGAGACCTAAATTGCCCCTGCGCTCAGCTGAGCCTTAAAAAGCCGCGGGCATGACTCAGCCGTCACCGTCACCGTCACCGCTGCCTCTGCCCCGGGAACACTCGAGGTCGCCGGTGGCTCTTCCTGGCAGCCCGGATGCGGCTTTGACTCCTGAAGGGCGAGGGGTGTGGGGGACGCAGCAGGCCCGGGCTCCACGCACTTCCTGACGGGTAGCAGTGCTCCCTCCCTGGCCTCAGTTTCCCCATCTGCAGCTGGAGCTGGGCCTTGCTCTGGCTGTGGCTCACCCAGGAGTCTTGGTGGAAGAAGGTCCTATGTCCTCTGAAGACTGGCCCCTCGGTGTCTCTGGGGCCCGAGGCCAGGAGCTGTGTTCGAGTCTGGAAGAGACCCTGGGTGCACGCCGTAGCTCGCGCTCCAGGGGCTCACTGCGTCGTCCGGCCCTTGGTCAGGCCCTCTCCGCAGCTCACCATCTCCTTTCTTAGGGCACCAAACTGTCCCCAGAATCTGGGGTCTGACCTATCGGGCCTCCGTGCTCAGGTGCGGTGGCAGAGGCTTCAGGTCCTCCTCTGGGGGGGTGTCCTGGGGCTTGGGGTACGTGGAGCCAGCCTGGCCTGGCTAACACTTGGTGGCCCTGTGTGCCAGCAGGAACAGGAACCGGGCCGGGCTTGAACGCCTGACCCAGGCGCCCCACACCTTTCTGCGCTGGGCCCCAGGGCCTGTCTGGCCTTGAGAGAGGATCCGTGGCCTGCAGTAGCCTTGTGTGCCGGGAGGGCTCAGGCCTCTGGCCACCAGCAGCTTCTCTCCAGATCCTGCCACCTGTCCGCAGATATCCACCGGTTTCCCAGTGCTGCTGGTTCTATTGGCAATTGGGGCGGGGGTGGGGTGGGAGAGGCCCCGCTGGGGGAGCTTCCTTACAAAGTCTGGCGAGGGAGGAGGGATCAGTTCCCTGAAGGCCCAGCAGCCGTCACCCGCACCCTGGTCACACCTGGCCCAAGCTTGGGAGGAGCAGTGGCAGGCAGGCCCGGCCACAGCAGAGGGGGCGGGCAGGGTGGGGCGGGCAGGGTGGGGGCTGCCTCAGTCTTTCATTGAAGGCTCCCAGTGACGCACCCTCTTCCTTTGCCTTTCTTTTTTTGCCCTAATGAAAAAAATAAACATTTGCTGCTGTGCCTACGTCATCTGCCCGCACTCACATCCTCTGGAGGCGGGCTGGTGTCAAGAGCCTGAAGGCCAAGGTCGCGGGCCTGAAGTTGGTCTAGCTTCCCTGATTTGCGTGCACACTCCTGTCCTGAGCTCCATGCACACTCCTGTCCTGTGCTGTGTGCACACTCCTGTCCTGAGCTGCGTGCACACTCCTGTCCTGTGCTGTGTGCACACTCCTGTCCTGAGCTCCATGCACACTCCTGTCCTGAGCTGTGTGCACACTCCTGTCCTGTGCTGTGTGCACACTCCTGTCCTGAGCTGCGTGCACACTCCTGTCCTGAGCTGCGTGCACACTCCTGTCCTGAGCTGCATGCACATTCCTGTCCTGAGCTGCGTGCACACTCCTGTCCTGTGCTGCGTGCACACTCCTGTCCTGAGCTGCGTGCACACTCCTGTCCTGAGCTGTGTGCACACTCCTGTCCTGAGCTGTGTGCACACTCCTGCCCTGTGCTGTATGCACACTCCTGTCCTGTGCTCTGTGCACACTCCTGTCCTGTGCTCTGTGCACACTCCTGTCCTGTGCTGCGTGCACACTCCTGTCCTGAGCTGCGTGCACACTCCTGTCCTGAGCTGCGTGCACACTCCTGTCCTGTGCTGTGTGCACACTCCTGTCCTGAGCTCCATGCACACTCCTGTCCTGTGCTGTGTGCACACTCCTGTCCTGAGCTCCATGCACACTCCTGTCCTGAGCTGCGTGCACACTCCTGTCCTGTGCTGTGTGCACACTCCTGTCCTGAGCTGTGTGCACACTCCTGTCCTGAGCTGTGTGCACACTCCTGTCCTGAGCTGTGTGCACACTCCTGCCCTGAGCTGCGTGCACACTCCTGTCCTGTGCTGCGTGCACACTCCTGTCCTGTGCTGCGTGCACAGTCCTGTCCTGTGCTGTGTGCACACTCCTGTCCTGTGCTGCATGCACACTCCTGTCCTGAGCTGCGTGCACACTCCTGTCCTGAGCTGTGTGCACACTCCTGTCCTGAGCTGCGTGCACACTCCTGTCCTGAGCTGTGTGCACACTCCTGTCCTGAGCTGCGTGCACACTCCTGTCCAGTGCTGCGTGCACACTCCTGTCCTGTGCTGCGTGCACACTCCTGTCCTGTGCTGCGTGCACACTCCTGTCCTGTGCTGCGTGCACACTCCTGTCCTGAGCTGCGTGCACACTCCTGTCCTAAGCTGCGTGCACACTCCTGTCCTGAGCTGCGTGCACACTCCTGTCCTGAGCTGCATGCACACTCCTGTCCTGAGCTGTGTGCACACTCCTGTCCTGAGCTGCGTGCACACTCCTGTCCTGAGCTGTGTGCACACTCCTGTCCTGTGCTGTGTGCACACTCCTGTCCTGAGCTGCGTGCACACTCTTGTCCTGAGCTCTGTGCACACTCCTGCCCTGTGCTACGTGCACACTCCTGTCCTGTGCTGTGTGCACACTCCTGTCCTGTGCTGTGTGCACACTCCTGTCCTGTGCTCTGTGCACACTCCTGTCCTGTGCTCTGTGCACACTCCTGTCCTGTGCTCTGTGCACACTCCTGTCCTGTGCTGCGTGCACACTCCTGTCCTGTGCTGCGTGCACACTCCTGTCCTGAGCTGCGTGCACACTCCTGTCCTGAGCTGCGTGCACACTCCTGTCCTGTGCTGTGTGCACACTCCTGTCCTGAGCTCCGTGCACACTCCTGTCCTGTGCTGTGTGCACACTTCTGTCCTGAGCTCCGTGCACACTCCTGTCCTGAGCTGCGTGCACACTCCTGTCCTGTGCTGTGTGCACACTCCTGTCCTGTGCTCTGTGCACACTCCTGTCCTGTGATCTGTGCACACTCCTGTCCTGAGCTGCGTGCACACTCCTGTCCTGAGCTGCGTGCACACTCCTGTCCTGTGCTGTGTGCACACTCCTGTCCTGAGCTCCGTGCACACTCCTGTCCTGTGCTGTGTGCACACTTCTGTCCTGAGCTCCGTGCACACTCCTGTCCTGAGCTGCGTGCACACTCCTGTCCTGTGCTGTGTGCACACTCCTGTCCTGAGCTGTGTGCACACTCCTGTCCTGAGCTGTGTGCACACTCCTGTCCTGAGCTGCGTGCACACTCCTGCCCTGAGCTGCGTGCACACTCCTGTCCTGTGCTGCGTGCACACTCCTGTCCTGTGCTGCGTGCACACTCCTGTCCTGTGCTGTGTGCACACTCCTGTCCTGTGCTGCGTGCACACTCCTGTCCTGAGCTGCGTGCACACTCCTGTCCTGAGCTGTGTGCACACTCCTGTCCTGAGCTGCGTGCACACTCCTGTCCTGAGCTGTGTGCACACTCCTGTCCTGAGCTGTGTGCACACTCCTGTCCTGAGCTGCGTGCACACTCCTGTCCTGTGCTCCGTGCACACTCCTGTCCTGTGCTGCGTGCACACTCCTGTCCTGTGCTGCGTGCACACTCCTGTCCTGTGCTGCGTGCACACTCCTGTCCTGAGCTGTGTGCACACTCCTGTCCTGAGCTGCGTGCACACTCCTGTCCTGAGCTGCGTGCACACTCCTGTCCTGAGCTGCGTGCACACTCCTGTCCTGAGCTGTGTGCACACTCCTGTCCTGAGCTGCGTGCACACTCCTGTCCTGAGCTGTGTGCACACTCCTGTCCTGTGCTGTATGCACACTCCTGTCCTGAGCTGCGTGCACACTCTTGTCCTGAGCTCTGTGCACACTCCTGCCCTGTGCTACGTGCACACTCCTGCCCTGAGCTGCCCGCACACTCCTGTCCTGTGCTGTGTGCACACTCCTGTCCTGTGCTGTGTGCACACTCCTGTCCTGTGCTGTGTGCACACTCCTGTCCTGAGCTGTGTGCACACTCCTGTCCTGAGCTGTGTGCACACTCCTGTCCTGAGCTCCATGCACACTCCTGTCCTGAGCTGTGTGCACACTCCTGCCCTGTGCTCTGTGCACACTCCTGTCCTGAGCTGTGTGCACACTCCTGCCCTGTGCTGTGTGCACACTCCTGTCCTGAGCTGTGTGCACACTCCTGTCCTGAGCTGTGTGCACACTCCTGTCCTGAGCTGTGTGCACACTCCTGTCCTGAGCTGTGTGCACACTCCTATCCTGTGCTCTGTGCACACTCCTGCCCTGTGCTCTGTGCACACTCCTGCCCTGTGCTGTGTGCACACTCCTGTCCTGATCTGCGTGCACACTCCTGTCCTGTGCTGTGTGCACACTCCTGTCCTGTGCTGTGTGCACACTCCTGTCCTGTGCTCTGTACACACTCCTGTCCTGTGCTCTGTGCACACTCCTGTCCTGAGCTGTGTGCACACTCCTGCCCTGTGCTCTGTGCACACTCCTGTCCTGTGCTGTGTGCACACTCCTGTCCTGTGCTGTGTGCACATTCCTGTCCTGTGCTGTGTGCACACTCCTGCCCTGTGCTGTGTGCACACTCCTGTCCTGAGCTGTGTGCACACTCCTGCCCTGTGCTCTGTGCACACTCCTGTCCTGTGCTCTGTGCACACTCCTGTCCTGAGCTGTGTGCACACTCCTGCCCTGTGCTGTGTGCACACTCCTGTCCTGTGCTCTGTGCACACTCCTGCCCTGTGCTGCGTGCACACTCCTGTCCTGTGCTGTGTGCACACTCCTGCCCTGTGCTGCGTGCACACTCCTGTCCTGTGCTGTGTGCACACTCCTGCCCTGTGCTGTGTGCACACTCCTGTCCTGAGCTGTGTGCACACTCCTGTCCTGAGCTGCGTGCACACTCCTGTCCTGTGCTGTGTGCACACTCCTGCCCTGTGCTGTGTGCACACTCCTGTCCTGTGCTGTGTGCACACTCCTGCCCTGTGCTCCGTGCACACTCCTGTCCTGTGCTGTGTGCACACTCCTGTCCTGTGCTGTGTGCACACTCCTGTCCTGTGCTGTGTGCACACTCCTGCCCTGTGCTGCGTGCACACTCCTGTCCTGTGCTCTGTGCACACTCCTGTCCTGAGCTGTGTGCACACTCCTGTCCTGTGCTCTGTGCACACTCCTGTCCTGAGCTGTGTGCACACTCCTGTCCTGTGCTGTGTGCACACTCCTGCCCTGTGCTCTGTGCACACTCCTGTCCTGTGCTGTGTGCACACTCCTGTCCTGTGCTGTGTGCACACTCCTGCCCTGTGCTCCGTGCACACTCCTGTCCTGTGCTGTGTGCACACTCCTGTCCTGTGCTGTGTGCACACTCCTGCCCTGTGCTGCGTGCACACTCCTGCCCTGTGCTGCGTGCACACTCCTGTCCTGTGCTCTGTGCACACTCCTGTCCTGAGCTGTGTGCACACTCCTGTCCTGTGCTCTGTGCACACTCCTGTCCTGAGCTGTGTGCACACTCCTGTCCTGTGCTGTGTGCACACTCCTGCCCTGTGCTGTGTGCACACTCCTGTCCTGTGCTGTGTGCACACTCCTGCCCTGTGCTGTGTGCACACTCCTGCCCTGTGCTGTGTGCACACTCCTGTCCTGTGCTGCATGCACACTCCTGTCCTGTGCTGCATGCACACTCCTGTCCTGTGCTGTGTGCACACTCCTGCCCTGTGCTGCGTGCACACTCCTGTCCTGTGCTGTGTGCACACTCCTGTCCTGAGCTGTGTGCACACTCCTGTCCTGAGCTGTGTGCACACTCCTGTCCTGTGCTGTGTGCACACTCCTGTCCTGTGCTGTGTGCACACTCCTGTCCTGAGCTGTGTGCACACTCCTGCCCTGTGCTGTGTGCACACTCCTGCCCTGTGCTGTGTGCACACTCCTGCCCTGTGCTGTGTGCACACTCCTGTCCTGTGCTGTGTGCACACTCCTGTCCTGAGCTGTGTGCACACTCCTGTCCTGAGCTGTGTGCACACTCCTGTCCTGAGCTGTGTGCACACTCCTGTCCTGTGCTGTGTGCACACTCCTGTCCTGTGCTGTGTGCACACTCCTGCCCTGTGCTGTGTGCACACTCCTGCCCTGTGCTGTGTGCACACTCCTGTCCTGTGCTGTGTGCACACTCCTGTCCTGTGCTGCGTGCACACTCCTGTCCTGTGCTGCGTGCACACTCCTGTCCTGAGCTGCGTGCACACTCCTGTCCTGTGCTCCGTGCACACTCCTGTCCTGTGCTGTGTGCACACTCCTGTCCTGTGCTGTGTGCACACTCCTGCCCTGTGCTGTGTGCACACTCCTGCCCTGTGCTGCGTGCACACTCCTGTCCTGTGCTCTGTGCACACTCCTGTCCTGTGCTGCGTGCACACTCCTGTCCTGTGCTGCGTGCACACTCCTGTCCTGAGCTGTGTGCACACTCCTGTCCTGTGCTGCGTGCACACTCCTGTCCTGAGCTGTGTGCACACTCCTGCCCTGTGCTGTGTGCACACCTCCTGGTGGGAGTCATGCTTGGTCCAGCAGCTTTCTTCTGGCCTGTCTTCGATGTGTCTCTGTGTCCTCTGGGAAATGGTGCTGTGGTAGGCGCCACAGACCTGTCACTGGGCCTGGGTGTGGTGAGGCCAGTTCTTGACCGCTTGGTGAGCACCAGCGTGCTAGGCGCTGTGGGGTCATAGCAGGGTCCCTGCAGGGCCAGCTCTCCAGGGCTGGGCACACCCCTATCCAGGCTCTCGTCTCCTCGTGCATCGCAGGGTCTCACTGGCTTTACTCTGTGTGTGCCTCACGGCTGCCGTTCAGACGTGGTTTTGTTTGGGACGGCCCAGCAAGGTGGCCTTGTCTGCAGCCTCCCCAGCAGCGGTGTGCAGCACGGACGTGCCGAGGAGCGGCGTGATGGGTGGTGCTGCGCACGGCCCCAGCCTGGCCCGGCCCTGTGCAGAGGACTGGTCTGTGTCTCTCTGCTCCAGGGTGCTGCTCAGGCGGGGGCAGGGCCTGGGGGCTCTTGACACCCACCGGGAGTCACTGGAGCAGAAACCCCATAGCTGCACTGCCCGGGCGCAGGGGAGATGTGTGGCCGGTTCCAGCCCACCGCGTCCCCTCCAGCCGCTGCACTTGTTTTGTGTTGGGATCCCAGCGCTCCTCGGGACTTTGAACGGCTCTCATTACCCAGCCAAGGAGTTTCTGAATATAATGATGGCTCTTGGAAATGTAGAAATTCTCACAAGCAGGATGGGATCTTAAGTTGGGTACCCGTGGCCCACGCCTGACATCCTAGTTACTCAGGAGACTAAAATCTGGGAAGACTGCAGTTCAAAGCCAGCCTGGGCAGAAAAGTCCCCTAAGACTCTCATCTCCAATTAACCACTCAAAAACTGGAAGTGGAGCTGGGGCTCCAAGTGGTAGAGCACTAGCCTTGAGTACAAAGAGGCCCAGGGACAGCACCCAGGCCCCAAGTTCAAGCCCTGCCACCAATACCACCAACAACAAAAAAGCTGAGCTGAAGGGGGGTGGGTTGAGGTTCAAGTGGCAGAGCAGCAGCTGTGAACAAGAAAGGCTAGTGACCTCGAGCCCCTGAGTTCAAGATGTGGAACCAGACTCAGACAAAAAAGATGGGACCCTTCTGGAAGTCTCAGCATTTAGATTCCAGGTTTATCGGGGGCAGGGGCGGGGGGGAAGGGGAGGATGGAGGGGGTGGGCGGAGCTTGTGGTCCAAGCACAGGGTGGGACCCTAAATGTCCCTCCAGCCTTACGTTCACCTGGCTCTCCTGGCTCTCCTCGCACCCCGGCTCTCTTCCCTGGAATCCCAAAGTTTGTTCCATCCTGGGGTCTCCTCTCCCCCCCCCCCCGCACCAGCTCAGGGCTTCCTGGAGGCCCCTGTGCTGCTCTGTATGGTCTGGGCAGCTCCCTGGAGGAGAGGGGCTGCTCCTGCATTCCTCATCGCTGCCTCCTCCTCCTCCTCCTCCTCCTGGGCCCCCAGCAATGTGTGGCACACAGTAGGTGCTAAGTTTTGTGACCGGCTGCAGGGTCGGGACAGGCAGGGGAGGGAAGGAGGGACAGACTGGAGCTGCCAGTCCTGGTTGTGAAGGAACACCATGGCCTCCTCCTTGGGAACCCAGCCACAGGGGCACATTTGCATACATTTGCATGCATTTCCATGCAACATGCACATGCTTCTGTTTTTGAAGCCTTTTAGGATTTTAATCTGTGCAAACAGCGGAGACGCTCTGGGGTGACCCATGGGAGAAAGGCCAGCTGCTTGGGCCCAGGCATCAGTCCTGGGGGCTGGGGCCTGCCTATGCCTGGTGTTGATGGGGCTCTGGGCAGGCCTGAGCGCCACAGAGCCCTTCTGAGCCACAGCCTCCCTGGGTGACCACAGCCGCTCTCCTGGCTTCTCTGAGTCCCTGACCCATTGGAGCAGGGGTGAGTCCCTGACTCGTTCCTGTAAGGGTCAGTCCCTGACCTGTTGGAGCAGGGGTGAGTCCCTGACCTGTTGGAGCAGGGGTGAGTCCCTGACCTGTTGGAGCAGGGGTGAGTCTCTGACCTGTGGGAGCAGTCCCTGACCCGTTGGAGCAGGGGTGAGTCTCTGACCCGTTGGAGCAGTCCCTGACCCGTTGGAGCAGGGGTGAGTCTCTGACCTGTTGGAGCAGGGGTGAGTCCCTGACCCATTCATGTAAGGGTCAGTCCCTGACCTTCTGGAGCAGGGGTGAGTCTCTGACCTGTTGGAGCAGGGGTGAGTCCCTGACCCATTCGTGTAAGGGTCAGTCCCTGACCTGCTGGAGCAGGGGTGAGTCTCTGACCTGTTGGAGCAGGGGTGAGTCCCTGACCCGTTCGTGTAAGGGTCAGTCTCTGACCCATTGGAGCAGGGGTGAGTCTCTGATCCGTTGGAGCAGTCCCTGACCTGTTGGTGCAGGGGCGATGATTTAACTCATTGGTGCAGGGGTGAGCCTCTGGCTCGGTGCAGGGGTGACGGCCCTCCCCGCAGGCCCGCCAGAGCTGGAAGAAGGCAGCTTGGCAGCCCCTGAGGAGGGCCCCCCCCCCCCCCGCCACACCAAAGGGTCAGGTCGCTGCCCCTCCTGCTGATGCCGGCCCAGTGGGGGGTGGGCCAAACCCCTGTCCGGGAGGTGCCTGGGACCCTGCGTGGCAGGATGGGAGGAGGAAGCCCCTGCCGGGGGTGAGCCCGAGGCTGCACTGTGGTCCGGCCGTGGGCTGCTTTGTCCTGGAGTCCTGCCCGTCCGTCTCCGTGCCAGGCTGGCCCCGGCTCCTCATGGCGGCTGCACGCGGCACCGAATCTAGGTCAGGCTGCTGTGGGAGGCAGGGACGGCAGCCAGGGCAGGGTCTGCTCCCTCAGGCTCCCGCAGGGCCGCCGTGGCCCAGGGCACGGCCTGACCCATTGACCTAGGCCAGGCCTAGCTGGGAGCCATCCCGGGGGAGCAGGGAGCCTGGCTGGTGGCCGGGGCTGCGGCTGGGTGCGGAGGGGCCACCCAGGGCCAGTGTGAGCCGGTGTGAGCCGGGACCCGTCAGCCGGGGTGTGGGCACCACAATTCAGTCTCGACCTGTCTGAAGCTCACTGTCACCCCAGCTCTCCTGGCCCCCCGCTGGAAGCCCGCCCCACCTCCCCTAAACAGAGCCTGACACAACACAGCCCCCGCTTCGCGCACCTTAGTCCTGGGCTCGGGCCGAACTCCGGCCCCCTTCCCATGCGGGGTGCATGAGGACTGACCACTGACCATGGCCCCCTTCCCGTGCTGTGAGGACTGACCACTGACCACGGCCCCTTCCCGTGCTGTGAGGACTGACCACTGACCACGGCCCCTTCCCATGCGGGGTGCATGAGGACTGACCACTGACCACGGCCCCCTTCCCCATACTCTGAGGACTGACCACTGACCATGGCCCCTTCCCATGCTGTGAGGACTGACCACTGACCATGGCCCCTTCCCCTTGTTGTGAAGACTGACCACTGACCATGGCCCCTTCCCCTTGCCTGCCTCTGTGGACTCCACCTCCAGAAGTTTCTGCCCTCTTTCGTTTCTTTCCATTTTCTGCCTTGGAATTGGGGGCGCTCCCTTTGACCCTGACTCCTCTAGGAGTGGGGCTCCTGCTTGGGGGTGTGAACTGGAGGGCCTGAGATGGCAGTGTCTTCCTTGTCAGCTTGGGGCAGCTGCAGTCACTGGAGAAGCTGTGGTCTCAGGGCAGCTGTGGTCACTGGAGAAGCTGTGGTCACTGGAGAGGCTGTGGTCACTGGAGAGGCTGTGGTCACTGGAGAGGCTGTAGTCACTGGAGAAGCTGCGGTCATTGGAGAAGCTGTGGTCACTGGGCAGCTGTGGTCACTGGAGAGGCTGTGGTCACTGGAGAAGCTGTGGTCACTGGGCAGCTGTGGTCACTGGAGAGGCTGTGGTCACTGGAGAGGCTGTGGTCACTGGCAAGTCTGTGGTCACTGGGCAACTGTGGTCACTGGAGAAGCTGTGGTCACTGGGCAGCTGTGGTCACTGGAGAGGCTGTGGTCACTGGCAAGTCTGTGGTCACTGGGCAACTGTGGTCACTGGTGAGGCTGTGGTCATGGAGAGGCTGTGGTCACTGGAGAAGCTGTGGTCACTGGAGAGGCTGTGGTCACTGGGCAGCTGTGGTCACTGGCGAGGCTGTGGTCACTGGTGAGGCTGTGGTCACTGGAGAAGCTGTGGTCACTGGCAAGTCTGTGGTCACTGGGCAGCTGTGGTCACTGGCAAGTCTGTGGTCACTGGAGAGGCTGTGGTCACTGGAGAGGCTGTGGTCACTGGCGAGGCTGTGGTCACTGGAGAGGCTGTGGTCACTGGCAAGTCTGTGGTCACTGGAGAGGCTGTGGTCACTGGAGAGGCTGTGGTCACTGGCAAGTCTGTGGTCACTGGGCAGCTGTGGTCACTGGCAAGTCTGTGGTCACTGGTGAGGCTGTGGTCACTGGTGAGGCTGTGATCACTGGAGAGGCTGTGGTCACTGGAGAGGCTGTGGTCACTGGAGAGGCTGTGGTCACTGGAGAGGTTGTGGTCACTGGAGAGGCTGTGGTCACTGGAGAGGCTGTGGTCACTGGCATACCCTTGTGCAGGGATCTAGTACACGCCATTGGATCTAGTACACTCCATTGGATCTAGTACACGCCATTGGATCTAGTACATGCCGTTGGGGACACAGGGGTCTGGGGAAGGGTTTCTGGCATGCCACACATCCCTCCCAGGCCTCCCAGGGCGGGAGGATGCTCGCCCCCGAGGGCATGCTGGGGTGCAGGCTGTGGGGTGCCCAGGGCTGCAGGGTGGGCCGATTCCTCCAGAGCCGCTTTGATTGCTGCTAACAGTGGTGACATCGACAGGACGCTCAGACCAGGCGAGAAGCAACACAAACCTGGTGTTGATGTTGAATAATTAATGACACGTCTCGGGCTCCTCTGTCCCAGCGCAGGGCTGTCAGCCCTGCCTGTCACCCAGGGGCCCCCGCTTCCGTCCTCAACTGTCATGAAACACCAGTCGGCACGTCTGAGAAGTGATTATGGCATTTGGTGCCAGGCGCACACAGCGCTTGTAGTCGACGCAGTAGAGACCGCGAGGAGCAGCCCCCGCGGGAGGCCCCGCTTCCGCCTGGCTCGAGGACCCCGGTCAAGACTTGCCTGCTGGTGTCAGTTTCCCTGTCTGGAAAACAGAGATGGGGAGCAGCGGGCCTCTGGGGGACCCTGGTAGCTCAGGCATTCTGAGGTGGCCCCTTGAGGACGGCTCGGGGCTGGGTTTGGGCCCTGGGGCTGTGCCCAGGCCTGCTCAGCGTGCTGAGGAGGGCACAGCTGTCTCCGCTCCCAGCAGCTGGCCATCGGCAGCGTTTCCTTGGAGATTTATGTAGGACAGAAATTTGAAGTCCAAAGCTGAGGTGCCCCACAAAAGACTCAGAGGTGTGAATCGCTCTGCTGCTCGGCTGGGGAGCTGTTTCCCGTGGCCTCCTGCTCCACGAGGCTGGTGGGAAGTGGTCACTCACTGCTGCCCGGTGGCCAGCCGCCCTTGTGACCCGAGAACAGCAGGGCCAGTGCCCTGGGCCCCCTCCCGGCAGCAGAACCCACCAGAAGGGGCTCCACATGTGGACCTTTGGTGGGAGAGCCTCTGACCTAGCCGGGCCCCCTGAACATGCCCACTGGCTGCCCAGAGACCACGCTTGAGGGACCCCTGGCTTGAGGCTCCAGGCTGGCCAGGCCTACCTTGGCTGATGGCCTGTATATGTTGACAGAAGGGGGAAGGGAGGCTATGGGGCCATGAGTTCCTATGGTTCACACTGAGACAGGAAGAGCTGGTACTTGAACTGGGGCCTCTGACCTGCTGTTCTGGGCACCGTCCTCTCTGTCCCTGCTTGCTGAGCTTGGCTGTGGTGTTTGTGGCCCCTTCACTTTCAGGCATCGGCTCAGGCCACCCAGGGCTGACCCTCACTGCAGGAGGACCCGGCCTCCGGCTCCAGGGTGCAGCGCTTCCCTCTCCAGGTGGCAGGTTGACTGCCCGAAGTGCTGCCCGTTGGCCAGCAGGGGGCTCTGGGGCTCAGGGCAGTTGGACCACAGCCTCTTCTGGGTGGGAGGGGTCCCTGGGGGCTCCCTGCCTGCCACCCTGGTCCGAGGCACCGTTCTGACTCGGGCGGGCACACGGAGCCCCTCCGCTGGCCTTCTGTGGCACCTGCACGGAGAGGCACAGCCGAGGGGCGGTGCGGGACTGCGGTGGCGCTGCACACTCTCGGGCTTCATGGGAGCCGAGGCCTGGCTCTCCCCAGGCTCTCTCCCTGCTGCGGGGCAGCGAGCAGCCTTCTGTCCCTGTTGGGGCCTCTGTGTAGTTTGTGAGGAGCTCCCTGGCAGTGGTAGACTAGAGGGAGTGCTGCAGGGCCCCGGGCGGGTGGTGTGGGATGGGCGCTGTGCCGCTGGCTCGCGTGGCTCCCTTGGCATGAAGCTGAGTGAGGACACAGCCCTCAGGGCCAGCCGTGGCTGCAGGGACCTGGGGAGGGGCTGCCACCCTGCACAGGGAATGGGCCTGGGGCAGGAAGGACCTGTGTTGGGTGTCCCTGTGGGGAGGGAGGACACTGAGGCATGGCGCAGGGGTGGGCTTGTCCACTGCAGGCCTCCCTGAGAGCCACCGGGAGGATCCAGGCCTCAGGCACCCTCCGGCCCCTCTCTAGCAGAGGACGGACTCCACCAAGCCCGTGGGCCGCTCTGGCCTTCCGCTGGCCCTACGGGGACTGGGGCAGCTGCGTAGCTCTGTAGGGCAAGGCCCTGTCCCGTGGAGTGAGGACCCAGGGTTAGGGGCCCTCCTGTGACAGACTGGGCCTCACCGTGGCCTGAGAGTGCGGTGTCCACACCAGGGAGCACGGTGCTGAGCGGGGGGGAGGGAACGGGGAGGCAGATGGGGGCTCCGCTCCACCCCACACCTGGCCAGCTGCATCTTCCACCTCCTCCTCCAGGAAGATTAAACTGCGTGCCACAGGCTCTCCCTCCCTGGAGCCTCCCCTCCCCTGCCAGTCCAGTCAAATGCTCTCAAATTGGGATTTCTGCTTAAATGCCCAGCAAGGAGGCCTAGGAGATCAGAATCTTAGCAAATTAACATGTGCGGTGGTGGATTTCTTTAATCGCAGCCAGAGCAGTGACGGGAATCATCTCCCGGTGGTGTGTGTGTGGGGGGGCACGCAGCCAGGCGGGTGGATTATTCATTAGAACTGAGCTTGGATTCCACCCAGCCTCTCTGGGGTGGGCTTTGTCCACGTCCGGGAGCGAGGCTGGATGGCCTGGGTCTCCCTGGAGACCGTGCTGCTCAGCCCTCTCCCCATCTCACTCCTAGGTCTGTCCTCTGTGGTTCTTGTCTTTCGTCCCCCTCTTTCTTCTGGATCCTTGCCTCCGTTTCTCCTTTTCTGCTGATCATCTCTTCGAGGGGACTGTCCCAGGGGGAACAGAGTCCAGGTGTGTGAGCCTCCTGGGCCTGCCCCTCGGACGTCCGGCTGTGGAGGCCTCCCTCAGCGCTCCTGGGCCTCTGTCCCTGGCTCCGCCCTTCGACCCTCTCCTGCACAGCCAGCTGAGACCCTCATTCAGACCTGGTGTGTGAGCAGCGCCACCCAGCCGCTGGAGCACAGGCCCCAGGGCGCTGACCGGGCTTGGTGTGACCACGAGACACAGCGTCCACCAGAGCAGCCCAGAGATGGGCGGTGGACGCTCCGACCCAGGGCACCGTGGCTGCCAACAAAGGAGGAGCTGCTGGGCATCCGGGCCCAGGCCCCTCCTGGCAGGGCCAGCTGGCAGCACAGCTCCTGGAGGAGCCCCTCCCCCACCACGCCTGGGGCCTGGCCCGCAGGCGGCAGTCACACCTCGAGGTGGCGTTCAGAGAGCCCTCCTGGGCACGTCCACCTGCCTGGCCTTCCCAATCCCCACTAGCTGACCCAGGCCCCTTCTGGGAGGTCAGGTGGACAGGCTGTGGGCAGCAGAGGACCCTTGACTGTGTCTCCTGGGCTGGAGTGTGTGGGTAACGGAGAATGGGGCTTTGCTGTGTGTGTGTGTGTGTGTGTGTGTGTGTGTGTGTGTATATAATGGTGTGTTGGGGAGTAATGGAGAATGGGGCTTTGCCCTGATGCTGGATGCAGGGAGTCAGGCTACACAGTAACTGCGAGGTCCACAGGGCTGGCCGTTCGTCTGGGGTGGACAGCTCAGCACTCACTACCCTCTGCGTCCTGCATGCTCAGTGGAACCCACTCCAGGCCGGGAGTGCAGCCTGAGACCCAGCCCACAGGGTCATGAGTGCTGTCAGAGAGGCCCGGGTCACGGAGGCCCCTGGGGGGGGGCTGAGGTCAGAGGACCGGGGGTCATGGAGGCCCCTGGGTGGAGGGACTGTGGTCAGAGGGGTTCCGGGTCACCCTGTGCTTGGGCTCAGGGTGGCCGTGAATGGTCTCGGGAGCCCGTGGAAACAGAGAGGGCAGCGCTGCCTTCTCTTTCGGCCTTGGAGCTGAGCTGGCGCCGTGCCCGCCGGAGACCCCCTCCCTGGTTCACACAGCTCTGCCCGAGGTGGCTGGGGGGGGGAGGGGCGGGGACCTAGAGCCGGATCGGCGGGCGGCGGGCGGTGGGCGGGGCTCCCGCGGGAGGGGCGGACCCGTCCCTCCCTCCCTCTGCCTCCGGAGCAGAGCCTCGCAGATCTCCGCGGCAGCGCAGGGCGCGGAGCGTGGCTGCAGGCTTTGACCGGCATGGGCACCGTGTGCGGGGCGCCCTGGCTTAGGCTGGGACTTGGGGAGCAGGGGGGGCCGGCGAGGGGCCCCAGCCACCTCGGGCCGTGCCGGTAACAGCGGTGCTGGAGACTGCCGGCCATGGGAGACTCTGGCCCCCCCAGTGAGCTCAGCCGAGACCAAGGTAAGGGAGAGGGAAGGGGCCTGGAAGGGGGCTGAGTCCCTACCAGGGACTCAGGGCCAGTGCTGGGCAGCCGTGGCCCCTGGCTGGCAGGGGGGCGGGGAGCAGGCTTGGCTACTCCCATAGGCTCTCAGAGCACAGCCACTGACCCGTCCAACCTCCTGCTGCCCAGCCCCTGCCCTCCCCTGCCAGCCCCTGCCCTCCTCTGCCCCACGGCTGACAGGGCCACGGGTAAAGGGTGTGGAGTTCTGGTGTGCAGTGGAGGAAGAGCTCCAGCGGTGCAGCTGCTGTCCCCTGACCCCACCCTACCCCCAGGGGACGCCCGGGGGTGTCCCAGAGGGCCAATGTAGGCGCCTCCCAGGGTGGCTGGGGCCATGGGCTCTGCGCGCTGCGGCCCTGGGAGCCCCGGCTCCAGTCAGCACCATGGACAGGAGCCTGTGTTGTTCGGAACACCCTGCAGGTTCTGGGCGGCAAACCTTGCTCAGCTCTGCCCCGCTTTTCTGACCTGAGTCGGGGCACTTTCCTGGGCAGGCAGCGTGGGGTGCTGGGGGCTGCTGGGCTGCCAGGAGAGGGAAGGGTTCTCAGAGCTGCCCAAAGGGTACACCCAGTGCTGCACGGCACGGGACTTCTCCTTGGTCCCGTCTCTTCTGCCCCCAAAACAGTGCCAGCCCTGGGCCAGGGCATGAAGGGGACACGCAGCTAGAGTTACAGTGGGGCTGGGTTGGGCAGCAGGAAGCACTTTCTGATCAAGGGCTGGGGTTCTGAGAGCAGGAGCCTGCCTTGTTGGTGGTCCGTTTAGCTCCTGGGCCTGGCTGGGTCTGCCCCGGGCTGGCACAGCAGGCATGCTGGATGGAGAGAGGCTGTGACCGCACACAGGGGACACCTTCTGAGCCCAGAAACTGGAGGGACCGTGTGCGGCCACCGCCAGGGTGGTGGAGTGTGTCTGCAAAGGGTCGTGCTGTGCTAGCTGGTGCAGCTCTTCTAGGAGTCCGTCCCCTCCCTCCTGTCCTTCCCACCTCCCTGCTGACATGTCCTTTATGAATGGAGGACTCTGGTGTGGGGCCGGGCCCCCACTGCCGGCCCCCAGTCCCCAGCTCAGGGTGGTGGCAGGGCTTCCTGGTGGTTGGGCACCCTGGGGAGGCCCTGCGTGGCATCTTCCTGCCTGTGCTCCTTGGCCTCCGTGCCCTGGGCCGGCTGCCGGGCTCAGGATGCGCAGAGGCTGGTACTGCCCCCTTCCCCCAAAGGCCCCGCGGCCCACGGGGACTGGAAACACACGGGGGAGCAGCTGCCCGTGGGGGGAGACTGGCCGTACAGTGGAGGGCCGGCAGGGCCGCCCCCAGCCCTGTGTTCTCTCCTCCAAGGGGCGCGGGAGCTGACGGCGGGTCCTCACAGCTTCAACGCGGAGCCGAGGATGGAGCAGATGGGCGCGCGTCCCCAGTCCAGCCCTCCATCTGCGCCGCTGAAGAGCCTCCCAGGCTCCTGGCGCCTTCCCCAGAGTGCCGCGGGCCCCTGCCGGGCGGCGCCCTCTCCCGGGGCAGGGGCGGGATGCCAGGGCCTCTCGGGGGTCCAGAGAGGGCCCAGCAGGCGACCAGTAATCGGACAAGTCCGCGCATGCGGGCTCCTGGCTGGCTGACCTTCCTGTGGGGGGAGGGGGCGGGGGTTGGGAGGGGGTTCAGGGCGGGGGTGGGAGGGGCTCTTTGGTTCCTGGGCAGCCCCGTGTGCAGAGACCCCACACCAGCTAGGGTCAGTGCCCATGTGGCCAGCAGTGGAGGGAGAGAGCACTTGGCCTATCTGATTCCACTCAGGCGGGAGCCAGGCAGGCCTGGGGCGTGGGGACGTGGCCCTGACGTGGTGGCAGGACCACTCTTCTGACTCAGGGCATTGGCCTTCAGGTGGCCGGGGGAGGCCCGGAACAGCTGTGGTTTCCCTCCGAAGCGCTCTAAGATCCCAGTTTCCAGCCCTTCTGGCTGAGCTGCGGGGAGCCAGGTTCGGCAGCCCACTTTTCAGAGGAGCTCAGATTCGGTTTTCTAGTGGTGTGTTGGAGATCAGAGTCTCGAGGACTTTTCTGCCCGGGCTGGCGTTAAACCATGACCCCAGATCTCAGCCTCCTGAGGAGCTAGGATGACAGGCTTGAGCCACTGGCGCCCTGCCGGAGCTCAGATTCTTGTGGGTCAGCAGAGGTGTGCGGGCCAGCACCGTGGGCAGCCCGGGAAAGCGCGGGAGGTAGAGGCGGGGTGGCTGGCCAAGCCTGAGGTCTGGTCGGTGGGTGGGTGTCTGGACAGGCACCAGGGGCTTCAGGAAGAAGTGCTGGGAAGTCAGAGCTCAAGGCGTGCTCCGCTTCCGAACACCTGCCCGGCAGACGCGCCGGGCTGCAGGAGCCCCGGCTCTCTAGGAAACGAATCCTCAACCTGCTCTGGAGGGCAGCGCAGCCCCACCTTCCTCTGCCTCCTGCCTCGGCTGCTCCCGGCGTGGCTCCACCCAGCAGCTCCTAGCCCAGCCAGCTGCTGCCCTCCCTCCTGGCCCCCCCAACCCCCGGAGCCAGGAGGTAAGAAGCAGGGGTGGGGCTGGCTCTGCCCATTCAGGGCCTCTGGAGACTCTGTCTGGGGAGAGGCCGCCCCCCCCCCCCCCCCCCCCCCCGCTGGCGGAATCTGGTGGCTTTCTAGGATGTGACCTCCCCACAGCAGCTGTGGTCCGTCTGCCGTGACTTAGCCACTGCGAAATGCCCCGGGCTCTCACGGAGCCCACGCCGGTGCTGCGTGGCCAGCCCTGCTGGAGGAAGGGGAGGTGGCAATTGATGCTTCCAGAAGGCTGGGGGGAGGGGCAGGGATGGGCCCCCCAGGGACGCGGGACGAGGGGCACCTACCAGAGCAGGAAGCTGTGAAATGGGCTATTAATAGCGTTGTATTCCTGGCAGGATTGTCGGACGTGATTAATGCCACTGCCGTGAACTGAGCTGCCACAGGCCACGCTGGCTGGGGATGGCGGGTGGGGCAGGAGAGGGGGCCCAGAACCCTGGCTGAGACGGGACCAGACATGGCTCCGGCACCCAGAGAGGCCCTGGCTCTGGGGCAGGCAGGGAGGGCCGGATGAGGAGACCATGCAGGCCCCTGGACATGGAGGCAGGCTGAGAGGCTTGGGCAGGAGCCGAGGGGCCTCTGGGGAGAGGCACTGGGCGGTGGACACTCACGGCCTTACAACGTCCTGTGTGGAGAGTTCCTGGGGTTGAGCCCTGTCCTGGGTAGCCCTGAGCCCCGGAGCTCCCTGGGGGTGGCGGCCCCGCTGGCTCATCTGGAGAGCTGGGCCTGGGGCTGTTAACACTGGCCCAGGACGGGCCAGGTTGCTGCCATCCACCTTCCCCTTGTAGTCCAGGCCCAAGACTCGAGGACCTCTGAGGCGGGAGGCAGAGGCGCGGACCAGGGACGGGCCAGTCATTATGGAGAGTGGACAGCCCTGGGGAGTCTGTTTCCACCCCCAGGTGCTGCCTGCGCATTGGAGCGCTGGTGAGCCAGGGCAGGGGGGCAGAGCAGGGTCTCAGCAGGCCCGCCCCAGGCCCCCCCAGCCCCGGTCCCAGCCCCGCCCCAGGCCCCCAGCCCCAGCCCTGCCCAGGCCCCACCCCCCGCCCCCCCCAGCCTCCCCATGCTGTGTGGCGAGACCTCTCCATTCCCGCGGGAAGCCAGGCCCCTGCTGAGGGGAGGGCTGCTGGAGGAAAAGGGCACATCCGACCAAGCGGGGCTCCGGAGGCTCCCCGCCTGGGCCTGCGGACCCGTCCACAGCCATCGTCCCGCATCCCTGCCTGGCCCCTCCGAGCTCCGGCCTTGGCTCTGGGCCCCTGGGGTCCTGCCGGGGAGGGCTGCAGGGAGACGGCTCGCACTCCCTGATAAAGTAAAAATAGTTGGGGAGGAGGCGCCCAGACGTGGGGGGGGCACCTTGCCTCTCAGACGTTTAAATAATCTCAGCCATATGTGTGTGGGCTGGTCCTCCCTCCACCCTGCCTTCCTCCCTCAAGGCTCTGGTCCAGGGGCCGCTCTGGTCCACTGGGCGCTGCCATGGGCCAGGGGCTGCGCTGGTCCACTGGGCGCTGCCATGGGCCAGGGGCTGCGCTGGTCCACTGGGCGCTGCCGTGGGCCAGGGGCCGCGCTGCTCCAGTGAACACTGCCGTGGGCCAGGGGCCACGCTGGTCCAGTGGGCGCTGCCGTGGGCCAGGGCAGGGCAGCCTCCTCCTCCTCTCTCACCCTAGACACTGTCTGAGCACCTGCTATGTGCTGGGTTGGTCTGCAGGGGACAGGGAGCTGGGGAACCATAGGACTGCTGGGGAAGGGCCTGGGGGCCTCTGTCCCCCATTTCCTGTGCTGTGGATCCTTGTAAGTGGGGTGGACATGGGAGGGGCTCCTGCAGAGTCCTCTAGGACAGGTGAAAAGGAAGATGAAGAGGCCTGGATGGGCGAGAGGCGGGCTGGTAACAAGGGGGTTGCGCTGCCGGGGACGGGGGGGGGGTGGGAGGCCGTGCCAAAGCCCAGCCTTGTCCCTGCTGTGGAGGCCAGTGGGTAGGGTGTGCCCGACCTGTGTGTGTGAGGAGGGTGTGCCACACCCACCGGTGTCCCTGTGCACGTGTGGGGTGATCTGTGGTTTTGTTGGAAGCGTAAGTTGATTTTCCAGCTTTTCCGGGGGGGGGGGGAGGGTAGGCAGGCAGGCGGGGCTCTGAGCAGCGTTGGGACAAGAGCAATCTTCATCCTCAGAGCAAGGCCACCCAGTGCTGCCCTGGCCTGCCCCGCCCCCCACAGCCACTCAGACCCGGAGTCCTGCAAGAGCTCAGGGAAGGAGCTGCCCAGAGGAAGGGCGGGAAGGATGGGGCTCCTGTCTCCTGGCACTGCAAAGGCCAGGGGGCCATGGAACTGTCCTGGGCCACAGTGCCCTCCCATGGGGCCACTGTGGGGCCAGAGGCCCAGAGAGCCTCCCTGTACCCCCTGTCAAGGTATCTCTATCCAACCCTTTGTCCGTCCTGAGCACCAGGACCTCTAGGAGGGCTGTGTTCTGCCCCAGAGCTAGCAGAGGCCGAGCAGACGCTGCGGGCACTGCCTGGGGCAGGCCGTGCGCTTGCGTCCTCCGTCCGCCTGTTCACTTGTTCTCACCTGCGCGTGTCCAGCGGGGTCACGCAGGGACAGAGGGCAGAGCGAGTCCGGCCTGCCGTGCTTCTGTGGGGTCACGGGTCCCTGGGGTGCACACCACACACAGGAGACAGGAGCAGCGGCATGAAGGCTCACCTCTCCATGGCCTGGACTGCCCACCCCGCGGCCCTGGCCTGGGGCTGGGGGTGACTGGGCAGGCCCGCCCACCATGAGCTGGGGCCAGCTACTGTCTTCCCCCTCCCCTCAGCCCTGCAGGGCGTCTGAGCCAGAGAGGCGGTGTGGTGACTCGAGCCACCCAGTCGGAGCCCAGCCCCCTGGGGGTGGGAGCTCAGTCGGAGCCCGGCCGGACCCTTGTATCCCCTGCGGGCAGCTGGTGCCCAGCTTGGGGCAGGCAGTGAGCTCTAGGGCCCAGAGCATGGAGGAGCTAGGGTGGAAAGGTGTCCTGGGAAGGGGCGAGGAGTCCCTGTGGCCTTGTTTTGGAGGCTGGCCTCCTGGCCTCCCAGGAGTGTCCAAGTCTGCCATCAGGAAGCAGCCGTAGAGGTGGGTGGCGGTCTCGGCCTCACCTGCACCCCCCGCGTCCCTCCCCCCCCACCCCCCGGCCCCGTGACTCTGGCTGTGAGGTGGACCCTGTGTACGTGTGGGGGCCGTGGCTCTTGCTGAGGGGCACAGGAAGGTGCCCTTGCCCCCGTGGACTTGGCTTTGGGCCAGGCATCGGGGTGAAGGGCTGGAGCAGGGAAGTCAGCTGAGGGCCTGCCAGCTGGCCCCGGCTCAAGCCCCACATGGCCAGTGGGCTGGTTGTCGCCTCTGACTCTGTCTGGCCTTAGATCCGCTGCATGGGGGAACCCCACAACCACACAGGGCTGGGCGCCCCATTAAGCATTCCCTGCCTGGGCCCGACCCACTGCCAGAGGGGACGAGGGTCACCTTGGTCCCCAGGGGGTGGTAGGGGCGTCTCGGCAGAGCTCTGTATCAGGAGGATTAGCTGGGCCTTTCCTGCTTGGTCGTGGAGGATTATGACCCGGGCCCCTGAGGAGGGGCTGGGGAGTTTGGGGTGCGGAGGCTCAAGCCAAGCTTCGCGGGACTGGCGCCAGGCCCGTGCAATCTGTGCCCCAGTCCCTCTGCTGCCAGGGTGAAAGGCCAGTCTGTGGCTGGAGCCAAGGGCAGACAAGGAGCCAGGAGGGCGTGGCTGACCGGTCCTGGGGAGCTCTGGGTTCAGGAGCACCCCAGACTGGGCCAGGCCAGACAGGGCAGGAGCAGGCGTGTCTGGAGGAGAACTGTGTGTGTCTTGTGTGTGTCTTGTCTACGGGGTCCACTGAGTGCGAGGGGAGTGCGGGGACTGGCTCTGTGAAGGGAAGTCTGATGCACCCTGAGGGCGTGAGCTGCCCGTCCTGCCTTCCTTGGGGTCCCTGGTGGCCCCAGGGCCTCAAGTGTGTGTCCCCATCCCCTGCTCTGGCACTGCTGCTTCCTGGGAGCCCTGGGCTCCCCATCCACGAGTAGCCATGCTGCCGAGGCCCTGTGGCCCCTCTCTGGAGTTCCTCAGGAGTCAGTCCTTCCTGTCCCAGCCGCTAATGGTTCCCTAATCCAATCTGAGGCAGAAAGGGCAGGCTGCCTTCGACCTCCAGCGAGCACACGAGGCGGGCCTCTGGCCAGGGCTCCTAATTGGGTTCTGTGTTTGGCTTTGAGTTGATTACATCAGATCTGGGCTGGCAGGGCCTGGTTCACTGGGGTCAGACTTCCTATGGCTAAGTATGTGGAAATAACCGGAGCCTGCAGGCTGGGCCAGGCAGTAGGAACGAGGGTCCTGGTCACCGTGGGCCGCTGTGGGCTGGGGTCTCGGCGGGTTCCCAGGGCACAGCCTGCCCTGCTGTCACGGGGCCTGGCATGGGGAGGCAGCCCCGGGGAGAGCGGGAGGGCTGTATGGTTCCTTCCCTTCCACCGCCCCTAATGGGGCCGCCTGTGGCCAGGTGGGGGGCCAGCTGTCAGGTAGGTGGGCCGGGTCCCCTCCTTGGGTTGTGACGGGCAGCCTGCTCGGGCATCGCAGCCTTGGGGGTGTGTCTGTGCTCTGGGCAATGTGTCACTAGCACCTCTGGCCCTAAAGGTCAGACCTGGGCGACCTTGGGATAAAGGCCCCACAGCCTAGGGACCTAGAGCAGAATGAAAGAGACAGGAAGTGGCAGAAGGCTTGGAGATCTCCCACCGGCCTGTGTTAAGAACTGAGACGGAACATGGTCCCTGATACCTTGGATCCAGCTCCCCAGGCCGGGCAAGTGGCCCCGCCCTGGCTCAGCTTTGGCCTCCAGCCTCTGAGGTTGGGCCCTGGATGCTGGGTACAGAGCCAGGGGACAGCACACTGCTACTGATGCTCTGGACCTGTCCCCATCCGACTCTGAGATGTGGGAGCGAGGGACAGAGCAGCCCTGAGCACCCAGCCCCGCACAGGGCTGGTAATGCCGTTGGGGTTGCCGCCGTATCTCTGGGTCCTGGGAGAGTCCCTATTTGTCCTGCTGCTCTTGCTCACACTCTCCCGTGGGCCTGGTGGCCGGGACCGGTGTTCTTCCCCATGCTCTCCTGGCAGCTGAGAGCTCCCTGGCCTCAATCCTCTGGCCAGCTGGGCTGGCTTCCTGCAGGATTAGTGTGGGGATTGGCCAGGGGGTGGGCAGTGTGAGCTTGGGCACCTCCCCCAGCCCCTGCTTCCGGTGCTCCCTAGGCCCCGGAGGGTGGGTGGGTGGGCTGGTGAGGGGGCTGCGAGGCTGTGTGTGGTAGTCAGGCCAATGCCAGGGGTCTAAGGGCAGCCCTGTGTGGGGGGGGTGAGGTGGGGGGGAATCCAGGGGTTCTGGAGAGGAAGAGGAAGAGGTGGAGTAGAGAGAGTGAGCCCCAAGGGGCCTGTGCACCTGGCACCGCCCCCGCCTGACCTGCAGGGCCCCCTGGACTCTGTGAGCATGGCTGGGCATGCCGGCCTCCAGCCCAGTGCCCCTGCCCCTCATGGGAGCCGCGGCCTGTGGGACAGAGGTGTTCCTTTGGGTTGGGGGGTGCATGGTGGTGTGCCCTCGATGGCAGCTCAGCCTACTAGGTAAGAGGGACAGTGGGGAGGCCCTGGCTGAGAACTGGCCACACCCCAGGGGCGCAGGCCCTGCAGGAGCCTGGGGAGGGTGGGGGACCCCTGGAGGTGCTAAAGGCCTGTACTCCACCGGAGCCCCACACCAACCTCTAACCTCCTACCCCTTACCTCTCCCCTGGGGGCCGCCAGGGTCTAGAAACACTGACTGCTTAGCCCCCAAAGGAGGCCCCCCAGACTCCTGGAGGGTAAACGCAGGTGGAGGGGGGCGCGGCAGGGCTGAAGCCCGCGTCGGATCGCCGGGGTGGGGGGCACAGGGACCCCTAAGCTCTCACACTGTCAGGGTCCCTGTCACTTTGGGGGGGTCAGCAGCATCCTCTGGCCAGTTAGGGTGGATGTGTGCTGGTGCGGGGTACCCTGGCCCCTAGAGGTGGACAGAGGGCTGGTCAGATGTGACTTGGGTGGAAAAAAGACAGCGGGTCAGGGACGGGACGGTCCAGTGTGTGTCCTGGTGGGCCCGGAGGCGCCGTCAGGACTGTCTGGTTTGCTCGTTTCTGCTGTTACCGGCCATGGGGGCCACAGGCATTTGCCACCTTCCTGCGTGGGCTCTGGGGCCTGTCTCATCTCCTGTCCCCAGCCCACGGAACCAGTGACCACGCTGTGCCTTGGAGAATCCAGCCTCCCCGCCTCCCCATGCCCACACAGTCAGCGGGATCTTCCTTCAAGAAGTCTCCCAGGCTGGTCCTGCCCAGTGTGCTCTGACCTCTGGCCTTCCAACTATTGTGTGACCCTTGTGGCGTTGAGCTTCAGCTGGGGGTGGGGAGCTTTCTGTAAGCAAGTCTGCAGGGTCTACAGTGAGGGACTGACCTGTCCCTAGGCAAGGCCAGCTGGCCTGACCTGAACTCCCCAGAGCCTGCAGCCTTTTCCTCTGGGACCTGGGTCAGGAAACCAAGAGGACAGGAAGGCAGGGTCTGAGAAAGGGAGTGGGTTATGGCTCAACTTCTCAGCACAGTGCCTTCACCCAGAGGCCTCCCTCAGGCTTGGGGAGGATCTGGGGAGGCTAGCACTGGATTTGATCCTCAGGAGAGAGGGTGGTCGTCCTGAGGATACTGCAAGGAGGGAGCGTGGCACTCAGAAGTGGGACTGTGACTCCCAAGAGTGGCTCACGACTGGTGCCAACAGCCAGCCTGGGCACCGGGATGTGCTTTGCCCACGCTGTGCCCCCTGGAGGCTTGTGCACAGTGGCTCCCGTGCACACACGGCTCTGGGCCGTGTGTGTGTGTGTGTGTGTGTGTGTGTGTGTGCGTGTGTGTGCGCACGTGCATGCACGTCAGTCAGTAAGGAGCTTAAACTCAGGGGCTTGCAGTTTTACTTACTCTCAGCTGGCACGCTACCACTTGAGCCACGCCTCCATTTTGCATTTTGCTGATTAGTTGGACATAGAGCCTTGCAAACTTTGAGCTGTGAACTTGTAGATCTCAGCTCCCTGAATAGCTGGGATTTACAGATGGGAGCCACTGGTACGTGGCTCTGGCTGTGGGCTTCGGATCAGTAGCCAGTCTGGCTGGTGGCCAGTGGGCCCCTGTGGTTACGGGGGCTGCCGGTGGTGGCAGGCTGAACTGTAGCTGAGCAGGGCCGGGCATATCCTCTCAGGACCTGGCCTCACCTCAGTGTCTCGGGCCATTAGAGGAGGGGTGGTGGGCAGACAGGGGTCCTTGAGCAACTCCGCAGAGCTCATGGGCTGTCTTTGTGTCCACCAGTGGAGCGATGCATGAGCGCCATGCAGGAGGGGACGCAGATGGTCAAGCTTCGAGGCAGCTCCAAGGGCCTGGTCCGCCTCTACTACCTGGACGAGCACCGCTCCTGTCTCCGTTGGCGACCCTCGCGCAAGAACGAGAAGGCCAAGAGTGAGTGGGCAGCCCACTGGGAGGACGGTGGGCTGGAGCGGGGGGGGGGAGAGGGGGGCTGGAGCCTGGGAGCTCGCGGGGGGGAGGGGGGTGGGGGGGGCTGGAGCCTGGGAGCCCGCTGGGAGGATGGTGGGCTGGAGCCGGGGGGGGGGGAGAGGGGGGGCTGGAGCCTGGGAGCTCGCGGGGGGGGAGGAGGGTGGGGGGGGCTGGAGCCTGGGAGCTTGTGGAGGGGGGTCGGGGGGGCTGGAGCCTGGGAGCTCGTGGGGGGGGAGGGGGTGGGGGGGCTGGAGCCTGGGAGCCCGCTGGGAGGATGGTGGGCTGGAGCGGGGTGGGGGGGGAGAGGGGGGGCTGGAGCCTGGGAGCTCGCGGGGGGGGAGGGGGTGGGGGGGGCTGGAGCCTGGGAGCCCGCTGGGAGGACGGTGGGCTGGAGCGGGGGGGGGAAGGGGGGGGCTGGAGCCTGGGAGCTCGCGGAGGGGGGCGAGGGGGAGGGGGGGCTGGAGCCTGGGAGCTCGCGGGGGGGGGAGGGGGGGGCTGGAGCCTGGGAGCCCGCTGGGAGGGGGCGGGGTGGGCTGGAGCCTGGGGAGCTCGCGGGGGGGGGCAGGGGGGGCTGGAGCGGGGCGGGGGTGGGGGGGGCGGGGGACCTCCCGGGTGTGGCTGCTGGACGGCTGCGGCCGGGGACCCTGAACCCCGGTGGCCTTGGATTTCAGTGACCTCTGGAACTGCAGGGTGGACATGGGCCAGGGGCTCTTGCCCGACTGTCCACCCTGCAGGGCTTTGAGACTCAGTGGGGACTGGGTAGCCAGTGCCCAGCCCTGTGCCAAATGCTGGGGTTGGTGAAGGGCAAAAGGCAAGTAGTCCAGCTGAGGGGGTGAAAGCTTTCAGAGATCAGAGAGACAAGTGCCAGCCAGGTGTGGTGAGGGCGAGGCTTGAGGGGGACATGCAGGCCCTTTGGGGCACACTGAGTGTGAGGTGGGGTCTGGGGCTGGAGGAATCCGGGGCCCCCCAGGCGGCCCCCAGCGGTTCCAGGACAGAACGGCCTTAGCCCCGTGGTTACCAAGAGTGCTGCCACGGGTCCCAGGAGGACTGGGTAACGTCGAGCCCCAGGGCGAGGGAGGCCTGGCCTGGGCAGCGTCTGCCGCCGCCGCGGGAGCCATGGAGCTGCCTCCCGGGTGCGTGTGCAGGGAGCCCAGCACTGCTGGGAGCACCGCCCGTGGCGGGGCATCGGAGGATGCTGGCCCTGGGCTCGGGGGCCGGGCCTCCCAGAGGGCCCACGGTGCGTGGCTAGCATGCTAATGGCAAGAACACGCAACACACTGGGAGGCAGGAGGGTGAGGGTGCGAGGGAGCCCCGGAAGGGGAGATGAGCTGGGGAACCGGTGCTGTCCTTAGCCTCCCCTACTCCTGGAGACCC
The DNA here is from genome assembly GCF_024711535.1 of Dipodomys merriami. Lineage (NCBI taxonomy): Eukaryota > Metazoa > Chordata > Mammalia > Rodentia > Heteromyidae > Dipodomys > Dipodomys merriami. The sequence continues at coordinate 1,224,076 of NW_027204270.1, forward strand.
AGCTGGGGTCTCAGACCCCTCTGCCTTGGAAGGTCCTCGTGTGTGACGGAGTAGGATTCACAGGGCCGGGAGTGGGCGCTCCCTGGCAGTGCCCGGGGCCTGCACAGCTGCGAGGGGGTCCTGCCCAGGGCGCGGGCTTTGGAGCTCATTACTTCTAGAGCTTTCTGGGAGAGGCTCAGTGGAGTCCAGACCCTGTGGCTAGCAAGGACCCCCCAGCCCCCTGCCGTGGGAGCTGAGCTGGGGCCTGCAGAGCACCCCAAGTCCACCTGCTACGTCCCGGCTCCCGTGCCTGCTGGGCTGGGGGCCTATGACAGAGGCACCGTGGGACCTCCATGCCCAGCTGGCCAGTTACCGCTCTCAGAACAGGGAGATGAGCCCACTGGGGCTTGGCAGGAGGGGCCGGCTGGCCCGGCCTTCCCCCAGCAGCCTTGATTAGCCACAGTCCCAAGGCAGCAGATGCATGAGGTTTCCGGTTGGGGGGGGCAGGTGACCCTCTAACTCATGGGGTAGGGGGGAGGAGCTGTGGGACCACAGGGGCTGAAATGTAGCGGGCGTGGGGGCCCGGTGGAGGGGCTGTAAGTGGGCTGGACCCCAGTCCTGGAGCCATGCAGTGCAGGCCCAGGGGCTCCTGGCCTCTGCGAGGCGGTGACCAGTCCCCTCCCCCACCCACCTATAGTCTCCATAGACTCCATCCAAGAGGTGAGCGAGGGCCGGCAGTCCGAGATCTTCCAGCGCTACCCTGACAGCAGCTTTGACCCCAACTGCTGCTTCAGCATCTACCATGGCAGCCACCGCGAGTCTCTGGACCTGGTCTCCCCCAGCGCCGACGAGGCGCGCACCTGGGTCACCGGCCTGCGCTACCTCATGGCCGGCATCAGCGACGAGGACAGCCTGGCCCGTCGCCAGCGAACCCGAGACCAATATCCTTGGGCAGCAGGCCGGTGGCAGGGCAGGGCAGACCCCTCTGCCGTCCAGTGTGGGCAGCCTGCTCCCTGCGGGGCCCTGCGCCTGGGGGAGGGGCGGGAAGAGGGCCACGGGCTGGGGCCCCCGCTGCTCTCTGCCCCGGTGGGCTTGGTTGGGCCTGCGAGCCTGTGTTGGCCCCTAACTCAGCCCCAAAGTGGCTGAAGCAGACGTTTGATGAGGCCGACAAGAATGGGGACGGCAGCCTGAGCATCGGCGAGGTCCTGCAGCTGCTGCACAAACTCAACGTGAACCTGCCCCGCCAGAGGGTGAAGCAGATGTTCAGGGTGAGTCTCCAGGGCACCACCCAGGATCGCTGCTAGGTTACCCTGGCCCTGCGGGGCCCTGCAGGGCTCCCAAGAGGGGCTGGCAGGGCCTGGCAGGGTGTCCGCCCCGCCCGGGGAGAGGCGGCTTGACCCTGGCCTGTGTGGGCCGGGCAGCTGCGAGCTCGGTGCCAGAGCTTAGCTCTGCCAGGAACGGCTCTGCTAGCTCCCAGGAAGGGGCTGGGCGCTGGGCACAGCCCCGTGCAGTGGGGCAGGCTGGGCCCTTGGAATAGGCCCCCAAGGCCCACAGCCGTACCCCCTTCCTGGTACCACAGGACCCCCATCTCAGGCCCATCAGGAGCCTTCCAGGTGGGCAGAAGTTCTCCTCAGCCCCCCATGCTACTGGGGCCCCCAACCACCCTGGTGTTAGAAGTTATGAAAATGCATCCTTCAGCTGAGCAGCAGCCTTTATTGTCTGTAATTAGTTCTCTTTCTGGAACCTCTGCGGGGGAGAGAAACTCTGCCGTCAGCAGGTCCTGGTTTGGGGCAGGGATGGGCTGAGCCAGCAAACCTAGTCCTACAGCCGTGCGCCTGCTACAGCCTGGGAAAGAGGCTATATAAGCTTGGGCTCCAGATTCCCCAACACATATGTACATGAGCACATATGTCTGCATGCACATGGGCGTGCGTGCGCACACGCGTGCGTGCGCGCGCATGCACACACACACACACACACACACACACACACAGCTCTTGGCCTGACAGCTCTGCCGTGTCCAGCCCCTGACAGATCCTGCTAGACAAGCAGTCATGCCCGGCTGGAGCCACAGCTGCCTGCTCAGAGTCCGTGCGCATGGGCACCAGAGGGGCAGTGAGCTCTCAGACTGCCCGCTGAGGACAGCGGGGACTGGCCCCCCCACTGCAGACCCTGGTGGAGACAGTCTGCCCAGGCAGCGGGGACTGGCAGGTGTCTTGCATCTGATGAGATGACCTCCCTTCCCCCATGGGACCCAGGGCTGGGCCACCCCACTTCCTTGTGAGCCTGTGGGGACAGTCCCGGCCTCAGTAGGACCTTCCTTGGGCTACAGCAGGAGCCGGACAGCAGGTGACACGGGACATCAGGCCCCGTGTGTCGGCCTGAGCAAGGGGCCCAGTCTGAGGTCTTGACTTGGGCTCTGAGGTGGAATCTCGGAGTCCACGCTCTTCTGCCCTGTTGTGGGGGCACAGTGAGCACTCGACTGGCTCCAAGGCCTGGTTCTACCAGGGGGCTGGAGGAAGGCCTGGGCAGAGACCCTAGCTGGCGGTCGGAGGGCAGGGTTGCGCTCCAGGGCTAGTTCTAGAGAGCTACAGGGTGGGGAAGGTTGCTGCTCTGGGGCCATTGACCCCAGACCCCACACCTCTGAGGCCTAGTAGCCTTGGTCCATTTAGTTGGCCAATCAGGGATGGCCCCAGGCCCCCAGGGCCTGCCCTTCCTGCCCGCCCGCCCGGTAGCCTCTGCAGGAGCTCCAAGCCAAGGGAAATAGATGAACCTCCTGCCAGGCTCAGCTCACTGTGATAATTAGCAGCAATCTGGTTGTAGAAAAATCTTGACATTGCTTCCGGCTGCCTGAAACGGCCTAATCGAGCAAAGACCTGTGCGGTGGTCCAACGGCGCCAACATAATTTCATTACATCCCTTCTTCTTCTTTTTTTTATACTAGTCCTGAGGCTTGAATTCAGGGCCTGGGCCCTGTCCCTGAGTTTTTCTGGTCACAGCCAGCACTTTGCTCTACTTCTAGCATTTCAGTGGTTAATTATAGAGTCTCACAGACTTTTATGCCCAGGCTGCCTCTAAACCGTGATCCTCAGATCTCTGCCTCCTGAGTCCTTAGGATTACAGGTGTGAGCTGCAGGCCCCTGTCTCATTAACTCTTAGATAACCCTGGAACTGGGGCTTTCCCAGCACACTTGTGCTCAGGCCTAACTGCCCAGGAGCCCCCCAGGCTGGCTGGAGCCAGGCTTGGTGTCCTCTGTACTGTGGCTCTGAGCTCTGTGTGGCTTCTTTGGGTGTGTATTCTGTCTTGTTGCTGGGGATGACAGGCAGATACCGGCGCTGGGTTCTGGGCCGCACAAGCCCGGGCCAGTGGGCGGGGAGGCCAGTGGTTCTGAGGCCCAGCCGTGCTGCGGGAGTCCGCTCATCCTGGCGAGGGTGGCCAGCCGTCGCTGCTGTTGCAAAGGAGTTTTTGATGCTGCCTCCCACGCTGGGCAAGAGGAGCAGTCAAGTCTCAGGGCCAAGCCCATCGCCAGTCTGGCATCAGAAGCACAGCTGCCCCCTTGGGTGGCTGCGGGGCCCGGGCCCGGGCAGGGTCTGGGGCGGGCAGTGCCCTGGGCCTGGAGGGGGTGGGTCATGAAGGCCCTGTGGTGTAGCACGGTGGTGACCAAGAGCCTGGCATTGCAGGAAGCGGACACGGATGACCGCCAGGGAACTCTGGGCTTTGATGAATTCTGCGCCTTCTACAAGATGATGTCCACCCGCCGGGACCTCTACCTGCTCATGCTGACCTACAGCAACCACAAGGACCACCTGGACGCTGCCGACCTGCAGCGTTTCCTGGAGGTGGAACAGAAGGTGGGGCCCGGGCGGGGGCAGCGAGCTGGCGGTCCAGCCTCATCCTAGCGCCCGCGCGATGCCCTCACAGACCTGCTCAGGGTGGATTTCAACCCGCGGCGCCCCAACTGGCTTCGGCTCCCATTCTCCACAGAATGCCCTGTGGTGTGTTCCGTGGCAGGCCCACAGAACTGCCAGGTGGGTGGAGATGCTGGCAGGGTCCCCCCAGTGTCTCCCTACAGTTCTGTCTTGACCATGGACATCCCGAGCTTTCAGGGAGGCACCGGTGGCCGACCGGTGGCCCTGACAGAGCATGGTGTGGTGCGCGTAGGAGGAATCTGTTAGCCCCACCTTTGGGAATCTCTTCTTCCCCCTGTGGTCCAGCCCCAGGGGCCTGAGGCTACCTGCCCTGGTTTGCTTGTCCACCTAACACCTGATTCCCAGGGTGCTGTATCTTTTCCTTGTCCAACCCTAGTGGGCTGAGTTGAGTGGCCCATGGCACGGCCCTGCGGACTAGCAGGAGTGTCCAAAGCCACAGGGACCAACGCCAGTCCTGGGCAGAGAGCAAGTACTGCCCGTCGGGTGGCAGCACCCACGGGTCAGCCTAGGGCCGCAGGGAAGCCACGCCCACTGGGGAGGGAGCTCAGATGGGGTGGCCCCGCTTTGGATTGTCCCTCGGGCGTCCCTTCCGGAGACTCTTGCGGTGTGGAGTGGAACAAGCCTCAGGGCCAAGTGCCCGGGCCCCCGCACAGTGCCCGCCGCCCTGCCTAACCTCACCGTAACTGACGCGGGTCGCCACAGGGGAAGCCAAGCGGGCTCTCCCCAGTGTCGCTTACCGGGCCAGCATGGTTGGTGCGCAGCCCTGTCTTATCCCCTCCCCATCCGCTGCCCACCCTGGCCTGCAGTCTGGGCGTCCTCTCCCCCCCCATCCTGCCCCATCCCCTGGACGCCCCATCCCCCACCCTGCCAAGTGAAGCTTTAGAGCCCACACTGCTGGTCCTGCTGCCCTGGCTGGACAGCGCCCCAGCCCGGCCACAGTGCGTGGCGTCGGCATGAGGCTGGGGGACATGGCCCAGCCGCAAGTCCTCTGTCCAGGCACTGGCACGTGGAGGCCAAAGGCAGGATACTCTCTAATGGGAGATGGAGGGAATGGACCCTTTCCTCCCTGACCTCAACCCCTAGAACCTACCCTGCAGCCTGGAGTCTAATACTCTCCTCTGGGCAGGTGGACGGAGCCCTTGCCTGAGCTGTCTGGACTCTAGCCTCCCCGGGAGCCACAGAGGGCTCTAGATTCTGGTCCACGTTTGCTCCCTTCCCCTGTCTGTAACTTCCCGTCTGGTTTCTGGGGGTTGGCCAGGCAGCTGTCCACTCTAGGTCCTGCTGACACCAAGTTCTGGAGGTCACTCCGCCTCTGATTGCTGGGAGCCCCTGGGCCGGGCTGGGCTGCGAGGGAGACGGCTCCCTGTGCTGCAGGGCTCCTCCTCGCCCCCGCGTCCCCTTCATGGGCCTCCCCACACCAGTGGAGGGTGGCCTGCTCCGTAAGGCCGCGTGGGAAGGACCCACACGTAGAGGGAGCTACTCAAGATTCATGTGACCGACGAGTAGTCCTCTGGCCACCGAGTCCCGGTGGTCAACATTACGGCCTTGAGCTCACTGCCTACTCTGGTCAGCCGACGTGAAGAGTGAAGCAATGGGAAGAGGGGCATGTGCCCCCAAGGCTAGCCCGGACTGATGAGAGGCTAGCCCGGACTCCTGCCCTTGCTCTGGTCTAGATGAAAGGCGTGACACTCGAGACCTGCCAGGATATCATCGAGCAGTTTGAGCCCTGCCCGGAAAACAAGAGCAAGGGGGTGCTGGGCATCGATGGTGAGTGGGCGCCGCCCGCAGTCCTGCCGGCCGGGGAGGAAGCCAGGGCCCCGAGCCGTCCGAGCTCCACACAGGGCAGGTGGCCCCGAGAGGACTGACCTCCTTCCCCCCCTCCCCAGGCTTCACCAACTACACCCGGAGCCCTGCCGGCGACATCTTCAACCCTGAGCACTACGGTGTGCACCAGGACATGACGCGACCTCTGAGCCACTACTTCATCACCTCGTCCCACAACACCTACCTCGTGGGCGACCAGCTCATGTCCCAGTCTCGGGTGGACATGTACGCCTGGGTCCTGCAGGCCGGCTGCCGCTGCGTAGAAGGTGAGCCGTCCCGCCGCTGGCTCCCTGTCCCTCGGGGCCGTTGCCGCCTGGCGAGGGGGTGGGGCCCCAGGGGCCGCCGGGGTCTCTGGGCAGGGTGCGCCATAAGCAAAGAGGGTGGACACCCCTCTTTAGTTGGTGTCCTGCCCAGCCTTCCCGGGCCCCCACGGCCAGGACCTGGGGCTGAGGGGTGTGCCTGCCCTCAGTGGACTGCTGGGATGGGCCGGACGGGGAGCCGATCGTGCACCACGGCTACACTCTGACCTCCAAGATCCTCTTCAAAGACGTCATCGAGACCATCAACAAGTACGCCTTCGTCAAGAATGAGTGAGTGGCTGCTCCTCGAGCGGGTTCTGGGAGGGGGAGACAGTGGCCGCCGCTCACGAGGGACTGGGCTTGTTTCAGCGACTTTCTCTGAGGCAGGAGACGGGAGGGGGGAGGGCGGGACACGAAGGACCGATGGCCACATGACAGGCCGAGGTGGCTGTGGGCAGGCCTGCTGGGGTCTGTCCACGCCTGCTGGGAGGCAGCGCCCGGCCCCGCCGCCCGCCACGGCCGTGGCTCCAGCACTAATTACTCCCGAGAAGTCATTCTGTGTCCAGACTCAATTTGCTGTCACTCAGCTGTGGCTGAAGATACCGCTGAGGAAAATCCAATTTGGGCTCTGGAAATGGAAACCTGCCTCCCGCACTGGTGGCATTTCTTCTGAGCCTTGGATAAACAAGGCTTTACAGGAAGGAAAGGAGCTGAGTGAAGGAGCTGCCGAAGCCAGATGGATTTAGGAAATCAAAATAATTGCGGGCGGAGGGACAGCGATGCTCTTGGCATGGTGACTGGAACACACCCGTTTCCTGTGGTCACGATAAAAAAGAGCGAGGGTGCCGCCGGCGCCTCGGGCGCGGCCGGCATATTTACTGCGCACCCCAAGCTCCAGGCTTTAGGTTTCTGTCTCTTGCCTAAGAAATAAGGGGATGAGTACTGTAGCCCCATCTTCGCATGCCTTCTCCCCAGCCTGTGGCTGCCTGTTTCTCTCTCCATTCCACGCCCTCTTGGCCTGGGTGTGTTTCCTAAGAGGAGCATGGTTGCCTTTGGGTAAAAATCGAAGTGAAATGCGCATGAGGTGAAAATGAACATGAAGCTGAAAACCTTCCGCTGAACAGCCTCCTACCTCTCGGGACAGGTGGTAGTGGCCCCACATAACACCCAGATGTTGCACGCCAGGCCTGTCTCCTCCACGAGACTGGAGGACCTTATGCTCACTCACAGGCTCCTGCTCTGGTGTGCAGGTCGAAGGGATCATGTTGGTTATGTTCTATGCATTGCTTAGTCTGTGCCATATGTAAGGCTATGACTTCTTTTTCAAATGTTTCTTTTGGTTTTCCTAGAGTTTCCAATTGCCTTTGTTTGTTTTTAATTGGGAAAAAACTAAACAAAACAAAATACCAGCCTCCCACCTGTGGCTCACGCCTGCAATCCTAGCTACTCAGGAGGCTGAGATCTGAGCATCGCGGTTCTAAGCCAGCCGCATGGGCAGGCAAATCCCTGAGACTCTTTTTTTTGGTCATGGGGTTTGAATTCTGGGCTTGGTGCTGTCCCTCAGCTCTTCAGCACTCTACCACTTGAGTCACAGCACCACTTCCAGTTTTCTGAGTGGTTTATTGGAGATAAGAGTCTCAAGGACTTTCCTGCTCAGGCTGGCTTTGAACCATGATCCACAGATCTCCTGAGTAGCTAGGATGACAGGTGTGAGCCACCGGTGCCTGGCTCCCTGAGACTCTTTTCTCCAATGAACCACCAGAAAACTGGAAGTGACCCTGTGGCTTAAGAGGTAGAGCGCTCGCCTTGAGCTGAAGAGCTGAGGGACAGCGCCCAGGTCTAGAGTTCAAGCCCCATGACCAAAATCAAAGCAAAAAACCAAAAATAAAACAAAAAACACCAAAACTCATGCTATCTTTACTTGCCTCTAAGCTCTCCCCGCTCCTTTTCTACCCACTGATTTGATTTCCCTTATCGTCACCTTGGGAAGCAGCTGGCTGCCTGCGTGCAGACTTGGCAAAGACTCAATGAGAGGTGACCTGTGCCCCGTAGCTGTGGGGCCTCGCGCATCCTTGGCGGGAGCCTGGCCTCACCCCTGCTCTTCCCTGGGATCCCAGATATCCCGTGATCCTCTCCATTGAGAACCACTGCAGCGTGGTCCAGCAGAAGAAGATGGCCCAGTATCTGACGGACATCCTCGGGGACAAGCTGGACCTCTCCTCCGTGAGCGGGGACGACGCCACCTCGTTACCCTCGCCACACACGCTCAGGGGCAAGATCCTAGTCAAGGTGAGCCTGCCACCCGGCCAGGCGTCCGGGGTGAGGGTGGCGGTGCCCCTCGCTGGCCTGGTCTCATCGACCTCTGGCAGCCGTCCAGTCACAGGCCCACGTGTGCACACGGAAGCAGGTCCTCTGGTCTGGCCCCGGCCCTTGCCCTGAGGTTCCAGAGCCCCTCCCCTACTCCTACGGGTGCCAGCCAGGATTCCCTACCCCACCCCACACCTTGCCCTGTCCCGTCCCTCCCACTGTCTGCCTCCTCCCCAGGGGAAGAAGCTCCCCGCCACCATCAGCGAGGATGCGGAGGAAGGCGAGGTGTCTGATGAAGATAGCGCTGATGAGATCGACGAGGACTGCAAGCTCCTCAATGGGGATGTGAGTGTGGGGCCGAGGGCGTGCTGGGGGGGGGCCGAGGGTGTGCGGTGTGCGGGGGTGTGTGGGGCCGAGGGTGTGCGGCGTGCGGGGGGGGGCCGAGGGCTTGCGGCGTGCCTGGGAGTCGGGGGCCGAGGGTGTGCGGTGTGCGGGGGTGTGTGGGGCCGAGGGTGTGCGGCGTGCGGGGGTGTGTGGGGCCGAGGGTGTGCGGCGTGTGGGGGTGTGTGGGGCCGAGGGCGGGCGGCGTACCTGGGAGTCGGGGGCCGAGGGCAGGCGGTGTGCCTGGGAGTCGGGGGGCGGCGGGGGGGGGACTATGTCCCTGAGAGCAGCCCTTGGTCCTGCCCCAGGGCGAGCTAGGGGCTAGCTGCTGACCACGGGCTTGGCTGGGATCTGTGGGGTCTTCCGAGTGCCCTCCCCACCCCACGAGCCATGAATCCCACGCTCCCGGCCCCGGGTCAGCCACACACCTGCTGCCGTCCCGTCTCAGGCCTGGCCCTTGGCCTGGTCCTCTTGACCCTTCGCTGAGCGGGGCCAGGGAGGGAAATCGTTCTGCACTGTTTGTGTCTGCTGGACTCCCCAGAGCTTCCTGGCCAATCCCATCTGCACACAGTGTCCAGTGCTCCTCTGGCTACCTGCACCAGCCCCGAGGCCAGCCCTCTGCTGGATGAGCCTGCCCGGCCCCACGCACGTCACGCTAGTGGGACACCTCGTGTCTTCCTCCCCACGGCGGGCCCGGCCTCCGAGGCCGTGGAGGGCAGCCTCGGTGTGGGCGGGAGCGCTGTGACTCGTGTCTCTGCTCTGAGCTCCGTGCTCAGCCTGCCTCTTCCAGGCAGTGCACACTTGATTCCTCCCTGAGGGCCTTTGGATGGGAAAATAATTGTGCAGGCGGGTGGCTTCCTGGCCAGGGCTGGCTAATTGTTTTTGAACGCCCTGAGGCAGCAGAATTCTTCCTGGCTTGGGTGTACCTGCCATGTCTCCAGCTGGCCCGGGGTGGTGATAAACCCCTCCACTGTGATGTCCATTTGGTGCCCGCTCCCTGGGCATCCGGGGTCTGCCCCAGTGCGTGCAAGCCCAGCCTTCCCTCGAGGACCCCCACACGGGCTGCCAGGTCCAGCCTGTACCCCTCCCGTCTGCTCCTCTCCTCCATCCTCTCCCGGTGGAGCAGGGCATGGTAGTCAGTGTCAGTAGTCAGCTGTGTACCCCACCTCTGCAAAGACCCACGGGGCGGGTCGCCTGTACACAAGCTGTCAGCTGCAGCTCAGACAGAATTGTCACTGAGTGCATCCCGGGGGCCTGGGCCTACGTTCTGCTTGGAGCGGCCTGCCGGCAGGCCCTGTGGTCAGTGGCAGCTTCTGTGAGCTGTGTGTGTGTGTGTGTGTGTACGCGTGTGTGAGCGCGCGCTCGCGCGCAGGTCCCCTGGGGGCTGTCACCTGACGCTGCCCGCAGACCTGGGGACGGTGCCAACGGCTGGCTCCGGGCCCCTGCAGGCCTCTACCAACCGCAAGCGTGTGGAAAGCATTGCCAAGAAGAAGCTGGATTCTCTCATCAAGGAGTCAAAGATCCGTGACTGCGAGGATCCCAACGACTTCACTGTCTCCACGCTGCCCCCACCTGGAAAACTCGGGCACAAAGCCGAGGCCAAAAAGGTGAGACCCCTGAGCCAGCAGTGGGCTGCGCGAGGGACTCGGGGCGTGTGCACACACCCTGCACTCACGCCTGCACCTGCAGACCTGAACAAATAATGGCACCACACACACACCGTTGTACCCGCCCCCACGCACACACACAGCACATCACGTGTGCATGCCTGCTTGTGCACAACTCCACATATGCCTGTGCCCACACCTTCAGCGGTGCACACGCATGCACGCACATTCATGCACACACTTATATACATACATACAGCAACAACACATCTCTGCACAACAGAATTGTACACACGCCTATACATGTATCTCTGTGCACACTGGCTAATACTTGCCGGCCCACACACATGTCCTGCATGCCTGTGCACACTCTACACACACCTGGCACACACATGGTGTCCTCGGGAGGCCTGCGGCTCCTGGTGGAGGGCGAGTGGAGCGTTGCCTGCTTTAGTGAAGGTGGCAGAGCGGCAGGGAGGGCTCAGCAGGTTCTCAAATCCCAGCCGGTCCCTCATGCGGTCCAGCTGGTGGGGACACAGCTACACTCCTTGGACTCGCCCAGATGCACAGGGCCAGCCAAGTGGGGACGATGCTCACCGGGGGCCTGCTGAAGGTGTTTGGGGAGGGGCCAGGCTGAGTGGTCAGGAGCACTTTGGAGGGGCAGCAAGCCTTGAAGGACGGCTGTATCAGCCAGGTGGCCTACAAAGGAGCTGGTTAGCAGCTGGCCTGTGACAGGTGCGCAGCTGGCCTATCCCGGGGTGGCTGTGACAGGTGGACAGCTGGCCTTGGACTGGGCAGGGGGTGTGCAGGGCAAACAGGCTGCGGCATCTCCCAGAGCCCGGGGTCTGCTCTGCTTACCTCACCTACCTACGTCTTGCAGGCCATGGCTGGGGGGGATGCGCTGGGGGTGTGGCCCCTGCTGGGCCCGGTACTTTTAGAGGTGGTTGTCCGTGTGCTCACCCACAGCCCATGTTGCCAGAGCTCACGCGGGCCCCGTCGCGGGCACGCAGCCTTCCTGTGTCTTTGATGCCAAGCACCCATCTCGCACAGAGCAGCTGCAGCTCCATCTAGCCAGGTGGGGAGTGACGTTAGACTCAGATGTCCCTTGGCAAGCCGTTCCTGGGGAGGGGGCGCTCGGGGCGCACAGGAGAGCAACCGAGCCCTGGCTCCTTCACGTTGGCGGCTGCTGGTCCTGTGCTCCTGTTGAGACACCCAGGGGGCCCCACGCCGCCAGGTCTCTCCCGGCACGAGATCCCTGGGGCGGCGGGGATCTGCGGAGTGCAGAGTGACCAGGAGGTCCGCGGGCAGGCATCTGTCCAGCCAGGAATCCCCTGGGGTGGGGGGTCCAGGCAGAGAGAGGATCGGTGTGGGACAATTCCACCTGGAGTTCCTTGGGCCTTTCTATGGCGGGGGCAGGCTGCGAGCCCCTCCATACCTGAACCTCAGGGGGGTTCCTTGTGAGAATGCCGGGGGGTAGCAGGCAGATCACTAGTGGGCTAGGAGATCCTAGCAGCGTAGGTGTCTGTCCCCTCTGCTGGGGGCCCTGCCACCCTCCGTGAGGCCAGCACAGGCCCTCCTGACCGGGGGAAGATCCTCCGGCCTCATTCTCTCTGCTGCTTGTGGCCACGTGTGGCTGGTGACGGCAGTGCTTTGGGGGAGATGCTGGAAGCGCCCCTCAGCACACTACCTCAAGCAGCTCCCGTGATACCAGATGCAACTCTGCCGCTCCATGTGCTGCGGCCGGGGACACGGACGTCGCTAAAGGCCGATCAGCCCCTGGTGGCCCCGGACCTCAGACTCTGTGACTGCGCCGTGGGCTCAGGGCCTGCGGGATCTGCTGACTAGGAGGGCGGAGCCAGCAAGGCCAAATGGGCATCAGGAAGGGTCAGCCGCTCTGGAGATGACCCCCAGAGGCAGGAGGCAGGGGTGGGGCTCAGAGCGGCGGGGCGAGCTTCACGCCGCACCAACTGCACTTGACAGGTGCGTCTGGTGTGGGGCCTGCACTCAGCACTGCGCTCCGTGTCCAGTGTGCTCCTGAGGCAATGTGTGTCTGTGTGTGGGCATGTGTGTGGTGTGTGCGTGTCTGTGTGTGTCTGTGTGTGGGCATGTGTGTGGTGTGTGCGTGTGTGTGTCTGTGTGTGGGCATGTGTGTGGTGTGTGCGTGTCTGTGTGTGTCTGTGTGTGGGCATGTGTGTGGTGTGTGCGTGTGTGTGTCTGTGTGTGCATGTGTGTGGTGTGTGCGTGTGTGTGTCTGTGTGTGGGCATGTGTGGTGTGTGCGTATCTGTGTGTGTCTGTGTGTGGGCATGTGTGTGGTGTGTGCATGTCTGTGTGTGTCTCTGAGCGTATATGCATGTGTGTGGTGTGTGCATGTCTGTGTGTGTCTCTGAGCGTATATGCATGTGTGTGGTGTGTGCATGTCTGTGTGTGTCTCTGAGCATATATGCATGTGTGTGGTGTGTGCGTGTCTGTGTGTGTCTGTGTGTGTCTGTGTGTGGGCATGTGTGTGGTGTGTGCGTGTCTGTGTGTGTCTCTGAGCGTATATGCATGTGTGTGGTGTGTGCGTGTCTGTGTGTGTCTCTGAGTGTATATGCATGTGTGTGGTGTGTGCGTGTCTGTGTGTGTCTCTGAGTGTATATGCATGTGTGTGGTGTGTGCGTGTCTGTGTGTGTCTCTGAGCATATATGCATGTGTGTGGTGTGTGCATGTCTGTGTGTGTCTCTGAGCATATATGCATGTGTGTGCTGTGTGCGTGCGTGTGTGTCTCTGAGCGTATATGCATGTGTGTGGTGTGTGCCTACGTGTGTGTCTCCGAGCGTATATGCATGTGTGTGGTGTGTGCGTGCGTGCGTGTGTGTCTCTGAGCGTATATGCATGTGTGTGGTGTGTGCCTACGTGTGTGTCTCTGAGTGTATATGCATGTGTGTGGTGTGTGCCTATGTGTGTGTCTCTGAGTGTATATGCATGTGTGTGGTGTGTGCCTACGTGTGTGTGTGTCTCTGAGCGTATATGCATGTGTGTGGTGTGTGCGTGCGTGTGTGTCTCTGAGTGTATATGCATGTGTGTGGTGTGTGCGTGCGTGTGTGTCTCTGAGTGTATATGCATGTGTGTGGTGTATGTGTGTGTGTGTGTCTGAGTGCATATGCATGTGTGTGGTGTGTGCGTGTGTGTGTGTGTCTCTGAGCATATATGCATGTGTGTGGTGTGTGCGTGCGTGTGTGTCTCTGAGTGTATATGCATGTGTGTGGTGTGTGCATGTCTGTGTGTGTCTCTGAGCATATATGCATGTGTGTGGTGTGTGCCTACGTGTGTGTCTCTGAGTGTATATGCATGTGTGTGGTGTGTGCGTGTCTGTGTGTCTCTGAGCGTATATGCATGTGTGTGGTGTGTGCGTGTCTGTGTCTCTGAGTGTATATGCATGTGTGTGGTGTGTGCGTGTCTGTGTGTGTCTCTGAGTGTATATGCATGTGTGTGGTGTGTGCGTGTCTGTGTGTGTCTCTGAGCATATATGCATGTGTGTGGTGTGTGCATGTCTGTGTGTGTCTCTGAGCATATATGCATGTGTGTGGTGTGTGCGTGTGTGTGTCTCCGAGCGTATATGCATGTGTGTGGTGTGTGCGTGCGTGTGTGTCTCTGAGTGTATATGCATGTGTGTGGTGTGTGCCTACGTGTGTGTCTCTGAGTGTATATGCATGTGTGTGGTGTGTGCCTACGTGTGTGTCTCTGAGTGTATATGCATGTGTGTGGTGTGTGCCTACGTGTGTGTGTGTCTCTGAGCGTATATGCATGTGTGTGGTGTGTGCGTGCGTGTGTGTCTCTGAGTGTATATGCATGTGTGTGGTGTGTGTGTGCGTGTGTGTGTCTCTGAGCGTATATGCATGTGTGTGGTGTGTGCCTACGTGTGTGTCTCTGAGTGTATATGCATGTGTGTGGTGTGTGCCTACGTGTGTGTCTCTGAGTGTATATGCATGTGTGTGGTGTGTGCGTGTGTGTGTGTGTCTCTGAGCGTATATGCATGTGTGTGGTGTGTGCGTGCGGGTGTGTCTCTGAGCGTATATGCATGTGTGTGGTGTGTGCCTACGTGTGTGTCTCTGAGTGTATATGCATGTGTGTGGTATGTGCGTGCGGGTGTGTCTCTGAGCGTATATGCATGTGTGTGGTGTGTGCCTACGTGTGTGTCTCTGAGTGTATATGCATGTGTGTGGTGTGTGCCTACGTGTGTGTGTGTCTCTGAGCGTATATGCATGTGTGTGGTGTGTGCGTGCGTGTGTGTCTCTGAGTGTATATGCATGTGTGTGGTGTGTGTGTGCGTGTGTGTCTCTGAGCATATATGCATGTGTGTGGTGTGTGCCTACGTGTGTGTCTCTGAGTGTATATGCATGTGTGTGGTGTGTGCCTACGTGTGTGTCTCTGAGTGTATATGCATGTGTGTGGTGTGTGCGTGCGTGTGTGTGTGTCTCTGAGCGTATATGCATGTGTGTGGTGTGTGCGTGCGGGTGTGTCTCTGAGCGTATATGCATGTGTGTGGTGTGTGCCTACGTGTGTGTCTCTGAGTGTATATGCATGTGTGTGGTATGTGCGTGCGGGTGTGTCTCTGAGCGTATATGCATGTGTGTGGTGTGTGCCTACGTGTGTGTCTCTGAGTGTATATGCATGTGTGTGGTATGTGCATGCGTGTGTGTCTCTGAGTGTATATGCATGTGTGTGGTGTGTGCGTGCGGGTGTGTCTCTGAGTGTATATGCATGTGTGTGGTATGTGCATGCGTGTGTGTCTCTGAGCATATATGCATGTGTGTGGTGTGTGCCTACGTGTGTGTCTCTGAGTGTATATGCATGTGTGTGGTATGTGCATGCGTGTGTGTCTCTGAGTGTATATGCATGTGTGTGGTGTGTGCGTGCGGGTGTGTCTCTGAGCGTATATGCATGTGTGTGGTGTGTGCGTGCGTGTGTGTCTCTGAGTGTATATGCATGTGTGTGGTGTGTGCGTGCGGGTGTCTCTGAGCGTATATGCATGTGTGTGGTGTGTGCGTGCTGGTGTGTGTCTGAGCGCATATGCATGTGTGTGGTGTGTGCATGCGTGTGTGTCTCTGAGCATATATGCATGTGTGTGGTGTGTGCGTGCGTGTGTGTCTCTGAGCGTATATGCATGTGTGTGGTGTGTGCGTGCGTGTGTCTCTGAGTGTATATGCATGTGTGTGGTGTGTGCGTGCGGGTGTGTCTCTGAGCGTATATGCATGTGTGTGGTGTGTGCGTGCGGGTGTGTCTGTGTGTGTCTGTGTGTGGGCATGTGTGTGGTGTGTGCGTGCGTGTGTGCAGGTTTGGGTGTTTGGGCTGGCACTCTCACCTGTGCAGTGCAGGGGTGCATGTGCCGTGTCTGCCCCCGGCTGTTACCTGGCTGCAGACGCACGTCTGTCCAGAGCCCCCATCCCCGGGAGAGGCTGCGGTGGGGCAGGGCCCGCTGAGCTCAGTGGTGGCGCCGGGTGTGCCTGCGCAGGGCTAGCCTGGCTGGGGGGGGGAGGGGAGGCTGCCATGGCCTTGGAGAAGCCAGGGGGGCGCCGTCTCCCCACGGCTCAGTGGGAACAAGTTCACGATGGTTGCAAAGATTTTGAGGTGGTGGCTGGGCTGTGGGCTGGGGCTGAGAGGGGGCTTGCTCGAAACCCAGTGGGTAGGAAGCTTGCTTGCTGCTGGGCCGCGTTAGGGAGCAGCCCTGTGTGATGGGTCTGCGGAGGGGACCAGGCAGGTGATCAGAGCCCCCCCGGCAAGCATGGCCTCTGCCGGCTCAGCTGGAGAATCCCAGCCGAAACGCGTTCACAGCAGTCCTCTCCCACAGAAGAGAATGTCAGAATGGCGTCCTTGAGTTTAAGACCACACATTATGAGACGCTGGTGGGGGCGTGTGATTGGACATAGTCCTGACTCAATAATGCAGTCCTGACCCTGGTCCTCCTGTCCTGACCCCGTCTTGCTGTCCTGACCTTGTCCTGCTGTCCTGACCCCATCCTGCTGTCCTGACCCTCGTCCTCCGGTCCTGACCCTGCTCAGTCCTGCTGTCCTGACCCTAGTCTGTCCTGCTGTCTTGACTCTGGTCCTCCTGTCCAGTCCCCAGCCCCACTGTCCTGATCCCAGCCCACTTTCCACCTTGCTCTGGGGCTGGCTCAGGTCATCCTCTTCCAGGAAGGCCTTCTGGGGCCACCAGGGAGCTGCCCTATCCTGGCTGGCTGGTTTGAGTCTGGGCTTACACTGTACCCATGTCTCCTAGGGGCAGAGCAGGGCCGAGGAGGACGTGGAGTCTGGGGAAGACACCAGCACCGGCAGGCGGAACAACCGCCTTCTCATGAGCAGCTTCTCCAAGCGCAAGGTGAGCGGAGCTCTGAACCAGATCCCACGCACGGGGTCGCCACCCACCCCAGGACGGGGTCCCACGCATGGGGTCCTCCATTCACCCCAGGACGGGGTCCCTCTCATGGGGTCCTCCAACCACTGCAGGACGGGGTCCCGCGTACGGGCTCCCCACCCACCCCAGGACGGGGTCCCTCTCATGGGGTCCTCCGTCCACCCCAGGACGGGGTCCCACGCATGGGGTCCTTTGTTCACTCCAGGACGGGGTCCCGCGCATGGGGTCCTCCATCCACCCCAGGACGGGGTCCTGTGCATGGGGTCCTCCATCCACCCCAGGACGGGGTCCCGCGCATGGGGTCCTTTGTTCACTCCAGGACGGGGTCCTGCGCATGGGGTCCTTCAACCACTGCAGGACGGGGTCCCGCGCACAGGGTCCCCACCCACCCCAGGACGGGGTCCCGCGCATGGGGTCCTCCATTCACCCCAGGACGGGGTCCCTCTCATGGGGTCCTCCGTCCACCCCAGGACGGGGTCCTGCGCATGGGGTCCTCTGTTCACCCCAGGACGGGGTCCCTCTCATGGGGTCCTCCGTCCACCCCAGGACGGGGTCCTGCGCATGGGGTCCTCCGTCCACCCCAGGACGGGGTCCTGCGCATGGGGTCCTTTGTTCACCCCAGGACAGGGTCCTGCGCATGGGGTCCTTTGTTCACCCCAGGACGGGGTCCCACGCATGGGGTCCTCTGTTCACCCCAGGACGGGGTCCCTCTCATGGGGTCCTCCGTCCACCCCAGGACGGGGTCCCGCACATGGGGTCCTCCGTCCACCCCAGGACGGGGTCCTGCGCATGGGGTCCTTTGTTCACTCCAGGACGGGGTCCTGCGCATGGGGTCCTTCAACCACTGCAGGACGGGGTCCCGCGCATGGGGCCCTCCGTTCACCCCAGGACGGGGTCCCGCGCACGGGGTCCCCACCCACCCCAGGACGGGGTCCCACGCATGGGGTCCTCTGTTCACCCCAGGACGGGGTCCCTCTCATGGGGTCCTCCGTCCACCCCAGGACGGGGTCCTGCGCATGGGATCCTTTGTTCACCCCAGGACTGAGTCCCGCGCATGGGGTCCTCCACCCACCCCAGGAGGGGGTCCTGCGCATGGGGCCCTCTCCATCCACCCCAGGTGCAAGCTGTTGCTGGACCAGGGCTGGTCAGGAGCCATTGTCTGGGTGGCCCTCTGGTCACGTCTCTCCATAGCCTACAGCTATGGAGCCAGGGCCAGGGCCAGGTGGAGCAGGACACGCAGATCAGAACGGGGGTGGGAGGTGGGTGAACGTCTCCTGCGTCCTCCTGCCCTGGGCCCTGGCCTGGCCTGACCTCGGGCTCCTCACAGAAAAAGGGCAGCAAGATAAAGAAGGCGGCCAGCGTGGAAGAGGGAGACGAAGACCTGGACGCCCCGGGAGGCCAGAGCCGAGGGTCAGTGCCCTGCTGTGGCAGACTTCTGTCCAGTCCCAGGGTCCGCCAGCCACGGACCCCTCACCCATCTCTCAGGGTGCCCCTGGGAGGCTGGTCAGGGTGCTTCCCCCCGCCCCCCGCCGCCCCGTAGACCTCCGAGGAGGCAGAGGGGGCTGAGGCGCTGGGGCTGGGCTGGGGCACAGACCTGTGCGTGGCTAGGACTCTGCAGCTGGGGCCCAGGGCTGGGCCGCCTGATCCCAAGGGACCCCCCGGCCCTGCTCCGCCTCCCAGGACGTAGCTCCCACCCCTTCCCGAGCGCCCGGCCCACGCCTTGCCCAGGGCC
Organism: Dipodomys merriami; assembly: GCF_024711535.1. NCBI lineage: Eukaryota > Metazoa > Chordata > Mammalia > Rodentia > Heteromyidae > Dipodomys > Dipodomys merriami. Next base: position 1,242,526 of record NW_027204270.1, read on the forward strand.
ACATCTGCTCCTGGCCCTCCCAGGCCCTGCTCGCGTCTCCGCCGGCTTCCCAGAGCATCTCCGGGTCTCACCAGCGTTTCACACCTCCACTTCCAACTTGGAGGCCCCCAAATCATCCTCCCCCACCCCCACCGCTCCCCTCCCTTCTCTCTCTCAGGGCTGCACATAGTCCCTGTTACCCTCGCCCCCAGGTCCTCTCCCTGTGGTACCTGACTACATCCCTCAGCACTCCCCCATGGCTGGCAGCCCCCCTGCCCCCCCCCACACCTGCTGATGAGTTCCAGGACCTTTACACTTACTGGTAGCTCCCCGCCAGGCCATGCCCAGCAGTGCCTTTCCATGGTCCCCATGTGGCCTGGTTGTCTGCCCTGGGCAGAGCTGCTGCCTGCCCCCACTGCACACCGTCTCGAGGCCCGGCTGCTGGAGAGCAGAGGGCCCGGCCCGGGGTCCGGGCCAAGCTGCCAGGCCAGGCCCCAGCCCGCTCTGAAGGGCCTGGTCCCTGCCACCCACAGGACGGCCAGGCAGAAGAAGACCATGAAGCTGTCCCGGGCCCTCTCCGACCTGGTGAAGTACACCAAGTCCGTGGGTTCCCACGACGTGGAGACGGAGGGTGAGGGCCACGTGGCGGGCGGGTGGTGTGGGAGGCGGCCCGGCCCAGCCCGCACGAGTCCAGAGCAGTGCGGACTCACGCAGTCACTGCCACAGTGGCGTCCAGCTGGCAGGTGACATCCTTCAGCGAGACCAAGGCCCACCAGATCCTGCAGCAGAGGCCAGCCCAGTACCTGCGCTTCAACCAGCGCCAGCTCTCCCGCATCTACCCCTCCTCTTACCGCGTGGACTCCAGCAACTACAACCCACAGCCCTTCTGGAATGCCGGCTGCCAGATGGGTGGGTGCTCAGCTGACGGCGGGGGGGGGGAGGGGTAGTTAGGAGTGCGCAAGTGGGGCCCCATCCATTTCGCCCTCTCACCCTTACCCAACCATGGCTTTGGCGAACATCTAGGCCTGTCACCAGTTCCACTAGGCCAGCGCCAGGGCGGACGCTGAGACCCCAGGCCCGCTGGGAAAGAATCCAGGTCTGCGCCTGTGCGGCTAGCGTGTCGGGTGCCTGGGATCCTTCTGACAGAATGCAGGGCCCCCTGCTCTTGGCTGAGCTCCAGAGCCCTTGCTGAGAGGCCACATGGAGCCCAGGGCGGGGGTCTGGCACGGCGGACCCCCACAGCCCAGTGACCTCCCTTTGCAGTTGCCCTGAACTACCAGTCTGAGGGGAGGATGCTGCAGCTGAACCGCGCCAAGTTCAGTGCCAATGGCGGCTGTGGCTATGTGCTCAAGCCCCCGTGCATGTGCCAGGGTAAGGCCTGGCGCCTCGGGACCCTGGGGGGAAGGACGGGGGGCAGGATGGGTGGAATCAGCTGCCAGAATGCTGAGTGTTGTGGGGAGGTGCCCAGCAAAGGACCCCAACTCCGCCAGGGCCTGGGAGTGGGGAATTAGGCAGTCCTCCCCTCCCCGGGCTCTGGGACTCCAGATGCAGGGCAGGACTTCTTGGAGGGATCTAGGGCTGTCTGTGGGGCGCAGGCCCAGGTGCTGTGGACCAAGCCACCCTCGCAAGGCCCATTGGGAGCTCAGCCTGAGGGTTCCCTTCCAATCCCACTCCGTCTTGGTTGTGTTGAACTGACTTGCTGCGATGTGGCGTTGCCGGGATGTTCCAGCCTACAGGAGCATGATGGGAGCCCCGGCCAGCCCCGCCCCACCCAGCCCCGCCCCGCCCCAGCCCCTGGGTGGCTCTGCCTCATGCCCACAATCCTCCCAGGTGTCTTTAACCCCAACTCGGAGGACCCGCTGCCCGGGCAGCTCAAGAAGCAGCTGGCTCTGAGGATCATCAGCGGGCAGCAGCTGCCCAAGCCCCGGGACTCCATGCTGGGTGACCGTGGAGAGGTAGAGAGGAGCTCCCACGGGTGGGCCGGGCCGTGGGGGCCCTGAGCCCGGCTCCACTCCTCACCCTGTTCCCAGATCATCGACCCTTTCGTGGAGGTGGAGGTCATCGGGCTCCCGGTGGACTGCAGCAAGGAGCAGACTCGAGTGGTGGATGACAACGGTGAGCATCTGGGGCGGGGCGGGGGAGCTCGCTGGGCCCGGGGCCCGAGGCTGTCATCGCTCTGCGTCGGTGATGACAGACCGACCCCAGGGGGCAGCTGGGCCGCCTGCCCTGTGCCCGGGACCCGTCCAGTGTGGGTCCCCTCTGATGGGTGGAGGCCCTCCTCCCAATGCCTGTAGGATTCAACCCCATGTGGGAGGAGACCCTGGTGTTCACCGTGCACATGCCCGAGATCGCACTCATCCGCTTCCTGGTCTGGGACCACGACCCCATTGGGCGGGATTTCATTGGCCAGAGGACGCTAGCTTTCAGCAGCATGATGCCAGGTGGGCAGGGGCCCTGGGCGCTGGGGGGCTCCCCGGGGGGGCTGGGGAGTCTGAGGGCTCCTCCCTGCAGGTGACGTCTGCTGCGGGTGGGCCTGGGACCGCGGGCGTCCACGGAGCTGGCCTGGCAGACCAGGGGTGGGCAAGGGCGGGCGCTGCGTGTGGGGTCACCCCAGAGCAAGGCCGGCGGAAGCCTGGCGGAGATGAGCCTCCGGGACCCGCTCCCCGGTCCACTCAGGGCCTGAGGACCTCTGGAGGGAGAGCACGCCCCTCACACGCGGCGCCCTGCTCTGCCAGGCTACCGGCACGTGTACCTGGAAGGGATGGAAGAGGCGTCCATCTTCGTGCACGTGTCTGTCAGCGACATCAGCGGTAAGGTGAGCGGCACCTGCGGGGGCTGTGGCTGGGGAAGGGCGGTACCGGCCCCAGCAGCGCCCCACGGCTGCTCCTGAGCCTGCTGGGCCGCCGGGGCCTGGCAGTCCTTCCGCGGGCCTCCTCCACGTGTGACACAGGTGCGGGCAGTGCTTGGCCTCCCTGCCCAGAGGTGGACGTGGCCGGGGGTCCGTCCCTGCCCGCCCGGGGGCTCCCTCCTGCTCTTGGCGTTGCTAGCGAGACCTCTCTCTCGGTGGCCTCACCCAGGCCCACCCGGCTTCTCGGGGACCATGGAGAACAGGGTCCCTTCCTGTGGCTCTCCTTTTCTTTCTAGAGCCTTCCCTCAGCTTCGACTTTCAGAGTGGCCAGCAAGGCATCTCCCTGGGTTTGCCCATGATCCCAGCCCCTGCTAGCCCCGGGCCAGGGTGAGGTGGGGTCTCGATCCATGGCTCTCCCCGCCCCCGTTCTACATGTCTGGCACCCCTCAGGGCCCAGGCCGGCTGGCACTCGGTTCTGCCTGGCCTGCCACTGACTTTCTCTCTCTTGCTGCGCCCGGGGACCTGGAGGCTCTGTAGATGTCTCCGGTCCTCTGATACCGTCCTTCTGTGTGTGGTGTGTCTGCCTGTCACCCAGGGCCGTGGGCCCCTCCCTGGCCAGCACCGCCTCACCTGCCTTCACTCTGTCTCTTTGGTCTTGCAGTGGGCTTCTCTATGTCCCAAGTCTACCTTTAGAAGCACAGCCTTGTTAGGCATCTTGAAGGTACCCGGGTGCCGCGGGACGGTGGATCCCGGTGGCGCCTCACCTGCATGCCAGGCTGCGCCCCCATTAGCATCTGTGATTCCTGGTAGCATCTTGGAGATTGTCAGCTCATGCAACACGGGTCATGACAGGGCGCCGGGGTCTCCTGGGCCATCCTCAGCCAGAGAGTGGCATTTATGAGGCAGATCCAGGATTTCGCCAGGGCCAGGGCCCCTTCCTGCTTCCGGCCAACCTCCCTCCACACCAGGCCTGCCCGTCCTCTGCCCTCTCCTCCGAGTGCCACTCTCTGGGGGCGCCCTGGGCCGCCTGCCCCCTCCGCCTCCTGCTCCCCAGTCTGTCCATCCTGCTGTCGTTTCTCTTCAGTCTACACCAGGGTTCCCAAGGGGGCGTCCCCGCCGCCACTCCAAATCTGAATCCTGGATCTCCCTCTAAATGGCTTTCCAGCCACCGTGACCAAATTGCACTGGATTTGGATCTTGAATCGGGAAGCTGATTCAAGTGCTAGCCACATGATCACCTCCCCCAGAGGGCTCACGCCCGCTGGGCGCTGGGCTCGGGGCTGCTGGCACCGGCACAGCCCATCTGGGGGGCGTGGTTGGTGCGTGGGGTCTCTGGGGCACGGGTATTTGGCATGTGATGAGGGTTGTTCTGGTCATGGCCCCCTCCAGCGGTGCCCTGGGCAGGGGTCTCCAGCCCAGCCATCCAGGAAAGGTGTTGGCGGGCCAGATGCCCCAGCCCAACTGTGGTCCTACGGGGAGCCAGCCGTGGACCAGGAGGGTTTTGGGGGACAGGGAGCAGGGAGCAGGCGAGACTGATGACTGCCCGGGAGAATTCAGGAGGACTTCCTGGGAGGGGCAATTCTTTCAGGAGCCAGAATCAGCACCTGGGGACCAGGCAGGGCCATGGAAACCAGGCCTCCCTGCAGCCCTTGAGCCTGCTTCCTGGCTGCGGGCACCCGTGGTGGGAGGCGTTGAGGGGGGATGCCGCCCTTGGCGAAGACGGGCCTGCGGCTCTGAGGAACAGGGGAGAGCGCAGTGGCTGGTTTAGGGTGGAGGCCTGGCCCTGAGAGAACCCGGGCAAGCTGTCTTCCCCATCCTTGTTCTGATCTTGTTCTGGAGTTGGAGAAGGGGCAGGATCTCAGTCTGAGGGGTGGGGTCCTGCCGGCCCGATGGAGCTGCTGCGGCCCCGCGTCCTGTGGCCGGGCAGCGAGGAAGGCAGCCGGGGACCGCCGCTCCAGCTGTCCACAGTGGCCAGGCGCGCGCTGGCTGGCTATGCAGGCTCTTTCTCTTGCAGGTCAAGCAGGCTCTGGGACTAAAAGGTCTCTTCCTCCGCGGCCCAAAGCCAGGCTCGCTGGACAGTCATGCTGCTGGGCAGCCCCCAACCCGGCCCTCCGTTAGCCAGCGGCTCCTGCGGCGCACGGCCAGCGCCCCGGCCAAGAGCCAGAAGCCCAGCCGCAAGGGCTTTCCAGAGCTGGCCCTGGGCACTCAGGACGTGGGCTCGGAGGGGGCGGCGGACGACGTGGCCGCCCCCAGCCCTGCCCCCGAGGCCCCGGCTCCCAGGGGGTCGGGCGGCAGCAGCCCCCGAGGTAAGGCACCAGCAGCAGCGGCGGCAGCAGCAGCAGCAGCAGCGGCAGCAGGGCGGAGCCCGGCCCGGGCACGCCCCCCTCGTGCCCCGGAGGGCCCGGGACCTGCGGGGATGGCTGCCACGTGCATGAAGTGTGTGGTGGGCTCCTGTGCCGGCGTGGACGCCGAGGGTCTGCGCAGGGAGCGGCCACCCAGCCCCGGGCCTGTGGGCGGGCACGCGGCCATCAGCCAACAGCCCCGGGCCCGGGGGGAGTCCCTGGGCCCCGGAGCCCCCCCAGGGAGGAGCAGAGAGGCCCTCAAGGGCCCCAGGGCCCCGCGGCAGGGGCCGGGTGGCGGCGGCTCTGCGTCTTCAGACTCCAGCAGCCCGGACAGCCCAGGCAGCCCCAAGGGGGCCCTCTGCCCGCCCGAGGGCCCCCACAGGCAGCAGGGGGCCTTGCAGGGAGAGATGAACGCCTTGTTCGTTCAAAAGCTGGAGGAGATCAGGAGCCACTCCCCCATGTTCTCCACGGGTAAGGCCTGCCACCTCCTCCTGCACCTGGCATGCCTGGACCTCTGCCGCCCGCTGTGCTGTGTGCCTCTGCTCCGCCGCGCTCCCTCCGCTTGGCCTCTGGCCCCTCCGCTCTGCCCAAGAAGCCCTGGTGCCTTGTGGGGTGGGGCCAGGGGAGTGTGCATCTGGCCCCCAGGCGGACAGAGGGCCCAGGGCCCCAGGCCTCTCTGGGCAGGCTCCGGCAAGCCTTCCCCGGTCTGGGCCTACCTTCCTGGGTCTGGGGGCTTTCAGCTCCCACCGTGTCTGCCTCCAGGGCCAGGCTCCAGGCCTGCCTAGAACCCTCCCCGGAGCCCCGCGCAAGTCAGGGTGCAGCTGCAGGCCACCCCAGACGCCCTGGAGGCCCCGGGTGGCACCCAGCACCTCCAGGGCGGCACGGCAAAGCCCCAGGGCCAGGCCCCGCATGCTTGGGTGCCCTGGCTGCCCACAGCCCTGCCAGTTCAGGGGGGAGATGAGCGGGAGCAGCCCCAGCCGCTGGCCTGCACCTGGTCACTGGAGTCCAGGTGGGAGGGAGCTGCACCGAGCCTGCCTCCACCGCCTCCTCCCTGCCCCTTCCTGGCCTTGCTGTCCGTCTGTCCACCCACCAGCCCAGCCCTTGCTGACCATGTTCTCCTTTCTGTCCCTGCACCCTGTGCGGCCTCCATAGTTAGGGACTGAGAGCTGCAAGTGCCAGGTAATGGGCCCCGCCCCCACGCGCCCTGTGCACCCCCGTCACCCCGCCCCCACGCGCCCTGTGCACCCCCGTCACCTCGCCCTCATGTGCCCTGTGCACCCCCGTCACCCCGTCACCCCACCCCCACGCGCCCTGTGCACCCCCGTCACCCCATCACCCCACCCCCATGTGCCCTGTGCACCCCCGTCACCCCATCACCCCGCCCCCATGTGCCCTGTGCACCCCCGTCACCCCATCACCCCATCCCCATGCGCCCTGTGCACCCCCGTCACCCCATCACCCCATCCCCATGCGCCCTGTGCACCCCCGTCACCCCATCACCCCATCCCCATGCGCCCTGTGCACCCCCGTCACCCCATCACCCCATCCCCATGCGCCCTGTGCACCCCCGTCACCCCATCACCCCATCCCCATGCGCCCTGTGCACCCCCGTCACCCCATCACCCCGCCCCCATGTGCCCTGTGCACCCCCATCACCCTGCCCCCACGCGCCCTGTGCACCCCCGTCACCCTGTCACCCTGCCCCCATGTGCCCTGTGCACCCCCGTCACCCCGTCACCCCACCCCCACGCGCCCTGTGCACCCCCGTCACCCTGTCACCCCGCCCCCATGTGCCCTGTGCACCCCCGTCACCCCGTCACCCCACCCCCACGCGCCCTGTGCACCCCCGTCACCCCATCACCCCACCCCCACGCGCCCTGTGCACCCCCGTCACCCCATCACCCCACCCCCATGCACCCCATGCACCCCCGTCACCCCGTCACCCCGCCCCCACGCGCCCTGTGCACCCCCGTCACCCCGCCCCCACGCACCCCGTGCACCCCCGTCACCCCGCCCCCATGCACCCTGTGCATCTCGTCACCCCACCGCCCGCCCTGTATGCCCACCACCCCCACCCCACACACTGTGTGCAGCCCTCGCCCCCACATCCGTCTCCAGAACACCCTGAGCGGCTGCCGGCTGCCCTGTGGACCCTGCGTGGCTTGGGGCCCGTGAATCTGGCCTGTTTGCCCCTGGCCCCAGTGGCTGGGTGTGCACAGATGGCCAGGCTGGCCAGTGGGGGATGGGGGGGACCTGGGGTGGGCCTGACCTTGGCACAGGGTCGGGGGCCTCCAGTCCTTGACTCGATTCTCTCTCTCCCCAATCTGCCTCCCTTTTCCTGTCCCTCCCTCACTCTGCCCGATCTCTCTGCCTCTGTCTCTCTCCCGCCATCCCCCTTTTTCTGTGTCTTTCCGTCTCCCCTTTCTCTCTCTGCCCTCCCTTTGTGCTCCCTATCTCTCTGCACCGTTTCCATCCGCATCTCCCTCTGTCCCTCTCCCCTCCACCCAGATGCCCGCCTCTTCCCCATGCAGCGGCCCGTCTCCCCACCGCGCAGCCTGGAAACCATCGCCGAGGAGCCAGCGCTGGGCCCTGGGCCCCCGCCACGGGCGGCCTCCCCCGCCGGCCCCTCCCGTGAAGGGCCACGGGGCCCCACGGGCCCTGGGGGCAGAGTGGGAGCTTCCGCGCCCCTCCAGGTCCAGACGGGGGACAACAAAGAGGCCCTGTGCACGCTGCACGGTGGTGGAGGCCCCTGGGGGACGGACGGCAAGGCCCTCCCGCAGGTCCTGGGCCATCGGCCCAGGGTCCGAAGGGCCAAGAGTGAGGGCCAGGTGCTCCCAGAACCCCTGGGCGCCTGGCGGCTCCCGGGCGGGCCCACCCCTGCGCCCTCGGTCTACTCGGATGCCACAGGCGGCGACCGGTTGTGGCAGCGGCTGGAGCCTGGCAGCCACCGTGACAGCGTGTCCTCGTCCTCGAGCATGTCCTCCAGCGACACCGTCATTGACCTGTCCCTTCCAAGCCTGGGCCTGGGGCGCAGCTGCGAGAGCCTGCTGGGGGTCCCGTTCGGACGCTTGCCCTCTCGGTCCAGCTCGGCCTCCGCTACACGCCGGGACCCGCCTCCGGTGACCAAGAGCAAATCCAACCCCAACCTGCAGGCCGCGAGCCAGCGGCTGCCTCCCAGTGCGGACCAGCTGCGGGCCCGGCGACACGGCCTCCCCCTGGGGGGCCCGCAGGATGGCCCCACAGCGGCCAAGTCCAAGAGCCTGGGGGACCTGACGGCCGACGACTTCGGCCCTGGCTTGGAGAGCGGCTCGCGCAGCCTGAGCCGTGGCCTGGGCACTCTGGGGGCGGCCCCGCGCCCCACGGGGCCTGGGGTGCGGACAGACACCCTGACTGAGCAGCTGCGCTGGCTCACCGGCTTCCAGGAAGCCGAGGACATCACCTCACCCACCAGCCTGAGTCCCGGCGGGGAGGGGGGGCTCGGGGCCCCGGCCTTCCTGAGGCGGCCCTCCTCACGCAGCCAGAGCCGAGTGCGTGCCATCGCCAGCCGGGCCCGCCGGGCCCAGGAGCGGCAGCAGAGGCTGCGAGGCCTGGGACCCCCAGAAGAGGAGCGGGGCACCCCCGAGGGCGCCTGCTCCGTGGGCCATGAGGGCTGCGTGGACCCGCCAGTCCCCTCCAAGGGGGCCCCAGAGCCGCTGCTGTGTGGTGCTGCCGCCAAGGCGCTGACCCCCTGTGTGGGCCGGGCCTCCCCGGAAGCCTGAGGCGGGCAGGGAGGGTGCGGGCGGGTGCCCAGAGCTGCTGTCCCCGCCCCGGCCTTCCTCCTGTGCCTGCCCCTGGGGAGGGAGGCACTGCAGTCCTCTGCTGGTCCTTGGGGCGGCCCGGGCGCCAGCTCCACATTTTACGATGGATAGAGAAGAGGCTCAAACTTTGACACGCCGAGCCCTTCCCACTGCTCTACTGGCGTCTGGCCCCGGGGGCGTGCAGTAAGCCAGCGTGCCCCTGAGTCTCCAGCCCTCTCCAGCCCGATGTGTGCCTGTCCCCAGAATGCCCGTGACACACCCTGAGTGACAGGATGTTGTCCCTGTCCCCACCCCAACTTTGTACTCGGCTTGTTCTGACTGGACATTTTAAAGACTTTGTAAACTCCAATAAACACACTGGCGTCTGCTCCCTCTGCAGTGCTCACCGGGCCCCTCCACTCCTCAGCCACCCCGTCCAGGCTCCCTTGGCGGCCTGGCCAGCCTGTGCTCCAAGCGACCAGGCCTGGCCCTCTGTCTGTCACAGCCTCCCGCGTGTGGTTCCACGCCCACCGCTCCCCAGGAAGCTGCAGGACTGGCCATCCTGCGGGGCACGGCTGGGGCCTGACCTCCATGCCGCCCGCCTCCCCTGGCGAGGTCCGGAGGGGCTCCCCCACATTCCAGGAGCGCCGGGATGTCCCATACGAGGCTTCAACATCTGACCGACAGCCTGCGGTTGGCACAGGAAGCCCATGTGTCCCATCAGGAAAAATGGCCTCTGGCCGGGGACCCTCAAGAAGGGGGGCACAGGGCTGGGGACAGCGGGGCCTTTTGGGCTCCCCAGTCCCACAGGCAGCCACGGGACCCGGGCCAACCCTTCTCCACTGAGCACGTCCGGGCGGGGGTTCCTGCTAGCACCTCGCTGGCTGTGGTCTCTCTGTGACCTCTGCCTGGGCTGGTGCCCAGAGCTGGGGAGGAACACCCAGCCATTGGGTCTGAGCTCTGACAGCCGGCTTGACTACGAAGACCTGTGAGGGCAGAGCCAGGATGCAGGGCGGGGACATGTGCCAGCCCAGGACCTTGGTCTGTTCAGGGAACAAGGCGGAAATCAGCCCACGCGTTCCAGATGGGAAAAGGGTGGGTCAGAGACGGGCGGGAAGGTGGCAAGCCTGAAGGCCACAGGGCCTTGGCTCATGCCGGGTCCTCTACACAGAAAGGCATCTGAGGTGGTGCAGGGCAGGCTCTGTGGGGGGCCTGTGTGCAGAGTCCTAGGGGCCCACCACCCCACCTCCTCCTGCGGGCACAGCCTGGGCAGTGGGAGACCTAAGTGCCAGGACTCCTGGTGGACTTGCACCGGCTGGGAGGCCAGGGGGCTGCTCTAAACCTGGGAGGGGCAGGTGAGGACAGGGCCGGCCCACGGGTGGTTGGGAGCAGTTGGTCACGAAGGCTGCAGAGCGGGCCGGAAGGTTTCCCTACTGTAGCCTGGGAGCAGACTCAAGCCCTGGGCTGGAAGAAGGGGGAGGAGCTGGATGATGGCTACCTGGCATGCCTGAGTGGCCCATGGAAGGGTGAGCACTCGGGACAGACCCAGGACCACTTGCACGGCCCGGGGCCAGCAACAGGCATCGTGATGTGGGCGGGGGGAGCAGCCACTGCTGTGCAGGGTAGACAGGCAGGGGATGGTGTGTGTGTGTGTGGGAGAAGAGCCAGGGGGAGGGGGAGAAGAGCCACGGCAGGGCAGGCAGGCCGGCAGGGGATGGGGGGGGGGGGGGAAGGAGCCACTGCCGTGCAGGGCAGGCCGGGCATCACTGATCTGGTGGCCTTGCTGGCCCCTGCATTTCTCTTGATCTGAGGGGCCTGGGGTAAGCAAGCCTCTTCAAGGCCTGGCTGGCAGCCCAGGTTCAGAACCCTCAGCCACCTGGCAGCCCAACTCTATGCGCCCCCCCACCCCTCACACACACACACACGGGCGATGGGTCAGCGGAGGATGGAGCCTCATGGCCATGAGGACCTCAGGCGTCTGGCCGAGCCCTGGGCTGCAGATCACAGCAGTGGGACCCACACTGGCTGTGGGCTCTGCTGGGCCCCCGAGGGCCCTGGTGCTGTGGCGGGGCAGGCTCTCCAGATCCAGATCCCAGTGTGCGGCAGCGGGTGCCGTGCCAGGGCCGGTCAGCCGAGCCTCACGTGACCTGTGCCTCTGACGAGGTCCTACCAGACACACACGCACCTATGTATATGTTTATATATATATATATATATATGTATATATATATAAAAGATTATTTAACAGTTAAATACATTCCGTCGCGAGTCACTCGGGACAGACGCTGGCCCGACGCGCGCAGGGCTGGCCGGGCGCGCGGGCTGCGGCTCTCAGTCACAGAGCGTGGGCGCGGGGCTCGCCGTGGGTGGTGCTCCTGGCGAGCGGCGGGGCGCTCTGCGGGCGGGCGCCTCACTGCGCAGGCACCTCGTACTTGAAGATGACGCTGAAGAGCCGGCCGCCCAGGCGCTCGGCCAGCCAGGCGTTCTTCACCACGGCCAGCTTCAGGCTCTCGCAGCGCAGCGCCGCGTGGTAGTTGGTGTGAACCGCTCGGCCCATGCCCTCGATGACCACCAGGTCGGCCCCGCGCTCCCGCACCAGCACGGCCAGCCCCTGGTCCAGGCGGCTTTGAGGGGAAGCAGCAGCATTAGTGAGAGGCGGCACGTGGGAAACGCGTGCGGGTGGCGCTTCTCTAGGAGGCGGTGGCCGGCAGGGACATGGGGGGAGGAGGGGCTCCGAGCTCCGCTCGCGGCTAATGGGGCCTGTCTGCCAGGGTCAGCTTCCTGGCAGCTGCCTTGACCCCCAAGGCCTGGGTGGGCTGCCCGGGCGCTCCTGTGGTCACCCCAGCTCCTTCCCAGAGAAGCCTACATCCTCATCCAGTTGCCAGTCATGTGAGAGGCACTGAGCGGAGCCCCACAGGTGCCAGCCTCTAGGCCCCTAGGCCGGGTGGCTTTCCGGGGTCACACACCGCCCCCCCTCGGCCTCCCCGGCCGTGGCGGTGCCGGTTACCTGAGGTCGAGGCACGGGGAGCTGGAGCCCGTCTGCACCAGCAGCAGCTTCTCTTCCTGGAGTGCAGAGCTGCAGAGCACAGGGGGTCAGCACCGGGAGCCCCCTCGGCGACTCCCACGCCCGCGGGTGGGCCCGCCCCGCCCCGCCCCGCCCCGCCCCGCCCCCAACAGGCTGCACATGGCAAGCACCTACTGGACAATGGGGTCCATGGCCGCGATGCGCTCGGCCACAATGAGGGACTCGCCATAGGTGACGTCATTCAGGGCGGGGCCGGAGTTGCATGCCAGGATGACCTGCGGGGACGCGGCCTTTAGCTCTGTGGCTCTGGCCCGGCGTGGACCAGCCCCAATGCGCCCGGCCAGCCCTGGGCAGGTCCCCGATAGCCAGCGGCTGAGGGGCGGGGCTCTCAGCAGCCTGGTCGCTCTGTGGCCTCTGGGAGGGAGCAGAGCCCGGGACAGTGAGCTCGGCGTGCCCTCCAACTCCTCCCAACTCTGCCCACCCCATGGGACAGGTGACGCCCGTCCCCAGGCCCCAGTGAATGGCTTTCCAGAAGGCTGGGTCAGCCCTAGTCTACGGAACTTAGGCCCTGGACTGGAGCTGTGCCACCACAGGTCCAGATCCTTACCCAGCCGAGCCCACACCTACCTGCAGTGACAGCCGCAGGGGCCCTCAGCGGGGCTCGCCCCACCGAGTGGAGGTGCCCGGGGGAAGGGTCCCACCCACACAGCCTGCACACTCACCTCCGTGCCTCTAAAGAGTAGCTCCCTGACAAAGGGGAAGACTCCCAAAATGATGTCTATTCCACTGTTATCTGCGAAAATTAAGGCACATTTATGAGGGGGCCCCTGTAAAACAAAACCAGGACGTTCAGTTGGGAACAGGTGCATCCAAACATTTCACACACCACCACTCCACGCCCCTGCAGGGCCGGGCCGGGGCTCTCGGGTTCCCAGGACACGCAGGCACTGACACGGGCAGTCGCGGGGCCCTATGCTGCTTGTCCCTCTGGGCTGCTAAAAAAAGTCCCAGAGGGCTTTGGTGCAGAGGCCAGCTGACCTGGCTAGGGGTCACTGCGGGCCAAGCAGGGAACAGGGACGTTGTATTTTCTCTGCAGTGTTGGGCCTCACACACGTGCTGGCCAAGCCCTCTACTGTGCCTCCCAGCTCAGGGGCAACTTCTGCCATCAGCTCTACGAGACAAGGCTGTGTGCTCTGACCGCATCCGGGGACATCCGGGGCAGTTCCACCCGTCTCCCGTGGACTGATGACCCCCAGCCTGGCCTTGGCGCTGGCATCTGGGCCCATCTCCCCAGGACAGAGGCGGGAGCAGCCCCACACACCTTTAGTCTCTGCAGCCACTCGCTGTAGGAATCCACCAGCCAGGGCCGTTCTGTGGAAACAGTAACCCAAATAAATGAGTGCGAGGGTGCCCGTTCCGGCGGCTCCTCTCTCCAGGGCGGGACCTCTTGACACCCAGGGTCACAGAGAGCCCGGTGCTGAGGGGGCGTGCCCCCACCCGGCCACTGCCCACGGGCCACCCAGCCACATGCTGAAAATCAGCATGTGTGTACCTTGTAACTTCCTCTTGGCTTCTTCAAACCCAAATCTGGGGTCAGACTCCAGGACACTATGGAGAAAAGAACGAAGTTCCATTCCCACCGGCCAGCGCCTGCCGTGCCACGCGGCCGAGCTTGGTGGGGAGGAGCCTCTCAGGAAACGGTCCTCCGTGTGCGTCTGAAACACCCCCCGGGACAGGCCTGTGACCCCGGCAGAGGCTGGGGCCGGGGGGCGTGCCGTTTCCCTGTGGCCACCCGGTGGGGCGAGGGCCGGGAATGCCACTTCTCCAGCACAAACACGGCTTCCTCTGAAGCTGCCCGCCACGAGGAGCCCGGGGGAGGTGCCGAGGCGGCCGACACACAGGCACTGAGCCACTCTGCACAGCACCTTTCTCGCGATGGGCATGAGCCGTCGCGGCCCCATGTGTGTGACTGCCGCAAACGTCCCCGCCAACGTCAAGTCCGTAGCCCACGCCCCCCTGCGACCCTCCCTCTCAGGGAGGTGCGCCTGGCCTCAGGCAGGGCCGGAGCAGCACGGGCACCCTGCAGTCCTGTCTGCCGTCCCGGCCGCTGCAGCTGGGCCAGGCCAGACAGCCTGTCGGGGGACGGACACTCATGTGCTCCGGATCAAAGGAAGGGGCTGGGCCAGGGGGGCCCTGGACACCTACTCAGACACGGCCTTGGCTCCCCAGTCGAAGACGTTCCCAGCCAGGAGTCCCTTCACCAGGGCCAGCTGCCGCTCCTCCCAGCCCAGCGCGTCCAGTGAGCGCGTCACGCTCTGAAAGCACTTCAGTGCCAGGCCGTTTTCTTGCTGCTTCACCTGCAGAGAAGCCAGCCCTCCATGACAGCCAGGTCAAGACCTAAGCTGAGGACCCAAGGGTGCTCGCTGAGGGGGACGCACAAGCCTAAAGTGCCATCTGACACAAGGCACACCTGGGTGGGGCGGGGAGGGGGCCAGGTGTGGGAAGTGGCAGGAGCCGGGGTCCCCCAGGCAGCGGGGCAGGGGCAGGCGGGGGAGCAGTGAGGCTCTGGCCTGGGTGCAGGAGTCAGAGCGGCCATCTCCTCACAGGGTGCGTGCCTGGGGCACGCGGTCCCACCCGGTCCATGGGCTCCCTCCCTCAGACAGGCGGCCGCGCCTCTGGTGGCCCTCACACATCCCCACCCCCCCTGGCCCCCGCAGCCACTTGGCTGCGCACAGGATCTGAGGGGGCTGACGTGCAGGCCTGGCTAATGTGTCTGACTGAGCCCTGTGGCCAGTACGAGCTCACGGCCATGACAGGACCCGAGAGCCCGGTCTCAGGGCAGAACACGCTTGCCGCTCTGTCCCCACCTGGCCTTCGCTGATGGAGACCTGGAGAGGGCCTGCCGCGGCTGCGGGCTCACCTTGGAGTAGGGGTCCGGGAAGCTGAACTCGTTCAGACAGTGCTCCCTGGTGTCCAGCAGGCTGCGCACAGTCAGTGTCCCGTAAGCACTGGGGGTGGAACCGGGACAGAGCGGGGCTGAGCGGGGCACTCCCCCACCGCGAGGCCAGGGGGAGCCCCACAGAGGTGTCCTGGGGTGCTGGCCGGGCACACGGCACTCACAAGGGCTGCTGCCGCAGCGTCTGCAGCTTGCTCCAGTACTTCTGCCGGAACTTCTCCGCCCTCTCCACCGCGTCCACAGACTCGGGCTGGCTGGCTACAGCTCGCTTCACCACCTACCACACAGCCGGGCGGTCAGGGGCTCCCAGGCCCACCCTGGGCACGTTCCCTACAGGCCCCCACGGCCGGGCTGCCCCCCCCCCCGCCGGCAGGACAGCAGGCTCTGTGGAAGCACTGGTGGCACTGGTGACAAGGCCATCTGCCTAGTGTTTCACTGTGGGTAGGGCCTGTCCTGCGCCATTCTCCCGTGTCTACTGTGCGAGACGGAGGCGGGCTCTCCCCTGCGCCCTCCTGCCAACTGTGAGGTCCGAGGCTCACACGTGAGCTGCTCAAGGGCCAGGGCAGAGACCAGCAGAAGCGGGAGCTCCTACCACAGCGCCAGAGCACAGCGGGGCCATGCCTCCAGCCACAGCCCAAGAGCTAGGCCCAGCGTTACCACCAATGTTGGCTACGGAGAGGTGGGGAAACACTCCGCCCCATCTCCTGGGCCTCACCCCAACAAGGCCATGACCTGGGGGTTGGACAGAGCAGACTCGCCCCCAGCAGAGGCGGACGCAGTCGGTGTGAACAGACACCTGGGAAGGGGTGTGTCTGAGGACAGTGGGTCGTGGCTGGAGGTGGGCCTTAAAAAGGGTGGTGGGCTGGCTTGAAGGGGGTCTTAGACGCTTTTGCCCTGGCCCTTCCCTGCCTCTCCCTCTGTGCTTCCTGGCAATAAATCTTCCTTTTTGTTCCTGCCAGATACTCCGTCACAGTGCGAAGCCGCTGCATCCTGTTTCCGGAAGCAGGGACACAGTGGGGTGGCTGGGTCCCCCAAGGCCCGCCGGCTGGGCAGGAGGCTCAGCAGAAGCAGGCCGGCGGCTGCCGAGCACAACTTTGTCTGCAGCAGCTGTGGCTTTGAGATGCCCAGCCGCGGGCGGGCAGCGGAGCCTAGAGGAGCGGACTGGCCAGCATCCAGGCCCCCGCCCCACTCCGGCTTTTCTGCTGTGCAGCTGGGAGCTGCCTTGTGCCCAAGAGCAGAATCGCCCTTCCTGGACTTAAACCCAGCTTGCGTGGCTTTGGAAAACCCCTCCCTGCCTTCCACCTTGTCTTCACCCTGCGACTCCTCAGAGGGCTGGAGCCAGCTGCTTCTGGGACTGGGCACCTGGAGCCCTGGGTGCCCACACAGGTTCCCCCTGGGCCCAGACCCTCACCCCATCCAGGGCTTCCTCAAAGCAGGTCAGCCAGTACTTGCGGGCCAGGGCGTCGTCAGTGAGGTCCACGGTGTCGGGCACATAGGAGGACGGGTCCTGAAGGAGGGGAAGGCTGACCAGGGGCCTCTCCAGGCGGTCCATCTCCAGCAGGTCGAACTGGGAAGCCAAGGAGTAGCAACCGTCTGCTTTCAGAAAGAACTGACCAGGGCTGGGAAGGTGGCTCAGTGGTAGAGCGCTTGCCTCGAATGCATGAGGCCTGGGTTTGATTTCTCTGCACCACGTAAGCGGAAAAAGCCAAAAGTGGGGCTGAGGCTCAAGTGGCAGAGTGTTAGTCTACAGCTGAAGAGCTGACGGACAGCGCCCAGCCCAGAGTTCAGGCCCCACAACAACAACAACAAAAAAGACAGAAAGAACTGACAGCTGTAAGCTTTGCGCTCTACAGGGGCAGGTGACAGTCCCCTTCGTCTCTACGCACAACCCTCGACTCGCCTTCCTAGAACCGCGTGGACACTCCTTGGACTTGTCGTCTGGCCTGGCGGGGGTGGGTCTACACCTCAAGGTTTCCAATCTGTCCCGCCAGCGCGCCACGTTGCCGTCCCTTAGCACCACCCCACTTCCGCAGCACCGAGGACTCCTCAGTGACCCCACTGTCCCCGTGTCCCCTCACTCCACCTCCTCCTGACCCAGTGTCCCCGTGTCCCCTCACTCCACCTCCTCCTGACCCAGTGTCCCCGTGTCCCCTCACGCCATCTCCTCCTGACCCAGTGTCCCCCCGTGTCCCCTCACTCCATCTCCTCCTGACCCAGTGTCCCCTCACTCCATCTCCTCCTGACCCAGTGTCCCCGTGTCCCCTCACTCCATCTCCTCCTGACCCAGTGTCCCCCCGTGTCCCCTCACTCCATCTCCTCCTGACCCAGTGTCCCCCCGTGTCCCCTCACTCCACCTCCTCCTGACCCAGTGTCCCCCCGTGTCCCCTCACTCCATCTCCTCCTGACCCAGTGTCCCCATGTCCCCTCACTCCATCTCCTCCTGACCCAGTGTCCCCGTGTCCCCTCACTCCACCTCCTCCTGACCCAGTGTCCCCTCACTCCATCTCCTCCTGACCCACTGTCCCCGTGTCCCCTCACGCCACCTCCTCCTGACCCAGTGTCCCCCCGTGTCCCCTCACTCCACCTCCTCCTGACCCAGTGTCCCCATGTCCCCTCACTCCATCTCCTCCTGACCCACTGTCCCCGTGTCCCCTCACTCTGCCTCCTCCTGACCCAGTGTCCCCGTGTCCCCTCACATCATCTCCTCCTGACCCAGTGTCCCCATGTTCCCTCACGCCATCTCCTCCTGAGCCAGTGTCCCCCCATGTCCCCTCACTCCATCTCCTCCTGACCCACTGTCCCCGAGTCCCCTCACTCCATCGCCTCCTGACCCAGTGTCCCCGTGTCCCTCACTCCATCTCCTCCTGACCCAGTGTCCCCGTGTCCCCACGCCACCTCCTCCCGACACGCAGTCTCCTGGGCTGCCTGTCTCGGGGTGCCGTCCCTCAGTCTCGTTGGGCAGTGCCCTGGCTCCACATCCATCCTTCCACAAAGGGCTGCCAGACTGCCCAGCACATACCGGCCCTCAGCTCACTTAGCTGCGTCCATGGCCATCTGTACGCCCCAGTCACTGGCAGCGAGCACGTGAGCATGTCAGAAGTGAGCACCCGCACTGGAGTGCAGGTGTCCTGGTCCAGAGGAACCATCAAAAGGACACAGCAAGCCGGGCGCTGATGGCTCACGCCTGTCATCCTAACTACTCAGGAGACTGAGATCTGAGGATCACAGTTCAAAGCCAGCTAGGGCAAAAAAGTCCATGAGACTCCAATTAACCACTAGAAAACCGGAAGTGGCGCTGTGGCTCAAGCGGTAGAGCGCTCGCCTTGAGCTGAAGAGCTGAGGGACAGCGCCCAGGCCCAGAGCTCAAGCCTCATGACCCCCGCCCCCCCCCCCACACACAAAGGGACACAGCCCAGCCCAAAGTGACCTCTACCAGGGACAACCTTGCCTTGCCCTTGGCAACTATCAGGGACATCATACACCTGGACCCAGGCTCCCCTTTACCAGGGTGTGTGGGCCTGTACTGAGGGGCAGAGCAAGGCCGCCTGGACAGTGAGACCGGAAGGACGAGACACCTGCCCCAGATGGCAGGGAATGAACCAACTGGGGAAAGGGGTGCAGAGGCTGCCACCAGTTTCCTAGCTTTCCTCCTGCTTGGCACAAGTGGCCTTCAGTGCCACCCAGTCTTCCTGGCAAAAGGAAGCTTCAAGAAACTTTGGTTCTGGCTCTTCTGGAAGCAACCACCCCAAAAATGTCAGACATGTGCCCATCTGTCAGCAGGACACATCACCAGCCCAAGAGCAGGGCATCAGCCGGGCTCCTGGCGCTCCTGGGAAGTCCTTGTGCCCACCTCGCTTACTTTGGGGCAGGCATCGCAGTGCACTCCATGAATGAGGCGCTCGGGCAGAGACCCTGAGCACAGTCTCCACCTGTACCCAGCCCAGAAAGGATATATGTGCAACACACATGGGCCGCCCGAGCACCAGGAGGCCTGCCCTCACCCCAACCAGGAAGAGAAGACGTGCCTCTGCATCCTGAGATAGCGTGTCTTCTAGGAGAGCCTTGGACCTGCGTGTCCTGGGATGGCCTTGGACCTGTGTGTCCTGGGATAGCCTTGGACCTGTGTGTCCTGGCATGGCCTAGGATCTGTGTGTCCTGGGATAGCCTTGGACCTGCGTGTCCTGGGATGGCCTTGGACCTGTGTGTCCTGGCATGGCCTAGGATCTGCGTGTCCTGGGATAGCCTTGGACCTGTCTGTCCTGGGATGGCCTTGGACCTGTCTGTCCTGGGATAGCCTTGGGCCTGCGTGTCCTGGGATGGCCTTGGACCTGTGTGTCCTGGCATGGCCTAGGATCTGCGTGTCCTGGGATAGCCTTGGACCTGTGTGTCCTGGGATAGCCTGGTACCTATGCGTGCTGTTCGGCCACCCTGGCCTTTACAAGGCCTGTCCAATGTGTACAGTGAGTACAGAAGTCACGTGCCAACCCCAGCACATCACCAGGGAAGCTCAGAGCCTGCGGGGTGACAAGCCCTGCCAAGCAGATCCCTGGCTGGCGGGGGGGGGGGGGGGGGGCCCTCAGCAGGCCTCACACAGGTGCAACGTGCTCAGCTCACCTCCCGCCAGAGCACAAGCCCAGACACAAAGGGCCTCGTCCACACGGGGAACAACAGACTTCCTGAAGTACAGGACGGAACAGGGACGAAGGGCAGGTGCCCAGCGCTGTGCAGGCAGTGCTGGGAGCCCGGGCCCCGCCTTGGGGAGAGGCCCTGGCTCTGGGAAGCCAGCCCCGGCGCTCCCTGGGGTGCAGACAGGCGAGGGGTCGCGGCCGCAGGGGCGGGCGGCGGCTACTCACCATGCCGCTCCTGGTCCGCTGCGCCAGGCAGAGCTCGGGCGCCGTGCTCATCAGCCCCGAGCTGCCTGCGTAGTTCTCGCCCCAGCTGTACTGGTTAGGATCTGGAAAAACGAGAAGCCGTCACCGTGTCAGCCTGGCCCTTGATTCAAAAGGGGAAAGTGGGGGAGGAAAAGGGATAAAATCACTTATTAAATACTAGAAATACCCATTCTTGAGGCGTGCTGAGGCCTGCCGCTCCCGCCCCCCCCCGGCCCGGCTCCCCGGACAGCCGCGAGCGCAGGCCCAGCCTACGTGACTGCCACCGCTCAGAGGCGCGCGCGCGCACGGCCACACTCTACTTACTGTCCTGCTCGGCTCCTTTTAAAAATGCCCCGATGGCGCCCAGGTAGCCCTCGTGTCTCAGGAACAGCGCCTGAACTTCTCCCTGCCACAGCCAAGCCCACAAGCAGCAATCAGTGTCTGGTCAGCACTGTTCTACACCAGCCGCGCCTGAGGCCCCAACTTCTGCTCACAACTTCATGCCACCCGGGGACCGGAGGACCCAAGTGCCAGGGAGCAGCCCGTGGCCTCCGGGACGCAAGGGTGGTCCTGTGCGGAGACAGTGTCCTCCAGGAAGCCGCCCCACCAGCCGCCCTGGGCGATGCGCTCGTCAGTGACTAAGCCCTGGAGTGCCTGTGCCTGGCAGCAGTCTCACACTGCTGAATGGCAGAATGCCTGCAACTGGCTAGAGAGCAGGGCCAGGCCGGGTGGGCGGGTCTGGGTCTCCCGGGGGGCTGTCCGGGCCCCGGGGAGCCCAGCTGCAAGGGGTGGCGGATGTGGCCCCATCCCGGTGCCTCCAGTGTCTCCGTGCCCCGTGGCCAGCTACAGCCCTGGTCAGCACGCCGGTCCTCCTGGATGGTCAGCGGGCGGTCACCTTGGAGAAGAAGTTGATGCTGTAGGTGATGGTGCGCATGGTCGCAGGGTGGCCACGGATGAAGAAGCCCCCGAAGTACACCCTGTCCAGGCCATGGAGCGTGGCGTGGAGGCAGGCGAGCTGCCCGATGTCGTTGCTGATCATGTGCAGCAGGCTCTTGGCCATGTCCTCTTTGGAGAACTCTGAGGAGCAGGAAAACAGAGCGGGCGTGAGGGGGCGATGTCAGACAGGTTATGCGCGTGTGACATGGGACCGGGCTCTGCTGCACCAGGCTTTGTTTTCAAGGAGGAAAATCCCACCCAGCCCGCTTCTCCTGACTCGCACTTCCTTGGGAACGTGTTAATGTTCCGGGAGCGCTGGCCAGGCCTGCGGCGAGCGGGAGCCGTGGGCGCGCGCCGCTCTGCAAGCCCAGTCTCTCCACCCCGGTGGCAGCGGCCAGGCAGGTACCTCTGTCAGCCGTGGCCGACTTCCCAAAGCTGCTGGCGATGAGGTTGCCACTCAGCCCCAGGGTCTGGTGGGCGCCGCCGTAGATGTCTTGCACCAGCATGTCCACGTTGGCGTGCTGGCCTTTGGAGGCCAGGTGCAGCAGCTCATCAAACTTCTGCAGGGGCAAAGCGGGGTGGTGACGGCCCCGCAGCTGGCGGGGTCCATGCTACCCTGGAAACCAACTTGCTAAAGGAACACAAAAAGCTCCCCTCAGCACCCCGGATCAGAGGCAAAGGAAAATCGGAGGCCACAGACCACCTCACTGGTTCTGCTCTGGCAATCTACACCGCCCCCCAAACCCTCCAGCTCAGCTGGGGAGTCCGGAGCCCATACGGTGTCAGGACGACAGGCCCTTTACAGCCTTCCAGCCACAGACCTTCCTGCAAAGGGGCAGGAAGCGGAGGTCTCCACAGGCCAGCATACCTTTGTTTTGGTGAGCAGAGCCCCAAGGCCCCAGAAGGTGCCGCCTCCGATGGAGCTCCCGCCAACCCATTCAAACCGGTCCTCTGTCTCCACCTGGGACAGAGCGAGGGTGGATAAGTCAGCCACAAAGGCCACCTCGGCCAGGGCTGTTCCCGTCCACTCCCGAGAGCAGCTACAGGGGTGTGGCCACAACACCGGCAGCAGGGCCTGCTCACCCCTCTGCCATCGGCTCCGTGAGCCTGGGCACCGCCTCTGTGACACGTGTCAGGTTTGGCCCTGTGCCCAGCACTGGCTCCAACATAGGGGACAACGAGTGGCCACTGAGTCACTGGCTCAGAGTTCTGAGAAGTTGAGACCCACCTTCACGATGGAGACTCCAGAGCCAATGTTGACCAGAAGGTACGGGAAGATGTTGGGGTGATTTGTCTGGAACCGGAACTCGGGGTTGGAGTCTTTCTGATACATGAAGGCCTCGTGTGGGATGTTCTTCAACACGAAGTTGCAGCCCTTTATCAAGCAGGTCATCACGTCTTCCTTGTCCACTCTGGAAAGAAAGAGCCGGCCACGTGGAGCAGTCCCAGCCCAGAGGGCACTAACTGTGGTGTGCTTGCCAGGCCACGGCACAGAGCTGCTCGGCTGTGCCCTGAGCTCCAACCCGGAGACGCTGCCAAGCTTCAGCTTCTCAGTCTGACAGACAGATCTGCTTTCCAGCGTCCACGCGTAAAGGCAGGAACTGCAACAGGGAGCCCAGCTGCCCAGGGCCACACCACACCCATCGGAGCCACCAGGGGGCTGGGGCTCTTCTCCTGGGACCCCTCTCCACTTACTTGAGCTGCAGCTTCTCCTCAATGAGGTCCTTGAACTTGTATGCTCCACCTCCTGTTGCCTGGATGACCTTCGTCTCGGTGTTGACCAGGTGGTCTTTGATGAAGTCCAGGCAGGCTTCGATGTAGGTGTTTTCAAACTTGATGAAATGCAGACGAGCTGTCACCTCTTCCTGAACCGAGATCTCATAGGGGGGCTCATGGTCTGGTTCTGTGTCCTGGAATTCAGCGGGGTGTTGAGAGGACAAGGCCAGGGGGTTCTGAGCACAGCGCTGCCATCTGCCCCAGGTGCCACAGCTCATCAATCACAAAGCATGCAGGTGGGGCCTAAGGCAGAGTCCTAGGAGAGGAGGGAGGGACCCAGGATACCCCGGGGCCTCCGGGAAGCCCTGCGGGAAAGACCTGCCCTAAGGAGCAGGAACTGGGGTGCTCCCACAGAGGGTTGGAAGGGAGACGAAGTGAGGACTCAGGGATGGGTATCAATATTACAATTTCCAGGAGGCCTTAACTCCATTTCCTGAATGGCACGCAAGAAAAATTTCTCTTCTTTTTCCATTTCCCCCTACTTCAACTCGTTATATTAAAATAAAATCCTTGCTAAAGCTTTAAAAGTAAAGAAAACAAACTTCCAGAACAGCCAAGCTGACGTATGTGGGCAGCAGAGAGGCATGGTGGCTCACCTTCCCTGAGTGGTCGAAAGACCGCACCTTGGCCACTTTGTGCTGCACCGTTGAATAGTACGCCAGCTTGGTCAAGGACCCACCTACAAGAGGAAGACAGACCGCGCAAAAATCAGAACCAAGATGGAGGAGGCCTGGAAACTGTCCTCCTCAAGCTCTCTGGGGAATGCCAGGGCTGTAGGAACAGCCTTACCCGGGGGACTGTGACCTCCATGGACAAGGCATTCGGTGCTATGTGAACTTAAAACCCGACTGGTACCAGACAGAGGACGGGGACAGGGAACCACCGAGAACAGCGATCCCAGTAGTGTGTGGTCTCTGACGAAGAATTCAAAGATTCCTTTCTGTACACTCTGATCACTAACAGAGGAACAGTGCCATCCGGCATCCGGTGCACTCGACTGTCATTTAAGAAAATTCCATTTCACGTTCTGATCTTGATAGTGGCCCAAGGAAATGAGTTGATGCACCCAGGTTTTCACTTGAACAAGCTGGCTTCCCGTCGGCATAAGGAACACACACCACATCTCCTCATGGCTGGTGGGTGGTTTTCAATATCTAAGGCAGGGACCAGGGCCAGAAAGAACCTCCCGGCTCTTGGGTGCTCGAGTTCAAGTTAGCCCAAGCCCCACAAATGTCCAAAGGAAGTCAGACAGAGGCTTCCAGGCACCAGCCTCTCAATGTCACAGGGGCCCCATGGCCCCGGGGGTATTACACCTAAGTGGATGCTGAGCTCCCAGAAAAGCAAGAAGCCTTTGTTCACCTTAGACATACTTCAGAGAAGATAGTCCCAAAAAGGCACTGCCAAAGACAAGCCACAGCTTGTCGACCCTCCTGAGCAAAGAAAAGGTACAACTGTGTTCAAGGGTTTGAAGGCCCTCGACCGACAAGCAGGAGAAAAAAAAAACCAGAAAGCTCAGCAATACAGAATGACTTCTATAAACGGCTTTTCCTACAGGGCCGGCCAGGATCGTGGTAAGGAAAGAACCCTCTCACCAGGCAAGTGAGAAGGCTACAGTTATTTCTAAATGGTTGCACTGTGCGAAGGTATCACGGGAATATGTGAGAGCAAATACTCGGGTCTGCACACAGATGTGGAAACACCAAAGGTATCCGAAGGCCAAAGTCCTCCTAGTTAGCAAGTTAAAGCCCTCTTCTGAGTGCCAGGGCTGCCAGTCCTGCTGCCAGTCCTGCCTGGTCAGGCTGTGGACCAGCCCATGTCCCGTTAGTGAACATGTCACAGACTTAAGCTCATTCCCTGGCTGTCCTAAGCCCCTGAGCTCTCCTCCCTACCCCCATCCTGGCCCGGCCCCAGAGCAATGCCAAACGCTTCCTGTCCAATCCCCAATCGCCCCCCCCCCACATACACACACTGCACAGGCATAAAGATGGGTTTTAGGAGGCTCCAGAATTACTACAAAGTCCCAAGTCCCAGAATCTGTGTTTTTGGTGTTAAATTTAACCCACACCCCAAATAGGACACCCTGGCATGTGCCTGCATGCACAGTGCTCTGCCCTGAGAAGCCCACCAAGGTAAGGCCGTAGGTACCTACTCCTCCCCCCAGAGGTAGCAGAAAGGGCCGAGGTGCTGGTCCAGTGAGCACGGTGAAGCTGGCAGAAGACAGGCCCTGCACACCCTGGTACAGCCTTCTGTGCCCTGAGGCTGGCACCAATCTAGTGATTACGGGCAAGTCCTGCTAAGTGCAGTGGCCCGAGGGCCTGGGCACTCACACTCCTGTTTGTCAGGCCCCGGGCCGCTCTCCCACCACCTGTCTGGCTCCTTTCAGCTTTGGGCACCAGGCAAGGGCGGGACAACCTGGGGCCCTTTCCTGCCTCACTGCCCCCAGAAATCCAGTCAGGTCACAACCACCGGCATGTTCTGATAAACAAGTCGTCCCTGGGTGCTTCCAGCTTCCAAAGCAGCGCAGCAGCCAGTGCAGCTGACCTGAGGTCGCTATCTGGAAGCGCAGAAGCGCGGAGTGGCCAAGGGCGCGGGCAGTTGTGGTTTCTTGGACCCACAGCCCTGGGTGAGGGAAGAGGAATGGGAGAAGCCTGTGTCTAAGCAGGCTGCTGACAGCACACAGGCTTCGAGGGGGCCGGGGTGGGGCCCCCCAAACAGGAGATGGGGCCCCCACAAAGGAGATGGGGCCCTCCAAGTGGGAGATGGGACCCCAAGCAGTAGATGGGGCCTCCCCCAAGAAGGAGATGGGGCTGTCCAAGTGGGAGATGGGACCCCCAAGCAATAGATTGGACCCCCAAGCAGGAGATGGGGCCCCAAGCAGGAGATGGGACCCCAAGCAGGAGATGAGACCCCCAAGCAGGAGATGGGACCCCAAGCAGGAGATGGACCCCCAAGTGGATGGGACCCCAAGCAGGAGATGGACCTCCAAGCTAAAGGGTGGTTGGGCTCCCATCCAGACGGCGCCACTTCCTAACAGGGGCCTGGACAAGCTCGGGCCCCTTCCGGTGCCTCAGTGTCCCGGGAGTCCACGGGAGGGGCGTGGCCAGGGCGCGGGCGCCCAGGGTCCCCAGAACCTGCCGGCCGCCCCGAGCCCGGGCGGCGCGCCCAGCTGTCAACCGCCGGGGCAGAGTGGTCTCCGAACCGCGGAAGACCCCGGGACCTTGCAGCGGGACCCGCACCGCGGCTCACCGCACCGGACCCGCCACACCGGGACCCGCCACACCGAGACCCGCACCGCGGCCCACCGCACCGGACCCGCCACACCGGGACCCGCACCGCGGCCCACCGCACCGGACCCGCCTCACCGCGGCCCACCGCACCGGACCCGCCTCACCGGGACCCGCACCGCGGCCCACCGCACCGGACCCGCCACACCGGGACCCGCCACACCGGGACCCGCACCAGACCGCATCACCGCGGCCCACCGCCCCGGGACCCGCCCCGGACCCGCCACACCGGGACCCGCCACACCGGGACCCGCACCAGACCCGCATCACCGCGGCCCACCGCCCCGGGACCCGCCCCGGACCCGCCACACCGGGCCGGCACCGGACCCGCCGCCCCGGACCGCACCAGGGCCGCCGCCGCGCCGACTACGAGCCCCGGCGTGCCCCGGTCCGGCCCCCGGGAGCCGCAGCCCCGCCGCCGCCGGGCCGGGCCGCCGGGCCGCGGACTACAAGTCCCGGCGAGGCCGTGCGCGGCCCGCGCCCCGCCCGTCGTCCTTCCCGCCGCGCCCGCCTCGCCGCCGCGCCGGCCCGCGGCCCCCGGCCCCCGGCCACCTATGTCGATGGCGAAGCGCTTGGCGTTCTCCAGGTTGCGGAAGATCTCGTCCGGCGGCAGCGTGATGCTCTTGTCCAGGCTGTCCCCGCTGCTCCCGCCGCCGCTCGCCCCGCACTCCGCCATCTTGGAAGTGCCCGGCGCCTCGTCGGCCATGGAGATCTATGCGCATAGATTTGACTGCTAACCGCCGCGCGCATGCATTATGCTAATGAGCCCGGCCCCGCCCAGGCCCCGCCCCGGGAGGGCGGGGCGGCCCGGGCGCCGGTCCCAGGGGTCCTCCCGAGGCCCGGCCTGCACCCGGGGATGGTTGGGGCTTACCCCAGCCGGCCAGGTGTTAACTGGGAGTGTTCTGGGCCCGCGCAGCCGCGCGCTGGTCGGATGGGAACTTGGCCCTGCGTGCGGCTGCAATGTCCCCTGACCTTCGCGAGGGTGACCCGCCCTCTGCCCCCCCCCACATGTGACCTTCGGTGCTGACAGTCCTGTGCACTCCGTGGAAGCCGAGGTCCCCCTCCCCGGCCTCCTGTGTCCGGGACCAGCAGCAGAGGAAGCTGTGCACGCTGACCGGCGTAGGGAGAAGGAAGCAGAGGCCGCCTAATGCAAGGCAGGGTTTCTGCACGACCCCGGGGGGGGGGGGGGCAAGGCTTGGGGTGAGTAGAGGAAGGCCTGTCCTCGTGGAGGCCCTGGATGCTTTGGGAAGGAACTGAGGGGGGGGGTCAGCACTTGCCTCTGGTGGTCCTGGACAGGTCACTTAAGAGTCTCCTGTCCTCAGCCTCTGTCTGCAAGTTGAGAGTATCACTGTCAGCTGAGCGGGCTCCTGGGAGCGCAGTACTGCCCGGGAGCTCAGGGACCTGGCACGGCTTCCGTGGAGACAGCCAAACAGGTGCTTCCTTCCCAAGGGTGTGTGCTTGCAGGGGAGGGAACCTGCCCCGGGGCAGGCAGGTCTGCTCCCTGGAGCAGAAGGCACCTGGCACTGAGCTGTGCCCTGCCTTCTCTCCATACCCAGAGCCAACTCCCACTCACTCAAATGCTGCTGCTGTGCAATAAACATGTGGGCTGGATCTGCTCACCAGAGACCCCAAGAGGCCACTGGTAGGCCCTGGGCTGGAGGAGTACTCTGAAGAGAGGGGAGGGGGGAAATGCTGGGCGAGGAAGAAACCGGGGTAGGGCCTGGTCCACCTCTGTGACTTGTCCTTCAGAAAATGTGCAGCCATACCCAGCTCCTTCCTACCCCGTGCCCCGTGGATTTCACCTGGGGAGAGACTGTGCCTGGGAGCTGTGGGTCTTGGTTCTTACAGACGTGGCCCACAGGTTTTAGCTTGCCTAAAAATAGGTGTCCTTTCTGAAGCCAAGGATAGCCCCTGGCAAGGTTCATGGCTGGCATTCTGTGGATTAGCACTGACCAAAGCTGGCCAGCCTGGCTTAGTCCAGCAGGTGCCCGGGGGCACCTTGAGGTCACTGTGGTGGGGCAGGAGGAGGGCAGGGAGAGAAGTCTTTTCAAGCTCTCCTTCTGTGTGGCCCAGCTACATCCTTTTTTGTGGAAAGAGGAGATGCACTGTGCCCTTGCCTCCCTCTCGGTAAAGGTAAAGGTCACCTTGCCAGCCCCTCCGAGTCCCCAGTAGGAACCAGTCATCTCCAGTGTGTAGAAAGCGAGAGGCCTCTCTCCGCCCTGCCTTTCCCGCCTCCCTGCTTCCTCCTCAGCCCTTCAAGCAGGGGCACCCCTCCTGGGCCCGTGGGCCCCTGCAGACCCACCCCGTGGCTGCCAAGGACCGACGGACAGACGCAAGGCACACACAGCGGATGTCTTGACAGCTTTTATTAGAAGCCCTTGTGCAGAGCGGTCGGTGGGCTCCCCACGCGATGAAGCGTTCGCCTGCCAAGTCCAGAGTCGTGCCCACACGCGCCCACCCACACGGCAGCGCAGCAGCACCCTGTAAGGATCATAGTGGAGACCCGCCCTTCCCAGACAGCCCAGCCCTGGCGGCCACGCGCTGAGTCCGTTCCTATGAGGACACACCAAGAGTCAGCCTTCACAAAAGGCAAGGCGCCCGCGGCCCTTCCCGCCTGCCCGGCGCGGGCCTGGCAGCCGCGGGCTCGGAGCAAGTCCTCCGCCGGCCGGGGCGCCGCGGGCGCGCCCGACCCTACGAACGTCATAGAACCCGGCGGCCCGGGACTTCGCAGAAGTCAACTGCTCAACCCCGCGGGGTCAGACACTCGGCCGCGGCCGGGCCCAGGGCGCCGGGCCCCGCGCCGCCGCCGCGCGCATTCTCTAAGAATGAGCTCCCCCGCCCGCCGGCCGGCCGGCCCGCGGGGCAGCCCCCCGGGGCGGGGCCGGACGCGCGGGGGGCCCCCCGGCCGGCGGGTCACCAGGGCCGCCAGAGGCCGCGGGCGGGCGGGCGCGGTGCGGCCGCGGCGGCCTTGGCGGAGGCGCGCGCGGGCGGCGGCGCGGCGCCCGGCGCCGGGGGCTCGCTGGCGGGCGCGGCGGGCGCGGCGGGGCGCTGGAAGTGGTAGAGCAGCTTCATCTGCGTGTCGCTGGCGGCGTGCAGCGTCAGGAACTGCACGGCCTCCTGCAGGCACCACGAGTAGCCCTCGCTGAAGTCCTGCTGCAGGCTCTTGGGGCCGGCGGCCGCGGCGAAAGCTGCGGGGAGACGGGGCTGCGTGAGCGGGCGGGGCGGCGGGGCGGCGTGCAGCCCGGGCGCGGGGCGCGGGGTAGGGGGGCGCGGGGCGGCGTGCAGCCTGAGCGCGGGGTAGGGGGGCGCGGGGAGACCGGGCTGCGTGAGCGGGCGGGGCGGCGGGGCGCGGGCGGCGTGCAGCCCGGGCGCGGGGTAGGAGGGCGCGGGGCGGCGTGCAGCCCGGGCGCGGGGCAGGGGGGCGCGGGGCGGCGTGCAGCCCGGGCGCGGGGCAGGGGGGCGCGGGGCGGCGTGCAGCCCGGGCGCGGGGCGCGGGGTAGGGGGGCGCGGGCGGCGTGGAACAGGGCGGTGCGAAGCCCGGCAGCGCGAGCAGGGCGCGGGGCGCGCGGCTCACCTTTGCTGTGCTTCAGGTAGCTGACAGCCATCTCCAGGATGTCCGCCTTCTCCAGCTTGGAGTTGGGCTGGTGCCGCGCGAACTCCTGCTCCAGAAGCAGCTTCAGCTGCTCGATGCTGCTGTTGATGCGATCCCGGCGCATCTTCTCCACCACCGGCTTCCGCAGCTGCGGGAGGGGGGGCGTCAGGCGGGCGGCGCGGGGGCCGGGGCCCGGGGGCCGCGCGTCGGGCGGGCGGGGACTTACTCGGTTCTTCTCCTTGGGGCTGAGCATCTCCACCGCCACGGTGCTGGGGGCCATGCCTGGCGCGGGCGGGCGGGCGGGCGGGCGGGCGCGGGGCGGAGCGGGCGGGCCGGCGTCCCGGGCTGGCGCAGCCGCGGCCCCGCGCGCCCGGCCCTTTATAGGCGCGGGCGGAGGCGCCGGCGCCTGGGGCCCGGGCGCCGCGGCCGTTCCCACACTCGGCGGCCAATGGCGGCGCGGGCCGCACAAAGGCGCCGGCCCATTAGCGCACGCTAAATTGCCTGTGAATTGGCGCGGGCACAATGGGCGCTCCCCGAGGAGCAGGTGGGCCGCGCGGCACAATGTCCGGGCTGTGGGAACGCGCTCGCCCTCATTAGCATCCCGGGGCCTGAAGCGGGGAGCCCCGGGCCTCAATATGCTGCCTTTTCCCAGGCCCGGGGAGGGGTGGGCCGGAAGGAGCGGCCCCTTCCTCTCCCCCCGCCCCCCCCCCCCGGGCCGCGCGGGGACTCCCCACTGCTGGCCGGCAGAGGCCAGGGCGCACAGAGGGGCTAGGATTAAGTGCAGTGGATTCCAGGAGTGGCGTGCGGTGGGGTGGCGTGGGGGCATCCCCCTCTTCCCGGCGGGGAATTTGCTGCCCCTGGGAAAGGGCGCCCGGGGACCCCCCCTCCTTCTCCTGGAAGAGGCAGTGGTACCCTGGCCCACAGCTGGAGGCTAGGATCTCTCTCTCAGGATCAGCCCTGTCGGCCTCTGGTGCCAGTTCCCTAGGCTGACCTGTGGCTGAGTGACCTCTCTGGAGCTGGGAAGGGAGCACCATGCCGGCTTGGGACATGCCCAGAAAGCCAGAGCCTGAGGGGTATGCAGCCCCCCCAGCCCCTGCACCTCCTCCCCAGAGGGGGTTTATGAGGCGGGGAATTTAGGCTGCCCCTCTGGAACCAGCAGGCAAAGTCCTTGCTTCCTCTCCCCATCTCTGGCCTAGAGCCCCCGTGGGTCTTCCAGAAGGCTCTGCGCGCCTGCCGGCGCCTGCGGGATTTACCTTCCTTCCAGAGGCACTGGGCCAGTGGGTGGGAGTGGCAGAGGTGAGGACTGGAGCCCACCTGGGTGATGTCTCGGCGGTGAACCGCCTCGACAGTTCCCCCAGCGTGGCACCCAGCCGGCTGAACTGGGGGCCGGTGGCTGCTTTGGGGACCAATACCACGGTGGGCCTCCAGAAGGATGCCTGGAGCATCTGCCTGGAACAGTCTCATTCTGACTCTCCATGGCCAGGGAGAGAGCCCAGAAGTCCCCCAGGCGCCAGAGGGGCGGAGTGGGACTTAGACTGGACCAGCCAAGTCCAAGCAGAAGGTGGGGGCGTCAGCCCTGGGAGCCAGAGGCTGGCACTGGGACATTTCAGCCCGGGTTTAGATCTGGAGCCCGGTTCCCTGCATGTCCAATGACAGCTGCATCTAGAGATAGCCCGGACCAGGGGCTGACGAGGAAATACTGAAATACGTTCCCACTTCTTGGCAGTGACCCACCGCCGTGAGGGCCTGTTGAATGAGCCTGGCTTCAGGAAGCCATTGGTTACCTGTGGATGGATGAGTCCAGGACAAGGGAAGGCTTTCTTTGGCCTATGTCAGGATGGCCCTCTACAGTCAGCTAGTTAATAGGGTAGATAGCCCTGCTCTCCTGCCTCCAGGACCCCCTTAGCACACCCCTCACCCTAAGCTAAAGGCTCCTCTCTGAGCATGTGGGGCCTACCGGGGGACTCCAGCCCTTGTTTGATGGAAAGGGCAGAAGACACTTCTAAGCCCAGAGGGCAGTGTCTAGGCAACGCCTATTTGTCCACCTCAGTCCTGAGCACTGGCACCAGCTGGCACCGTGGGGGAGGATGGGCAGGGCCTACAGGCTGCACAGGGAGACCCGGCAGTGGTCAGTAGAGCCACTCTGCAGCCACAGCGGGATTCATGCTAGGTGGCGGCCAGTCCGGTAGGTGAGCTCCCCGGGGGAGAGCTTGCAAAGGGCTGTGGCACCATCGCCCTGCCAGCCCCGGCCAGGGGCAAGCTAAGGACGAAGGCGCAGAAGCGATCCGGGCTGGGCTGGCTCTGGCCACGGCCAGCTGGGTCTAAGGGCACACGTGCCCTGACGGTTCTCTGGATGCTGACCGCAGGGACCGTGGCTGTGCCCGGATGTGTGTATGTGGGGCAATCGAGCCGCAGCATGGTGTTCCGGCCAGACCCGTTCCCCCAGGCCTGGCTGGGGCTTGCATCCTGCCCTTCTGGTCTCTTCCCAGAGCTCACTCCTGGGCCCGAAGGAGACACGTGCCAGAAGATGCAGTCCAGCCTCCACCCCACCCCAACTGCCCGCACCCTGTGGTGGGCCAGGGCGGCAGCCTGCCCGAGGGGAGGGTGGTGGGTGGGCCGTGGGGGAGGGGCCGCCCCTCCCCCTCCTCCTCCGTACCCCCTCCCAGAGCAGAGCAGCTTTGATCCAATTTTCAGTGGTGGGAAATATGAAATGAATGGTGTTAAATCCCAGCTGGATGAAAGGCTGGCTCTCTCCCCAAGTGCGGGCCAGATGGCAGCCCAGGCGGCCTCAAGGCACACGCCCGGCCTTTGTGGGCCATTTAACACTGTGAATGGGGCCAAAGTGTGGGAAACTCGCTGGGCTCCTGGCTCACACCAGCCCCTGTGGGGGGCGGGGGCGGGGAGGCTGAGGGGGGAGGATGGCCGCCCCAGGCTGGAAGTGGGGGCACTTGGGTCCTCAACCTCAACAGCAGCAGGAGGTGGCGGGGGGGGGGCTCTGAGGAGGGGGAGAGTTTGCCCTGTCCTTGCACCTCCTGGGGCCCTCACCTGTGGGTTCCAGAACTCTGGGGGGGGGCCTGTCACTGTTCCCCCATCCGGGTGTTACACTTTGCTGGCCGTGTGTGTGGGCTCCCCGCAGAGTGTGCTTGTCTGGCATGGGTCTGCCTGAATTTGCGGAGTTAGGACTGCCCCTCCCAGGCTGACGGCAGAGCCCAGACAGGGGAGGGGTTGGGGGGGGTAGGAGAGGCTGAGGGGTTGCTCCCCGCAGATGAGCTAGGGCTTGAACTCAGCACGCTGGCCTGCAGCTTTTTCCTGAAGGCTGGTGTTCTACCACTTGACCACACCTCCGCTTCTGGCTTTTGGCTAATTAATTAGAGATGAGAGTCTCATGGAGTTTTCTGCCTGGGCTGGCTTTAAACCTTGCTCCTGAGTAGCTAGGATTACAGTAGACCCCTGGCTTGACAAAGGAAGATTTATGCAAGTTTGTGGAGCAGTGCTGTGAGTTCTCAAAAAGAAAATCAACCAGAATCCTCATGGAATTCAGCAATTCCGTTTCCGGGTCTATACCTCTTAACTGAAAGCAGCAGGGACCCAAATAGATATTTGTACACCGTGTTCATAGGACCCAAGAGGTAGAAGCAACCCATGTGTCCACTAGCCAATGAGTGGACAAAGAAGACATCATATATCCATACAATGAACTATTAGTCACCCTTAAAAAAGGAGAGCCTGGCACGTTACACCTTGGAAGGGCCTCGAGGATGCTATGTAAGGGAAATTGACTGGCCACCAAAGGACACATGCTGCAATTCCACTAGCAGTTCAGTTCACAGGCAGAAAGTAGAGTGGCTGCCTGGGGCTGGGGAATGGGGGACCGAGTTTCAGATTGGGGAGATGCAGGTGGAAGGTAGTGAGTGTACTTGAACTACTGCACGACACTGAAGACGGTCAGATGGTTGTGTTTTATGTATCTGCCACAATTGAATTAGAAAGGAGCATTTTGTCTTTTTTTTCTGTAGGTCATAAGACTTGAACTCTGGGCCTGGGCGCTGTCCCTCAGCTCTTCAGCTCAAGGCGAGTGCTCTACCACTGGAGCCACAGCGCCACTTGCCAAAAGGAGTTTTTTTGGGGAGAAGAGGCACCTCTGTCCCTATGGGGAAACAGCAGCTTCTAATGGCCTTTGCCGGATGCCTGCACACCTGGACCTGGACCCGGACCCTCGGGGCGGCTGGACCAGGAGGTCTCAGCAGGCATAGGCTTCCCTGCTGGGCCGGGCCTGATTCACAAGGGCTTTGATGGGGTGGTGGTAGGCTGGTTGGGGAGATCCGGAGCTGGGCTGCAGATTGCTTCCTGCTTTCACTTCCTTTGACCCCAGGTGGGGCGAGGGTCTGGAGGGTGTCCAGCGGTGGGGTTTTCAGAAAGCCACACTGCCCAAGAGCAGGGGTGGGGAGGTGACATTTCACCCCACCCCCACCCCTGCAGTGTCAGGGCGGCCGGGACCTCTGGAGTTGTTCTATGTTGTGGTCTCCCTTCTGGGTCCATCCAGTCCTCGGCCAGCGGCAGGCCTACAGACCGCCTGGGGTGCCCAGCGCTCCCCAGGTGGACAAGGAGTATTTCAGCTGCTGACACCCCAGTCCCCTGTGGCTGCTGAGCCTGCTGGGAGCTGCAGGTGCATGGGCACGCCGTGGTGACAGACACCAGGCCCTTGCTGCGCAGCCTCAGAGGCCGGGCCGCCAGGCCCGCGCGCCGGACAAGCTGACGCGATGCATCCGCTGCTCAAGCCCTCTGGTGTGTGTGAGGGCAGGGCTGGGACTGGAACTCGCAGCTCCTGCCTTTCTCTCTATCCAGAGCCCCGGCGGGGGTGGTGGGGGGGGGGTGGATGCGGTGACGGCAGTGGGCGCTGGCCCCTGGGAGGGGTCCCCGAGTGTGTGGGAGGGGACACAGCGTCCGTCCACGCTGGGCACCTCCGCTCCAGATGGCCGCTGGCTGGCCAGCAGAGCCTCCGTGTGGACAAAGGGCAGCCACAGCGTGAGGGCAGCCAGCAAGGCACGCGCGCACGCCGCCCTTTGTCACCGAGGAAGGCGGCCAGGAGGGTGGGCTGTGGGAACTACTGGCTGTGGTGGCCTCGACCGACCGGCTGGCAGGTGCTTTGTGGGGGGTAGACCCCTCTGCCCGCGAACCTCTCTTAGGCTAGTGATGAGCCCACCAGTTCCCACGCCCTCCCCTCGGTGAGGAGCAGGCTGAGGGCCTGGTGTGGAGATGGGGGGGGTGTGTTTGTATCCTCCCTCTCCTTTGAACACCAGAGGCCAGGACACCGGGGCTGAGCAGGGGACAGGCCCAGCCTTGTCCTGAGAACAGAGCCGGAGAGACCCTCGCATGGGGGAGGTGTAGATTGAGCCTGCACCGAATCACACCAGGAGGCCACGAGCTGGCCAGCGGGTGCGGTGCGCTAGCATGGTGAGCAGCGTGGACGCCCCACATGCCAGCGCGCTCTGCAGTATAGGTTTGTCAACACTCCTCCATTGCGCCCCGCCCCGCTCCTTTCCTCTCCCCCTTCCTTTCCTTCTTTTTTTTTGCCAGTCCTGGGGCTTGAACTCAGGGCCTGGGCACTGTCCCTGAGCTTCTTTTGCTCACGTCTTCTTTTGCTCTACCACTTGAGCCACAGTGCCACTTCTGACTCTTTCTGTGTATGTGGCACATGAGGAATGGAACCCAGGGCTTCATGCGTGCTAGGCGAGCACTCAACCACCGAGCCACCGTCCCAGCCCCCTTCTCTCTCTCTCTCTCTCTCTCTCTCTCTCTCTCTCTCTCTCTCTCTAGGGCCTAGGTGCTCTCCCTTAGCTTTTTTGTTGAAGGTTGTCACTCTGCTACTTGAGCCACCACCTCTACTTCTTGCGTTTTGATGGTTAATTGGAGATGAGTCTCATGGACTTTCTTGCTTGGGCTGGCTTCCAACCTTGATTTTCAGATCTTGGCTTCCCGAGTAGCCAGGATTCCAAGTGTGTGTCACCAACATTTGGCTGTCAGTATTCTCTTAAATGAGCATTTACTACTCATACAATTTTCAAAAGGACTTTCACTTGCCTGCCCAGACTCACACACGTGCAATCCTATCTCTCTCTCACACACACAACGTACACAGCAATCTTATCTCTCTCCCCCCCATACACGCAACCCTATCTCTCTCTCTCTCACACACACAGCAATCCTCTCGCTCTCTCATACACACACGTATACACAGACATCCGTTCACATACACTCAGACACACAGGTGCCCATGTTTGGGCCCACCTCTGGGGGCACAGGGCCATCTGGGAGAGGACGTGTCCGGAGCCTGTGGGCTTTGTGGTGAAGAGCTCCTGAGGTGTGGAGGAAGAGGAGGCGGGGGTCAGCAAGTCTGGCTGGAGGGACGCACCCCTGTGTATGCGTGCGTGTGGATCTGCACCTCTGTGTGCCCGTGAGCATGTGCATGCCCACATGGGTGCATCATGCTGTCCTCCAGCCCCGTCCTGCCGCTCCCGGTGTCTGGGGGCGGGCAGTGCTGTCTGGTTAGCTCAGTACTTTCTGGGCCACCTGCCTGGGTCCGGGAAGCACCGAGGGCATGTGAGTGTGGCAGAGCTGGCCTGGTCTGGTACCATCTGGTACCCTCTGGTTACTGCCACCCTGCTGAACAGGCTCCCCTGGGTCTCAGAGGTGGAGACCCTCCTCCCTCAGGGGCCAGCCGGTCCCACTTCCTGGGCTGCGGCTGGACAGGTACTGAGGGTGTCGCTAGTGGGCCTGGGGACAGAATACAGGCTGTATGGGGGGGGGAGCTCCACCGTTCTGGGGGCTCTTGGTCTGTGTCTGAACCCCTGACATGTGATGTCCTATGTCACAGTGGCCTGGGGAACACTGCAGCCCTAGTGGAAGCTGACCCCTTTTACTACTGGGACCATGGAAGCCGGCGACCCTGAAGCCCTTCCACAGAACCCCTGCCTGGACTGTCACCCAGGCATTGCAGGGAGGAGGGACAGGCTGGGGACGGCCGTGGCCAGGCTGCCCAGGGCTCCCCCTGGACTCCCTCGCTCCACTTGGATCTCACAACTCCAGTCTCAGCAAAGTTCTCTGGGTTGGGATCTCAGACCGCTGCTGAAATCACCTCCCTGGGCCTCTGCTTCCCCTTCCAGACCTGCCCCAAGGGTCCCGGACAGGCCGTGCTTTTGGTAGCCACCCGCTCCTGCTGGGCTGGGCAGGAAAGGTGTGGTGCGGTACTGGCCCCGGGTCTGACTCGGAAGCTGGGTCGGCACGGCCCCCACCCGGCAGGCACCACATCCCCTCCCTGCCCAGGGCGGGCGGCATGGCTCCTGCCAGGCTGCTCCACCCCTGGGTTTGAGGAACCCCCAGGATGAGGAGCTTGGGCCGGGCCCTGGGGACCAGTGCGAACACAGCTTTCTCTGCCCTTGGGGTTCTCTCATCTCAACAGCTGACACTTTCTGGTCCCTCCTGAGCCACGCTTTACCGGTCTGTGAGCCGAGTGTTCTTAGCCGAGATGCTTCTGGGTCTTGAGAGACTGGCCCTCAACCCCAGAGGGAGCCCCCCTCTCCGCCCCTCCCCTGCACGATCCAACCCAGAGCAGCCAGGCTCCTGCTAGACACTCACCACAGGATTCCTGGCCTGCAGTCTCTGGGTCAGGGGACAGGACTCTGCCCAGCTCCTGCCCCTCTACAGTGGGGTCTGTGAGGGTCTGCGTGGGGAGGATCTCATGTGACACACACCGAGGTGACCTGGGGGCCTTGGGCCAACCCTCCAGTTTTGAGTTCTAGTCTCAACTCTTATCTACCTGGGGTCCTGAGACTGTGGTGCCAGGCTCACCTGGAGGGGGCTGGGCCCGAAGGCTGAGTACCTTCAGCTGGTGAAGGCCCTGGGCCTGGGACTCGACAGCTGAAGTAGAGCAAGGGCACAGTGTGGAGAGGTGAGGGCACTGCGTGGAGAGCAGAGGGCACTGCGTGGAGGTGAGGGCACTGCGTGGAGAGCAGAGGGCACTGCGTGGAGAGGTGAGGGCACTGCGTGGAGGTGAGGGCACTGCGTGGAGAGCAGAGGGCACTGCATGGAGAGGTGAGGGCACTGCGTGGAGAGCAGAGGGCACTGCGTGGAGAGGTGAGGGCACTGCGTGGAGGTGAGGGCACTGTGTGGAGAGCAGAGGGCACTGCGTGGAGAGGTGAGGGCACTGCGTGGAGAACAGAGGGCACTGTGTGGAGAGCAGAGGGCACTGCGTGGAGAGGTGAGGGCACTGCGTGGAGGTGAGGGCACTGCGTGGAGAGCAGAGAGCACTGCGTGGAGAGGTGAGGGCACTGCGTGGAGGTGAGGGCACTGCGTGGAGAGCAGAGGGCACTGCATGGAGAGGTGAGGGCACTGTGTGGAGAGGTGAGGGCACTGCGTGAAGGTGAGGGCACTGCGTGGAGAGGTGAGGGCACTGCATGGAGAGCAGAGGGCACTGTGTGGAGGTGAGGGCACTGCGTGGAGAGGTGAGGGCACTGCGTGGAGAGGTGAGGGCACTGCGTGGAGGGGTGAGGGCACTGCATGGAGGGGTGAGGGCACTGCGTGGAGAGCAGAGGGCACTGCGTGGAGAGCAGAGGGCACTGCGTGGAGAGGTGGGCACTGCGTGGAGAGCAGAGGGCACTGCGTGGAGGGGTGAGGGCACTGCGAGGAGAGGTGAGGGCACTGCGTGGAGAGCAGAGGGCACTGCGTGGAGAGCAGAGGGCACTGCGTGGAGAGCAGAGGGCACTGCGTGGAGGTGAGGGCACTGCGTGGAGAGCAGAGGGCACTGCGTGGAGAGGTGAGGGCACTGCGTGGAGAGGTGAGGGCACTGCGTGGAGGTGAGGGCACAGTGTGGAGAGGTGAGGGCACTGCGTGGAGAGGTGAGGGCACTGCGTGGAGAGCAGAGGGCACTGCGTGGAGAGGTGAGGGCACTGCGTGGAGAGCAGAGGGCACTGCGTGGAGAGCAGAGGGCACTGCGTGGAGAGCCGAGGGCACTGCGTGGAGAGCCGAGGGCACTGCGTGAAGGGGTGAGGGCACTGCGTGGAGGGGTGAGGGCACTGCGTGGAGGTGAGGGCACTGCGTGGAGAGCAGAGGGCACTGCGTGGAGAGGTGAGGGCACTGCGTGGAGAGCAGAGGGCACTGCATGGAGAGGTGAGGGCACTGCATGGAGGTGAGGGCACTGCGTGGAGAGCAGAGGGCACTGCGTGGAGAGCAGAGGGCACTGCGTGGAGGTGAGGGCACTGTGTGGAGAGGTGAGGGCACTGCGTGGAGAGGTGAGGGCACTGTGTGGAGAGCAGAGGGCACTATGTGGAGAGGTGAGGGCACTGCGTGGAGAGCAGAGGGCACTGCGTGGAGAGGTGAGGGCACTGCGTGGAGAGCAGAGGGCACTGCGTGGAGAGCCGAGGGCACTGCGTGGAGAGCCGAGGGCACTGCGTGGAGGGGTGAGGGCACTGCGTGGAGGTGAGGGCACTGCGTGGAAAGGTGAGGGCACTGTGTGGAGAGCAGAGGGCACTGCGTGGAGAGCAGAGGGCACTGCGTGGAGGTGAGGGCACTGCGTGGAGGTGAGGGCACTGCGTGGAGAGCAGAGGGCACTGCGTGGAGAGCAGAGGGCACTGCGTGGAGGTGAGGGCACTGCGTGGAGAGGTGAGGGCACTGCGTGGAGAGCAGAGGGCACTGCGTGGAGAGGTGAGGGCACTGCGTGGAGAGGTGAGGGCACTGCGTGGAGGTGAGGGCACTGCGTGGAGGTGAGGGCACTGCGTGGAGGTGAGGGCACTGCGTGGAGGGGTGAGGGCACTGCGTGGAGAGCAGAGGGCACTGCGTGGAGAGCCGAGGGCACTGCGTGGAGAGGTGAGGGCACTGCGTGGAGAGGTGAGGGCACTGCGTGGAGAGCAGAGGGCACTGCGTGGAGAGGTGGGGGCACTGCGTGGAGAGCAGAGGGCACTGCATGGAGAGGTGAGGGCACTGCGTGGAGAGCAGAGGGCACTGCGTGGAGAGCAGAGGGCACTGCATGGAGAGGTGAGGGCACTGCGTGGAGAGCAGAGGGCACTGCGTGGAGAGCAGAGGGCACTGTGTGGAGAGGTGAGGGTACTGCGTGGAGAGCAGAGGGCACTGCGTGGAGAGCAGAGGGCACTGCATGGAGAGCAGAGGGCACTGCGTGGAGAGGTGAGGGCACTGTGTGGAGAGGTGAGGGCACTGCGTGGAGAGCAGAGGGCACCGCGTGGAGAGGTGAGGGCACTGC
Organism: Dipodomys merriami; assembly: GCF_024711535.1. Classification (NCBI taxonomy): domain Eukaryota; kingdom Metazoa; phylum Chordata; class Mammalia; order Rodentia; family Heteromyidae; genus Dipodomys; species Dipodomys merriami. Next base: position 1,282,163 of record NW_027204270.1, read on the forward strand.
GTGGAGGTGAGGGCACTGCGTGGAGAGCAGAGGGCACTGCGTGGAGAGCAGAGGGCACTGCGTGGAGAGGTGAGGGCACTGCGTGGAGGTGAGGGCACTGCGTGGAGAGGGGAGGGCACTGCGTGGAGAGGTGAGGGCACTGCGTGGAGAGCAGAGGGCACTGCGTGGAGAGCAGAGGGCACTGCGTGGAGAGCAGAGGGCACTGCGTGGAGGTGAGGGCACTGCGTGGAGGGGTGAGGGCACTGCGTGGAGAGCAGAGGGCACTGCGTGGAGAGCAGAGGGCACTGCGTGGAGAGGTGAGGGCACTGCGTGGAGAGGGGAGGGCACTGCGTGGAGAGGTGAGGGCACTGCGTGGAGAGCAGAGGGCACTGCGTGGAGAGCAGAGGGCACTGCATGGAGAGGTGAGGGCACTGCGTGGAGAGCAGAGGGCACTGCATGGAGAGGTGAGGGCACTGCGTGGAGAGCAGAGGGCACTGCGTGGAGAGCAGAGGGCACTGCATGGAGAGGTGAGGGCACTGCGTGGAGAGCAGAGGGCACTGCGTGGAGAGCAGAGGGCACTGTGTGGAGAGGTGAGGGTACTGCGTGGAGAGCAGAGGGCACTGCGTGGAGAGCAGAGGGCACTGCATGGAGAGCAGAGGGCACTGCGTGGAGAGGTGAGGGCACTGTGTGGAGAGGTGAGGGCACTGCGTGGAGAGCAGAGGGCACCGCGTGGAGAGGTGAGGGCACTGCGTGGAGGTGAGGGCACTGCGTGGAGAGCAGAGGGCACTGCGTGGAGAGCAGAGGGCACTGCGTGGAGAGGTGAGGGCACTGCGTGGAGGTGAGGGCACTGCGTGGAGAGGGGAGGGCACTGCGTGGAGAGGTGAGGGCACTGCGTGGAGAGCAGAGGGCACTGCGTGGAGAGCAGAGGGCACTGCGTGGAGAGCAGAGGGCACTGCGTGGAGAGGTGGGGGCACTGTGTGGAGGTGAGGGCACTGCATGGAGGTGAGGGCACTGCGTGGAGAGCAGAGGGCACTGCGTGGAGAGCAGAGGGCACTATGTGGAGAGCAGAGGGCACTGCGTGGAGAGCAGAGGGCACTGCGTGGAGAGCAGAGGGCACTGTGTGGAGAGCAGAGGGCACTGCGTGGAGAGGTGGGGGCACTGCGTGGAGGTGAGGGCACTGCGTGGAGAGGCGAGGGCACCCACATGCGCCTTCTACCCTCCCTTCCCCCGGCCAGGGGATCCCAGGTCTGGCACTGGCAGGCCGGAGTCAGGTAGACCCCTGCTCCAGAAGCTGAGCGCGAGGCCCTGGGCACCCCCAGAGGGCCCTCTGCAGCCCCAGCTCTGAGGCTGGTCTTGGGGCCCAGGGCTCCCCACCAGTTCCAGCTCTGTGTCCCCTGAGCTCCCATTCCCTGGCGCTCCCAGGGCAGCTGCCAGATATTTCCCGCCAAAAGCCAGGCCGCAGGCGGCGGCCCGGGGGAATAGCGGGTGGGCTGGTGGCCGTGGGAACGCCGGGCCCGCGCCCTCACACGCAGGGATTGGGGGACCTGGCCCACGTGGCCGGGCACTCCCTCCCCTCCCAAATCGCCCTCCCTCCCCGCGCGCCCCCTCCCCGTGTCCCCCTCCCCGCTCGCCCTCCCCTCCCTCCCATACGCCCCATCCCCTCCCTCCCCGCGCGCCCCCTCTTCTCCCTCCCCGCGCGCCCCCTCACCGCGCACCCCCTCCCGCGCACCCCATCCCCTCCCTCCTCGCGCGCCCCATCCCCGCGCCCCCTCCCCTCCCTCCTCGCGCGCCCCCTTCCCTCCCTCCCCGCGCACCCCATCCCCTCCCGCCCCGCGCCCCCTCCCCGCGCGCCCTCCCCGCGCCGGGGCAGGGCCGGGTCGCGGTCCCGAGCTGGTTAAAACCCCCGGTGTCAGAGAGCAGCTCGTTCCCAACTCCTGAAAGGCGGGCGGGCCTTTGCCGCGCTATTATAGCTCGGGCCAGATGGTCTTTTGGGAGTTGCCCCGCGCCCCCCGCCGCCGCCCCATTCATTCCGGGCAGGCTCGGCGCTCCTGCCCCGGGGTCCCGGGCACGCTTCCCGTTCCCGCGCAGTGTGGGAACCGCCACCCGCCCAGCCGGAGGGAGGGGCCGCCACGTGGGGACGGCGGCCACGTGGGAGCCTGAGCCCGGGGCGGAGCCGGGGGACACCCACTGACCCGCCTCTGATTCCCAAAGGTGTGCGGAGGGGTCCCCAAAACCCTGCGCAGGTGCGGAGCAGCCCTGCCTCTGCCTTGGGGATGGGGAGGGTCAGAAGTTGGTGAAATGGCAGAGGTGAGCACCAGGGCCCCTCCCTGGCTTTGCAGCTACACCGAAGAATGGCTCAGGACCTGGGCACTGTCCCTTAGCGTTTCTGCTCAAGGCTGGCCTTCCGACACTTGAGCCACACCTCCATTTCCAGGTTTCTGGTGGTGAATTGGAGGCAAGAGTCTGGCCGACTTTCCTGGCCCGGCTGGTTTAGCAAGATCCTCAGATCTCAGCATCCTGAGTAGATAGATTACAGACATGAGCCAGCCACGGGTGCCCGGCAAGAAGAGTGATTTTATAACATGTGAGGAGATGAGACATTGATTCAAGCACTCATAAGCATGTTGGACCGCAGTGGGCTCTTTTTCAAGACAACTTCCCTGACAATGTCACCAGAGAGGAGTCGGACAGGGACGCATGCACACAGCACTTGTGGCCTAGGGGAGTGATCTTGTGGCTTTTTGCATGGAGTGGTGTGGGACAGAGGGACCGCTAGAACCTCGGGGCTGCCTGCAACCCACACTCCATCTTAAGGGCCACCCACCCCGTTTCAGGGGCTGGCATGAGAGTTTGTTGGATAGGGACCAGATGATTCTCAGGGAGTTTCAACAGCATTGTGCCCTCTGGACAGACAGGTAAACTGAGGCCCAGAGGGATTCAAGGCTGAGCTGCCACTCGTCGGTTGAAGCCAACGGGTTGGAGCAGATGGGGGAGGCCCAGACCTGGCAGGAAGGATGGAGGCCGACCGACCGTCCCTGCGTTGTTCACCCAGCTCCTCAACTGGCCATATGAGCTTTGGCGGGGGCCTGGGGAAGCTGGTGGTCTGTGCCCCTACAGCGAGGGGCTCTTTTGAGTCCAGAGACCCACTTTGTTCCGAAAGCATCCCCTCCCCTTCCCCACGGAGACTGTCCGTGGGGACAGTCTTCCAGCTGGGAGTTTGGCTGACTTTTCACCAACTCCTCTGCCCAACGGGTCAGAGGGGTTCCCTGGACACCTGCAGGCCCGGCGCTCGCTTGGAGAAGGGAAGAATCCAGGAGATCCGGCCGGGTCCCGGGTCCTGGATGGATGCTACCTGGGCAGTGCCGCAGTGGAGTTTGCTCACGATAGCTCTGGGCTCCGGGATGGGAAACCCTTTCCCTGCCCCACCTGGCACCCCTCACCTGCTCCTGCCCGTGGGATGCTCCCACCCTGCCCACTCTCATCTGGTTATGGCTGAGAGGGAGCAGGACCCCAACTCGGTGGACACAATCTGGAAGGGATTCCCCCCCCCCCCCAGTCTGTGAGTTTCTGGCACCTGTTTGGGGGACCGGGGAGATCACAAATGAGAGGCTCAGCCTGTGATCCCATCCTCGGGCCCCTCCCCTGACGCCACCCTTGGGGCTCCCCTGTCACCCCGCTCCCCTGGTCGCTCCCTGCTTGGTGTGGGGCTACCTTGCCAAGGCTCCACAATGGCGAGCGGGAAGACCCATACCCACAGCCCCACCTGGTCTCCGTGGCAAGGGGCCGGACGCTTGGGACCTGGCTCCGTGCACAGATGGGAGGGAGGGGGAAGAGGCCCTGAGGGCTCCCTGGCTGCCACTCCCGGGGGGCCATAATCACCAGCTTTATTAAGTGGCTCCCCGGTGCCAGGCACAGTGCCAGGAGCGCTACCCCAAGGTCCAGCCCCCCGGTGGTGGAAAGGCAGCAAGGGCACTGGCCAGAGGAGGAGGCGGCCTCTGAGTGCTGCCCTCCTCGCTCTGGTGGCCCCAGTTCTGATAGTGACCCCTCCACCTCCACCTCCCGACCCATCTCCAGGACCAGGGTGGGTCTTGGCTTCAGACAGGGGAGGCTGTGGTGCCTATGCCTTCGAGAGCATCGTAGCAGGTCCCAGAATGCCCCCCCCCGTGCCCTGGGCATCTCACTCAATGCCAGCCCTGTCCCACCATGGAGCTATCCCCAGGAGACCAGCAGTCCCCATCTGTCTCTCACCCTCTCCCCTTCTCTGTGTGAACCGAGGACGGAGCTGGGGTAAATGTAGGGTTCAGTCAGTACATGACCATGTGCAGGCCCCCGGGAGCCGGGCAGGAGGCTGCCGCCCAGCGCTGCGGTCCCGGCCCCGCGTCCCCACACGGAGGGACTTTGGGCGGGAGGCCTGCTCCCGGTGGGTTCCCACACCCCGCCCCCAGCCATGGACATTCATTCTGCACAAAAGGCGCGTGCGCGGCAACCAACTCATTTGCCACGGGCCTCCTGGGCTTTGTGTGCCGGGCTCTGGGCCCCAGAGCCCATCTGGGGAGCAGTCCTCCTGGTGGGCGGGATGCCCCCTCTCCTCCCCCACCCCCACGGCCTCTGAGGCCAGGGAAGGGACAGCAGCTCCTGGGTAACCACGCTGGAAGCCTGCGCCACATCTGGCCCGCCAGTGCCTTCCGGTGCCCACAGCCTGTGTGTCCTGGGTCCCGTGGCCTGGCACATCTGACACAGCCTTACCCCTGCCGAGGCCACAGAGGCTCTCCTGGGCTGTGGGCACAAGGCTCAAAGCCACAGGGCTGCTGCCCAGCCTCCGGGCGGTCTGACATCGGTTTCTGCCACTGGGGGTGCAGAGAGGATGGGGTCATGCTTGCAGAGCGACCCCCGCAGGCAGAGAGCTGCGGGGTCCACAGCCCCCGTGGCCCGCAGCTGTGCCAGGCCTCTGCTTTGTCCCTTACCATTTCATGCTCAGGGCTCCATTTCTAGCTTTTGGGGGGTTGTTTTTGGAAGTAGGAGTCTCATGGATGTTCCTGCCTGGGCTGGCTTTGAACAGTGATCCTCAGGTCCCAGTCTCTTGAGTAGCTAGGGTGATAGGTATGAGCCACCCATGCCTGCCGTTCCCATTTGGTTTTGCAGTGGGTGGTCCCTACCCCAGTTCTGCTCTTCCTGGGCTCTGTCCGGAGGGGAGCTCAGGCGGCAGTTGGTGCAGTCCTGCAGTGTCTCAGGACTTGGAGCTGGGAGGGGACATCCATCCCTCCATCTATCTATCTATGTATCTATGTATCTATCTATCTATGTATCTATGTATCTATCTATCTATCTATCTATCTATCATCTATGTATGTATGTATGTATGTATGTATGTATCTATCTATCTATCTATCATCTATCTATCTATCATCTACCTATCATCTATCTATCTATCTATCTATCTATCTATCTATCTATCTATCTATCTATCATCTGTCTATCGTCTGCCTGTCATCTATCTCATCTATTTACCTACCATCTATTTCATTTATTTATCATCTATCTCATAAATCAATCAATCAACCTATCATCTATCCCCCCTCCTCATCTACCTACCTACACAGCAGCTATTAATTCCTAATCTCAAGTCTGACCTCAACCCGGGGCCTGCCTTGGGCTGCCCAGCTGTGGGCACATGATCACAGGGTAAGATGACTCAGGCCCAAGAAAATCCTTCTGCTGACCCTGGCCCCCACCAAGGGCCAGGCAGAGAGGTCTGGGCAGGGCTCCTGGCAGCCCTGCCAGCGGTGTGGGCATCTCCGAGTGTGGATGTGGGGTGGGGGAAAGGGAGCCAGGCGTTGGGGCGACGCTCCACTCGGCAGGCCGTTCTTGACCAGGGGCTTCTGGGGCCGGAGCTCGGTGGAGGGACCCTCTGCCTTAGAGAGGGCATCCCGCCGGCCCAGAGATAATCCTCGCTTTGAGAGGCTGTGAGAGGCTGGCCCTGGGACTTTCCCACAGCCACACATAAAGGGCCGGGCGCCAGCTGCTTTCCCACAAAAGACACCCGGCCATTCAGGGCCTCTGGGCGGGCGGGGCCCATGGCCCCCGCAGCCTACCTGGGCACCCCCAAGCCAGATGGGTTGACAGGGAGGTGTCTCCTTGCTGGCCCTGGAGGGCCCAGGAGGCTCCCCCCAGTGGGCGGTCGCCCAGGCCCACCACCCTCCACCCCTTCTGCCTGAGGCTGGCACCGTTCCTGGCCCCATCATTCATGCTGGGTACCGGAGCCGAGAACTCCCAGGAAGTGCCCGCACACTTCTGCCGCGGTGCCTGGCTCCGTGCCCCTGCCCCCGCTGCCCGGCGCCCCTCCTCCCGCTGCGCGTCCCCACAGGGCCACACTGCTGGCACACCGCCGTGGCTCCCTGGCTGGCTGGCCTGCGCCATTCTCACGCCCGCCATCACCTCCATCCCTGCTGCCCAGCCGCCATGCTGTCACGCAAGTCACAGAGGCCAGGAGGGACGGGCACGGTGGGCAGAGAGTGGGCAAGGCCCCTCCTCCTCGGACCCCGGCTCCCTGAGGGAGTGAGGGGGAGACCCCCTGAGCTCAGTGTTTACAAATACCAGGTGTGTGTGGGGGAAAGTGGGGTGGGCGGTGGGGTTCCTGCCCCTCGGAAATTTATGGGGGGGAGGGGGGTGACTTCTTGGAGAAGGTGGCTGCAGGAGCCCCAGCCCTGGCCAGCAGGCTGCCCCATCCACGGAGGACCGCCAGGCCCTGGCAGGAGGGCAGGGGTGAGGAACTGGGGAGGCCCCAAGGAGGGATGGAGAAGACGGGGGGGGGGGGGGATGGGGTGGCCAGGGGACCCTTGTCCTGTGCCTTTCTGGCAGAGAGCTGGGAGCAGAGAGGGCGCTGCAGGGTGCAGGGAGATGGCTTCCCAGGCCCTGTGTCACACAGACTGCTAGACCACCAGCTCCCCCGCAGAGCCAGGGGGGACCCACGTGTCACCCCACCCCCGCCCCGCCATGCTGGGAGGTGCCCAGGGCTGTTGTCTGGCAGTTGATTGGCTGCCTGTCGTGGGAAAGCACCATCTCCACGCCCCCCTCCGCCCCCTTTCTCCCCCCTCCGCCCCCAGCTGCATAAAGGCACAGCCCCTTCTGCCCTTTGGGTCTGTGCTCCACAGGCCAGTGCCGCTGGCCAGAGCTCCTGGAGGGACTTCCGTCGGAGAGGGCTGTGCAGCTCCAGCCGGCAGAGCTGGGGACAGAGGAGGTGCACCGCTGGTGAGCGCCCTGTGTGCCCGGTGGGTGGCAGAGTGGCCCTGCACTGTGCCTCCGGCTCCTAGCCCCCTCCCTCTGCGCAGCTTCGCCGGGGTCGCGGATGGATGGATTCCCCTCCTCCAGCCCTCCCAGGCCTCTCCCAGCACTGCCCCTGCACCGCGCCTACCAAGCCACGCAGTGACCAGTGACCAAAGGAAGGGACCCTGGCCTCTCCCCAAGAGTGCTCTGCAGCAACCGCTTGGGGGGGGGGGACGCGGGGGAGAGGGCTTGGGGCCACCTGGCGGCCACCGTGCCAGGGCGCAGACTGGTCCCGGCAAGGCTCTTCCCCTGCAGTGGGAAGTTTGCACCCTCTCCCAGTCCCTGTGCTAGGCAGGATCTGAGCCATAGGCCTTGTGCAGAGGTGGGATGCCCACTGCACCCCAGAGTCCAGCACGGGTTTTGTGTGTGTCCACGGCCCAGGGGAGGCAGGCAGGAGCACGCAGGGTCCCCGCCAGGCCCAGGCTTTCTGTGAAAGCAAACGAGGCTGGGTAAGCAGTGTGCATTTGAAGGTCGTGGCCGCGTGTTGGGCAGGGCTGGGGTGTGGCCCGGTGGGCCTCCTTGGGTGATGGCGTGTGTTCAGGGTGCAGGCCCTGTGTGTGTGGATCCTGAGCTCTGCGCAGTCTGAATAAAGCTTCTGGTCTACACCATCTCTGTCCCTGGGTGGAGCTGACTGCAGCCATGGAGAGGCTGGGCCCTGGCCCGAGTTACGGCCAGGGAGAGAGCCAAGGGTCCCCGTCTTGAGCCCTGCCCTGCAGGACCAACTCCTGCTGCCGTGGTCAGACCTAGCCTGCTCCTCTGGACCTTGGTGCCTGGGGAGACCCTCGGAACTGCCCTTCACACCCCGGGGTGGGGACGCTGCTTCCCAACACCCCCAGGGCATGGCAGGTGCCACCACTCCCAAGGTCACCTTCAGGAGCCCTGGAGACAACCGTGCCACCCCCACCTCAGAGAGAAAGAAGGACGGAAGAGGGAAAGAAGGGGAGAAAAAGGAAAGGAGGAAGGAAGGGAGGGAGGGGGAGAGGGCGTCTGGCAGACTCAGGAGTGTTCTGAGGACACACAGGGAATAAGGGGGCCTGGGCCCCCCCTCCCCAGGCTGACCTCTGCCGTGGCTGCCCCTCCGTCCACCCACACTTCCTTCCCGCGTTGCTCCCTCCCCTCACTGAGAACTGGACACGAGGGAGGGGATCCCTGCATTGCCCCCCCCCACCAGCGGGGTGGCTGCACCCACTGCGGGCCCAGCCCCAGGCCCAGCCCAGGACTGACAGCTGGGGAACCCAGGGCCTGGGCTGGGCTGCCCCCTGGCGGCCGCCGCTTGGCCCGGCGTCCTGCACCTTACCTTGGAGGAGGTCTGTGATCCTTGGCCCCCAGGCCTCCTTCTCACTCTAAAGAGGAGGGCTATGTCCTCTCCCTCGGCAGAGCCGCCTGCTCCCCAGCTGCCCCCAGGGTCGCACTCCACAAAGGAAGTTGCTGTACTGGACGGCTCACAGGGGAACACAGGGCGGCCTTGGGGGCCGGGCAGAGGCTGGCAGGCTCAGGCAAGCTGGAGGGATGCAGCCATGGCTCCCAGGTCAGAGGTCAGGGGTCAGGGATCAGGGCAGTGTGCATCCTGGAGGCAGAACTAGTTGTCATCGCTGTCTGGGAGAATGGTTGAGCAAATGAATGAATGCATGCAAGAACGAAGACATGAATGAGGGAGGGAGGGAATGAGAGAGGAGGATGGATGGATGGACAGACTTGAGGGGAGGAGGAAGGGGATGGGGAGAGTGAGGGATGTGAGGAGAGATGGTTCTGGGTCCCAGAAAGCTGCCCCCCTGAGGATCACAACAGCATCTGACATCACAGAGCAAACCCTAGCAGTCACGTGTAAATGTCAAAAAAGGGAACACTTGGAGGATATTTTGCTGGTTGCTGTCATGATATGATCTGAAGTCTCTTAAGAAACTGTGGCTCTAGCCAGGAGATGGTGGCTCACACCTGTCATCCTAGCTACTCAGGAGGCTGAGATCTGAGGATCACAGTTCAAAACCAGCCTGGGCAGGAAAGTCCAGGAGACTCTTATCTCCAATAAACCACCAGAAAACCAAAAGTGGCACTGTGGCTCAAGTGGTAGAGCGCTAGCCTTGAGCTGAAGAGCCAAGGGAAAGCGCCCAGGCCCAGAGTTCAAATCCCATGACCGACAAAAAAAAAAAAAAAAAAGAAAAAAAAACCCACTGTGGCTCTGTAGGCCGCAGCCAGGGCCAGGAGCTGGGGCCTTCGCCTCCCTCCCAGACGTTTGTGCTGATGGCCAAAGTGGAGCTGATCACACTCAGAGCTTTGCACCCGACCCCAATCCTTTCTTCTCTTTCCAGCGTCTGAAGGGGAGCGCTCCTTCACGGGACCGTTCAGTTGCTATGAGAAGCAAGCCTGAAGGGTCCTGCGTACTTTCACTGGTCCACTCCATGGTACTTAGTCTTGCATTTGGCAGATTTTCCATGCAAGTGTTGACCTTAGTACTGCCAAGATTTAGGACTGTCCAATCACCACCATGTCCTGCTGGTGTTCCTTTAAAAAAGGAAATCTCATGGGGGCTGGGAAGGTGGCTCAGTGGTAGAGCGCTGGCCTTGCATGCATGAGGCCCTGGGTTCGATTCCTCAGCACCACATAAGCAAAAAGAAAAAAGCCGGAAGTGGCGCTGTGGCTCAAGTGGTAGAGCGCTAGCCTTGAGCTGAAGAGCTGAGGGACAGCGCTCAGGCCCAGAGTTCAGGCCCCATGACTGGACCCAAAAAAAAATAAAAAAGAAAAAAGAAAATCTTTGCTTGGAATGTGGTTCAGTGGTAGAGTGCTTGCCACACAGGCATGAGGTCCTGGGTTCGATTCCTTAGTCTCCAATAAACAGAAAATAAATAAAAGAAATAATTTTGCCAGGCACCAGTGACTCACACCTGTCATCCTAGCTACTCAGGAGGCTGAGTTCTGAGGATTGTGGTTCAAAGGCAGCCTGGGCAGGAAAGTCCCTGAGCCTCTTATCTCCAGAAAACTGGAAGTGGCACTGTGGCTCAAGTGGTAGAGCGCTTGCCTTGAGCTGAAGAGCTGAGAGACAGTGTCCAGGCCAAGAGCTAAAGCCCACAATCAACAATAACAACAAATTATAGTTAATTAAGTATATGCGTTAAGAGAGTTGCTGTTTGAACACATGCCCTTTGTGCCACCATCAGCACCATCCACTTTCTCATTCCCGAAGAGAAACCCGGCCGGCCCTGTGGTCCCCACACTGCCCCTGCGTCTGCCCGTTCTGGGTCCTACGAGGTGGGGTCCCCCAGCGTTTGTTGTTTTTTGTCTGGCTTTCTTCACTCAGCACCATGTGTTCCAGGTTCATCCATATTGTAGTGTGATGGTGCTTCACTCCTTTTTCGTGGGTAAATTAGAGTTCTGTCGAGAGGGTGGGCCGCATTTTGCTTGGTTGTACACTTGGTTGTTTCCACCTTTTGGGCTCTTGGGAATAATCCAGCTATGAATGTGTAATATGTATTTGCGCTGGAGGTGGCCCTGGGGGAAGGGGCGGGCAGGAGCCGGGAGCTGGGCCTGAATTCCCAAGCACAGAGCTGAAAGGTGGGCAGCGGGCAGTACTCCCAGAGGGCTGGCGAGAGAATGATCGAAGACCTTGCCCATCTCAGATCGCTCATTTGTTCATTCGCCTCCTCACAGATTCAAAGGACAGCTGGAGAAGGAAGACCACGCCACCATCAGCCACACCTGCACCGAAGTCTGCGGACTCCCCCAGACCGGCCTGCCAGGCACCACCGATGAACAGTGAAAGAACCATGAAATGTCTAAGGCCACCCTGCACGCACCCTTCCCTCCCCACACCTGAGAAAACCCCCGGGCTGGGGGAGAAAGCCTGAAAGTACGAGGAGATCCTCGTGACATGGTGATGAGCAGAAGACCATGGGTCTGTCTTCCTCAGCTGAGGGCAGAGCAGGGCTGAGCTGAGTGAGGGGGTCTGGTGGGACCCCGCCTTTCCTTACCAGCGTAATACCAGTGCACGCCAGGCCTTCTCCTGTGCAAGAGCCTTCCTCCCGAGTCTGTCACGGAAGGGGGTCGGCTGCACTGGTAAGTGTGAGCTGAGCAGGGACCCTGGGAGCAGGACTCCCTTTGTGTATCTACCTACTCCCTGTCAGAGGGAAGAGGCTGACGGAGGAGGGGTGGGCTGCCTGGGGCTCTGCAGGCTGGAATGGGGTGGCCAGGCCCTTCGCTGGGGAAACCCGGGTCCCCAGGGGCTGCCCCCTGGCCTCAGAGCAGAGCATTCGTCCATAAAAGGGAAGTGCGATGGTGGACTCAATGCAAAAGCAAATGTAGAAATGAAAGTTCGAGTTGAACCTTTCCATCCCTGCGCCCAGGGGAACACAACGGACGGTGCTCCCAGCACCAAGTAACACGCGCACACAGTGGTGTTCGGGCTTTGTAGACAGCTTCCTGGGCTCCCAAGCGGGGTGTGCTTGTGTCCAGGTGTGTGGGCATGCCTGTGTGTGTGTGTGTGTCCAAGTCTTTGAGCCAGCTATGTGAGCAAAGCCACATTCGTGGGTGATCTGTGGCAGCCAGAGAAACAAGCTTTGTCTGTCTCTGAGATATCACCTGCAGGGCAGTGAAGTGAAGCAGACAGAGCAGGTTTATTTGAATGTGAAAAAAAAAAACCCAGCAAATGTCTGTGTGCTGTCTGAAGCTGCGCTTTTATTGCTTTCAGGTGTCTAATGATGATTTGCCTTGCTGTATGTCGCCAGACTGCCTGCCTGCCTTCTTTCCTTCCTTCCTTCCCTCCCTCCCTCCCTTCCTTTTTCCTTCCTTCCCTCCTTCCCTTCCTTCTTCCTTCCTTCCTTCCTTCCTTCCTTCCTTCCTTCCTTCCTTCCTTCCTTCCTTCCTTCCTTCTTTCCTTCCTTCTTCTCTCTTTATTCCTTCTTCCTTCGTTTCTTTCTTTTCTTCTTTCTGCCGTTACTGGTTTTGAACTCAGGACCTAACTCTGGCCTTTTTCTCTCTCTCTCTCTTTGTGCTAGTACTAGGGGCTGAATTCAGGGTCTGGGCACTTTCCCAGAGCTTTTTTGCTCAAGGCTGGAGCTGTACCACTTGAACCATAGCTCCACTTCTGGCTTTTTGGTGATTATTAGAGATAAGAGTCTTAGGACTTCTTGCCTGGGCTGGCTTTGAACTACAATCCCCAGATCTCAGCCTCCTGAGTAGCTAGGATTATACGTGTGAGCCACCAGTGCCTGACTAAGATGTGACTTGTTATTCCAGGGTCTTTGACAATTCTATTTGTAGTGTCATTTTGGCTGCATTTCCTGCTTTTTGGCCTACTGGTGGTGTCTGATAGAATGGTAGATACTGTGAGCTGGCTTTTGACAACGTGGATTTCTTTTTTCCTCTAGAGCGCGTTGAACTTTGTTCCCGTGTGGGTGTCAGTGCGGGGTGTTCACTTTAATCTCTTCCTCTCTGGCTTTTCCTTATCTTTCTAGGACAGGCTGGTGTCTCACTAGGGACTGGCCTTCCTGGGGACCCACTGGGTCCCACGTGCCTGCTCGGTGCCTCCCCTGGCTGCGAATGCTCCTGGTCCCGTGGGGTCTGCGCTCCCAGGGCTGCTGTTCAGGGACTGTAGCAGGATCTTTCACAGGCCCAGCCACTGGGCCCAGACCCAGGACCTCTCCGCCCTCTCTCCGAGGCCAGAGCCGCTCCTCTCGGAAGTCCCGTCCTTCCTCAAACTCTGCAAAGACCTTCCGGCTCCGGGCTTATCATTAGCCCAGTGAGACTGTGGAGACCTGCTCGGTTCTCTCTCTCCGTTTGGGCCTCAGGCAAAGATGGATCAAGCAGACAGCTCATTAACTCTTGACTATTCTCTTGTGATCACGATTCGGTGTTGCTCAAGTTTGGAAAAGCAGTTGATTCGCATGTGTTCAGCATTCAGGGTGCAGCTTCTGGGCAGCCACACCGCGGGGAGGAAGGAACACAGTAGCCAGTTCTCTTTTTATTGGTATGCATTTGCCTATGTGAGACAGGGCCTCACCTCGGTAGATAGCCCAGGATGGCTTTGAACTCGTGACGTTCCTGATTCAGTCTCCTGGATCAGGGGTTAGGTGGACAGGGACTAGAGGCAGAGGCCTTGGGCCTGCTGCTCAGCCTGGGGTCACACAGAGCCAGGGCGAGGCTGGCTGAGAAGGCAGAAGGGTAAGAAGAAGCCCTGGGTCCCTCCAGTATCCATCCTTGCCCCTTCAGGACAGAACTCAAGTAGTTGGTTCTGTAAACCCGGTCACACTCCTTCCCTCCCTCCCTAAAAGAAGAAAGGGGAAATATTACAGGGGACTTCCAGGCTGTCCTGCGGGGAGATGGGTGCTGACACAACAAGGCAGGCGGCCAGCAAGAGGTACCAGCTGTCCTCAGGGTAGCTAGGCTGTGTGTGTGTGTGTGTGTGTGTGTGTGTGTGTGTGTGTGTACATACGTGTACATGTATGCATGCACAAGCTTAGGCTCCTAAGCTGACGTGGACTGAGAGAGGCCCAGCCTTGGAGCAGGGGTCTGTGACCCAGTTGATCCAACCTTAGTTTCCATCTGCCCTGGGGATGCACCCAGAATGCCCTCCACAGCTCTCTCCTGGCCCACCAGAGTACCAGCGGGAGGAAGCCCACGGGGGTCTCTGGGCTCCAGTTCTGGCTGGGACTGGAGGAGGGACCAGGTGGGTTGCAGGGCACATGGGTACCGGATGTAGAGACCCAAGACCATGGGTCTCCCTCTACCCACCTGTGGATTTGAGACAGGGATCCAGGTAGGGTCTCAGGTAAGACCTCAGCTCTCTGGAGAGTCTAATCAATCTCTGCCAATGACCGTGGGCCTGGGCTGAGATGAGGGACTGACAGCCAACACAGTCAACGTGTTGACAGTCAAGTGACCTGGATCTGGCCTCCTGTATCTCATCTTGTCAGTGTTCAGTGTCTTTGAAACAACCTGGCTGGTGGTGAGTGTAAGATATTAAGAGATGGATGAATGAATGAGTGAATTAATGAATGAGTGACTGAGTGTGTGAGCAAGGAGCTGAGGGAGGGGCTGAGGGGCTGAATGGGCAAGCGACTGAATGAATGAGTGGCCAGTGGCTGTGGACTGGGCCAGGCGTCCGCCCCTTCTCCCTGTGCACACAGACAACAAACACTGTCACCTGGAAGGCTTGCATTTCTTTCCACCTCGGCCATCTCTTTGTGGTTACTTCTGATGCACATGTCAGATTGGTTTAATAGGTAATAAAATGGCATTTTTCTTTCTGCTTTAACACAGAAGTCTTCAACACAATGTAATAAAGGTTATATGTTTAAGAATCATATTTTCGTTCTCTTTAAGTATATGAACAAGCAGTTACCATTCAATGTGTCAGTGTGTGTTGAGCGATCTCACCCTCTATTTTCCCCCCATTCATTCCAACCCAATCCCTCCCTGGACGCACTATTTTCTTTACCTTTAGCCTTACACTGTCCCGTATGCTACAGTCCTCATAAAAAGAATAAAAGAGAAAAAAAGAGTAAGAAAAGAGCAACTTTCTTCCTCTGCCTTTAGTTATTTGCCCAAATACTACGTGTGCTCTGGGACCTGAGCAAGGATATCTTAGAGACACCCTGTCATTGGACACTGTGTTCAAAATGGACTATACAAGTTGTGGTTGAGGATGGGAGAGAAAACCTGGGAGAGAGCGAGAGAAGGGGTGACGTTGTCCAAAATGAAACTCTACTCATGTATGCTGGCAAGAGACAAATGCGTGCCCACGGCAGTATTTACATTGCCCCATATAACGATTCAGCCCAGGTATCGACAGAGAATAGATTAAAAAATAGACTAGAAACACAATGGAGTGTTGAGGGACAAGTACATGGGGTTAAGTCAAGTCAACTGCTTGTTTTCTTCCATCCATGGCTCTGCTAGAAAGCTAGATACTTGGAAGGCAGACTAGGGAAGCTCACCTGTTAAAGGCAATGTAGGCCAAAAGTTTTCAAGAGTCAGCCAGTGAAAAGCTGGACAAGGCGAATCACACCTGTCACCTCAGCTGCACAACAAGTGTAAATAGGGGTGCCCGGTGAGTCCCATGGCTGAAGCAAGACCCTGTTCAAAAAGGGAAGGTACAGAGGCCAGGCTCACCTGTTTAGCATGTACAAGACCTGAATTAAAAGAAAAAAACCAGTACTGCATCCCAAAAACCCAAAGAAAACCAGGAAGAGGCGGGGAGAGTCAGAAGGGCAGGTGAGCGTGGTTCACACATGCTCTGTTCGTCTATAGAAATGCCACTGGGAGTCTCATTATTTTGTCCAATTTTGTTTGAACAAAACTATGAAATTAAAGGAAAGAAATGTACTCTTTGCCTGACTTACATAACTGTAACCCCTCTGTACATCACCTTTATAATAACAATAACAAGTTTTTAAAAAAAGATACCCTTGGAAAACAAACACTTGGGGAAAATGACTCCTCCTGGCACAAGGCATGTCTAAAACACTGATCTCGAGGATAGACACCAGACTTAAAGGAAGCAGGGGGTAGAATTCATCCCTTGAGGAGATGCGCAGAGATCGGTGACCCACGTGGCGTTGACCCAGCAGTGTAAGCCAGAATGAGAGAATGTACCAGGCATCAGACCAGATGTGATCACTAGCCCTCGGCTAACCCAGCTGAGGCTGAGCCAAACTCCAGCTTCCTTTCTCACCATAGATACGTGATGGTAAGCACTCGCTGCACCTGTTAGCCTGTGTGCTGGCACCAAGGTTTGAGTTGTGTGCTGTCTGTCTGTCTAGTAAACTTTCTTGGTCTCTGCCTTGATGTGTCCTCAGGGTTTTTTTTTTTTTTTCTGGCAGTATTAAAAGCTTGGTACCCAAGGGCCAGGTAGAGAGTCTTCTCCTTTGGAGACTTTCTTTCTAGAGGGTCACTGGTCACCGGAGGATCTTGGTAACAGCCGTTAAGCCACTGCACCTGGTGAGCATGATAACCAGACCCTATGGTGCTGCCAGGGCAGAGCACAGAGCTGTGAGAGCAGGCACAGGGCGGGCTGCCTCAGAGTCCGAGGCCTGGCTATCTAGTTGGATGAAGCCCAGGAAAGGCTCTGGTCTCTCCTGCTGATCTGACTGGGTCTCGGCTGGGGAGGGGAGCTGCTGTCCGCGCCCATGAGGCTCAGCCCTGCTCCCCATTCTCTTTTACTTTCAGTTTTGATTGCTGTGACTTTCTGAGTCCCAGAATGGAGACAGGCCCTGCTGGTGGGGCTCCTGAGCCTGTGAGACCCTGATCAATGGCATGGAGGCCTGGCCAGAATGGGGGTCTACCCCCCAGAGCTGGGCCCCCGCGGCCAGCGTCCTGAGACTGGTGAGTCCGGCCCTCTGCTGGAATGCCTCTGAGCTCTGACTCCCTCCCCTCCTCAGGCCCTGCCCTGTACGCACCCCAGGTGGCACAGAGCTTTGTCCTGGGGCCGGCCAGTGCCCTGGTGCTGTCCAGCTCTCAGGCAGGAGTCTGCCTTCCAGGATTGGCACAGGATGTGGCCCCGCGGGGCTCTTGGTGGAGGCTCTGAGGAGTTGTGCCCTTGGGCGCTGGTGTCTCCTTGCTGCCTGTCTTGGCTGAGAAGTACCGAGTGTGCCAGGGAGAGGGGTTCCGAGGGAGCTGGGGCTGGGTGGAGATGGGACCTCCTCCCTGGGGGGCTTTCCTGCTGCCCTGGGTGGGTGGCCTGAGGTCCCTGGTGGCCACCCACGGTGGGGCCACCCAGGTCCTGGCTGGGCTGGGCTCTTCTGCCTCTGCTGGGACACGGCCAGCCCTGGGGGTTCTGCTGGCCCGCCGAGGGGGACCATGAGCTCCCAGGGCAACCTAGAAGGGCCTCGGGCCGCTCTTACCCTCCAGCGTAGCTTCCTCTCCTCGCAGGGGCTGTGTCTCCTCCTCCTGGGCTGCCGGCAGCATGTCCTGGCCCAGCACCTGTGCCCCGAGGAGGAGTATCCAGTGGGCACCGAGTGCTGCCCGAAGTGCAACAAAGGTAGGGGCCCCGGGGGGCACATGTGGGGGGAAGAGGGCCCCGGGGGACACATGAAGGGGGTAAAGGCAGATCATCTTGCCCGGTTCTACCCTGAGCATTGTGTGTCCTCTGGGCCCTCCACCCTGGGAAGCCCAAAGCCCCTGTGCCTAGGGACACAGACAGCCAAGGAGCCCTGAGAACAGAGCCACTGTGTCCAGGAACCTTCAGCCCAGGGGGACTTGGCTGCGCCGTGCAGAGTGGGGCAGGGCGGAGGGCGGCCAGAATGACCAGCAGCTGGGGCTGGGGTGGGGCAGGAGCCGCAGGGCGGCAGGGCCTGAGCAGAGCCTGGGTGTCCTCGGGAGGTCCAGCTTCAGGACTACAGCCCTGGGGGATGGGGGCGTGGCTCAGATGGTGGAGTGCCAGCCGACGAGCAAAAGCGGCAGATTTGGAGCAGTTCCGGCTCTCAGGAGAAAAGAAAAGAAAAGAAAAAAAAAAGAAAAAGAACAAACCCCCAAACCCAGACCCCAAAGCAGACTCCGCTGTGGAAGGCAGCGGGGCCTGTGCTCGGGGAAGGCGCTCGGGCAGCCCGCCGACCTTGCGGCTGGGGTGGTACCTGTGGGAGCCCAGGCTGGTTCCTGCAGATCTGCCCCGCCTGGCTGCAGGTTACCATGTGAAGCAAGTCTGCAGCGAGCTGACAGGCACCGTGTGCATGGCCTGCCCCCCGGGGACGTTCACGGCCCACCCCAACGGCCTGAGCCAGTGTCTGCCCTGCCGACAATGTGAACCAGGTAGGCTGCCACCCTGGCAGCCCGCATGCCCGCCTCCTCCCAGAGGCTCCCCTGCACCCCACCTGTCCCTGTCACCTGGGCCCCCAGAGCCCAGGGATCCCTGCTGAGGGGCAGGCCGGCCCTCCTGCCCCTTGGAGGGCCATCTTGGGGCCCTGGCTCCTGAGGGCCCAGCCCCACTGGCTTGTACCCCACCTCTGCCTCATCTGCTAGGTGACCTGGGTCGCTGATGTCAGCCTCTCATACCTGTTTTTCTGCCTGTGGATGGGTCTAGGTGGAGGCGGGTATCCACTGGGGACCAGCTGTCTCTCTTTCCTCCCCTCTAGATGTGGGTCCCCATGTGGCCCCAGGAGGGAGTTGGCACAGCTGTCTGGGTGTGGGCAGAGGAGAGGCTGGCCCTGGAGAAGTGGGGAGAGCAGGCTGCCCAGGCGGCCAGCAGCTCCTACCCCACCATGGCTGGGCCCCGCCTAAGGCACTGTCCCCCACACGAGGCCCGCTCAGACTCTGTCTCACTCCTGAAAAGGCAGGGCGGGAGACCCATGGCTCCCCAGACAGGAGACCTAGGTGGGGGGGGGAGGGGAGCATGCACCACTGCTGAGTACACTGCGGGTTGGATCCTCCTTCCAGGAATGGGAGGGGACAGAGGAACTGGAGACCTGATTCAGCCTGGGCTCCCCCCTTCCCCCCTTCCCCCCTTCCCCCTCCCCTTCTCCCAGTGCTCTACCTGCAGAAGCAGCCCAGCGGAGTGCTGGGGAGCAGGTCTGAGTCCCTGGGCATGGGGAGGTATCTGGGTGGCTGAGGCTGTAATCCACCCCTTCACCCCTGCCTCCCCTCCCTCCTGCTTGACCCTCAAGCCACGGCCAGCCTTACTGTCTCCTGTCCGGGGAAGCCCTGTCTGCCTAGGCTGACTGCACTATGAGAGGACCGGGGTGGTCTTGGTCCAGTCACTCCCCCATCTGCCCCAGCAGAAGGCAGGCAGGCTCTCCTACCAACCCCTGCCACCCAACTGCCTGGTCCACACCAGGGAGGTTAGGCTGAGGGGCGCGAGTGCCAGGGAGGCCTGGGCTGGACCACAGGCTGAGGGGCGCGTGCACCAGGGAGACCTGGGCTGGACCACAGGCTGAGGGCGCGTGCGCCAGGGAGACCTGGGCTGGACCACAGGCTGAGGGGTGCGTGCACCAGGGAGGCCTGGGCTGGACCACCAGGCTGAGGGCGCATGCGCCAGGGAGGCCTGGGCTGGACCACAGGCTGAGGGCGCGTGCGCCAGGGAGGCCTGGGCTGGACCACAGGCTGAGGGGTGCGTGCACCAGGGAGGCCTGGGCTGGACCACCAGGCTGAGGGGCACATGCGCCAGGGAGGCTTGGGCTGGACCACAGGCTGAGGGGCGCGTGCACCAGGAGGTCTGGCTGTATCTCTCTTGGGGCCCTGCTCGGCCTGCAGAGCTGACTCAGAACAGAATTCTCTGTATCCCATGGGGCCATTCTGAGACAAGGGCCTCAATTTCCCCGTAAGTCCAGCTGCCCTCCCAAGGAACCTACTCAACTCCTAGCCAGCCTTCTGCCACAGCGTCTCCTCCGTGAGACTCGGGCACTGTGTTTGGCAGCTCTGGGCACTGCCGCTTGGCTAAGCTGGGGGGAGGTCTGGGAGGGGCTCCGGGCGGGGCAGGGTCAGGCCTGGAAACTCAGCTTCATGGGAGTTGACCCTGCTGCCCAGCCCTCCCTAGCCCCCAGGCTGAGCCCTTCCTCAACCAGAAAGTTATCCAACGCACCCCTCCAGTTGAAGGAGACCCCCCATCACCCAGCAGCCTTCTCTGAGCCTCTCAGTCCTTATCTTGGGTCCCAGACATGGGCTTGGTGACCGAGCAGACGTGCCTCAGCACGCAGGACACGGTGTGCCGCTGCAGCCAGGGCCACTTCTGCCAGGATGGAGACGGCGCGCCGTGTGTCGCCTGCTTGTCACACAGCACCTGCCACCCAGGCCAGAGCGTGCTCCAGAGAGGTGAGCGGAGGGTGGCGGGGGCCCCACCCCAAGCCACCCTGGTCCCCAGAGCCCCAGACACCCTGACGCGATGGTCACGTGAGGGCCAGCCCCAGAGCTACCCATCCCAGCCCTCACCAGGCCACCGGAGAGGAAGGACGGAGGGGAGGGACAGCGGAGGGCAGGAGGAGGAGGGACTGGGGAGGAGGACGAGGAGAGGAGAGAATGGACAGGGTGGGCGGAGGAGGCCAGGCGCTCTGGAAGGGCTGCCGTGTGGTCAGCTCTTGTGTTCTCCCACTTCGCTCCACGACTCCGGGCAGGGCGGGCCCGGGGTGGGTGGGAGGGGCCTGGGGTCCCCACTCAGGTCCTCTCGAGTGTGAAGTGTTGAGTTCCGCTCCTGCCCAGTGCCTGCCACGCGCTCAGGGAGCAGAGCTGGCAGGACCCTGCCTCTCCGTGTCTAGGGTAGTTTGGGACCCCCAGCCCCACCCTCTGGAGCATTCTGAGGGGTGGCCTACCCCCCCCCCCACATTCCTCCCACGACCCATGGAGCAGCTCCCTCCTCTACCTCTCAGGCACTGACAAGCAGGACACAGTGTGTGCTGACTGCCAGCCCGGCACCTTCTCGCCGAATGGGACACTAGAACAATGTCTGCCTTGGACCAAGTAGGTGGTGCCGGGGCATCCCAGACTGTGCCCTGGAGCGGGGGGGGGGGGGGGAGGGGCTCCTGCTCCCCTGGGAGACGAATGCCCTCCCTTGTAGCTGATGCACCCCCTGAACCCCCCCCCCCCGGTCTCAGATGTCAGGTCAGCAGCGTGGGGAAGCCTGTGTGGGCAGGCAGCTGGCCACTACAGCCACAATGAAGCCGCAACACCCGCCTGCAAACTCCTCTCCTGGAGGCAGCAGGATGTGCCTCGAGCACTCCCGCAGGGAGGACTTCCAGGCCCTCCTCCTGCTGCGCGTGGGGCGGGGAGGAGGAGGGGGCTCCACTGCTACAGATGGAAAGAGGCTATGTGGATCTCAAAGTGAAGATCCCGCTCCTTGTGTTTCCTTCAAATGCCTCTCCCACTGCAGCGCTGATCTGAGTGCTCAGACCTCTGAAGAGGAGCCTGGTGCCCTGGTAGAGCTGGGGTGGTTAGGCCGGGCTGCTTCCCCACCACTCTGGCCTCTGTCACTTCTGTCCTCTCTGCTGGCTGCTGTCACGTTCATGTCCAGGTTCGGCCGTTATCCCTTGGCCCTCGGCCCTCTCCCCCGTTCTCTCATGCTATGTCTCCATTGCCCCTGCTTTGTCCCTCTTAGTCTCGCTGTTCTTCTTTCCTTCCTTCTTTGAGTGTCTCCATATAGGGCTTGGAAGGAGCGAGACCCAAGTCCCTTCCCAGAGCTGTTGTCCGGCCACTCTCCCGAGCCCCCAGAGCAGGGCTCTCTGTGGTCTGAAGGAGCAAAGTCTTGAGCCCTCTGTATCCCATGGGGCCATTCTGAGACAAGGGCCTCAATTTCCCGCCCGGTGCCCATATCCCCTGGCTCCTCTCTCCTAGGTGCAGTACATGGATGGAGAAGGAAGCGGTGCCTGGGACCAACAGAACCGACGTCACTTGCTCCTTCAAGGGGAGCAAGGGCTTTGTCCTGCTTTTGACCGTTCTCATCCTGGCTCTGCTGGCTCTGGTCGTGCTATCAATCTACATACTGAAGAAAAGACTCAGGCAAGCCAGCCAGCCAGCCCCGCCCCCCATGGCCTCAGGCCCCGCCCACGGCTTAGCAGACCCCAGCTCCACACGCTCACCGCTTACCGAGGAGGCGGCCGCCTGGCCTGCGTGCTGGCTGGGAGCCCCCGGCCCTCTCTGCAGCAGTCTCTGCTGCCTGGTGAGGTGGAGCTCTGGTCTTGCCCACGGCCCAGGTGTCTGGTGGCTTCCATGGAAGGATGGCAAAGTGGGGGCCTTGACCGTTCCTGGTGTGGACGCAACTCCCATCAGCCTCTGGCCCTGCGGGAGGGCCGGCAGGCCTCCGTGGACAAGGCTGGGGCCCCACAGAGAGGGCCAGGGGCCTGGGTTCGTTGTCTACGGCACGGTCCTTGGGGTGCCTGCGTTGTGTGGCGGGCACTGGAGCTGGAGGCAGGCCAGCCGTGGCTCACGCATGACGGCCAGGCAGCTGGGAGGGCGGGCGTGCCCCTCCACACAGGGCCTCCTGGGGATGCTAGCCACAGGAGCCACCCCACGCCTCCGGGAAGTTCAGCAGCTAGCCGGGAACTTGGGTCCACCGTGTTTAGGTCCCATCAGTTCCTCTGAGCCCCTCTCCTGAGGCGGGTGTCTTTGTATTACAGGACTTCGGGCTCTCGTGATGTTATCTAACCAGGTATCATTGTTTGTCTACTGTGCCTCCTACGGTTGCTGTCCTGGGGTGTTTGCGTGGGGGGTAGGTGACCCAGGAAGTTGAGGGCCTGGGCGCTGAGTCTGCAGTCAAGCTGAGAACAGCAAAATGGCTCAGAGAACCGCAAGGCCCATGGCCTGAGTCTGGAAGGCAGGTTCCCCCTCCCCCTCTTCCTCCTCTCCTCTTCTTCTTTTATTGTAAAGACGAGGTACAGAGGGGTTACAGTTATTTGAGTAAGGCAATGAGAACACTTCCTCTCGTGGAAGGCAGGTTTTTATTCTGGATTTATCTGGCAGCAGAATAGATGAGATGAAGCCAATGAATCTCCCGTCTCGGAAGCCCCGCCAGCCACACCCGCCGCACGGGAGAGAGCCGTGGTTGGATCGACAGCCTGTGTGACCTGTAGGACAGCGCCCGCTGGACACCATGTGAGAATGGCGCCCATCCTGGGCCAGTCCCAGCTTCCCACAGCAGGAAGTATGAGTCACCACACACCTCCCCGTCCACCGAATGGGCCCCGGCACTGTGAGGACAGAGGGACAGCTGCTCCAGGCCCACGACCCTGCTTCCCGGGCCTCCCCGGCAGCCAGAACTGCCTGACCCAGCCCCAGCTTTCTGCCGGTCCTGGTTCTGGTGAGACTTGGAGATCAGGCCTGCAGGTCATGGTTGGGGTTCAACGTCCCTGTCAATGGTCTGCGCTGAGCGATGCCTAGGGGACGTGTCCAGGGAGGACCCACACGAGGGCAGGGCGAGGGCTGGAAGACCCACCCTGGCTGCAGGAGGGACCGGCATGGAGCCGCTCAAAGATGCTCCAGACAGGACTCAGATGGGATGAACTCGAGAGCGAAAGCTTGTGAGGGCGGCCAGCTCATTTCTTCCCCAGCAAATGTGGCTATTGTCTTGGATTCCAGCTTTGTCAGGCTTTCAATTTAACAGACAGGTACTTTAGTTTTTTATGGTTTTTTTTTTTTTTGTGCCAGTCCTGGGGCTTGAACTCGGGGCCTGGTCTCTGTCTCTGAGCTGCTTCAGCAGCTGCTTCAGCTCCTTCCTTCCTTCTTTTAAAGACATCTTATTAGGGCTGGGAATGTGGCTCAGTGGCAGAGTGCTTGCCTAGCATACATGAAGCCCTGGGTTCCATTCCACAGTACCACGTATACAGAAAAGGGAGGAAATGGCACTGTGACTCAAGTGGTAGAGTGCTAGCCTTGAGCAAAAGAAGCTCAGGAACAGTGCCCAGGCTCTGAGTTCAAGCCCCAGGGCTGGCAAAAAACCAAAAACATTATTTTTAAGGTGTATAGAGGGGTCACCATTTCAGATAATGAGTTCAATTCCTTTTGACATTGTTAGTGAAATGAGCCCCTTCCCATAGCTTAGTCCACTCCTTCCCCTCTCCACAGCTTAGCATGCTCCCTTCCTAAGCAACACCAGGCCCATGTAGTATAGGCAGTAAGTAATCAACTTTACCTCTACCTTGGGATGGCACTCTTCTGGGGCAGCTACCACCATCTAAGGCAGCAAGAGCCCCTTAGAGTGACCTTCAGGTCTGGGCAGCTGCAGGGCCCCTTATCTACTATTTGGGCAGCAGCCATCCATCCTAGTCTACCATGATGAAGCCCCTGGCCCGCACATCCACACCGGGGTCTCGGCCTCCTAGCCCCTTCTAGCCCCTCCTAGACCTCCTAGGCTATATAGGTCCCCTCAGACAAGAGCCGGTGCTTCCTCTCACTTCTCTCTTGTGAGAAGGGATCTTGACGGGCCCCTTTCCAGGCAATAAATCTTTCTTTGTTCTCTGTACCTGGATGTCTACGTGGCTCTCTGGCAGTCTATTAATCTTAATTTTGCTAAGAGACATTGTCCCCACTTCCTTTATTTTCCCTCATTTTGTCCCTGAGCTTCTTAGATGCTCAAGGCTAGTTAGGCTCCACTTTCACTTTGGCTTTTTTGAAGAGTTTATTGGAGGTAAGAGTCTCAGCCAGGCTGGCT
Organism: Dipodomys merriami; assembly: GCF_024711535.1. Classification (NCBI taxonomy): domain Eukaryota; kingdom Metazoa; phylum Chordata; class Mammalia; order Rodentia; family Heteromyidae; genus Dipodomys; species Dipodomys merriami. The sequence goes on from NW_027204270.1 coordinate 1,306,521, forward strand.
TTGAACTGTGATACACAGACCTGTTTCCCCTTTTTTTTGTTGGTTGGTTGTGGGGCTTGAACTCTGGGTCTGAGCGCTGTCCCTCGGCTCTTCAGTTCAAGGCTAGCGCTCTACCACTTGAGCCACAGCACCACTTTTAGTTTTCTGAGTGTTTTATTGGAGATAAGAGTCTCACGGACTTTACTGCCCGGGATGGCTTTGAAGCTCGATCCTCAGATCTCAGCCTCCTGTGTGGTTAGGATTACAGGTGTGAGCCACTGGTGCCCAGTGCTTTTTTTTTTTTTGTTCTGGTCCTCATTACTAGGCAAGTACTCCACAACACAGCCACACCTCCACTTTTCACCGTTGTCATTTTATTCATTTGAAATAAAATCTTTTTTTGTCGGTCGTGGGGCCTGAACTCTGGGCCTGGGCGCTGCCCCTCAGCTCTTCAGCTCAAGGCTAGTGCTCTACCACTTGAGCCATAAGTGCCACTTCCGGCTTTTTCTGCTTATGTGGTGCTGAGGAATGGAAACCAGGTCCTCATGCATGCAAGGCAAGCACTCCACCACTGAGCTAACTCCTGCCCCTGAAATAAAAATCTGTTGCTGTAAGGTCTGCATAGGGACAGCTCCCTACCTCTTGGCTCAGTTTCTGCCCAGTATCTGTTACCTAGGTAACTGGAAGACCTGGAAGCAATCACCTTCCCACCTTCCCCTCCTGCTAGGACCCATCCTGGACCACCTCTGGTCACCTGCCTCCCATCTGACCTTAGGAGGGTCCCAGACCTTGAGGTCACAGAATCCACAACTTTCCCCCACCTGGCCACACCTCTTCCTGTTCCTGGCCTAGATAAGTCCTGGCCCAGGGGCGGGTCGCCCCTTTCTTTCCAGCCATGCCTCTCCACCATGCACGGCAGGGGCAGTTCGGTCAATAAACGTCTTTACCTGCCTGAATAAGGCGTGGTGTTCTCTTCATTGGCTACCTAAGGAAACCTACCTAGTTAATGTACTTCACAGTTGCTACTTCAGTTTGGATGTTGCTTTAGAAGTTTATATCTCTCATTATCTACTATCCATCACCTACCTCCTCTCCACCATCTACTACCCATCTACTGCTTACCTACTACCAGTATCTATCTATCTATCTGTCCATCACCTCCTATCCAAATCTGTGGAGCCTGGAGAAAGAATGGCTAGTGGTTCAGGGAGTCCCATGAGGAGACAGAGGTTGCTAGACTGTGTATGTTGTCTGCAAGAATCCTGTTCTACATATAGGGATTCACATAGATTGAGAACAGAGCCTGGAATAAGAGACCGTCAGAGCGAGGAACTGGGAGCTATAGGAAGGGACTTTCAGTCATGTGAATGGTTCACTTCAGACTGGAAATCTGACCAGTGTCGGGCGCCTACTCACCCATATGGGCCCCCCTGGACCTGACTTCTAAGCAACCCAGATCTGTTTTTCCTATGACTTTCCCAAGGAACTATAAAGACAATGCCATTAGAGTGGAAGGTGGCACTTATGGCCTGTCAGCTATGCCAGGAATGTGCCTGGCAGGCTTTCTACAGCTTGAGATAAATAAGGTAAACTTTGGCTTGGATGAAATCATTTTTGTCCTGACCATTTGTGTGTGTGTGTGTGTGGTGTGTGTATGTATGTGTTCCAGTCCTGGGGCTTGAACTTAGAGCCTGGGCACTGTCTGTTAGCTTTTTTGCCCAAGGTTGGAACTCTACCACTTGAGCCACACTTCCACTTCTGGCTTTTTGCTGCTAGAGATGAGTCAAATGGACTTTCCTGCCCAGGCTGGTTTTGAACCCTGATCCTTAGGCCTCAGCCTCTGTAGTAGCTAGGATGACAGGTGTGAGCCACTGGTGTCTGGCTCTATTTCCTAAATGTCCCTGCTGGCTCAGATGATGGGATCCTGTAGTTGTCAGCAATCCAGGTCGTGTTCTTCCTGTAAACTGCACTCTGCCCAGTTGTCACTCTGTCTGACTCTGTCTTAGATGTGATGGCATCTCACATCTGGTTTTCATACACTGGGCCCCGGCTGTTCTGGATCATCACCGAATAATGGAGCTCCAAAGAATTAAGGCAACATCTGACTGGAAGGCAGTTTGTCCTGCGCAGCGGCACAGAGCTTGTCTTTCTTGGGCGCTGGAGGATGAGTGGACTGCAGACCTGAGGGCAGGAGCAGCGCAGCCCTGAGCAGCTGCCTTCCTCTTGGTGCTTCCCTCCCCTGTAGTGGCAGCACAGGCTCCTTCCACAGTGCTCATGCGGGGCGCATCAGGAAGCTGGCTGCACTCAAGTGCATCTTGAATTGCGGTGCAGCTGAGGGGAACGGTGCTTCCGGCTGGAAGTAGTCAGGCTCTTGAAAGGTCCGGCCTGGAGCCCTGCTGGTTTCCAGAGCGCGCCCTCAAGATCATGCCCACCGGCGCTTTGTGTGAGGTGCACTTGGAACCCACGGGCTCTCCCGGGTTCTGCAGTCAGCAGCTCATGGCAGGACCCGTTCCCCAGGCCTGCTGCTGTGTTCTGAGGGATTGACATCTCGGGGAGAGCCTGCCTCTGGGGAGAGCAATTCTTAGACACAGTAAACAGTCACACTATAATCTGCGTGCAAGTCAATTAACCTGCGGAGTCCCCCCTCCTCCTCAATGGGCCCTCACATTTCAGGTGATCCTCAGCCCCAGTTACCCCGGAGCAGTAGCAGACAGCCTGGGACAGCCCCCTGCACCCAGGGCCCCCCAAACCTGCCAAGCCTTGGCCCACCCTGCCTGGCCTGGCCTTTCCCACAGAAACCACAACAAACCTCTCACTGAGGTCTTCACCCTCACCTGCCCCCACTCCTGTCCCCTGACCAACCCTGGTGTTTCCCCATGTGAGCCTCAGGTGTGGGGACAAAGACAGGGCTCTGGGGGCCTCTGAGTAGCAAGCCAGTCTTTCTGCACCTTACTTCCAGGCCAGAGTCACAACAGGACAGGCCACAGGACCGGAAAACCAGGTCTAGAGGCAGGTGGACAGTCCTTGTCCTTTCTGCCCGCAGATAAAACCAGAACGAAGACCTTCTTTCCAGGCTACCATCCCAGCCCATGGCCTGGTGGTTCTGTTGTCTGGCTGGGAGAGCCCCCTCCCCCCAAAGTTCCGGGACATCAGTGGTGTGTGTGTGTGTGTGTGAACAAATGAGTGAAAGAGAGCAGGGACAAATGAGTGCCCTGGAGGATAAGTAGCACCTGGGTCACACAGACTGTCATACAAAGTCACTCACGTTAGGGGAGGACCAGGTCGTATTAGGGTTACTAATATTAGGGAAAGGGAGGCCCAAAGAGGCAGCGAGCCGTCTGCAGATGTAGCAGGCTAAGCGAGTGACTCAGGGATGGCAAAAAGATAAGAAGTGTTTGAGTGAGGCCTGCAGAATCCTTCGGCAGCCTTTTTCACACCCTGGGGACAGGGTATGGCTTTCTCTCAGTGTCCAGAGGGCATCTTTCATGGTCATTTTATCTTCAACTTTCGAGAAGCAGAAAGGAGGGCCTAGTGTGGTCCTAAATGCCTGTAACCCCAGCGACTTGGCAGGCAGAGGTAGGGTTTTGGTTGCAGGCTGACCCGGGCGGAAGTTCAAGATCCTACAGGTCAGCCCACAAGATGGCAGGTGGGGCAGGAGGAAGGAGGGAGGAGAAGGGAGGAGGGAGGGGAGAAGGGGGGAGGGGGAGGGAGGAGGGAGAGGGAGGGGAGAGGCGGAGGCGGGAGGGGGAGGGAGGAGGGGGGGAAGAGGGGGAGAGAGGGGAGAGGCGGAGGGAGGGGGGAAGGGAGGGGAGAGGCGGAGGGAGGGGGGAAGGGAGGGGGAGAGGCGGAGGCGGGAGGGGGAGGGAGGGGAGAGGCGGAGGCGGGAGGCGGGGGTGGGGGGGTGGGGGGGGAGGAGGGAGGAGGCAGGGGGAGGGGGAGGGAGGGGAGAGGCGGAGGGAGGGGGGAAGGGAGGGGAGAGGCGGAGGGAGGGGGGAAGGGAGGGGAGAGGCGGAGGCGGGAGGGGGAGGGAGGGGGGGAGGAGGGGGAGGGAGGGGAGAGGCGGAGGCAGGAGGCGGGGGGAGGAGGGAGGAGGCGGGGGAGGGGAAGGGAGGGGGGGAGGAGGGGGAGGGAGGGGAGAGGCGGAGGCAGGAGGCGGGGGGAGGAGGGAGGAGGCGGGGGAGGGGGAGGGAGGGGAGAGGCGGAGGCAGGAGGCGGGGGGGGGAGGGGGAGGAGGGGGAGCTACACCTTCGCACATTTAAGGGCGAATACTCGGATTTGCCTACTTCTTAACCAAGTACAACGTACAGACAGACAGATATCTCGCGTAGGACGGGGCTGGGGCTCTGACGCTGGGGCCCGGACACCGGCGGCCCAGGCCCGGACGGCGGAGCCCAAGGCCACCCCACGCCCGGGGCCCGGCCGCGTCCCTCCGCATCACACCGGCGACGACGCGCTGTGCGCGCAGGCGCACGAATGCGGAAGTGCGCAGCCCACTTCCTTCCCAGGCGGAGGGCGGGATTAGGAAACGAGTCCCGGGCCGTGGCGCGGTCAACTTCGGGGCGGAGTCGAGGGGCAGAGGCGGAGCTAAGTGGAAGGGGCGTGGCCGAGGCGTGGCTAAGAGCTCCGGAGCCCCTGGGATGGGGGCGTGGCAGGAGGGGGCGTGGCCGGCGGCGGGGGCGGGCCCTGGACGAGCCGCGCACGGACCGCGGACCGGCCGTCGGGGCCGGGGAGCGGCTCCCGCGGCCGTGAGCGCCCTGGACCTCGCCCGGGTGGGCGCGTGTGTCCTGAAGCACGCGGGGACTGGGGAGGCGAGGCCGGGCGGTGCCGGGCCGGGGAGCTGCGGAGCCTGTGGCGGGAGCAGGCGTGCGTGCGTGGTGGCCGGGCTGCGGCGCCTCGGCCGCGCGGTGTGCCGCGGGACCGCGCGGGACCTCAGCGGCCAGGGCGCGCGCCTGGTGGCGGTGGGGCCCGAGGCGCGGGGCCTGCGGAGGTTCCTGGGCGGCCCGACCCGCGGGGGTGGGGGGGCTGGGTCAGGGCCGGCCCCGGGCCGCGCCCGCGCCGGGCTCCCGGCCCTCCTGGTCTGGGCGGGCTGCCAGGGGCCCTGGTGACCCGGGACTGTGGCTTTTCTTTCCAGAGCTCTACCTGGATGGGAGCAAGCAGCTCTACAAAGAGTGGGGCTTCAAGGGGTGAGTGTGTGTGTGGGGGGCAGCATGGGCATGGCGCCGGACGATGGCCTCTGCTTCTTACTCCTCATCACCCTCTGCTCCCCTGTCCACCGCGTCTTCCCCAGGGAAGCCAGTGCGGGCGTCATCGGCAGCTCCTGCCAGCCCCCCACCGGAGGCCCCTAACAGGCTTCTCATCCAGGCCTTCTCTCAGCAGCTATAGTCTACTCTTAGCAGACCAGAGTACTGTCTAAGCCTTCTGGAAATCATAGGCTGCCCGCTGTGATTGGCAGCGCCAGCTGGGCCAGATCTCTGGTTCCACTCGGCCCAGGGCCTGGTTCCCATACCCTGCCTCCTTTGCCCGTCCCTAGGCCAGCAGCCAGTACCCAGGTGGGGAGCCCCGAGACTCCAGGAACCCCTCCTGGCGGACTAGCTGCATGCTGAGATGCATGGGTGGAACAGGGCCTGATCTGGAACTGGTCTGTGGCATGGTGAAGACTGGGAGCAGGCACTGGGACTGGGCTCCACTCCAGTCTGGACTAGGGGAACTGGTGTTTCTGCAGGTACAATATCTTGAGTATTCTGCCAGCCGCCCTGGGAAAGCCCGTGCGTGATGTGCCTGCCAAGGTTTGTAGTCCCCAAGGCCATACAGGATTGGAGTGGTGGGAGCCTCTGAAGGCTTTTCTCTGTGGCCAACCTTGGCCCTGGCCCTCTCCACACAGGCCAAGGCGGTTGGTATCCAGAGGAACCTATCTGGGGACCTTCTGCAGAGTGGAGGGCTGCTGGTGGTCAGCAAAGGTGTGTTGGAGTAGGGGTTGGGGGCTGTGGCCTCAGCGGGAAGGCTTGCTGAACGTGGCAGCCATGCCCTGTTCTCTCTCGCTGGCACGCTCGCTCCCTCACAACTCCTTTGTGCTATGACCTAAGTGCTGGCTGGGGGCACATCTCCCATCTTGGTAATTGGGTGGGGGTCAGGGCATGCAGGGCCACTGGGCTCAGCTGGCCAGATTGTCTTCCTCCTCTTGGCACTGGGGTGCAAAGCACAGGCCAGCTTTCAGGGTGCCCTGACCGCCTGCCTGCTGTCACAGGTGGTGGCAAGGTGCTGCTGTACTTCATCCAGAAGTCTCCAGGTGACTGTGTCCCCCAGGAGAGCATCCTGCAGGCCCTGGCATCTCTGCAGAGGTCTGTGCCAGCCAGCCACCCCTGGTGAGCTGAGACCTCGGGGAGAACCTGCTTCCCCTCTCCCTGGAGGACCACCACTACCTGGGCCGGAATGTGGCGTGGTGTGGCGTGGCCTGGCGTGGCGTGGCATGGCCACACACTGAGCTGTAGCCTCTTGGGATCCATGTAATTTTGTGCTCAGTGGTTGCCGGGGGATGTAGCTGTTATTGCGGCTGTTCTCCAGAGGGAGACTAGGCTGCGGAGGACTGAAGGGCAGGGATCCTAGCGGGCTGGCACCACAGGCGTCTCCTTTGTGGGTGTCAGGATGCGGAGGGGGCTGCAGGGCAGGGAGGGCTGAGGGGTTGTGTTTTGTCCCAGGTGTACCTGCCCGGCGGGGGGCGGGGAGGGGAAGTGGCCTGGGGCCCTGTGTCTGGCCTGTCCTTGTCTTTATATGTGAGTGTGTGTGGGTGTGTGTGTGGGGGCACTACTCTTGGCCCCTGAGGAGTGTGGCCAGGCTGATGAGGCTCCCTCTGCCCTTAGTGTGATGGGGACGGGTGTACATGGTGACCTCGGCTGACCCGGTGCTGGGAGCTGGAAGAACCTCCTGGAACCACTGGGCCCATGCTGGACCTCGCCAGACCCTCAAGCAACAGAGCCATTAAAGAGCCCTGAGAACACGTTTTCACTGCTTCTGCGCCTCTCAGCCCGACCCGTGCGCCCCTCCAAGCCCAGGCCCCGACCCCTGGGCCCCTCCACACCCAGGCCCCGACCTGTGTGCCCCTCCATGCCCCAGTGTCTCAGCCCCCTCCCATGTGTCCCTCCATGCCCCAGTGTCTCCCCTCAGCCCCCTCTCGTGCACCCCTCCACGCCCCAGTGTCTCAGCCCCCCCCTGTGCCCCTCCACGCCCCAGTGTCTCAGCCCCTTCCCATGCACCCCTCCATGCCCCAGTGTCTCAGCCCCTTCCCATGCGCCCCTCCACACCCCAGTGTCTCAGCCCCCTCCCGTGCACCCCTCCACGCCCCAGTGTCTCAGCCCCTTCCCATGCGCCCCTCCACACCCCAGTGTCTCAGCCCCCTCCCGTGCACCCCTCCACGCCCCAGTGTCTCAGCCCCTTCCCATGCACCCCTCCATGCCCCAGTGTCTCAGCCCCTTCCCATGCGCCCCTCCACTCCCCAGTGTCTCAGCCCCCCCCGTGTGCCCCTCCATGCCCCAGTGTCTCAGCCCCCTCCCATGCGCCCCTCCATGCCCCAGTGTCTCCCCTCAGCCCCCTCCTGTGTGCCCCTCCACGCCCCAGTGTCTCAGCCCCCTCCCATGCACCCCTCCACGCCCCAGTGTCTCAGCCCCTTCCTGTGCCCCTCCACGCCCCAGTGTCTCAGCCCCCCCGTGTGCCCCTCCACACCCCAGTGTCTCAGCCCCCCCTGTGTGCCCCTCCATGCCCCAGTGTCTCAGCCCCTTCCTGTGCACCCCTCCACGCCCCAGTGTCTCAGCCCCCTCCCGTGCACCCCTCCACACCCCAGTGTCTCCCCTCAGCCCCCTCCCATGCACCCCTCCATGCCCCAGTGTCTCAGCCCCCCCGTGCCCCTCCATGCCCCAGTGTCTCAGCCCCCCCGTGCCCCTCCACGCCCCAGTGTCTCAGCCCCTTCCTGTGCACCCCTCCACGCCCTGGTGTCTCCCCTCAGCCCCCTCCCGAGTGTCCCTCCATGCCCCAGTTTCTCAGCCCCCTCCCATGCGCCCCTCTACACCCCAGTGTCTCAGCCCCCTCCCATGCGCCCCTCTACACCCCAGTGTCTCAGCCCCCTCCCGTGCGCCCCTCCACACCCCAGTGTCTCAGCCCCCTCCCATGCGCCCCTCCACACCCCAGTGTCTCAGCCCCCTCCCATGCGCCCCTCCACACCCCAGTGTCTCCCCTCAGCCCCTCCCGGGCGCCCCTCCACGCCCCGGTATCTCAGCCCCCCCGTGTGCCCCTCCACACCCCCGTGCCTCAGCCCCCTCCCATGCACCCCTCCACACCCCCGTGCCTCAGCCCCCTCCCGTGCGCCCCTCCATGCCCCAGTGTCTCAGCCCCTTCCTGTGTACCCCTCCACGCCCCAGTGTCTCAGCCCCCTCCCGTGTGCCCCTCCACTCCCGTGCTGCTGTCTGGGAGGGGAGGTGAGGGGCTGCCTTTCTGCCCCATTCAGTCTTCAGGCCTCTGACCGTGGAGTACTGGGAACAGCCCTGTTATTTTTTCCAAGGTGACCTCTGGCCTTGGCCACACCTCTGAGGGCAGAGGCCAGCTGAGGTTGGGGAGAGGGGGCTTTGCTCAGGCTCAGCCTGGGCGGCAGAAGGGGGAGGGGGCAGGCACCCCTGCTCGCATGCAGGGGAGCTTGTTGGGTTTTTGGGGAGGTTGTGACTCGCCTTGGAGCTCAGGAACTGCTCCCTGGCCACAGGCCCTTTTCTGGGCAGAGCACTGCCATCTGTGGCTTCATGGGATGGCTGGCAGCGCAGAGCTCTGGTTCTGTGGAGTCCGAATCCCCAGCCACCTTTTCTTGGGTCCTAGGAGACGCCCGCAGAGCTGCTCCCCCACCTTGGCTGCCCTGTCTCAAGGACTCTGTCCTCTGAGCGGGTCTGACAGCCACCTCACGCTTTCTGGGCGTACTTGTCCAAGCCTGGCTGACCACAGGCTCCTCCTCAGTGGCCTCGCACCCCCCTTCACCCCTGCCACCCTGTCACTGCAGCAGTCTGAGCCTCTGGCTGAAACTCCAGGTCCCTGGCCATACTGCCAGGCCCCCTGGGCAGCTGCTGACCACAGCTCCCTGAGTCGGTGCGCTGTGGCCTCAGTGGGATCACCAGTACCAGGACTGAGGGAGGTGTCAGAAGGCCCTCCCTGTCGTTCCGTTCTTTCCAGCCAGGCCCTCCCCCCCCAGCCAGGGTTTCTGCCAGCTCACTGCCCGCCCGCCCTGTGTGCTGTGCCCTCCTCTTGAACAAACAAGGCTACTTTCTTTGGAAGCGTTTACTTAGTTCAAGTCTGAAGCTGTGGACAGTTGAGGAGAATACACTTTGGAGAGTGGGTGGAAGACATTTAGCCACGTCTATAGGGCTGTGCTGGGCGCTGGTCCTGGCGACTCGGGGGCGCCGGGCCGGGCACCGCAGGGCACCGCGCATCCCTGGCCCCGGCCAGCGGCTCGCTCCGGGCAGGCTCCAAGGGCGGGTGGGTGGGCTCGGTGGCCGCCAGGCGCGGGGGCACCGTGCAGGCATGGACGCCTCGGGGCGGCGAGTGGACGTGGGCCGCACAGCGCGGCTGCACCTTGGTTACCAGATGCGGCATCGCTCTTTGGGGTGCATGGGGGTGTCCTGGGCACACTGGAACGCTTCTGCAAAGGCAGCCAGATTCTGTAGCGAGCCCAGCACCCTGCGGACAGGTGGTAGCGGGAGAGGTGTAAGAGGCCTGGGGCGGGGTGAAGTTGTTGGGGGGGGATTACGGGTGCCAGGGTGCAGGAGGCTTGCCTGTACTTCAGGGGACTGTGGACATCAGTCTTGATGGATTGGACAGCAAACTCAGGCCGGTAGGACCCGCACCACACCTGTGGACGCACGAGGGGTGTTGGCTGGGGGGCTGTAGGGGTGGAGCCTCTGGAAAGGGTGCCCTGTGGCTATAGCAGGGCCGCCCTGGCCCCGGCTTCCCTTTCTGCGGAGGAGATGGGAGAGCCAGCCGCTCCTTCCTTGTCTCTTTCCGCTCCGCCGCTGCGGACCTCTGCTGCCTCACCTCAGCCCACGGCTCCTCCAGCAAGCCTGCAGGCCCACTGGCTCTGGTTCTGTGGGCTCGCCCCTCCGCATCCCTGCCGGCACCCCGCGGCGGGGTGGGGGCCCTCTGGAGGCAGATGGCCGGGGAGCCCCGGGAGCCCCGACGGCCCGTGGACCAGCACTGGGTGTCTACCTGAGCATAGTTGATGAAGAAAAGCTGGTTGTACGTCAGCTCCAGCCCCGGCAGCAGCTGGTCCTTGCCTCCTTCTGCCATCCACTTTAGGTAAGCCTGCGGCACCCGAGGGGGACTGGGCTTGCCAGCGGTCTCAAGTCACCGGGCCCCATGCAGAACGGGGGTCTGGCCCCAGGATCCGTCCCCCAGCTCAGGGTCCCCCGGGACGGCATGGGGCACCTGACACCTCATCAGCCTTCTGAGCAGTTCCACAGGTGGGGCGGGGCGGGCAGGACGGGGGAGGGGGCAGGGAGGGGCGGAGCCTTGGCCAAGCCCCACAGTGCACTTCTGCAGTGAAGGCTGTGGGCTCAGGACTTCTGGCTGGGCAGGCGTTAGTCCCCACCCCTTTATCACACTTGGAGATACAGGTTGCTTCTGTCACAAACTAACTGGGTTACATGTGGGTGCCTGCCACGGCCAGGAGGCTGTGCAGGCTCTCCAGGGCCTCCGGCTGGGCACAGCCTCTGCCCAGGGCAAGGCCTCCCTCCTTGGGCCCACCTTGTACGCCTGCCGCACGCCGCCATTGTCTGCGATGTTTTCCCCCAGGGTGCTGAATCCATTGATCTGCGCGGGAGACACAGGCTGGGGGGGGGGGCCTGGGCTCTGCTCCCTTCCTTCCACTGTGGTTCCCGTGGGGAACCACTTCCTGACTGCTGGCGGGTGGCACGCTTACGTTCTGGTCATCTGCCAGGTCCCAGGAGAAGTTTCCGTACTGATAGATCATGCACTCCGACTGCTCCCGGAAGTGCTGGGCAGAGAAGTTACTCCACCAATCCAGCATGTTGCCATTCTTGTCAAAATTCCGGCCTGCGCAGAGACAAGACGGAAGTCCCCAGCGGAGGCCACCCCTGTGCCTGGCAGCCCCCTGGGCCTCCTCAGCGAATGCCAGCACCAGGAGCCCAGAGCCTGGGCGGAGACAGCTGTGAATGGCATCTGTAGGCTTGTGGGGGGGCTCCCCCGTCCTCCCCAAGAGGGAGGCCTTCCCCGTGACCCTGCCCAAGCCCCCGAGACACCCCTGGAGCCTCCGAGACACTGGAACATCCAACCTTCCTGCATCGACGGTGAGGGAGCACAGGGCCCTAGAAGTGCCAACCGGGGGGGGGGCAGAGACCCTGGGGGGCATGGCGGCAGGTCCTCACAGAGATGGAGGGAGGCCAGGCCCGCCTGTGCCTTGCAGGGGGAAAATCAGGCATCAGGAGCCCTGGTTCTGCCCCTGTGTTCTTCCTCCGTGCCTTAGGGGCTTCTCCAGACAGCTCCAGGGCCATTCCAGAGGTGTGGCCGCCACAGCTGGGGGGTGGCTGTCCTCCTGTACCCTGGCCTCTGTTCCCATCTGAGCCACGAGGAGGGCGTCGCTTGGGTCACAGGGACCCCTCTTACCATTGTCGTCAAAGCCGTGTGTGATCTCGTGTCCGATCACCATCCCGATGCCCCCGAAGTTCAAGGCCTGGGGCTGCTCCTTGCTGAAGAAGGGTGGCTGGAGGATGCCCGCCGGGAACACTGACCCCCAGGGGACAGAGCACACGCGGTGAGCGTCTAGCCACGTGCCGGGCTCAGGCAGGACCCTCCCAGGGCCCTGGGCCCCCAGGTCAGTGTGGCAAGAGGAAACCAGCTCAGAGGCTGGGAGGGCAGGGAGACCCAGGCCCCTCCCCAGCTCCTTCCCACCGCTCTGCGGCTTCTCTGCATCCCTCCCTCCCCCTCTCTCCCTGCGGCCTCTCTCCTCCTCCCTCCTGGCCTGCTCAGGTGGACCCTGGGTGAAATGGGACGCCCGCCTCCTCTGAGGACAGGCTGGCGGCAGGTGGGGAGAAGGGGTGGACGTACCGATCTGGTTCCTGTTTGGGGAGTAGAACGCGTTGACCACCGCGGCTCCTATGATCCAGCTGTGAGGAGCAGGTGGGTCACTTGGGGCCTGCATCTGCTGGGACCCTTCCCTGGGGCCCTCCCTGTCCTGGCTGACTAGAACCTGCCCCAGGAGGCCAAGGTCAAACTGGCCGTGCCCACAGAGTCTTGGTCAATCCCGAGAGCCATTTCCTCTTGGTGCCCCTCCCCCAGGTGAGGGTGTTGAGGGAGGATCCAGGCCCAGCACCCTCCCCAAGCTGGACCAGGCCAGGTCGGGGCAAGCACACCCCCACCGCCACCCAGTGGGCAGTCCCTGAGGCCGCACTGGCCGCTCCACTCACAGGTTCTGGTCCACCTTTTCCCGCAGCTTCTTGAGGCTCCGCTGGGCGCTGGCCTTGAGGTTCTGCAGGCCGTTCTCAAAGTACAGGTCCTCTGAGAAGTTGAGCTGCGGGAAGCCGTCCGTCACGCTCAGCTGGAGCTCAGAGGGGTCCGAGGGGGCAAGGGAAGGGCTGGGCGGGAGGGAAAGGCCTCAGGCTCCAACAGGCAGCCTGGGTGGCCTAGAGCTCTGAGTTTATGTGGACGGGCCCAGCCTGGGAGTCTGTGCCAGCGCCTTGGTCTGGGCTTCAGTTTCCCTATCTGCAGTGGACGGTGATGCCAGAGTCTCCCCAAGGCCCAGGAGGGTGGCAGGGGTAGCAGCTGGACTGTCCACAGGGTGCCCTCCCCGGTAACGGCCTGGGGAGGGGTTGAATGGGGAGGGGAGGGGGACTGCGGGGTGGGACAGAGGAAGGGGCTGGGAGCTGTGGGGTGGGATGGGGAGGGGAGGGGGGACTGGGAGCTGTGGGGGAGGGGGGCTGTGGGGTGGGACGGAGGAAGGGGGCTGGGAGCTGTGGGGGAGGGGAGGGGGACTGCGGGGTGGGACAGAGGAAGGGGCTGGGAGCTGTGGGGGAGGGGAGGGGGACTGCGGGGTGGGACAGAGGAAGGGGCTGGGAGCTGTGGGGTGGGATGGGGAGGGGAGGGGGACTGCGGGGTGGGACAGAGGAAGGGGCTGGGAGCTGTGGGGTGGGATGGGAGGGGGGCTGTGGGGTGGGACGGAGGAAGGGGGGCTGGGAGCTGTGGGGGAGGTGGAGAGGAGTGGACTGTGGGGTGGGCGCACGCCGGAATACTCCTCGTCCAGGTGATTGTTTGTGTCCTCCAGAATGTAGTCTGGGTAGCCGATCTGCTCCTGGATGTTCAGGGCCTGCGTGGGAGAGCAGCCATGTCAGCGCCACCCACGGGGAGAAGAGGCCTGGCCAGCTGACTGCTCCTGACCTGTGCTGAGGGGCTAATGGCGCTGTATCAAGAAGGGTCAGGAGGTGACTCGGCTGTGGAGAGGGTGTCAGGAGGTGACAGGGTGTGGAGGTATCAGGAGGTGACATGGGTGTGGAGGTGTCAGGAGGTGGTGTAGGTGTGGAGGTGTCAGGAGGTGATGGGGGTGTGGAGAGGGTGTCAGGAGGTGATGGGGGTGTGGAGAGGGCGTCAGGAGGTGATGGGGGTGTGGAGGTGTCAGGAGGTGATGGGGGTGTGGAGAGGGCGTCAGGAGGTGATGGGGGTGTGGAGGTGTCAGGAGGTGATGGGGGTGTGGAGAGGGTGTCAGGAGGTGATGGGGGTGTGGAGAGCGTGTCAGGAGGTGATGGGGGTGTGGAGGTATCAGGAGGTGACGTGGGTGTGGAGAGGGTGTCAGGAGGTGATGGGGGTGTGGAGGTGTCAGGAGGTGACGTGGGTGTGGAGAGGGTGTCAGGAGGTGATGGGGGTGTGGAGAGGGTGTCAGGAGGTGATGGGGGTGTGGAGAGGGTGTCAGGAGGTGATGGGGGTGTGGAGAGGGTGTCAGGAGGTGATGGGGGTGTGGAGAGCATGTCAGGAAGTGATGGGGGTGTGAAGTGGGCGTCAGGAGGTGATGGGGGTGTGGAGGTGTCAGGAGGTGATGGGGGTGTGGAGGTGTCAGGAGGTGACAGGGTATGGAGGTGTCAGGAGGTGATGGGGGTGTGGAGGTGTCAGGAGGTGATGGGGGTGTGAAGGTATCAGGAGGTGATGTGGGTGTGGAGAGCGTGTCAGGAGGTGATGGGGGTGTGGAGAGCGTGTCAGGAGGTGATGGGGGTGTGAAGTGGGCGTCAGGAGGTGATGGGGGTGTGGAGGTGTCAGGAGGTGATGGGGGTGTGGAGGTGTCAGGAGGTGACAGGGTATGGAGGTGTCAGGAGGTAATGGGGGTGTGGAGGTGTCAGGAGGTGATGTGGGTGTGGAGAGCGTGTCAGGAGGTGATGGGGGTGTGGAGAGGGCATCAGGAGGTGATGGGGGTGTGGAGAGGGCGTCAGGAGGTGATGGGGGTGTGGAGAGGGCGTCAGGAGGTGATGGGGGTGTGGAGAGGGTGTCAGGAGGTGATGGGGGTGTGGAGGTGTCAGGAGGTGATGGGGGTGTGGAGGTGTCAGGAGGTGATGGGGGTGTGGAGAGCGTGTCAGGAGGTGATGGGGGTGTGGAGAGGGTGTCAGGAGGTGATGGGGGTGTGGAGAGCGTGTCAGGAGGTGATGGGGGTGTGGAGAGGGTGTCAGGAGGTGATGGGGGTGTGGAGGTGTCAGGAGGTGATGGGGGTGTGGAGGTGTCAGGAGGTGATGTGGGTGTGGAGGTGTCAGGAGGTGATGTGGGTGTAGAGAGGGCGTCAGGAGGTGATGGGGGTGTGGAGAGGGCGTCAGGAGGTGATGGGGGTGTGGAGGTGTCAGGAGGTGATGGGGGTGTGGAGAGGGCGTCAGGAGGTGATGGGGGTGTGGAGGTGTCAGGAGGTGATGGGGGTGTGGAGGTATCAGGAGGTGATGGGGGTGTGGAGGTGTCAGGAAGTGATGGGGGTATGGAGGTATCAGGAGGTGATGGGGGTGTGGAGAGCGTGTCAGGAGGTGATGGGGGTGTGGAGGTGTCAGGAGGTGATGGGGGTGTGGAGGTGTCAGGAGGTGATGGGGGTGTGGAGGTGTCAGGAGATGATGGGGGTGTGGAGGTGTCAGGAGGTGATGGGGGTGTGGAGAGGGCGTCAGGAGGTGATGAGGGTGTGGAGAGGGCGTCAGGAGGTGATGGGGGTGTGGAGGTGTCAGGAGGTGATGGGGGTGTGGAGGTGTCAGGAGGTGATGTGGGTGTGGAGGTGTCAGGAGGTGATGGGGGTGTGGAGAGCATGTCAGGAGGTGATGGGGGTGTGGAGGTGTCAGGAGGTGATGAGGGTGTGGAGAGCGTGTCAGGAGGTGATGGGGGTGTGGAGAGCGTGTCAGGAGGTGATGGGGATGTGGAGAGGGTGTCAGGAGGTGATGGGGGTGTGGAGGTGTCAGGAGGTGATGTGGGTGTGGAGGTGTCAGGAGGTGATGGGGGTGTGGAGAGGGTGTCAGGAGGTGATGGGGGTGTGGAGGTGTCAGGAGGTGATGTGGGTGTGGAGGTGTCAGGAGGTGATGGGGGTGTGGAGAGGGTTTCAGGAGGTGATGGGGCTGTGGAGAGGGTGTCAGGAGGTGATGGGGGTGTGGAGGTGTCAGGAGGTGATGGGGGTGTGGAGAGGGTGTCAGGAGGTGATGGGGGTGTGGAGGTGTCAGGAGGTGATGTGGGTGTGGAGGTGTCAGGAGGTGATGTGGGTGTGGAGGTGTCAGGAGGTGATGGGGGTGTGGAGAGGGTTTCAGGAGGTGATGGGGCTGTGGAGAGCATGTCAGGAGGTGATGGGGGTGTGGAGAGGGTGTCAGGAGGTGATGGGGGTGTGGAGAGCATGTCAGGAGGTGATGGGGGTGTGGAGGTGTCAGGAGGTGATGAGGGTGTGGAGAGCGTGTCAGGAGGTGATGGGGGTGTGGAGAGCGTGTCAGGAGGTGATGGGGATGTGGAGAGGGTGTCAGGAGGTGATGGGGGTGTGGAGAGGGTGTCAGGAGGTGATGGGGGTGTGGAGGTGTCAGGAGGTGATGTGGGTGTGGAGGTGTCAGGAGGTGATGGGGGTGTGGAGAGGGTTTCAGGAGGTGATGGGGCTGTGGAGAGGGTGTCAGGAGGTGATGGGGGTGTGGAGAGGGTGTCAGGAGGTGATGTGGGTGTGAAGGTGTCAGGAGGTGATGGGGGTGTGGAGAGGGTGTCAGGAGGTGATGGGGGTGTGGAGAGGGTGTCAGGAGGTGATGTGGGTGTGGAGGTGTCAGGAGGTGATGTGGGTGTGGAGAGCGTGTCAGGAGGTGATGGGTGTGTGGAGAGGGTGTCAGGAGGTGATGTGGGTGTGGAGGTGTCAGGAGGTGATGGGGGTGTGGAGAGCATGTCAGGATGTGATGGGGGTGTGGAGAGCATGTCAGGAGGTGATGGGGGTGTGGAGGTGTCAGGAGGTGATGGTGGTGTGGAGGTGTCAGGAGGTGATGGGGGTGTGGAGGTGTCAGGAGGTGATGGGGGTGTGGAGAGGGCGTCAGGAGGTGATGAGGGTGTGGAGAGGGTGTCAGGAGGTGATGGGGGTGTGGAGAGGGTGTCAGGAGGTGATGGGGGTGTGGAGGTATCAGGAGGTGACAGGGTGTGGAGGTGTCAGGAGGTGATGTGGGTGTGGAGGTGTCAGGAGGTGATGTGGGTGTGGAGGTGTCAGGAGGTGATTGGGGTGTGGAGGTGTCAGGAGGTGATGTGGGTGTGGAGGTGTCAGGAGGTGATGTGGGTGTGAAGGTGTCAGGAGGTGATTGGGGTGTGGAGGTATCAGGAGGTGATGGGGGTGTGGAGGTGTCAGGAGGTGATGGGGGTGTGGAGGTGTCAGGAGGTGACGCGGGTGTGGAGGTGTCAGGAGGTGATGGGGGTGTGGAGGTGTCAGGAGGTGATGGGGGTGTGGAGAGGGTGTCAGGAGGTGATGGGGGTGTGGAGAGGGTGTCAGGAGGTGATGGGGGTGTGGAGAGGGTGTCAGGAGGTGATGGGGGTGTGGAGAGGGTGTCAGGAGGTGATGGGGGTGTGGAGGTGTCAGGAGGTGATGGGGGTGTGGAGAGCATGTCAGGAGGTGATGGGGGTGTGGAGGTGTCAGGAGGTGATGAGGGTGTGGAGAGCGTGTCAGGAGGTGATGGGGGTGTGGAGAGCGTGTCAGGAGGTGATGGGGATGTGGAGAGGGTGTCAGGAGGTGATGGGGGTGTGGAGAGGGTGTCAGGAGGTGATGGGGGTGTGGAGGTGTCAGGAGGTGACATGGGTGTGGAGGTGTCAGGAGGTGATGTAGGTGTGGAGGTGTCAGGAGTTGATGGGGGTGTGGAGAGGGTGTCAGGAGGTGATGGGGGTGTGGAGAGGGCGTCAGGAGGTGATGGGGGTGTGGAGGTGTCAGGAGGTGATGGGGGTGTGGAGAGGGCGTCAGGAGGTGATGGGGGTGTGGAGGTGTCAGGAGGTGATGGGGGTGTGGAGAGGGTGTCAGGAAGTGATGGGGGTGTGGAGAGCGTGTCAGGAGGTGATGGGGGTGTGGAGGTATCAGGAGGTGACGTGGGTGTGGAGAGGGTGTCAGGAGGTGATGGGGGTGTGGAGGTGTCAGGAGGTGACGTGGGTGTGGAGAGGGTGTCAGGAGGTGATGGGGGTGTGGAGAGGGTGTCAGGAGGTGATGGGGGTGTGGAGAGGGTGTCAGGAGGTGATGGGGGTGTGGAGAGGGTGTCAGGAGGTGATGGGGGTGTGGAGAGCATGTCAGGAGGTGATGGGGGTGTGAAGTGGGCGTCAGGAGGTGATGGGGGTGTGGAGGTGTCAGGAGGTGATGGGGGTGTGGAGGTGTCAGGAGGTGACAGGGTATGGAGGTGTCAGGAGGTGATGGGGGTGTGGAGGTGTCAGGAGGTGATGGGGGTGTGAAGGTATCAGGAGGTGATGTGGGTGTGGAGAGCGTGTCAGGAGGTGATGGGGGTGTGGAGAGCGTGTCAGGAGGTGATGGGGGTGTGAAGTGGGCGTCAGGAGGTGATGGGGGTGTGGAGGTGTCAGGAGGTGATGGGGGTATGGAGGTGTCAGGAGGTGACAGGGTATGGAGGTGTCAGGAGGTGATGGGGGTGTGGAGGTGTCAGGAGGTGATGTGGTTGTGGAGAGCGTGTCAGGAGGTGATGGGGGTGTGGAGAGGGCATCAGGAGGTGATGGGGGTGTGGAGAGGGCGTCAGGAGGTGATGGGGGTGTGGAGAGGGCGTCAGGAGGTGATGGGGGTGTGGAGAGGGTGTCAGGAGGTGATGGGGGTATGGAGGTGTCAGGAGGTGATGGGGGTGTGGAGGTGTCAGGAGGTGATGGGGGTGTGGAGAGCGTGTCAGGAGGTGATGGGGGTGTGGAGAGGGTGTCAGGAGGTGATGGGGGTGTGAAGGTGTCAGGAGGTGATGGGGGTGTGGAGAGGGTGTCAGGAGGTGATGGGGGTGTGGAGAGGGTGTCAGGAGGTGATGTGGGTGTGGAGGTGTCAGGAGGTGATGTGGGTGTGGAGAGCGTGTCAGGAGGTGATGGGTGTGTGGAGAGGGTGTCAGGAGGTGATGTGGGTGTGGAGGTGTCAGGAGGTGATGGGGGTGTGGAGAGCATGTCAGGATGTGATGGGGGTGTGGAGAGCATGTCAGGAGGTGATGGGGGTGTGGAGGTGTCAGGAGGTGATGGTGGTGTGGAGGTGTCAGGAGGTGATGGGGGTGTGGAGGTGTCAGGAGGTGATGGGGGTGTGGAGAGGGCGTCAGGAGGTGATGAGGGTGTGGAGAGGGTGTCAGGAGGTGATGGGGGTGTGGAGAGGGTGTCAGGAGGTGATGGGGGTGTGGAGGTATCAGGAGGTGACAGGGTGTGGAGGTGTCAGGAGGTGATGTGGGTGTGGAGGTGTCAGGAGGTGATGTGGGTGTGGAGGTGTCAGGAGGTGATTGGGGTGTGGAGGTGTCAGGAGGTGATGTGGGTGTGGAGGTGTCAGGAGGTGATGTGGGTGTGAAGGTGTCAGGAGGTGATTGGGGTGTGGAGGTATCAGGAGGTGATGGGGGTGTGGAGGTGTCAGGAGGTGATGGGGGTGTGGAGGTGTCAGGAGGTGACGCGGGTGTGGAGGTGTCAGGAGGTGATGGGGGTGTGGAGGTGTCAGGAGGTGATGGGGGTGTGGAGAGGGTGTCAGGAGGTGATGGGGGTGTGGAGAGGGGGTCAGGAGGTGATGGGGGTGTGGAGAGGGTGTCAGGAGGTGATGGGGGTGTGGAGAGGGTGTCAGGAGGTGATGGGGGTGTGGAGGTGTCAGGAGGTGATGGGGGTGTGAAGAGCATGTCAGGAGGTGATGGGGGTGTGGAGGTGTCAGGAGGTGATGAGGGTGTGGAGAGCGTGTCAGGAGGTGATGGGGGTGTGGAGAGCGTGTCAGGAGGTGATGGGGATGTGGAGAGGGTGTCAGGAGGTGATGGGGGTGTGGAGAGGGTGTCAGGAGGTGATGGGGGTGTGGAGGTGTCAGGAGGTGACATGGGTGTGGAGGTGTCAGGAGGTGATGTAGGTGTGGAGGTGTCAGGAGTTGATGGGGGTGTGGAGAGGGTGTCAGGAGGTGATGGGGGTGTGGAGAGGGCGTCAGGAGGTGATGGGGGTGTGGAGGTGTCAGGAGGTGATGGGGGTGTGGAGAGGGCGTCAGGAGGTGATGGGGGTGTGGAGGTGTCAGGAGGTGATGGGGGTGTGGAGAGGGTGTCAGGAAGTGATGGGGGTGTGGAGAGCGTGTCAGGAGGTGATGGGGGTGTGGAGGTATCAGGAGGTGACGTGGGTGTGGAGAGGGTGTCAGGAGGTGATGGGGGTGTGGAGGTGTCAGGAGGTGACGTGGGTGTGGAGAGGGTGTCAGGAGGTGATGGGGGTGTGGAGAGGGTGTCAGGAGGTGATGGGGGTGTGGAGAGGGTGTCAGGAGGTGATGGGGGTGTGGAGAGGGTGTCAGGAGGTGATGGGGGTGTGGAGAGCATGTCAGGAGGTGATGGGGGTGTGAAGTGGGCGTCAGGAGGTGATGGGGGTGTGGAGGTGTCAGGAGGTGATGGGGGTGTGGAGGTGTCAGGAGGTGACAGGGTATGGAGGTGTCAGGAGGTGATGGGGGTGTGGAGGTGTCAGGAGGTGATGGGGGTGTGAAGGTATCAGGAGGTGATGTGGGTGTGGAGAGCGTGTCAGGAGGTGATGGGGGTGTGGAGAGCGTGTCAGGAGGTGATGGGGGTGTGAAGTGGGCGTCAGGAGGTGATGGGGGTGTGGAGGTGTCAGGAGGTGATGGGGGTATGGAGGTGTCAGGAGGTGACAGGGTATGGAGGTGTCAGGAGGTGATGGGGGTGTGGAGGTGTCAGGAGGTGATGTGGTTGTGGAGAGCGTGTCAGGAGGTGATGGGGGTGTGGAGAGGGCATCAGGAGGTGATGGGGGTGTGGAGAGGGCGTCAGGAGGTGATGGGGGTGTGGAGAGGGCGTCAGGAGGTGATGGGGGTGTGGAGAGGGTGTCAGGAGGTGATGGGGGTGTGGAGGTGTCAGGAGGTGATGGGGGTGTGGAGGTGTCAGGAGGTGATGGGGGTGTGGAGAGCGTGTCAGGAGGTAATGGGGGTGTGGAGAGGGTGTCAGGAGGTGATGGGGGTGTGAAGGTGTCAGGAGGTGATGGGGGTGTGGAGAGGGTGTCAGGAGGTGATGGGGGTGTGGAGAGGGTGTCAGGAGGTGATGTGGGTGTGGAGGTGTCAGGAGGTGATGTGGGTGTGGAGAGCGTGTCAGGAGGTGATGGGTGTGTGGAGAGGGTGTCAGGAGGTGATGTGGGTGTGGAGGTGTCAGGAGGTGATGGGGGTGTGGAGAGCATGTCAGGATGTGATGGGGGTGTGGAGAGCATGTCAGGAGGTGATGGGGGTGTGGAGGTGTCAGGAGGTGATGGTGGTGTGGAGGTGTCAGGAGGTGATGGGGGTGTGGAGGTGTCAGGAGGTGATGGGGGTGTGGAGAGGGCGTCAGGAGGTGATGAGGGTGTGGAGAGGGTGTCAGGAGGTGATGGGGGTGTGGAGAGGGTGTCAGGAGGTGATGGGGGTGTGGAGGTATCAGGAGGTGACAGGGTGTGGAGGTGTCAGGAGGTGATGTGGGTGTGGAGGTGTCAGGAGGTGATGTGGGTGTGGAGGTGTCAGGAGGTGATTGGGGTGTGGAGGTGTCAGGAGGTGATGTGGGTGTGGAGGTGTCAGGAGGTGATGTGGGTGTGAAGGTGTCAGGAGGTGATTGGGGTGTGGAGGTATCAGGAGGTGATGGGGGTGTGGAGGTGTCACGAGGTGACGGGGGTGTGGAGGTGTCAGGAGGTGACGCGGGTGTGGAGGTGTCAGGAGGTGATGGGGGTGTGGAGGTGTCAGGAGGTGATGGGGGTGTGGAGAGGGTGTCAGGAGGTGATGGGGGTGTGGAGAGGGTGTCAGGAGGTGATGGGGGTGTGGAGAGGGTGTCAGGAGGTGATGGGGGTGTGGAGAGGGTGTCAGGAGGTGATGTGGGTGTGGAGGTGTCAGGAGGTGATGGGGGTGTGGAGAGCATGTCAGGATGTGATGGGGGTGTGGAGAGCATGTCAGGAGGTGATGGGGGTGTGGAGGTGTCAGGAGGTGATGGTGGTGTGGAGGTGTCAGGAGGTGATGGGGGTGTGGAGGTGTCAGGAGGTGATGGGGGTGTGGAGAGGGCGTCAGGAGGTGATGAGGGTGTGGAGAGGGTGTCAGGAGGTGATGGGGGTGTGGAGAGGGTGTCAGGAGGTGATGGGGGTGTGGAGGTATCAGGAGGTGACAGGGTGTGGAGGTGTCAGGAGGTGATGTGGGTGTGGAGGTGTCAGGAGGTGATGTGGGTGTGGAGGTGTCAGGAGGTGATTGGGGTGTGGAGGTGTCAGGAGGTGATGTGGGTGTGGAGGTGTCAGGAGGTGATGTGGGTGTGAAGGTGTCAGGAGGTGATTGGGGTGTGGAGGTATCAGGAGGTGATGGGGGTGTGGAGGTGTCACGAGGTGACGGGGGTGTGGAGGTGTCAGGAGGTGACGCGGGTGTGGAGGTGTCAGGAGGTGATGGGGGTGTGGAGGTGTCAGGAGGTGATGGGGGTGTGGAGAGGGTGTCAGGAGGTGATGGGGGTGTGGAGAGGGTGTCAGGAGGTGATGGGGGTGTGGAGAGGGTGTCAGGAGGTGATGGGGGTGTGGAGAGGGTGTCAGGAGGTGATGGGGGTGTGGAGGTGTCAGGAGGTGATGGGGGTGTGGAGAGCATGTCAGGAGGTGATGGGGGTGTGGAGGTGTCAGGAGGTGATGAGGGTGTGGAGAGCGTGTCAGGAGGTGATGGGGGTGTGGAGAGCGTGTCAGGAGGTGATGGGGATGTGGAGAGGGTGTCAGGAGGTGATGGGGGTGTGGAGAGGGTGTCAGGAGGTGATGGGGGTGTGGAGGTGTCAGGAGGTGACATGGGTGTGGAGGTGTCAGGAGGTGATGTAGGTGTGGAGGTGTCAGGAGTTGATGGGGGTGTGGAGAGGGTGTCAGGAGGTGATGGGGGTGTGGAGAGGGCGTCAGGAGGTGATGGGGGTGTGGAGGTGTCAGGAGGTGATGGGGGTGTGGAGAGGGTGTCAGGAAGTGATGGGGGTGTGGAGAGCGTGTCAGGAGGTGATGGGGGTGTGGAGGTATCAGGAGGTGACGTGGGTGTGGAGAGGGTGTCAGGAGGTGATGGGGGTGTGGAGGTGTCAGGAGGTGACGTGGGTGTGGAGAGGGTGTCAGGAGGTGATGGGGGTGTGGAGAGGGTGTCAGGAGGTGATGGGGGTGTGGAGAGGGTGTCAGGAGGTGATGGGGGTGTGGAGAGGGTGTCAGGAGGTGATGGGGGTGTGGAGAGCATGTCAGGAGGTGATGGGGGTGTGAAGTGGGCGTCAGGAGGTGATGGGGGTGTGGAGGTGTCAGGAGGTGATGGGGGTGTGGAGGTGTCAGGAGGTGACAGGGTATGGAGGTGTCAGGAGGTGATGGGGGTGTGGAGGTGTCAGGAGGTGATGGGGGTGTGAAGGTATCAGGAGGTGATGTGGGTGTGGAGAGCGTGTCAGGAGGTGATGGGGGTGTGGAGAGCGTGTCAGGAGGTGATGGGGGTGTGAAGTGGGCGTCAGGAGGTGATGGGGGTGTGGAGGTGTCAGGAGGTGATGGGGGTATGGAGGTGTCAGGAGGTGACAGGGTATGGAGGTGTCAGGAGGTGATGGGGGTGTGGAGGTGTCAGGAGGTGATGTGGTTGTGGAGAGCGTGTCAGGAGGTGATGGGGGTGTGGAGAGGGCATCAGGAGGTGATGGGGGTGTGGAGAGGGCGTCAGGAGGTGATGGGGGTGTGGAGAGGGCGTCAGGAGGTGATGGGGGTGTGGAGAGGGTGTCAGGAGGTGATGGGGGTGTGGAGGTGTCAGGAGGTGATGGGGGTGTGGAGGTGTCAGGAGGTGATGGGGGTGTGGAGAGCGTGTCAGGAGGTGATGGGGGTGTGGAGAGGGTGTCAGGAGGTGATGGGGGTGTGGAGAGCGTGTCAGGAGGTGATGGGGGTGTGGAGAGGGTGTCAGGAGGTGATGGGGGTGTGGAGGTGTCAGGAGGTGATGGGGGTGTGGAGGTGTCAGGAGGTGATGTGGGTGTGGAGGTGTCAGGAGGTGATGTGGGTGTGGAGAGGGCGTCAGGAGGTGATGGGGGTGTGGAGAGGGCGTCAGGAGGTGATGGGGGTGTGGAGGTGTCAGGAGGTGATGGGGGTGTGGAGAGGGCGTCAGGAGGTGATGGGGGTGTGGAGGTGTCAGGAGGTGATGGGGGTGTGGAGGTATCAGGAGGTAATGGGGGTGTGGAGGTGTCAGGAAGTGATGGGGGTATGGAGGTATCAGGAGGTGATGGGGGTGTGGAGAGCGTGTCAGGAGGTGATGGGGGTGTGGAGGTGTCAGGAGGTGATGGGGGTGTGGAGAGCATGTCAGGAGGTGATGGGGGTGTGGAGGTGTCAGGAGGTGATGGGGGTGTGGAGGTGTCAGGAGGTGATGGGGGTGTGGAGAGGGCGTCAGGAGGTGATGAGGGTGTGGAGAGGGCGTCAGGAGGTGATGGGGGTGTGGAGGTGTCAGGAGGTGATGGGGGTGTGGAGGTGTCAGGAGGTGATGTGGGTGTGGAGGTGTCAGGAGGTGATGGGGGTGTGGAGAGCATGTCAGGAGGTGATGAGGGTGTGGAGGTGTCAGGAGGTGATGAGGGTGTGGAGAGCGTGTCAGGAGGTGATGGGGGTGTGGAGAGCGTGTCAGGAGGTGATGGGGATGTGGAGAGGGTGTCAGGAGGTGATGGGGGTGTGGAGAGGGTGTCAGGAGGTGATGGGGGTGTGGAGGTGTCAGGAGGTGATGGGGGTGTGGAGAGGGTGTCAGGAGGTGATGGGGGTGTGGAGGTGTCAGGAGGTGATGTGGGTGTGGAGGTGTCAGGAGGTGATGGGGGTGTGGAGAGGGTTTCAGGAGGTGATGGGGCTGTGGAGAGGGTGTCAGGAGGTGATGGGGGTGTGGAGGTGTCAGGAGGTGATGGGGGTGTGGAGAGGGTGTCAGGAGGTGATGGGGGTGTGGAGGTGTCAGGAGGTGATGTGGGTGTGGAGGTGTCAGGAGGTGATGTGGGTGTGGAGGTGTCAGGAGGTGATGGGGGTGTGGAGAGGGTTTCAGGAGGTGATGGGGCTGTGGAGAGCATGTCAGGAGGTGATGGGGGTGTGGAGAGGGTGTCAGGAGGTGATGGGGGTGTGGAGAGCATGTCAGGAGGTGATGGGGGTGTGGAGGTGTCAGGAGGTGATGAGGGTGTGGAGAGCGTGTCAGGAGGTGATGGGGGTGTGGAGAGCGTGTCAGGAGGTGATGGGGATGTGGAGAGGGTGTCAGGAGGTGATGGGGGTGTGGAGAGGGTGTCAGGAGGTGATGGGGGTGTGGAGGTGTCAGGAGGTGATGTGGGTGTGGAGGTGTCAGGAGGTGAGTGGGGTGTGGAGAGGGTTTCAGGAGGTGATGGGGCTGTGGAGAGGGTGTCAGGAGGTGATGGGGGTGTGGAGAGGGTGTCAGGAGGTGATGTGGGTGTGAAGGTGTCAGGAGGTGATGGGGGTGTGGAGAGGGTGTCAGGAGGTGATGGGGGTGTGGAGAGGGTGTCAGGAGGTGATGGGGGTGTGGAGGTGTCAGGAGGTGATGTGGGTGTGGAGAGCGTGTCAGGAGGTGATGGGTGTGTGGAGAGGGTGTCAGGAGGTGATGTGGGTGTGGAGGTGTCAGGAGGTGATGGGGGTGTGGAGAGCATGTCAGGATGTGATGGGGGTGTGGAGAGCATGTCAGGAGGTGATGGGGGTGTGGAGGTGTCAGGAGGTGATGGGGGTGTGGAGGTGTCAGGAGGTGATGGGGGTGTGGAGGTGTCAGGAGGTGATGGGGGTGTGGAGGTGTCAGGAGGTGATGGGGGTGTGGAGAGGGCGTCAGGAGGTGATGAGGGTGTGGAGAGGGTGTCAGGAGGTGATGGGGGTGTGGAGAGGGTGTCAGGAGGTGATGGGGGTGTGGAGGTATCAGGAGGTGACAGGGTGTGGAGGTGTCAGGAGGTGATGTGGGTGTGGAGGTGTCAGGAGGTGATGTGGGTGTGAAGGTGTCAGGAGGTGATTGGGGTGTGGAGGTATCAGGAGGTGATGGGGGTGTGGAGGTGTCAGGAGGTGATGGGGGTGTGGAGGTGTCAGGAGGTGACGCGGGTGTGGAGGTGTCAGGAGGTGATGGGGGTGTGGAGGTGTCAGGAGGTGATGGGGGTGTGGAGAGGGTGTCAGGAGGTGATGGGGGTGTGGAGAGGGTGTCAGGAGGTGATGGGGGTGTGGAGAGGGTGTCAGGAGGTGATGGGGGTGTGGAGAGGGTGTCAGGAGGTGATGGGGGTGTGGAGGTGTCAGGAGGTGATGGGGGTGTGGAGAGCATGTCAGGAGGTGATGGGGGTGTGGAGGTGTCAGGAGGTGATGAGGGTGTGGAGAGCGTGTCAGGAGGTGATGGGGGTGTGGAGAGCGTGTCAGGAGGTGATGGGGATGTGGAGAGGGTGTCAGGAGGTGATGGGGGTGTGGAGAGGGTGTCAGGAGGTGATGGGGGTGTGGAGGTGTCAGGAGGTGATGTGGGTGTGGAGGTGTCAGGAGGTGATGGGGGTGTGGAGAGGGTTTCAGGAGGTGATGGGGCTGTGGAGAGGGTGTCAGGAGGTGATGGGGGTGTGGAGAGGGTGTCAGGAGGTGATGGGGGTGTGAAGGTGTCAGGAGGTGATGGGGGTGTGAAGGTGTCAGGAGGTGATGGGGGTGTGGAGAGGGTGTCAGGAGGTGATGGGGGTGTGGAGAGGGTGTCAGGAGGTGATGTGGGTGTGGAGGTGTCAGGAGGTGATGTGGGTGTGGAGAGCGTGTCAGGAGGTGATGGGGGTGTGGAGAGGGTGTCAGGAGGTGATGGGGGTGTGGAGGTGTCAGGAGGTGATGTGGGTGTGGAGGTGTCAGGAGGTGATGGGGGTGTGGAGGTGTCAGGAGGTGATGGGGGTGTGGAGGTGTCAGGAGGTGATGTGGGTGTGGAGGTGTCAGGAGGTGATGGGGGTGTGGAGAGCATGTCAGGATGTGATGGGGGTGTGGAGAGCATGTCAGGAGGTGATGGGGGTGTGGAGGTGTCAGGAGGTGATGGGGGTGTGGAGGTGTCAGGAGGTGATGGGGGTGTGGAGAGGGTGTCAGGAGGTGATGTGGGTGTGGAGGTGTCAGGAGGTGATGTGGGTGTGGAGGTGTCAGGAGGTGATGGGGGTGTGGAGAGGGCGTCAGGAGGTGATGGGATGTGGAGAGGGTGTCAGGAGGTTATGCGGGTGTGGAGAGGGTGTTAGGAGGTGATGGGGGTGTGTATAGGGCATCAGGAGGTGATGGGGGTATGGAGAGAGATGTCTCGAAGCTCCCATCCTTGCTCCAGAGGCTGACATTCCCAGCGGTTCATGGTGCTATTGGGGATTTCCTTTTTGTTTCATTGGGTTTTTGTTTGTATCCTGTTTTCCTTTCCCAGGGGCCGAGGACGGGTGTCCTGGCTAGACTCTTGGGGTGGGGGGGAAGAGGGTCCGGATGCCGGCTAAGGCTGTCTGGATGCCTCTGTCGGTCGCTCACCTTCTCCTGGGCCATCTTCTTGGAAGCCTCGTCCATCCAGCCCAGCTCGTCCAGGGTCTCCACGAACACAGCCCTCACCTTGTTGATGAGCTCTCTGACCTGGGTGGGCGTGGAGGGTGAGAGCCGGCCCGCGGGGGCTGACGAGTCTCAGGGCTCTGAGGACTGGCCCGGAGCCCCTCTGGGCTGAGGTCAGCGCCGCGCTGGCCGTGGCCTCTGGAGTGGGGTCCGACACTGCCGTGGGGTGACCGCCCTGCCTCCAGAGCCTCATTCTGCCCCGTGGGTGGCTGGCTGCTGCCCGCCCTAGGCTTGCGGCCCGCACAACATGTGCGGGTCCCAGCTGGGCGGGGGTCTGGGGCGGGGAGCTGGCCGGCAGAGGGTCAGCGGTCAGCGGCACCTGTGGGCAGGATGGCTCCTGGTCCCCAGGGCGTTAGCGTGCCCATTAGGTGTCCTGAGCAGAAGCCGCAGCAGCCGGCCCAGGGCCTGGCTGGCCCTGACGGGGAAGAGTAGGGTCGTGGAGGCAGGGCCTGCTCCCCACCCACCCTGGGCTGCGCCAGGGGGCGGCCTCAGGGGGCAGGGGCACCCACCAGGCTCTTGCTCTTCCCGGTGAAGGCCTCCTTGACGTAGAGGGAGCCTACGGCGCTCTCCATGTTGCTGTTCACGTAGCTCACGCACTCCCTCCAGCGCACCTCCTCCACCGTGGTACCGTACAGCGCCTGGTGTGTGCATCCGCGCATTCACACCCTCCCTGCACCCTGAGTACCAGCGTCCACGGCCCCGGCCCCGGGGGCCTGGACCGGGGCCAGAGTGCGGCACAGGGGAGTGGGGACTGGCCTCTGAGTGCCAGCCACGGGCGTGGGGGGAATGGCGCCCTCTGGAGGACCGGGGTGCAGTCCTACGCTAAGTCCGGGTCCTGGCCTCTGCTCCTAAGGCACCAGGCTGGCACTGACTCTGAGGAAGTTCTGGGGACCGTGTCCTCTTGGGCTGCCAGAGCCCTGGTCTGGTTTTTCGCGGCTGAAGTCGTATGAGAACTTCTGCCTGTGTGTTTTTCCCAAGGGTGCGAGGTAGAAGAGGGGCTGTGTCCTTCACCAGACTCGGTCCCAGACGCCAGGGTCCCTCAGAGGCAGCTCTGCCCTTGCCTGCTGCGCTGGAGGAAGTCCTTCCTGATCTCCCCTCCCCGCTCCTGTCTGTCCCTGCCTTCCGGTCCCTCACGGGCTGTGTCTGCTCCCTGGAACTCTGCCAGCTCTCCTGGTGCCTTGCGGGTCACCTCCCCCGGGGCCTGCTCCACCCCTCCCCAGAGCAGAGGAGGGCAGGGGCCCTGGCTGCCGGATTGGTACCCTGCTGCCCGAGGATGCTGAGCATCAGAAACCGAATGAATGAAGGGGTGGCTGGCCTGGGCGGGAGCGGGGAACCCCTGTGTGTGGGGCACGCTCACCTTGCGGTAGTTCACTCGTGCATCTTTGAATCGCTGGCTCAGGCTGCTGATACGATCCAGCACCAGACGCCAGACCAGGTAGTTCTGCATGGTCCTGGGGCAGGAGGCAGCAAATAGGACAAATGAGCGCTCTCTGCAGAAGGAGGGGACGCAGCTTGGCCAGCAGGCTACGACCTGGACTAGACTAGAAAAGCCTTCTAGAGTCCGCTGCATGCCTTGCCTGCTGGAGAGGCCTCACTCCTCTATGCAAAGCTGGGAGCCTCCTCTGTCCCTCACACCAGGGGCCTGTGCTTGCTGGAGTCCTCTCCTGACGGTCGGTGCGTGCGCGGGGCTGGGGAGCAGGGCAGGGCCTCACCTGGCTGAGTAGATGTCGATGATGTCTTCAAGATTCTGCAGGTAGGGGCTGCCATACACCACCACCTCCTCATTGGGCAGCAGCTCGATTTTGACAGAAGACAGCACAGTTTGTATGAAGAGAGTCCAGTTAAAGCCCTGGGGAAGGAGAGACAGGGAGGGAGACACAGGTAGACCGTCCTGGGTTGCTTAGAACCCCAGTCCTCTAAAAATTGCTCAAAAGACATGGAGAAGAGAGAGCCCATGGGCTGTGCTGTGGGTAAGAGCCAACACTGGGACAGCTGGAAAACCGGACGCAACAAGAGCTGGCCAAAGTAACAAGACGTAGGGAGCAGATACTCTTATGGGTGAAATAAACCAAACCTATGATTTGAAATATTCCCACAAATACATTTCCAGGCCCTTCTGGCCACATTAGAGAATTCTACCTGGTATTAAAAAAGAACATAGTAAGCCTGGCGCCGGTGGCTCCCACCTGTCATCTTCATGGTTCAAAGGCAACCAGGGCAGTAAAGTCCGTGAGACCCTTATCTCCAATAAACTATTCAGAAAAAGCCAGAAGTGATCATCTTGAGCACCCAGGCCTTGAGTTCAAGCCCTAGGACTGGCGCAGGCGCGTGCATGCATGCACGTGTGCACACACACACACACACACACACACACACACACACACACACACACACACACACACACACACACACACAAAACAAACAGCAAAACAAAAAGAACATACTGTCAATCTTACCCAAAACTCCCAGAAAGGAGGAAAGAGACTCTCAACCAATGAAGTCAAGACTAACGTTAATACCAAAATAAGGACCATTACTAAGGAAAACAAGAGCTAGAGGCATGCTTAATGGCTCAAGCAGTAGAGCACCTGCCTAGCAATCACAAAGCCTTGAGTTTGAACCAAGTACTGCCAAACAGCACCACCAACAAACAGATCCAAAGATCAACAAGCAGAGGCTTGGACAGACACGCTGTCCACACAGGGCAGCTGGTGAAACACCACGAGAAGGGCAGAGGCAGGGGATGTCCAGAAGGATCCACAGTAGACAACATCACTCAGAGACGTCCAGACCCGGGGTTCACCCAAGGCCCACGGGAGAATGGGCACTTACGGAGTGGGGTGTGCGTGGTGGGCTACTGGAGGCCAGAGTGCCCATGAACCGGTGCCTGCTGGGCCCCGGGCTGGTGCCTGCAGCTGGGGGG
The DNA here is from genome assembly GCF_024711535.1 of Dipodomys merriami. Lineage (NCBI taxonomy): Eukaryota > Metazoa > Chordata > Mammalia > Rodentia > Heteromyidae > Dipodomys > Dipodomys merriami. Next base: position 1,336,585 of record NW_027204270.1, read on the forward strand.
GGGGTAAGGGCTGTGTCTGGGAGGAGATGGCGCAGTGCAGGGCCTCCTGCCAGCCAGGCCTGGGCTAAACGTGGTCTGCGCAGTCGGTGGGCATGGAACACCTCATGGCAGTTCCTGGTACTGAACCCCCCGAGACCTGGCTTTCTGGATGTCCTCACGAGGCCCCACACCTCGCCCATCCGCAGCCCTGTGACTCACACCTTCCAGATGAACCCAGAAGCTTCCTTTCATGACACCCTCACCACTGGCCCATGTCCTCAGCATCCTGAGGCGCTCCGGCCAAGCGTGTCCCATCCACCCCGAACCTCTGTGCAATTGTCCACACCAGTGTGGTTCACTCGCCTCTGCCCCAGCTCCCTTCCCGCAGCCTCGCTTCAGTGACTGGGCACGGGGCTACTGTCTTCACTCAGAGTCCCCCCCACCCCCACTGTCTCATTCTGACAGTCGCCATTGTGCCCTGTTCCCTTTCGCCACACAGACCTGAACTCCGCCAGCTAGGGATTTACGTTGTGTTCTAATGGAGCCCAGAGCCAGGGCCCCAACGGGACCCACCGCCATCTTCTGCTGGGCCTGGGGGGTGGGGGGCTGTGCGGCAGGGCATCCATGCTGGTCAGTGCTGGTCATCCCAGCCCACAGGATCAGGGACAAGGACTCCCCAGGGGTCTGGTGCGATCCTGGGGACCAGGCCTGCCCGCAGTGTCTTTCAGTCCTGCTCCTGGTGAGACCTAAGTCCCGGGACACTTTTGCACACACTGGCCCGCACACACACTCAGGAGGGAGCGGAGCCGGCCCTCCCGCGGTCCCGGCTCGGCCGCGCGCCGCCTCACCTTCAGACTGAACTTGTACTGCAGTTCTTCCAGGTCCATCCTGTGGTACAGGGTCGTGACGTCGTGCCGCTCCTCCTGGGGGGCTGTGGCCTGTGCGAGGGCTGAGGGTCACAGGGGCCCGGCGGCCGGCCCGCCTGAGACCCCGGCCCAGCTGCCCCCTCACATTGGCCAGGTGCGTCTCCAGCTCCAGCACTTGCGTCATGTCCCGCTGCACCAGCTGGCTATCCTTGGGGAGGTTCATGTCCTTCCGGAGCATGGTGGCCACGGACATCATGAACTGAAGGTAGGCTTCCCGCACCTGGGCCAAAGGATGCCGGATGGGGCTGGGCGGCCTTGGCGGCCTGGGCCACCATGGAGCGCTCTGTGGGGTGGGGGCGGGCGTGAGACCCGGTGCACCCTGGGAAGCTCTGTGGGGTGGGGGGTGGGCGTGGGACCCGGTGCACCCTGGGAAGCTCTGTGGGGTGGGGGCGGGGGACCCGGTGCACCCTGGGAAGCTCTGTGGGGTGGGCGTGGGACCCGGTGCACCCCAGGAGGCTCTGTGGGGTGGGCGTGGGACCCGGTGCACCCCAGGAGGCTCTGTGGGGTGGGCGTGGGACCCGGTGCACCCTGGGAGGCTCTGTGGGGTGGGGGCGGGCGTGAGACCCGGTGCACCCTGGGAAGCTCTGTGGGGTGGGGGGTGGGCGTGGGACCCGGTGCACCCTGGGAAGCTCTGTGGGGTGGGGGCGGGGGACCCGGTGCACCCTGGGAAGCTCTGTGGGGTGGGCGTGGGACCCGGTGCACCCCAGGAGGCTCTGTGGGGTGGGGGTGGGACCCGGTGCACCCCGGGAGGCTCTGTGGGGTGGGGGTGGGGGACCCGGTGCACCCTGGGAGGCTCTGTGGGGTGGGGGCGGGGGACCCGGTGCACACCGGGAAGTTCTGTGGGGTGGGCATGGGACCCGGTGCACCCCGGGAGGCTCTGTGGGGTGGGGGCGGGGGACCCGGTGCACCCCGGGAAGCCCATGAGGTGCGGTAGGAGTGGGATGTGGTTGTGGTGCACCCTGGGGGGTCTGTGGGGTGGGGGTGTGACTCGGTGCACCCCGGAGGCCCGTGGGGTGCGGTAGGAGGGGGATGCGGTTGTGGTACACCCCGGGAGGCCCGTGGGGTGTGGTAGGAGGGGGATGCGGTTGTGGTACACCCTGGGAGGCCCGTGGGGTGCGGTAGGAGGGGGATGCGGTTGTGGTACACCCCGGACGCTGGTCCAGCGGGCTCTGTGTCGCTGGCCCTGCCCAGGCTGGGCCCGCGGCCGTGACCTCACTTCCAGTACGAGGCTGTGTGGCCCTGGCGTGCTCTGAGGGCCGGCTCGGCTTCCCGCCCCATTGTGGAACCAAGTGCCCAGGGTTTGCTGGGCAGCTCCTGGCTGAGCTCCCGTCCCCGCCGCATCTTGCTGGCCACGTGGCCCGTGGCGGAGCCTCTGTGGCCCGAGACAGCCCTGTGGGCTGCATGGGCAGGGCCATGCCCGGTGGGGACTCGGGGAGGCCCCGGCCAAGCTGCCTGGCCAGAGATTCACCCTCTCAGGAGCACGTGGGCCACCCCACTTCCCCATCCCGGGAGGGACTTACCTCCGAGGCCGAAGCCACAGCAGCCTCTCCTCCCTCTGAACGGCTTGGCACCCCACAGGCCGATACCACTAGGCCGACCTGGCCTCCAGCCTCTGCTCATGGGCCTTCTGGTCTTTCCTTCTGGCTTAACCCATCCTTCCCAGCCCAGCTTGGGCCCCCCTCCTCCAGGAGGCCCTCACGGCAGCGTCCGCCCTGCCTGTCACTGTCCTCCATGCCCCTTGCCTTCTTTCCTGAGCCTGGGTCTCCGCAGCCCTTCCCTGGCTGTCCCTGGGCCGCCGGCCTCCAGGCCCCTGGCCCTAGCTTGCCAGGTTCCCTCGCTCCTCTCCTCACCAACCTCCTGAGGCCAGAGCAGGCCAGGCTCAGGGCTGACTGCCCGTGGGCCTCTGGGGACTGGTAGAATGGACGGGGGTCAGCACAGGTGGTTGGGGTGACACCCTCTGCTCTGTAGGCTGCCTGGCTGGTGGGCTCACCCCTGAACTGGCAGGGGGCGGTCGAAGCTGCATGTCCACATTGCATCCGCAACACTCAGGCTTAAAGCCCAAGTGCTCAGGGAAGCTCTCTGTGGGGCTGGAAGGCCTGGTGGCAGCTGGGAGTCCTGGGTACCAGCGGACCCAAGGCCGCGAGGGGGGCCGGGGCGCACGCTCACCTTCTGGTTGCTGCCCTCATTGAAGTAGTACTCGCGCGATGGCATGCCCAAGGTGGGCTGGTCTATCTGGAAACACAAGGTGTGACCCTGGTCATGGGCAGCGGTGCCCAGGACCCTGTGCAGTGCGACCCTTGATTTCCCCCCTCAGGGGGTGCTGTGGCATGCTGCTCCCGCTGCGGGGCTGGGCTGGAGGAGGGGGATGCACACCAGGCCTGCCAGTGCCCTCAGCCCGCCCAGCATGCACCTGTGGCAGCCACGGTTCTCAGGCCAGGCTTTCTACCCAGGTGTGGAAGGTCTCATTGTGAGAACCAGGCTACTGCATGCCCTCCCAGCTCAGCCCTGGGCCCCAGCTCTGTTTCTGCCCCGCACCCCCCTCCCAGCCCTGCCCCCTCCACTCACCCCTGCCCCCCCCCCTGCAGCCCTGCAGGCTCCGAAGTGGGCCTGGGCAGGGAGCGGGAAGCTGGATCTACACGCAGACCTGATGCCCCTGCCACGTCCCACCCCCAGTGCGGGATGCAGGGGGCTGCCCACCCAGCCCCCAGGGGGACCCCTACGTAGATGATGTGCCGGCTGGAGTTCTGGTCATCATTCCAGATGAAGAGGTCGATGAGCACGCGCCTGTTGAACTGTGCGTTCATCACAGCCAGCTGCCGCTCCAGCTCCCACTTGGGGCCTGGGGAGTGAGCATCGCACTGGGAGACCAGGCGGGGGGGGGGGGTCTGGGTCTCAGCCTGGCCCCTTGCCCTCCTAAGCTTGGGACTCTGGGCCTGGAAGGGAACCCTCTGGCTCACCACAGAGGGTCCACCGTGGGCCTTGAGGGCTGGGGGGAGATCCCCGCCCCCTTCCTGTGTCAGCTCAGGGCCACCCACTCTGTCCCACGTGCCTCCCAGAGCTCACGCACCCGGCAGGGCCTGGGATACCCCCGGGGGGCCGGCCACACAGAGGCTCTGTCCCAGCCGGGGTCGCTTTCCTGCTGTGGGACCTGAGCATCTCCCGGGACCCCGAGGCCGGCTCTGGCAGACACGGGCCTCTTGGCGTCCCTTGGGAGCAGCTCGGCCTTACCTACGGTCTCATTCCACCTGTCCATGGCCACCGGCCAGCCTCCCACCACCTCTAAGATGTTCAACAGGGGCTGGGAGTCTCGCTTCTCTATCATACCTGAGAAGAGAGGCAGAGCTCAGTCACCTGCACTCCAGGGGTCTGGCCACGAGCTATCACACGCCACCGACGCCCAACCCTCCTGCGCACTCAGCCCCAGCAGCCTGCGAGGACTGCGCTCAGGCATGCAAGGGCCCTGGGGCTGACACTAGTCCTGAGCCCTCGGACCAGGATGAAGGCCTGGGAGCTGGCAGCAGGGAGGCAAGCCTGGGCAAAGGGAGTAAGGACACAGGAGAGAATGTCCACAGAGACCAGCTGCTGCTCTCAGGAGAGGCAAGCTGCCACTCATGGTGCCGATCCGATCAAACCTTGAGAGAACACCAAATGAAGCTAAGAACGTGTGGCGTGTGCAGAGCCAGGGTGGCGATGAGGGCCGGCCGGCTGGCTGGGAGGGAAACAGAGCCGGGGGAGAGGGGGGCAGAGCTGGAGGGAGAGGGGGGCAGAGCCGGGGGGAGGGGGGCAGAGCCGGGGGGGAGAGGGGGGCAGAGCCGGGGGGGAGGGGGGCAGAGCCGGGGGGAGAGGGGGGCAGAGCCGGGGGGGAGGGGGCAGAGCCGGGGGGGAGGGGGGCAGAGCCGGGGGGGAGGGGGGCAGAGCCGGGGGGGAGAGGGGGGCAGAGCTGGGGGGAGAGGGGGGCAGAGCCGGGGGGGAGAGGGGCAGAGCCAGGGGGGAGGGGGCAGAGCCGGGGGGGAGAGGGGGGCAGAGCCGGGGGAGAGGGGGGCAGAGCTGGAGGGAGAGGGGGGCAGAGCTGGGGGGAGGGGGGGCAGAGCCGGGGGGGAGGGGGGCAGAGCCGGGGGGATGGGGGGCAGAGCCACCACAGACAGCGCCTGCAGGCGGGCGGCGGGGAAGGGGGGCCTCTTGGCGGGGAAGGGGGGCCTCTTGGCGGGGAAGGGGGGCCTCTTGGCGGGGAAGGGGGGCCTCTTGGCGGGGAAGGGGGGCCTCTTGGCGGGGAAGGGGGGCCTCTTGGCGGGGAAGGGGGGCCTCTTGGCGGGGAAGGGGGGCCTCTTGGCGGGGAAGGGGGGCCTCTTGGCGGGGAAGGGGGGCCTCTTGGCGGGGAAGGGGGGCCTCTTGGCGGGGAAGGGGGGCCTCTTGGCGGGGAAGGGGGGCCTCTTGGCGGGGAAGGGGGGCCTCTTGGCGGGGAAGGGGGGCCTCTTGGCGGGGAAGGGGGGCCTCTTGGCGGGGAAGGGGGGCCGGGTGAGCCTGGTGGAGGTGCCGAGGGGGTGCCCAGAGGCTGGTTTGCAAGCCCAGCCACAGCGCTTCAGGGACTGGGCCAGGGGCATCCTCAGCATGCACGTCTTTTAAACAGGAACCGTGGCACTGAAAACCTTCCCCATAACACACCTACGCACGCATGTGTACAAGCACGCGCATACACAACCACACACCAAACACGTACACACCCACCTACACATGTTCCTTCACACATATGCACATGCGTGCACACCCCCAATGCACATATGGACACATAGCCATTCACACAAGATACATAAACACACATCTACACATCATCACACATACCCATGTGCACACACAGCCCTGCAGACAAGACATGTGTATACAAACACACACACAACATACACTCACCCATAGTCCACATGCATACACGCACACCACAACATACAGTGCAACACACACTAATGTACACGCATCCAGGATAACATGCACACGTGACGTACACGTGTCCCATGCACACACATTGCTGGCCTCCCAGGCAGGAACCCCACTGGCCTGCTGCTATTGGACAGAGTGTGTCTTGGGTGATGGACACAGGTCTGGTGGTGAGCCTGCACCGCATAGGGAGCCTGGCCCCTGGCCAGCTGGGCAGCGCAGCATACAGATCCTCCTGTACCAGCCCCAGGTAGTGCTACTGCTGGCCGGGGTGCGGGCAGCTCTGGGAGCTGACCCCTTCAAGTCCACTTACTCTCATTCATGCAGGAACGGTACAGTATTTTGGCCTTCTCTACAGCTGGCCGGTCCTTGGCAGTGGAATTCTCCAGCACCCCTGTGGGCAGAGGAGAAGGCTGGACAGAGGAGATTGCTGGGGACGGGGGCCTCTCCCAGCATGCTCCCGGGTGCCCAGGGCGGCGACCCTCTGTGCGTGGCCCCAGCTGGACCCCGCAACGCCCTCCAGGCAGTGGCCGCTTTCCACCTTTGAGGATGACCTCCAGCTCATCCCGGAGGATGTCGAAGACGCTGTACCGCGAGTGGGTCTCGGGGATGACGTGGCGCCGGAGCCAGCCCCCGCACGCGTACTGGTAGAAGTCCTCGCACGGCTTCTTGGTTGGGTCCATATTTTGCAGGATCCTGGCAGCTGCCCACCCCCGGCGGGCGCGGGAGGGAGAGGGAGCTGAGTTGGGGGAGGCCTGACACCGTCTCTGCAGTCTCCAGTCCTGGGGACAGGCTGTGTGCCCTGGGGAATAAGTCTCCCTCTCTGAGCTGCTTTGAGGCTGGACGCAAGAGGGACAACCGATTCAAGCCCTGGGGTCGTCCCTTTGAACCGCAGGAGCCCCTGTGGCCCCTCCAGGCCTCTGGCATTTCTGCCCCAGGGCGGAGGCCGCTGGTGGAAAGGGTGCCTGCTTTTAGGAAGGGCTCAGCCTGGCTCCTGGCTCCCCGTGCTCCCTGGGGTACCTGGTCCCTCCGGGGGGAGGGGCAGCTATGTCCCAGGACCCAGAGTGTGCTGGGGACAGGGGGGCCTGGTATTCCCTACTGGTGGAGGCCATGGGAGACCTTTCCACTCAGGACTCCTCTGAGAATTCTGCTTGCTTCCAGAAGTCACCGCGGGTTCCTATCCCGCCGGGCCCGGGGGAGGGGCTTACCTGTTGTCACGCAGCCTGGTGTGGTACAGACTTCATCCATGGGTGCTGGCTGTTGGATAGCTGGGGACAAGGAGCCCGCAGTGAGCGTTAGGAGAGGGGAGGGAAGTGAGGGCCGGCTGCAGCGGGTGGGCGGGGCGGCCTTGGGGGGGAGGGGCTTGGGTGGGTGTGGTATGAAACCCCGCCCCTACCTCCTGGACTAGTTTAGGCCCTGAGGGTCGGGAGCCCAGTCTGGGTCCTCCCCCTCGTGGTCTGAGCTCTGATAGGACTGCTGCAGTCACCACAGCAGCCCAGGGCCCCCACAGGCTGAGGCACCGTTAGGGACGCCTCCCCCAGCTCCTCCTGCAGGTGCCAGATGCCGTCCCTGTGGCCAACTGGTTCCCCAGTGCCAGGAGGGCCTCCTGCACACAGTAGGTGCCTGCTGACAGACTGCGGCTCCCTCTTGCGCACACAGAGCCCCCTTCCCCGGGTGCGCCCCCGCCCGCCACGGGCCCAGATGCCCAGGTGCCAGCCACTCTCTGGGGGCTGATGTCAGGGAAGGCAAAGGCTACCTCGGGATTTTCGTTTTACAACCGTCTTCTCTTCCTGTGAGAAGCACAGCCAGCTAGTAAAGGAAGGCAGCTGCTTCCCTGGGGAAAGACACAGCACTCAGCCCACCGGGTCCCACCTGAGCCCCACTCCGAGGTCCTGGGGATGGCAGTGGTGTGCCCCTACACCCCACAGCAGCGCTGGTACAGGGAAACCAAGACCTGGGCAGACGGGCCTTCCAGGAGCAGACCATGCAAGGGGGGGGGTGTCTCATCAGGGTGGGATACTTGGCTCAATTAGGGGGACAGGAGCTCCGTGCAGGGAGGTGCTGAACCACTGACAGCCGTTACCCCCACTCCGCTCCTCCCGGTCTGCTGAAGGGCAAGGCCCCCCTCCCCACAAGCCCTGCCTTGAGACAGGCTGGGAGACAGAAGGGGGCCCCCAGGCCCGGGGCAGGGAGACAGAAGGGGTCCCCAGGTCCAGGTGCAGGTCAGGAGACAGAAGGGAGCCCCCAGGTGCAGGGACAGGGCAGGGCAGGCTGTGCTTCTAGAACTTTCCTTTATAGCTGTGTGCAGTGCCTCATTGCTATAATTCTAGTGACTCTGGAAGCTGAGATCTGGACAATGTGGTGCAAGGCCCATCTGAATCAATAGAAACCTGGGTGTGGTGGTGTCCACCTGTCTTCTCAGCACAGCTGTGCTGAGAAACACAGAGAACTGCTGTTCCGCCTGGCCTCGGGGAAATAAAGCAGACTGTATTTCAAAAATCGCCTGAGCTGCCTTGAGGCCTGCCCTCACAAGGGTCATTAATCCAACACCTGGTGATCTTATGGGCTAGGCCTGGTGCTGGGCAGACCCGGCCTGCCCTCAGGCGGCCCCTCACCCCTGACATGGCGGGATGAGGAGGAACTGATGCACGGTGCTTGGGTTGAGGCAAACGATTAAGAGCTTCTGCTCAACTTCAGGGAAAAGAGGGGTAGTCATTAGAAATGGGAATGTGACTAAACCAGCCCTCCAAACCAAATAACACAAATGTAGTAAATATTCAGGAGGCCATACCGGGATGGGACAAACCTTTGAATAAATTAACGAGGGAAAATGATAGCTCTCTCCTGCAGGAGAATTGCAAATACCATGTGTGCTGCTCTGCCACCAGTGAAGTGGTCCTCACTCCCCGCTGCATGAGGGAGAACTGCACAGAGTGACCTCCACCCAGAGAGGAGGATGCTAAGGAGAGGAACAGTAAGAGGAGAGTATGGGGACCTGGGAAATGCTCCCTCAAGCCAGGTGGTCAGGGCTGACAGCAGCCGTGAGCTCTGTTCTTCTTTCTCTCAACACACGTTACCCTTCCTCATAAGGAAGATATCAGACAAGTCCAAGTTCAAGAACATTTTACAAAATGCCTAGCCAGTACTCCTCAAAGCTGTCAGACAGATCATTTAAAGAAAAAACCCACAAGTGTCTAAGAAGCTATGGTAGTAAAGAATTGCTAAGAAAACACAACAGCCAAGTGTCACATGGTATCCTGGTAGGAGCCTGGACCAGAGATAGGACACGAGAGGGAAATGCGTTAATCTAAGTAGCGTGCACTTTGTTAACAGGAACACAGCAGAGAAGAGAATCTCTGACCATTACACAATGGGGTTAATAGCAATGTATGAATATTGTTGTTGTTGTTGTTTTTTGTCAGTCGTGGGGCTTGAACCCTGGGCTTGGGCGCTATCCTTCAGCTCTTCAGCTCAAGGCGAGTGCTCTACTACTTGAGCCACAGTGCCACTTCTGGTTTTCTAGTGGTTTATTGGAGATAAGAGTCTCATGGACTTTCCTGCCTGGGCTGGCTTTGAACCTCGATCCTCAGATCTCTGCCCCCTGAGTAGCTAGAATTACAGGCATGAGCCACCGGTGCCCGGCCCTGTATGAATATTGGTTTATTACTTGTGCCCAGTATTTCATGTAAACAGAAGAGATGATTGAAGGAACTCTCTTACTATGTATACACGCATTTCTGCCCCCCCTGAAATTACGTAATATTATCTGAACTTAAGATCTGAAACTTGTGGACAATTAATTCATCAAACATGTATGTGTCTAGAGTTCTAGAGAGCAATCTTGGAAAGCATCGTAGCTAGGAAATTTTCAAAATTGGTACAAGACAAACTGGCCCATCCAAGTAGCTCAACATTCCACAGCATGATGCATACAAAGAAAAATACACCTGCAGACATAGAATGCTGTGAGCTAAAGGTACAGAGAAGTTTCTAGAAGCAGGCAGACAGGAGGTAACACATTGCATTTGGGGAGCGCACCTTGTGTTCAGGGGAACAGCAGTAAGACTGATGGCTGACTGCCCACTAGAAACACTGCCAGCTAGAGGGAGATGGAACAGGTTAAAATAAAAATATTTCAAAGAGAGCTGGCTCATGCCTGAAATCCTAGCTACGCACGAGGATTTTGGTCCAAAGACAGCCCAGTCAGGAAAGTCCATGAGACTCATCTCTAACCACCAGAAAACTGGAAGCGGCACTGTGGCTCAAGTGGTAGAACACTCGCCTTGAGCTGAAGAGCTGAGGGACAGTGCCCAGGCCCAGAGTTCAAGCCCCACAACTGACAGGAAACAAAATATTTCAAAGAGAAAAAGGAACTAGACATTTCAGACTAAAGTTGAAAGAATTTGTCTCCATGAGAAATGCTACGAAAAGCCCAACATCTTCAGTGCAGAAACAAGAAACCAATTGATGCCCAGTTTGTTGGGAAGTGGTGAGCTCCAGAATGGGGAGGCAGAGGGCATAGTTCTGGAAGAACAGGGCTTGCCTATGTGGAACACACCACTGGTCATGCCTTTCCACATTCCCAACATGGGCTTCCATGGACTTCCTGCTGGAGGGAGCCCCTAGGGGCTCATAAGGGGATAGAAATGCTTTCCAACTTCACTTATGGCCTCTTGTTAATTCTCACAAACAGCTGGTGAGATTTTCTATGGACACATCCAGGTAAGGTGTCCAAGGTCATGTCTGTGGCGTGTGGCAGAGTTCCATTTTCCAGCTTCAAAAATCTCTTCTTCCGGCCAGATGTCAGTGGCTCACACCTGTAATCTTAGAGGCTGAGATCTGGATTGCAGTTCAAAGCCAGCCTGGGCAAGAAAGTCCACAAGATTCTAATCTCCAGTTAACCCTCAGAAGTGGTGTTGTGGCCCAAAGGGGTAGACAGCCTTGAGTGAAAAAGTTCAGGTATGCCATTCAGGCCCTAAGTTCAAGCCCCACAATTGACAAAAAAATAATAATAAAATCTCTTCTTCCAAGTAGGAAAAAAAGCAAAGCCACAGTCCCCCTGGACACAAAGGATGCTAGGGTTAAAATGTGGTCACCAGGAAGCGAAGTAAACACACACCACATGGATAGTTCCCCATCATAGATACAGAAACCCAACCAACATGCCATCTTTTCTTTGCTCTTTTACATCTGCTTGAATAACTTCTCTCAATGTTTTCAGTCTCTGCATTTTAAACAAAAGAAGTTTTGACATTCCCTGTGAAAGTTTTCTTTCCTAAAAGTTTTTCCCTCCTGCATAAAAGTTTCCAAATTCCTTCACTTGAATAAGACCTTGATTTAAGTAATTTGCATTTTTCTCTCTTCCTCTTCCTCTGACACTTGGAAATAGAAAAGGTTACCACACCTATTCTCCCACAAGAACGTATATTTCCGAGCGGGTTGTTAGGTGTGGGAGTTGAGTCCTGTGGCCAAGGAAACTCATGCCAAGAACCAACTTGATGCAGGCAAAGGCTGGTCGTGTCCCAGGGTACCTGATGGAAACAAACATGTATTCTCAGAGGAAACCTCTCAGGCATATAGCATAGCAGTCCCACAGACAGGGATTTACAAAAAGATCTGCCATGTGTGAGAAATCACAGCAGCAGCATAGACCCTTGGGGTGGAGGTGTCTCAGACCTTAGATCTGACCCAGAAGATGGTGCATCAGCTCCTAATTATGACTCCTCTCTGCATCCTGGGCTGTATGACTTTGCTGTTGTCACCACTAAAGAGGTATGGTCCCCACTAATCCTCTTGCTCATGGGATTTCATGAGGATTTCCCATGTGACCTGCTCTGGCCAAGGGGATGAGGTGGGAGTGGAAGCATTCTAGTTCTGAGCAAAGGCCCATGTATTTTCACTTGTCCTCTTGAATTCTTACCCCTTTCAGGAGAGGAACGGCCCCATCCTCATAGGTGGACAGAACTCCCAAGGAACAAAGCTGTCCATTGAGCCTGAACTGGATCCGCTGACCCCAGCCCAAACTATGGGTATATGTTGTGTTGAAAATTTAATATTATAAGCCACTGGGTATTGGGGTGGTTTTAAGGCACCAATGCTTAAGTGGTATAAAACTTAAGAGAATAAAATACTTGAGAATAGGAACAAGAAATAATTTTTTAAAAATCATGTTGTAAAAGAATCAGTTGAAAACCCTATAAATAAGACATTAGCCGGGCGCTAGTGGCTCACACCTATAATCCTAGCTACTCAGGAGGCTGAGATCTGAGGGTCATGTTCAAAGCCAGCTGGAGCATGAAAGCCCATGAGACTCTTATCTCCAATAAACCACTCAGAAAACCAGAAATGGCAGTGTGGCTCAAGTGGTAGAACACTTGCCTTGAGCTGAAGAGCTGAGGGACAGTGCCCAGGCCTAGAGTTCAAGCCCAACAACGACCAAAAAAAAAGTAGTTGAGGTTTATAAGCAACCATAACACAGAATAGTGGGTGAAGCACTAGATACAACATAGCTAAAGAGAGATTTTGTGAATTAGAATTCCATTTTATAGAATTTACCAGGAATCTAAAACAATGTCAAACAGATGGAAAATACAATGGGAAAGTTGAGTTGTGGAGAGTAGAGAGAAAAACTGAGCATATATGTAATCAGAACTTTTTTGTTTTAATATCTGGTAGAGTAGTATCAAACATGTATGCAACGAAAGCAATCCACTGCTGAGCCACACGCCTTGACCCATAATCAGAATTGTAGAAGGAAAACAATGGAGATAATGTGATACAATATCCAAAAAAGATGGCGACTGAGGTTGTCTGGAATTGGCAAATGTTATTAATGCTTTGATTCAGGAATCATAACAGTACAAAATGGAACAGGATTCAGAATTGTCTTAGCTATGACAACTCATGGCTAAAATGCAGACCAGCAAAGACGAAGAGAAAATTCAGACAAAAAAGATGGTTCATCTGACAAACCCGTGGCCACTAGATTGGCAGCTGACTTCAGACCTCAGCGATGGAACTCAAAGGACAGTGGACCCAGATCTCCACCATCCTGAGGGAAACCACTAGGCCCAGATTTGCTTGTCCAAACGTTCACGGAAGGATGCATACCAAGGAAAGGTATTCCCACATCTATAAAAGCTCAGGATTTACTGCTGATATATTATTTTGCAGCAGGATTCAACTCTCATCACAAAAAAGGCCTGCATTGCTTGGGGTCGTGCATCTTTGAGGTCTTGCTTAGAAGATTCCCACATGAGGTGGGCTGACTTTGTGTCCATACCAAGTTCACACTCCCAGTGTGACTGTACTTGGAAATGGCGCCTTTACCGAGTGGTAAAGATTACATGAAGTCATGATGGTGAGGTCCTGGCTGGGGAGGACAGAGTCCCTGTAAGAGGAGGAGAAAACACCTGTGTGTGCTTGCTACACCACATGAGGACACAGCCAGAAAGCAGCTTCTCAGGGGAAACAAAGTGCCAGCACCTTGATGTTGGACTTTAGTCTCCAGATCTGTGGGAGAATAAATGTATGTTTTTCCAGGTTGTTAACCAGCCCCTGTGGCACTTTCTGAGTGAGACAGGCTGAGCCTGTGGTTTTTTTTTACAATGGACAATCGGGTGACCACTGCCCAAACTTTCATGTGCAGATGAATCCCCGGAGAGCCTTGCAAAATGCAGACAAGGTCCTGCAGGTCTCCGTCAGGCCTGAGTTTCTTTTTGTTTTGGCATACTGGGATTTGAACTCAGGACCTCAAAATAACCGGAAAAAAGCCATCTAGAGGTATAGTTCTGGTGGTAAGCACCAGCTGAGCAAGCAAGCTCAAAACAGTTTCAGGAAAAAAAGTTTACCTGTAACTTTTAAATAGCAAGTAATTAAAAAAAAAGCCCTACCATAACCCTCAAGGGCATAGAGATATAAAAGCTTCAAGCAGATCGAGGGGAAGTAGAATGAATAATAATAGATCATCCAAACAAAAGCAAGAGAAGAGCAGAGCCAGGCGTTGGAAACACAATGCACACAGTAGACAAAAAGACACATTTCGGTAATCACGGGGCTGCAAACAGACAAAACCAAAATGCAAGCTATTCACGGCTGCAAGGGGGTACATCTGATGCAAGATAGAAAATGTTTCCAGAGAAAGGAATGGGAAAAACAGACAAAGCAAATGGCAGTGAGCTGTGTTCATATGTGCAAGGCAGAATGGGACTGAAAGGAAAACAGAATTGAGACAGGATTGAAAGCATTTCTGCAGAATGATATGTGGTAGAAAATAGATTAATCTCACGTGTACAGCTAAGTGTCACATTGTGTTACATTGATCAAAGCAACTTTACAATTTATACCAAATTTTGTATCTGTAAAATAATAAAGTCTTTTTTTCCCCCTGTCGGTCGTGGGGCCTGAACTCTAGGTCTGGGCGCTGTTCCTCAGCGATTCAGCTTAAGGTGAGTGCTCTACCTCTTGAGCCATAGCGCCACTTCCAGCTTTTTCTGCTTATGTGGTACAGAGGAATCAAACCCAGGGCCTCATGCATGCAAGGCAAGCACTCTACCACTGAGCCACCTTCCCAGCCCCAATAATAGTCTTAACTGGGTAAGGTAGGTCAATGCTTTACACAACTACAGAAAATTGACAACTCTCTAGCATAAGACACACACACGCACGCGCGCGCGCACACACACACACTCATCTTTTACCAGACAAGAGAATGAAGAATGCAAATATACACCAGACTGGATTTGCCTCCTGGGAGGCACACGCTGCTGCCAGCATGCCCCACAGTATACACCTGGACTGTGTGTCAACCTGACGGAGCATCAGCTCCAAGGCGAGCTCACCAAACCCCAGAGAATCTCATGGCAATGGTGGGAAGATTTTGACAACAGCACAATTAGGCCAGAAATCAGCAATAATGTAAAAAAGGCAACTAAATGCTCATATCCACCTGGAAATAAAAAAAAAAAAGTATAAACGAATGAAGAGTCAGGAAAAGCTCAGAGAAGAAGTGAATAATGTAAAAACCTCCTGCCAGCACAGATCCAGGACCCGGCCAAGGCTGGGTCATTGGTCCTTCTGGGGGACAAGAGTTCCGGCCAAGAAGATGAGACTGTATGGCCTTGGGAGGCACTCGAGGGGGCCATAGCCCAGTGAGTTCCTGAAGCGAGGCCAGAGGCTGGCCTGCAGACCCAGAGAGAGGCCAGGGCAGAGACCTCCTGGCATCCGAGATCACAGGAGAGAGCGCAGCAAGCAGGTCTTTCCTGTGGGATGGGCTCCTTGGCCTACCTAGAAGTCTCCTGGCTTGCACGCACCCTCCCCGCCACCTCACAGCTCCATGGTGGGGGCTGGGCTTTGTTCCCCAGAAGTCTCAAACCCCATGTTTTGAGTCCAGTGAGTCCCAAACAAAGGTTCTTGGGCTCTTGGCTCCCCAGGGAGATCCTGGTGGGCCAGAGACCGTCCTGCCCCTCCATACGGGACCTTGTGGGGGTCAGAGGAGACGAGGGTCCCGGGGAGCACCCAGGGCCTCACACCGGAGCCTGGGAAAACACCAGGTCCTGGTGACTGTCACCTGACCTGTTGTAGGGGGTGAGGGAGGGGCAGGGGTGCAGTGGGGGAGGGGCCGGCTCCAGGCCGTGGGCTCCAGCTGCTGGGCTCTTTGGGAACTGCAGCCGCGCTCTGCGGCGGGCTGTGAGGTTGAGGCTGGGGAGGGGGCTGGCGGGAGGGGGCGGGGATGCGTCAGGAGTCGGGCCGAGGCGGAGGGGTGGGTGGGGAGCACACCGCGGCACCCGTGTCGGTTCCAGCTCCAGCCGCAGCAGAGCTTTCTGGAAGGGGCTGCCAGCTCCTTGCAGGTCAGTGTCCCTGCACAGCCCTGGGAGCCGCGAGCCCTGGGCGGGCTCCTGTCCCATTCAGGGACGGCTGTGAGCAGGCGCGGGTGCGGGGCGCGGGCGGGCGCGGGGCGCTCACTCACCTCTGCTGTAAAGGACGCCCAGCACCACCAGCGCGCCGGTCACCAGCAGCAGGGGAGGCAGCAGCCCCCACGGCGGGAAGCCCCTGCGCTTCCCGGGCCCACCGGCTCGCTCCATGATGCCCACCGGGCTCTCAGACTTCTCCATCAGTGAGACTCCGGACAGACGGACGGAGGAGGGACGGAAGGCGCACGGCTGAGCGACCTGCAGGCCAGGGCAGGGAGAGGCGGCGGGGAGCTCCTGATGCCCGGCCCGCTGGCTGGGATGCGCGGCCCCTGCTTCTCCCCACTAGCCCACATGTCGGGCTCTGGGCGCCCAGCGAGCAGGAGTCCCTCAGTAGCCGTCTCCAGGTTGGGCTCCCCACGCCGGGGAGGCACTGCGGCGGGTTGGGGCGGTAGGCTGGGCTCAAGGTCAGCTCCATTCCCATGGTTCTGCTCTCAGCCCAGGATGCAGATGCTGCCTGGCCCAGGAAGCCCAGGGCTGCCCCGGGCCTCGCAGGGGGCCTGCCTGACGAGCTGGTGCAGGGGTGGTGGGGGATGCGTCCTGGACCAGTGGGCCGGGCGCCTTGCGGGGACATCCGGGATTCAGGAAGGGAGCTGCTCAGCCTGTGGGCACGCTGTGCCCTCCTTTCCTGTTGGAGGCCAGGAGCCACAGGGGAATGAAGGATGGGTTCCCACCAGAGCGCTGTGACCGTGCAGGTCAGGCAGCCGCCCGGCGCTGCGCAGCTGGGCCCGACTCCTCTATCTTCTCATACAGGCAGTGGGCAGTAGTGGGCGGCAGTGGGAGACCCACAGGGCCGGGGACAGGTTGCTGCTAAGGACACCACAGGCTAGACTGGGAAGTCCATGGGGACAGAGACTTCTGAGTGTGCTCCATGGGCCTGGGCCTCAGCTCTGCTCTGGCTCAGTGTGGGCTCCCAGATTCTCTTCCCTCCCTCCCTCCCTCCCTCCCTCCCTCCCTCCCTCCCTCCCTCCCTCCCTCCCTCCCTCCTTCTTTTCTATCTTTCTCTTCCTCTCTCTCTCTCTCTCTCTCTCTCTCTCTCTCTCTCTCTCTCTCTCTCTCTCTCTCTGTCCTTCCTTTTCTTGTGCTGGTACTGGGGCTTGAACTCATGGCTTAGTGCTTTCCCTTGTATTTCTTGGAGTTTTCTGCTCAAGGCTGGCACTCTACTACTTAAGTCATAACTCCACATCTGGCTTTTTGGTGGTTAATTGGAGGTAAGAGTCTCCTAGCCTTCCTTCTGGGGCTGGCTTTGAACTTCCATCCTCAGACCTCAGCCTCCATGTGAGAGCCACTGCTGCCTGGCTTCATGTGTGTCTCTTCACCTGCCTGGGCTTTGTCTGCCAAGTGCCCCAACTCAGGAAGGGCTGGACACTGCTTGGGCCCTGCCAGTCAGTCCCTACAAAGGTGGCAGGGCCAGCAGGTCTTCTTGGTTTTCCAATGTGGTGCTGATTTGAGCTGGACCCTGGCTTT
Source organism: Dipodomys merriami (assembly GCF_024711535.1). Lineage (NCBI taxonomy): Eukaryota > Metazoa > Chordata > Mammalia > Rodentia > Heteromyidae > Dipodomys > Dipodomys merriami. Next base: position 1,353,854 of record NW_027204270.1, read on the forward strand.
GCCCCCCCCCCCCCCCCGGCCCCACAGCGGCCTCCTTCAGGCTTCTTGGAGCCAGCCCTCCCTCAGACTCTCTGAGTTCCTCTGAGGGTCTCTGTCCCACACTCTCCTCCCCAGGAAGTCTCACCCCTCTACTCCCCACCAGTGCTGAGCTCAGAGGTCACTGCTCCCCTGCCGTCACCCCAGGGCTCCGTGGCCCCATCAGCTTGGGCTGTGCCTCTGGACACCTTTCTCCCCAGCCTCAGATGCCCTTTCTCCTCCCTCCACCAGTCCACCTTTCTGGGGGGCCTTCCTTGACCTGGCCTCCAAGTTCAAATAAGCAAGCGTCACCAGCTTCATACTGCTCTGCAGGGTCACTTTGTTCACACGGTTCCACCGCTGTGGCGGTATTCCCACTTCTGCCGCGCCCCAGAGGCCGCAGCTGCCCACGGGCAGGTCTCCCTGAGTGCCCCCCCCCCGGCGGCCAGCGCATCAGCCCTGTCTGTGAAGCCTGCCTCACGTCCCCCTAGTCTTGTGACTTTGAACAGTTTGGCCAGTTCACTTCATTCTGGCCTACAAACGCGGTGAATTCATGTACAATAATAATAACACCTTCAGACAGGGCCAGCTAGCACAGGGTGGTGCGAGGGGTCTGTGCTTGGGACAGGACGGGAGCGGGGGGCTGGGCCGTGGCTGGCGCCTGTGGTGGCCAGGCCCAGCTGCAGCTGGTCTCCGTGGAGACGCTCTGGGGGCCTCTGTGCGTTGCTGTGGAGAGGGCAGGGAGCTTTTGGTGGTGGAGCCGCATGGCGCGGCCCCCTGCCCGGGCGCCGGAGATCCTGGGCAGCAGGGGCGCGAGGCTCCCTCCCCGCCGCAGTCAGCGCAGCCATCGGGCGCCGGCAGGGTCCTCCTAGGGCCAGCCCTGGCTCACTCACCTTGTGATCTCTCAGGAGTGGCCACCCCCTGGCCAGGGCCCTGAAGGCTGGGTTGTCCCAGAACTGGGGTGAAGCTAGTCGAGGGAGTGGGGCTCCCGATGGAGGAGAGTGGTATCAGGTAGGATCTCGCGGTGAGGTCACTTCCCGCCTCCTTTGTGATGCTGGGCACTCTGGAGTTCCGTGGGCTCGTGTGGGGGAGGGGCAGGCGAGGCTCCTGGGGGTGAGGGTCCTCCCCACGAGTGCCTCCCCACCCCTCCCTTCCCTTCCCCTGCAGTTACTTCTTCTTATGACGGTCTCATGGCAGAGCCTTACGCGCCTTCTCAGCTGGATTGCTTACAGCTGGCACTCTCCCATTTGAGCCATGCTTCCAGTCTGGTATTTTGCTGATCAAGATGGAATCTATGGCTTTTCTGTCTAGGCTGGCTTTGGACAGAAAGCCTCTGAGCTCAGTCTCCTGAGTGGCAAGGACTACAGGCGTGAGCCACCGGACAGGCTCCTCTTCCTTTCTCCTCAAACCTTCAGTCTGATAAGCCCCAGGGGCTGCTGGGAAGAAAGGTGCTCACCTGGCCTGGGAGTTCCTGTCCCTGTCTTCTCTCCCTTCTAATGAGGGCGGTGGGCTCCTAGGGCCTTGCAAGCAAGGTGGGCCTTGCTGTTGCTGACTGGAGGGAGGGCCAGGCTGCAGGGCGGCCCAGCTGCCATGTCAGCCAGGGGTAGATGCTGCTATGCATGGTCCATGGGGAATGTGGGGGCAGGCAGGCTGGCTGGAGAGGCAGGGCAGCCCTTCTCTACCCAGAGCTGTCCCCCAGGGTCCCAGATACCAGCAGGGGCCCCGGCCTACTTGCTGGGAGGGGGTGGGCTCTGAGCAGAGTCAATCTCAGCCGGAGCCCGGGCGCCCCATCCCAGACCGCCCCATCCTAGGTGCCCCACCCCATCCAGGCTTCCCTGTTCCAGGCCTGACTTGGTTACCAGCTTCCAGACCCTCGGTCCTGCGCCCCTGTGTCAGTGCTGGCCTCCGAGCCCGCCCCCCCCCCCGCCCTGGTACCCAGCATGCTGCCTCTGAAGGAAGGCCCTGCACTGCCTCTGCTGGGGGCTTCCGTGACAGGGCCTCAGACCCCTCACGTGCCAAGTGGGACTTGGGGGATTGGTCAGAGTGCAGGCAGAAGAAAATGCTGCCCAGTGGCAAGGCCAGTGTGTGGACAGACGTAGCTGCCGGAGTCCGGGCGGGTGAGGGTGAGCTGGGGGAGGGGGCGTTGGGGTCACTGCTGACCCCAGCCTGCTTCCCAGGCCAGGTCTGCCGTCTCTGAACGGGGCCGCTACCAGGTCCATGATTTCAAGGGATTCACAGTTCTTCAGATGGACTGGTGGTGTGGCCCGTCCAGTGGACCTTGCCTGTCAAGCACTGGTGTGCACGTGCGCGGGGGGGGGGGCGGTCCTGGGGCAGGCCGGGGCGGCCCTCGCGTGGGCTTGGTCCCTGGCCACCTGTGGGGACCTGCCACGCCAGGGCTTCCTGGCCACGCCAGCCATCACCTGCTGTGCGTGTCCTGTGCCCAGGCTCCGGAGGGCAGCCCAGGTGACCGGGAGGACGTGGGCTCACCTGGGCATCTGTATGCCAATGGGAAGACACAGTCAGGCCTCTGGACACAGTGAGTCCCAGGAGAGCACAGGCCTCTCGGCCCACCAGGATCCCTGGGTCCTGCGGCCCCAGCCGTACTGCTGAGATCACTGGAGGAAATCTGCTGCAGCTCCGGTGATGTTTGCGGTCCCTCCAGCTCTTAGGGGAAAATGAGGTTGTGGAAGAGGAAGGAATGGGACCCTGAGACTCCGAGTGGCAGCGCGGGGCTCGGCCTCTTAGTGGGAGCAGTCTCCGGAGTCCAAGGACGCTGGTCCCGTCCACTCATCAGCCCTGGGAGGGCACAGCTCCTGGCGTGGGGGCCACGGGGTGTGGGTGGCCAGGGGCAGCTAGCTCATGAACCTGATACCTGTGAGAGCGTGGGTCGGCTGGCCTGGATGCCCCGTGGGGACTCTGGTCAGCACAGCGCTGTCTCCACTCACGGCATGAGTGACAGCAGGCTGCTTGGTGGAGAGAATCCGGGACATGACGGTCCAGTGACCTGGGAGAGGCCAAAGGTCACCAGCGGCCTTCCCTGGGGCACCCTTGGTCCCACATTCTCTCAGCTGCAGCCGGGCACGTGGAGGGTGACCATGCGGCTGGCCAGTGGACTTGCAGAGCATGAGCTGCAGGGCCCTGGGCTCACGCTCCAGCTCAGTTCTGGACTCTTCCATTGAACTGTCAGAGGGTTATGGTCTGGGGACCTCCCTGGGCTGGGGACAGTTCTCTGAGACAAAGCCCGGCTGAGCTCCAGTGGGTGGGGATGTGGACAGTGACCAGTTCTGCCCCTCGTCATCAGGGTAGGGTGGGGAGGGTAGCAGTGGGTCCTGGGGTGGGGGTGGGGAACTGTGGGTCCTGGGGTGTGTGTGGGGAGTAGTGGGGTGGGGGGAGGGGAACTGTGGGTCCTGGGGTGTGTGCGGGGAGTAGTGGGTCCTGGGGTGGGGGTGGGGAACTGTGGGTCCCAGGGTAGGGGTGGAGAGGGTAAATAGTGGGTTCTGGGGTGGGGGTAGGGAGGGGAACTGTGGGTCCTGGGGTGTGTGTGGGGAGTAGTGGGGTGGGAGGGAGGGGAACTGTGGGTCCTGGGGTGTGTGCGTAGTAGTGGGGTAGGGGGAGGGGAACTGTGGGTCCTGGGGTGTGTGTGGGGAGTAGTGGGTTCTGGGTGGGGGGAGGGGAACTGTGGGCCCATTTATGACGCTGTAACAGAATACCTTAGACGGGTGTTTTATTGGCTGGCAGGGGGCGGGGGTTGCTGCCCAGCATCCTGCCTGTTCTCACACAGGGTGAGTGGCCCTTGGGGCTCTTCTCAAGGGTGCCCTGATGGCCTCTACCACCGTCCTCCCCTGGGGGTGCGGATGGATCACAGGCAGCACCGGGAGGCTGAGGCTGAGGGAGTCCTGGGAGATGAGCTGTGCTGCTGCCTTTGGGGGCTAGAGAAGCAAGGCTGGGGGTGGGGTGAGAGGCTCAGGGACGGGGAGGGGAGGTGGGAGGCTGGGGGGGAGGTGGGAGGCTCAGGGAGGGGGTGGGAGGTGGGAGGCTGGGGGGGGGGAGGGGAAGGTGGGGTGGGAAGCAGGGGAGGTTGTCCTGGAGCTGACATGGTGAACGGTATCTGGAGTGTCAGGATGTTCCCAGTGGGCAGATGGGCCGGAGGTGGGGGAGAGAAGCCCAGGGCAGTGTGGGCACCTGGGTGCTGCCTGTCCGTCCTGCAGCCGAGGGCTGGGTCTTCCCATGACCCAGCCTGCCTCTCGCTGTCCACCTGAGCCAGCAGGACTCTGGTCCTGACCGTGGCTCCGTGGCTGTTGGCAGATGCCCGAAGTGCCATTGAACACCCAGGGACCGAAGGATGGAGGGTTGGAGGCATTGGTGAGGATTTTCACGGAAAATTCTTGGGAAGCAAAAAAGGACCTGGTGACTTGGGGTGGGGAAGGCAGGTGGGAAGGGACCTGCGGATTTGGGGAGTGGGCAGCAGGCAGAAAGGACCTGGGGATCTGGGGTGTGGGCAGCAGGTGGGGAGGCCAGTGGGGATCTGGGGTGTGGGCAGTAGGCGGGAAAGGACCTGGTTGACTTGGGGTGTGGGCAGCAGGTGGGGAGGCCAGTGGGGATCTGGGGTGTGGGCAGTAGGCGGGAAAGGACCTGGTTGACTTGGTGTGGGCAGCAGGTGGGGAGGCCAGTGGGGATCTGGGGTGTGGGCAGTAGGCGGGAAAGGACCTGGTTGACTTGGGGTGTGGGCAGCAGGTGGGGAGGCCAGTGGGGATCTGGGGTGTGGGCAGCAGGTGGGGAGGCCAGTGGGGTGTGGGCAGCAGGTAGGGAAGCCAGTGGGGGGCCACTGCCAGTTTCGGCTCCTGTCCCTGTAGGCCTTGGTGGCAGGCACCAGCCCCTCGCCTGGCCTCTGTGGTGCTGTGGCAGGCCTTGGTGGCCCAGTGGACAAGATGCAGGAAGGGAGCCACCTGCCACATCTGCCCACTTGACCTGGTGCCTGGAGGGGTGCATGGCCACCTCTGCCTGGGCCTCAGCTGTCCGGGGTGAGGGGAGGGGAGGGTGGCAGAGCCTGTGAGTGTGGCCGAGACCTCAGGAGGAGAGGGCGGAGGGAGTGGCAGGGTGGAGGCCACTGCAAGTGTGTGGGGTGGGGTGGGGGGAAGGCAGGGCAGGAGCGTGGACTCTGCCTCCGTGACACCTTGGGTGGGAAGTGACAGGAGAAGCGGGGCCGGGGGGGGGAGGGGGCTCCAAGCAGGAGAGACGGAGCGAGGCTGGGCAGGAAGCTTTTCACGAGGGGGACTGCAGTTCTGGGCTCTGTGCTACACCCCCAGCGTGGACTGGACAAGCCTCTTAGCAGCTTGGACTCTGCTCCCTGACCCACTCGGGGACTGTGGGGGGGCTTTCTGGGCTGGACTCCTGGTGAAGCATCTGGAAGGGGTGACTCCATGCGGGCAGCCTCTGTGAGCCCGGAGGTCTGTCCTTGAGGAAGGCAGCCCTGAACTCAGGCTGGGCTGGAGTCTACCAAGGTAGCTTCGTGTCCAGTGAAGGCCCTCTGGGCAGTACATCTCCGGGGCCCATCGACCTGCAAGATCCCAGTCAGGGGTACCACCTGCAGCCACCGGGGCAGTGAGGCCATCCAGACACCCCAGGGCTGGGAGGGGCGCCAGGCAGGGAGCCTGTGCAGACAGTGCCCCATGGCCAGCCCAGGTCAGCCCCTGGTCAGTGCAGCCGGCAGCCAGAGGATGCCTCCGTTCGCGCCCTCGCCTTCAGCCTCCTCAGGCCGCCATGTTCAGGGTCGATCAGGAGCCCATTCTGAGCGGCTGCCCAGGCCTCCTCATAGCGCTGCTCCTCCAGACAGCGCTGTCCCAGACGTAGGAACGCATGGGCCACGCGCGTCCGACCTGGCCGCTCCAGCAGACGGCCCTGGGTCTGGGTGGGCGACAGCTCTAGAGCCTGGGCAAAGGCTCCTGCGGCCCCGTCCTCATCTCCAAGGCTCAGCAGCAAGTGGCCCCGGGAGCAGAGGTCCTCTGCGCGAGCTGGCAGGTCTCCGTCCCCGGCACCGTCCTGGACCACACGGTCCAGGTCCCGGAGCGCCCTGCCGAACTCCTGCAGCTGGGCTAGGCAGGAGGCGCGAAGGCGCAGGTGAGCAGGGCCACCATCCGCCAGGACAGCTAAGGAGCAGTAGCCCAGGGCCTGCGCAGGGTGCCCTGCATTCAGGAGGGCACTGGCTTCCTGGGCTGCAGCCTGTGGGGAGGGAGGGAAGGAGGGGGAGAGCACAGGGTCAGCGCAGGGCCAGCACAGGGCCAGCGCAGGGCCAGCGCAGGGCCAGCACATGGCCAGTGCAGGGTCAGTGCAGGGTCAGCGCAGGGCCAGTTCAGGGCCAGTGCAGGGCCAGCTCAGGGCCAGCACAGGGCCAGCGCAGGGCCAGCGCAGGGCCAGCGCAGGGCCAGCGCAGGGTCAGCGCAGGGCCAGTGCAGGGTCAGCGCAGGGCCAGTTCAGGGCCAGTGCAGGGTCAGCGCAGGGTCAGCGCAGGGCCAGCGCAGGGCCAGCACAGGGCCAGCGCAGGGCCAGTTCAGGGCCAGTGCAGGGTCAGCGCAGGGCCAGTTCAGGGCCAGTGCAGGGTCAGCACAGGGTCAGCGCAGGGTCAGCGCAGGGCCAGTGCAGGGTCAGCGCAGGGCCAGTTCAGGGCCAGCGCAGGGTCAGCGCAGGGCCAGCTCAGGGTCAGCGCAGGGTCAGTCCAGTGCAGGGTCAGTGCAGGGCCAGCTCAGGGCCAGCGCAGGGTCAGCGCAGGGCCAGCGCAGGGTCAGCGCAGGGCCAGCGCAGGGTCAGTGCAGGGCCAGTGCAGGTCAGTGCAGGGCCAGTGCAGGGCCAGTGCAGGGTCAGTGCAGGGCCAGCGCAGGGCCAGTGCAGGTCAGTGCAGGGCCAGTGCAGGGTCAGTGCAGGGCCAGCGCAGGGTCAGTGCAGGGCCAGAGCAGGGCCCGCACAGGGTCAGCACAGCCATTCCAGGGAAAGCAGATCTCTCCTCTGTGTCCCACCACTGGGAAGCTTTGAGCCCAGCCCAGCACTGTCCTTGGCTGTCTGGACCCAGGGCCTCTGGTGGTCACCTGGTGGTGGTCCTCCCCTGTCCAGAAGACAGCGTGGGCCTCCTCCCAGCTCTTGCAAAGGCTGTCCACGGAGCCCTCTGGTGGGCCCCACCCGAACACCCTCCCTTCAGACCTCCTGTAACCCTGGTCTCTGCCTGGCCGGGCTCCTGGGTGGCCCCTCGGGGCAGGGTGGTTCACTGCTTGGCTTCTTACATCAGACCTCCCTGCTGGCCTTACTCCTTTGCTCTCCCTGTTTTGCCCCAGCAGCCCCTGGCCCCAACCCCGGGTGCTGGGGGCTTCCAGGAGGGCTATGTGGGATCTCACCCTCTGTGGGCTCCCTGGGGAGGAGACCAGTGAGGGTCCTTTCACTGGGGACTGGCAGTGGTCCTCATGGGGGGCCAGTGGTGTCCTCACGGGAGTCAGTGGGGATCTACACTGGGATCAGCGGGGATCTACACTGGAGATCAGCGGGAACCTACACTGGTGTCAGCGGGGATCTACACTGGGGTAGTGGGGATCTACACAGGGGTCAGCAGGGATCTAAACTGGGATCAGTGGGGATCTACACTGGAGATCAGTGGGGATCTACACTGGGATCAGTGGGGATCTACACTGAGGTCAGCGGGGATCTACACAGGGAGCCAGTGGGGATCTACACTGGGGTCAGTGGGGATCTACACTGGGGCCAGCGGAGTTTGCACAGGGAGCCAGCGCGGTCCATACTGGGGGCCAGCAGGGTCCATACTGGGGTCAGTGGGATCTGGCCTCCAAGACCCCTCCTTTGTGTTCTAATCCTGCCTGCACTGAGGCACCCAGCCCCAGTGTCCTTCTGTGCTAGGAAGTCCCTGCTCCCAGCTCAACTGCCCCCCCAATGCCTGACATGGCCAGGTGTCAGATGAGGCATAATGTGATCGGGCATGGCTTACTGTGGTCAGATGTGGTCAGATGTGATCGTGTGTGGTCAGGTGTGATCAGGTGAGGTCAGGTGTGATCAGGTGAGGTCAGGTGCAATGAGGTGCAGTCAGGTGTGGTCAGGTGTGATCTTGTGTGGTCAGGTGTGATCAGGTGAGGTCAGGTGCAATGAGGTGCAGTCAGGTGCGGTCAGGTGTGATCTTGTGCGGTCAGGTATGATCTTGTGTGGTCAGGTGTGATCAGGTGAGGTCAGGTGCAATGAGGTGCAGTCAGGTGTGGTCTGGTGTGGTCAGGTGTGATCAGGTGAGGTCAGGTGTGATCAGGTGAGGTCAGGTGTGATCAGGTGAGGTCAGGTGCAATGAGGTGCAGTCAGGTGTGGTCTGGTGTGATCTGGTGTGGTCAGGTGTAGTCTTGTGTGGTCAGGCGTGATCAGGTGGCTCATGTGGTCAGGTTTGGTCTTCTGTGGTCAGGTGTAGTCAGGTGTGGTCAGGCGTGATCAGGTGAGGTCAGGCAGGGTCAGGTGTGATCAGGTGTGGTCTTGTGTGGTCAGGTGTGATGAGGTGTGATCAGGTGGTCTCATGGTCAGGTGTGGTCTTGTGTGGTCTGGTGTGGTCAGGTGAGATCAGGTACAGTCAGGTGAGGTCAGGCAGGTCAGGTGTGATCAGGTGGTCTCGTGTGGCCTGGTGAGGCCTGGTGTGGCCTAGTGTATGGTGCCTGCGGCCAGAACTCAGAGCCAGGGAGAAAAGGGCCTTGCAGAGGAGCACTTCCCAGTCCTGGGGTGAGAATCCCTCTGTCCCTGGAGCCCAAGGCCTGTGTCCTGACCCCCTTGACCCTCCCCCCAACACCCAGTCTCCCTCTCCTAGCCAGGCCTGGTGCTGCGTGCTGGGGTGCTTTCCTGCCAGGTGAGGTGCCCCTGGCTGGCCCCTGGGGGAGCCCCCTCCATCACTGGCTTCACCCTAAGAAGCCAGTGGCTGCCCAGGCTCAGGTGGTCACACTTGGAGCCCCTGCTTGCTCCTACCCCACCCCAGCTGCAGCTAACTCAGCAGGGGGAGACGTTGCCGCCCGAGGTCCCAGGGAGGGCAGCGTGGCCGGGGTGTGGCAAACCTGAGCGAGGCTCTGTCGCTCCGGGGCCTCCAGGAGACGCAGCAGGAACTCGAGGTCAGGGGCATCGGTCTCTGCCAGGCGCTGCAGGTCCCGGGCAGCTGCTGGCACATCTCGTCCCGTCTTCAGCCGAAGCAGACCCCGCCGGGCCTGGGCCGCCTCTGGCGGTGGAGGGGGGCTCAGGGCTTCCCGCAGGCGGGTACCAGCCTCCTCGTAGCTGCCTGTCAGGTCCAGGAAACTCAGTCATCAGCGGGGCTGTAGCACAGGAGTGCCCTCCCCTGCTCTGCCTGCTGGCCAAGGTCCAGCTGGTGAGGGCACAGCCAGCCCCAGGAGGGGACAGCACTGGCCACTGCACCTCAGGACACTCCATGCCAGGAAAGTCCTGCCTGGGCACACACATGCCCAGAACACAGCCTGGCACCTGCTGGACATGGAGTGGACCGGGGAGGGTCAGGTCGGGTCTGTGTGGCTGGAGAACTAGGAGAGCTGCCAGAGGGAGGGCTGGCATTCAGGGCTGCAGTAGAAACAGTCCTGGGCGCGCTCATTGCACAGAAAGGCGTGCGGAGGCTGGGAGGTGGGAGAGGCTCTCCACGTGCCCACCCGGGCTGTCACATACCCCGTGCTGTCAGGATGTCTGTGAGCAGGACGTGCCAGGCTGGCTGGGCAGCATCGACTCTGACAAGTGCTTCTCCGACAACCAGGAGGCCCCTGGAGTCCTCGTCCTCGCAGGGGGCGCTCGCGCCCGCCCGCTGGCCCAGCAGGGCCCGGCAGTGCGTGTAGAGGCCCCGGGTGAGGAGGGCCTGGGCTTCTGGCTTTAGAGAGCGGATCTCAGGGACCACGAGCTCCGGGTTGAGCTTCAGAGCAGAGACGATGTCCTCCACGGCCTCCTAGGGGAGGGGAGAGTGGGGTGGGTGTGGGGTCACCCAGCAGAGGCAGGTGGGCAGAACGGGAGTGTGGCCGGCGTCTTTCCCTACTCAGTTCTCCCCTTGGGGCCCCAGCGTGTCTGCTCCACCCTGCCTCCGGCCTTCCTTTCTATCCTCTCCCGCAGCCATCCCCCCCATGGCCTGTCTCTGGTCAGGCATTTGAAGGACTCGGCTCCCTGGTCTGTGTGTCTGCCCGACCTTGTGCCCACTGTCCGTCCTCCATTTCAGCCTCCTGCCACTGCTACCTGCGGGCATGTCAAGGCCCAGCATCATCAAGTGGACTAAGGACTGGACATGGAGGCCTTGCCTGACAGAAAGCCCAACACGGGGAGAGGTGGACGTGGCTGGTGCACACAGGTCAGAGTTTCGGGGAAGCAGGGAGGCAGAGGGAGAGAGGCCGAGCCTCTTTAAGAAGGCATGGGGGATCAAGGATCATCCGTTAAGGTAAGTCATTTGCAGCTGGCCTCTGTGGCTTTGTAGGAAGCTTAGGATCATCCAGCACTGTCCTCTTCCAGGATGGCTTTCACTCTTCACTGTCCCTTGAAATGTCATATGAATTTTACAATGCTTTTTTTTCCTTCTCTTTTTGGTGACGGGGGCTGGAACTCAGAGCCTCATGCGGGCTAGGGAGGCACTGCACGGCTTGAGCCCTATCTCCAGCTCTTTTCACCCTGGTTCTTTTTGAGATAGAGTTCTTGCTTTTTATCCAGGGTGGTCTGGACCTTGATCCTCCTATTTACACTTCCCAGATTTAGTTGGGATGACAGGCATAGGCCACCATATGCAGCTTTTGCTTCGGAGATGGGCCTTGCATGAACTTTTGGCCAGGATTGCTCCATAAACCCTGATTCTCCCCATCTCAGCCTCCTGTGTAGCTACGATGTCAGCTGTGAGCCCATGGAGCCTGGACAGCACGGGGTTGACTGCATGGAGTTTGTAGACCAGTAGTATTAAGCCTCCTACCCTGTGAGTGTGGGATGTGTTTCTGCTTATTTGTGTTTAATTCCTTTTATCAATGTTTTGTAGTTTCTGTTGTATACACCTTTTGAATTTAATTTTAGAATATTCCTATATATTTTGTTATTTTTAATACTATTGTAAATGAAACTTCTAAATTTCCTTTATGGATTTTTTTTGTAGTTTGTGTGTCATCAAAAATGCAGCAGGTGGAAGTGGTGTTGTGGCTCCAGCGGTAGAGCACTTGCCTTGAGCTGAAGAGCACAGGGACAGCGCCCAAGCCCAGAGTTCAATCCCCACGACCGACCAAAAAAAAAAATGCAGCAGGTTTTCATGTGCTGAGTTTATGTCCTGATGCTGTGTGGAATTCATTTGAATTCCAATAGGCATTTATTTATGCTTTTCATGGAATCCTTATTTATATATCATTTGTAACAAAGCAACAAAAGTAGTTTTGCTTCCTCCTTTCCCATTTTCAAGCCTCATGTTTCTTTCTCTTAACTTATAGTTGTGGGTAGAACTTTTGCTTTGTGTTGAACAGTGATTCAAGTGTCTGCCCCGCCTTATTTCTGACCTGACCTCATTTGGTCTGATGTTCACTGTTGGTTTTCATATGCATTTTATTATATTGGGGATAATTTCTGTCTATTGTTAGTTTGCTGTTTTTTGTTTTTTGTTTTGTTTTTTTTTTTTTTTTGGTTGTGGGGCTTGAACTCTGGGCCTGAGCGCTGTTCCTCAGCTCTTCAGCTCAAGGCCAGCACTCTACCACTTGAGCTACAGCGCCACTTCCAGTTTTCTAGTGGTTTTTTGGAGATAAGAGTTTCACAGACTTTCCTGCCCGTGCTGGCTTTGAACGCGATCCTCAGATCTCAGCCTCCTGAGTAGCTAGGATTACAGGCGTGAGCCACTGGTGCCTGGCCTGCTGAGTGTTTTTAATCATAGAAGAGTGTTAAATTATGTCATATGCCTTTTCTGTTGAGAGGGCCTTGTGCTTCCCAACTTCATCCCATAATGACATGTAATGTAGATCGAACCATCCTTGCATACCATCAACAAACCCCTCCTGGTCATGGTGTATAAACCTTTTGCATGCTGCTGAATTTGTTGTGCTAGTATTTGTTGAGGAGTTTAGTGTCAGTGTTCATGAAGGATGTCTGTGTGCTGTGTCATGTGGCTTTGGTGCCCCAGGATGCTGGGTCAGGATGAGTTAGGAGGCACCCTTGCTCTTCTATTTATAAAGAAAAGTTTGAGGATTGATGTACTTTAAATGTTTAGTGAGCTCAGCTGTGTAGGTCCAGGGATTGTCTTCTTGTTTCCTTCCCTCCCTTTTTCTTTCTTTCCTACATCTTGCAGTGCTTGGGCTTGAACTCAGATTTGCTAGATGAGCACTCTACCACTGGAGCCAGCCCTCTAGCCCATCAGGAAAGTTTTAATGACTGGTTAAATCTCTACTAGTCATAGCCTTGGTAAATTTTATACTTCTTGGTTCAACTTTGTCCATGCCACCATATCATGTAGGTTATCCAATCTGGGAGGTTCTTTTTCTAGTTCCTGAGGCTGGTGATTTGAAGCAGCTGCTTCTCCTTCTCCTTCTCTTCCTCCGCCTCTTCCTCCTCCCCCTCCTCATCTTCTTCTCTTTCTCCTTTTTCTCTATAGGGACTCATACTCATTAGGCAGGTACTCTACCATTTGAGCTACACTTCGAGCCCTTCTGTTTTCAGATAGGGTTTTGCTAACATTGCCCAGGCAGCCCTCAAAACTTGATCCTCCTGCCTTTGCCTCCTGAGTAGCAGCAGGTAGCTGGGATTACAGGTGTGGACACTGCTGGGTTTGTAGCATTGGCATCTGTAAACATCCCAGCATCACTTTGGTTGTGTCTCACACAGTATCTGTTTTCATTTTAATTCATCTTTCAGCATTTACAATGTTCCTTGTGATTTCCTCTGCTTGGCTGTCTAGCAGCCTGTCCTATAGGAGAGGAAACTGAGGCAGGAGAGGTGAGGCTCTCTAGCTGAGGTTTCCCACCTGGGTCTGAACCCTGCTGTCTTGAGTTCCTGTGCCTGTGCTCAGGGGCAGGCCTGGGGAAGGCATGGACTTTGTGTCTCTGATGTGTGAATGGGGTTTATTCCAGCCAGTCTGGCCCTTGGTATTTCATTTTGGACTCAAGTCCTATCTGTACAAGGCCTTAAATATATAACATAAATATCACTTAAAAAAAAAACAAGTATGTTAAGCTTAAATCAGAGTCTGAAAGTTTCCATTCCTGTGTGGCAGACATGACTAATCAAAGCTGATACTTCTTCCTCTGTACTTGTTCTACAAACCCTTTGCAACACACGAGTACATATATCCCCCCACCCACGCAGCAGAGGGGCTACCTCAAGGCCCACACCCCATTAGAAGGACCTTTGCCTCCACTGAGGAGTTAGTTTAAACCAGAACCCTCCACTCACCCAAGGGCTTAAAGTGCTATCTATCCATGCAGACTGTGACTGGGCTCACAGATGGGCAGAACTCCCTGGGGATGTGGTCCCATCACCCACAGTGCAGATGGGAGGATGGGAGACTCTGGTCTTTCTTAAAGCTCATGATGACCTGACCCTGCTTGGCCTCCCCAGGCAGAGAAGGAAGGGAGGGCCCTGGGTCTCCCCCACCCAGGTCAGGAGGGCAGTCTGGCACCTGCAGCTGGTCCAGCGCCAGGTACACCAGAGCCCGTCCGCACAGAGCCTGCACGTTCCTTGGCTCTGCCCGCAGCACGGAATTGAAGTCAAACATGGCGGTCTTCTTCTGGCCCAGGAGCCCATAGCAGCGGGCTCGAGTGAGGAGGGGCTCGCTGGCCTCACTCCCTGCAGGAGGCATGTGTGTTAGGACATGGTTGTGGCTGGGCCCTCCTCCGCTGTCCCCCTGTGTCCCCTCATCTGGGGTCCCTCTGATGCCCATCCTAGGTGGGTCCAGATTGCAGGATTCCCCCTGGGAAGCTCTCACCCCACGGGGCAACAAGACAGGCCGGCCTGGTTGCTGGCCACAGGTCAGGCGGGTGGGGTCTGGTGGACAGCTGGAGGCCACGCAGCTGACTGAGGCAAAGCCGGGGGAGGCCCAGCAGGAGCAGCTCCTCAGAGCATGGCATGAGTGAGAGGAGGTGAGGCCTCTGTGGAGAAGCCAGGGAGGAGGCCCTAAATTCTGGGAAGAGGAGATCTCCCCCGAGGAAGACACGCTGCCATGCCCCTCCGGACGTCTGCTGGCCCAGACCCTTCCGAGCCTTGATCAGATTGTAGAGAGAGCCAAGGCCTTGGCAGGAGAGCCCACCCTGCTCACCCATGTGTGCCCCCAGGACTTGTGGCCAGTGCAGCACTGTGGCTTGGGTAGGTGGGAGCTCCTACCTGCGGCAAAGATGGCCAGAGAGAGGTAGGCGATGGCCTCCCTGGTGTGGGCCTCGCTGTCCACCCCGCCTGGCCGTGCCCGCAGGATGCTCAAGGCCCGGGTGTGGCAGTGGTGTCTCAGGAGCTGTCTGTCCTCAGGGCAGAAGATGTCCAGGGTGGGCTTCAGGCAGGCCGTGTCTCCGGACTGGACCACCTTCTTCACCAGCTGTGGGGACAGGAGCAGAGTCACCCCTGACGTCCCTTCTGCCCCACTGCCCCTTCTTCCCTTCTGCTCCGTGCCCCCCAGCATACATGGCTCCCATCTCCCTCGCTCCTCCCTTCCCCATGCCGGCGTCGGCCCCCTCTCTGCTTCATTGCTGAGCCCAGGTGGATCTCTGCTGGACCCAAGCTTTGGAAAGGAGTCATGAGCTGTGTGTGTGGGCTCTCGAGGGAGGCTCTGGTCCTCACTTGCAGTACTGGGCAGGGTGGGCTCAGGGCCCCTATGGCTCTGATTCCAGTCTCCTCTGCCCCAGGAGGTGGAGACCTGGCTGGGAGGTGGGTATGACAGGCGTGAGCTTGCAATCTCTAACCTACAGAGGCCCAAGGAAGTCATTCAGAAGGTGTGGAGCAGGAGCTCAGGCCTGGCCAAGCAGGGTCAGTCCATGCTTGGGGCAGGGCAAGACCCTCAGAAGACAAAAATGTCTCTCTCCAAGCCACCCAAGGGTTCCCAGTGCTGTCCCCTGCTGGCTGCTGGTGCAGACGGGCTCCCAGGGCGGAGCAGGACAGCGGATCCAAGAGTGTCCTGCCCTCCGGGGGGCCCTCCTGGGCCAAGAGGACCAGGACTCCAACCAGGCCAGAGAGAAAGGAAGAGGCTGGTAGGTCCCTTAGCCCAGACTCCAAAGCCTGAAGTTCCCCCCAAATTGACCTGTGGGTCCTGGCACAAATAGGAGGGTCTCTCCACACAGGTGTAAGGAGGCAGGCAAGGCTCAGGGACAGGCTGGGCCCCTTCTGCTGTCCACTCCCCATCCTGGGCACAGTCATGTCCCAGCCTAGTGTACGTGGGATCCATCCTTGGCCCTTTTCTTCATAACCTCTGTCAAAGCAAATGTGAAGTATCTACCGCGCACAGGAGCCTGCCAGGCTCTGGGCTTCTGGCTTTAGTCAACCCCCACAACACCCATAGACACAGGCACAGGTGAGGAGTCTGAGGGTCGGAAAGGCGAGGGCCTGTGCAGGTGGCAGAGCCGGGGCTGAAGAAGCCACAGAGCCAAGGCTGGAGGAGGCCCGTGCCCTCCACGGAGCGGTGCCCAATTCTACCTGCCCGGCTTACTCACCTGGTTGGCGTCATAGAAGAAGCCCCTCCGCAGCTGCAGCAGGGCCAGCCTGGCCAGCACAGGGCCTGCCTGGGGCCTCCGTGAGAGGGCCACCAGCAAGCACCTGTGGGCTTCCTCCAGGCGGCCCAGGCAGTACAGGCAATCGGCCACCAGGAGGCGTGATGTCTCATCGTCCACGTCCAGCTCCAGCAGCAGTGTGGCCAGCTGGTACACGCCCTGGGCATCCCTGCAGGGAGCGGGGCTCAGCGTGGGCAAGCCCCTTCCCTGCGCTCGTTCTTTGTCTGTTCCTGAGGGTACTGAGTTTGGACTCAGGGCCTCCTGTTTGCCAGACAGGAGCTCTACCACGCAAGCCATGCCCCCAGCCCTTTTTGCGTTGGTTATTTTGGGGGGAGGGTCACCCACGCCTCTTGTGTAGCTGGGACCCCAGGTGCATGCCCGGCTTGCTGGTTGAGATGGGCGTCTGGCAGGCTTTTTGCCTGAGCTGGCTTCACACCCCCATGCTCCAGCTTCTGCCTCCCAGGTAGTGTGGATTACAGGTGTGAGCCACATTTCCTGGCCTCCCTGCTCCTTGAACAAGGGAACCCTACCCCCAAGGGCCGGCCTGGATGGCTGCCTTCCTACTGGGCCTCAGGGGACGGCCCTCCTTTGTGTCCTCAAGCCCCCAGGTTCCCCTTCCACGTGGTCTGCTTGGCCACCTTCCTCTGACCATGTCCACCACTCCCACGGGGTGGCTACCACCCCAGGGCAAAGCCTCAGGGAGGCTTTTGTTCCCTTACAGGGGCTTGAACTCAGGGCCTGGGTGCTGTCCCTTAGCTTTCTCACTCAGAATGGCTCTCTATCACTTGAGCCACAGCTCCATATCTGGCTTTTTGGTGGCTGATTGGAGATTAGAGTCTTGTGGACTTTCCTGCCTGGGTCGGCTCGGCCTGTGATCCTCAGGTCTCAGCCTCCTGGGCAGCTGGGATTTCAGGCGTGAGACGAGGCTATGTACCCCTCTGACCCTCACCCCAGAGACTTGAGCGAGAGGCTCACCCTTCCTGCGCGGGGCGCTCCATCCGGGTCTCCGCCGCCTGGCCCCCGCAGCCGGGAGCGCGCGCAGGCCCGGGGGCCCGGGCTCGCAGCAGCATCCCGCGGGCCTCCTCCCGCAGCACGGTCAGCAGCAGGCCCCGCTGGTTCCAGGGCACGAAGGCCTTGGCGGCCAGCAGGGCCTCCTCGGGGCGCAGCCTGCACGCGGTGACATAGTCCAGCGCCCCCAGGAAGGCGTCGCCGGCCAGCGCCCGCAGCAGCCCGCGGCCGCACAGCGCGCGCGCGCAGCCCCCGGCGTGCGGCGGCCCCCGCGTCACCACCGCCTGGAAGTCCTCCCGGGCGCGCCGCGCGTCGCCCGCGTGCAGCGCGCAGAAGCCGCGCAGCGCCTGCGCGGGCGCGCGGTCCTCGGCGCCGGGCTCCGCCGGGCCCCCGGGGTGCCGGGGCCGCAGGAGGCGATCGCACAGCGCCCGAGCTCCGGCCACGTCCCCGGCCAGCAGCAGGCACTCGGCCAGGCGGGTCCCCAGCGCGGGGCGCGCGCCGCTCGGCGCCAGGCGGAGCAGGACGCGGAGCGCGCGGGTCACCGGAGCCAGCAGCTCGCGCCCCGAGTCCTCGCGGAGCGCAGGGCGGCTCCGCACGGCCTCCTGGAAGCGGGCGAAGCCCAGGTCCGCGGCCTCCAGCGCCCGGGCCCGCACGCGCGCCCGGTCCGCGGCCGAGAGCAGGGCCTGGAACTGCGCCCGCGCGCGCGCCGGGCAGCGGCGGAAGGCGTCGTGCAGGTCCCGCAGCGCGTCCCCGCCGCGCCCGTCCAGGAAGAAGGCGGCCGCCGCGCGCGTGACCAGCAGCGCGGCCAGGCGCTCCCCTGGGGACGAAGCGGAGGCGCCTCGGGTTAGCGCCCGGACCGGCCAGAGACACCAGCCCCGGAGCGCAGGGTCCAGAAGCCCAGGGACCGGGGGGGAGCAGAACCAGTCCCCCACCCCGTCTGCCCCCCACCCCGTGTGCCAGCAGCACTGACCCCATCCGCGTGCCAGCAGCGCTGACCCCTGCCCCGTGTCCCAGCAGCACTGACCCCTGGCCCATGAGCCAACAGCGCTGACCCCCACCTGACAGCCGTGCAGCGATGGAGCCCTGAAGCCACAGGACCCCCCCCCCCCCCAGGGCTGCAGGCCGCAGGAATGCAGTGAATGCCGGGAAAGACCCCGCCTCCAGGCGAGTGTGAGCCTTCCATGGCTCTGTGGTGGGCAGAGGTCACCTTCCCCAGGACCCAAGTCACAGAGGTCAAGGGTCACCTCACCACCAATCCCCTCGCGCAACGTAGTGTATGATGAAAACTGAGGCATTATTTCTACAAGGAAGTAATCCAGCAAAGAATTATTTCTACGAAGAGTTAATTTTACAACCAACTGTTCACAAATGTACCTTCCTAAGCCACATGCCGGTGGCTCACACCTGTCATCCTAGCTACTCAGGAGGCTGAGATCTGAGAATCACAGTTCAAAGCCAGCTCAGGCAGGAAAGTCCATGAGACTCTTACCTCCAATTAACCACCAAAAGCCCAGAAATGGAGCCGTGGATCAAGTAGTAGAGTGCTAGCCTTGAGCAGAAAAAGCTAAGGGACAGCATCCAGGCTTTAAGGTCAAGCTTCAGTACTAGCACAAAAAAGAAAAGTATAAACCTTCTGTTTGCACCAAACTATAGAAAATAAAGAGGTCAATCTACAAATGTAGAAAAGATATTTTTCAAATAAACAACAGGTTAGAAAAAAATGCAGAATAGCCGGGCGCTGGTGGCTCACGCCTGTAATCCTAGCTACTCAGGAGGCTGAGATCTGAGGATCGCGGTTCAAAGCCAGCCCGGGCAGGAGAGACCGTGAGACTCCTATCTCCAATAAACCACCAGAAAACCGGAAGTGGCGCTGTAGCTCAAGTGGTAGAGCGCTCGCTTTGAGCTGAAGAGCTGAGGGACAGCGCCCAGGCCCAGAGTTCAAGCCCCACGACCGACAAAAAAAAAAAAAAAAAAAAAAAAAAAAAAAAAAAAAAAAAGAAAAAAATGCAGAATATATGAAGCATTCTGACCTAGTGATAAGAAAAAAAAAATCCAAGAATTAACAAGGGCTGGGAATGTGACGTAGTGTAGTGGTAGAATGCTTGCCTAGAATACATGAAGCCCTGGGTTCAATTCCTCAGCATCACATAAGCAGAAAAAAAAACAGAAGTAGCTCTGTGGCCCAAGTGGTAGAGTGGTGGCCTTGAGCAAAAGGAGCTCAGGGACAGCAACCAGGTCCTAAGTTTGAGCCCCAGGACTGGCAAAATTTAAAAGAAGAATTATTAACAAGTACACTTCCCCATAGAGAGAGCAGATATCCAATAAAACATGGAGGATCTTTGACATCACAGTAATGACACAAATGTGTGTTAAAGCAGTGAGACCCTGTCACCTTTCTACCCACCAGACTGAAAAGAAACTAGTGAACCTACTAGTAATCAGGAAAATGGAAATTAAAACAACAGTGGCATAGCAGCGGATGTCTCTCCCTGGTCTGTAGTGTTAACTTTACAAGAGAGGATCCAGGGTCTGCTAATAGTGTAACTGCTTCATTGGGTGCATGATCCATAGGTAACAATAACTAAAATCATGTGGAATACCGGAAGCCACTCCTCGAAGCCACTGGACAGCACCCAGCGCAGGCAGACACTGACGCTGTCCCTGAAGGCCGGGACGTGTGGCAGAAGTTTGCAAGCTTGTGCCCTTTGCCTTTGCCAATTCCTTAATCTATGTTTCAGGCACAAGAGAAACCTGCAGCTTTATTGTCCTCAGATGACGTGAGACAGAGCTCAGCGCCCTGGAAGTTAGGAGAAAATCCTGAATCAGGAGCCACAGGAGGGGTAAGATAAAAACCCGTCCATTAAATCCGCTTATGCTCTGGGCAGACCGCCGAGTCTTACAGGAAAACTAAGTGACCTGTAAAATGCATAAGTGGTTCTAGAACTGCGTAGAATGTCCAGCAGTGACAAAAGCTTGCAATTCTAACTACTCAAAAGACAAAGGCAGGAGGATCAAGGATTTCCGGCCAGCCCCGGTAAAGATAGTGAGTCTGTATCTCAAAAACAAAACAACCACAAAGGTCTGGGTGTCTAACCCAAGTGTTAAGTAGCTTGGGGCCGTGAGTTTAATCCTCAATTAAAGGGGAGCTAAATGGAGATGTTGACCCTCAGAAGAACAAAAGACAGAATTTGAATTTGAATTCAACCAACTGAACTTCTTACTGAAACAAAGCCCAACCCTAGTCAGAGGGCCTTACCTGAACCCAGAGGCTCTCCAAAGCCTTAACCAGACCTCTAATGTGCAATTTAAAGAGATACCAGATTGGGCTGGAGACATAGGTCAGTGGTCTATGCACCTGCCTTGTCTAAGAGCCTGGCTTTGATCTCCAGGACCAACACACACACACACACACACACACACACACACACACACACACACACACGTAACCCCAGCACGCAGGAGGATAGCCGGTTTGCGGCCAACCTGGTCTAGTCTCTAAAGTGAGTTCAAGGCCAGCACACATACTCCATAGCGAGACCCAGCGTCAAAATGAATAAATAAATCCTGAACCACAACCAGAAGAAAATCAACAGAAGCTGACTTCACAGTAATCCAGATGCCAGAGTTAGCTAACGAAGGACTTTAAAGAAACTGAGCATATTCAAGGACTAAAGAAATGGGGTTATAATGGATAAACAGATGTAGAATCTCCATAGATCAACAGAAACAAATTAGAAAGAACCAAACAGCCAGTCATGTGGCTGATGCCTGTAATCCTAATCCTGCTACTCAGGAGACTGAAATCTGAGGATCACAGTTGGAAGCCAGGCAAAGCAGGAAAGTCTCTGAGACTCTTTTTTCCAATAAACCATCAAAAAAGTCAGAAGTGGGGGTGGCTCAAATGGTAGAATGATAGCCTTGAGCAAAAGAAGCTCAAGAACAGCACCCAGGCCCTGAGTTCAAGCCCCAAGGATGGGTGAGTGTGTGTGCGTGCACATGCACACGCGCGCGCGCATGCACACACACACACACACACACACACACACGCTCAGGGTCAATGCCAGGCTCTGAGTTGAAGCTCTAGTACCAGCAAAAATAAGTGAATAAATAAGAACCAAATGCAAAGCCTCGAGCTGGAGTTCGGGCCACGGGGGCTGCCAAGTCTAGGAGTTCCAGGACAGCAAGCACAACATAGTCTCAGCCTGGCTCAACACAGAAAAGACAAAGGAAAACGTGGAGACTGAGTAATTGGAAAGTGCAATGAATGAAAGGAAAAAACAATCAGAGCAGAATGGAGACAGAGGTCAGCGGGGCTGAGGGCAGGAATGACGTGATAGGAAGAAAAAACAAGGCAAGTCTAGGAGATGTGAGACTGTGTGGGATCTAATGGGGGGGCGGACTCTCAGGTGGGTGCGTGAATAATGGCCCCCCTAGACCCTGGGGTCTGTGGGCGATGGTAGAAGTTGGGGCTAGAGCTGCTTTGGTTCAGGACCTCTGCTCCGACCTCCAGCTTTGGCTGCCAGGACTGGACGGGTGACCCCGTTCCTGGGTGAGTCAGGTCGTGGCCCTGCTCTGTGGCCACTGTGGCCAACGTGCTCCCTGAGGTTCTGCTGCGCGGCCCTCTGTCCTGCTCCGCTGGGGACATCTCTGTTTCTCAGGGGGAAGCACTGGGCTCCAAGATGCCCAAATAAGACAGAAAACCACTCAGCCCCTCCCTTCCTGGGAGCGGTGTCCCGCGAGGTTGCCAGGGCCCGGCCTCCGCGCGTCCTTGGGGTGAGGGGCACGGAGCCCCTGCAGAGGAAATGCCACCTTTCAAGCCAGTGGCTGGAATGGGGCCGGGCCAAGGGGGTTTCAGATGAATTTCCATTGGAGCCTGGAAGTGGGACGGATGACCACCGACCATTGAGGCGCAGGGCTGCTGGCACACGGGGCGGGGGGGGTCAGCACTGGTGGACACGGAGGGGACAGCGCTGGTGGCACACGGGGCGGGGCACATGGGTGGGGCAGTGCTGCTGGTCAGCTCTGTTGGCAGGGGGTGGAGGAATGTCTCTGTCCCCCTGGCCCTGGGGTCCCTGAGGGTCCACTCACCGCCCCCGTGGGCACCCCGTGTCTTGGAGGCCCAGGGTTCTGTGCGGTGTCACGGAGCGCCCCGTGATGGTCTGTGGGGAGCGGTAGGGACGGGCCTGGCTGGTGTGGACATACATTTTCCATCCGGCCCAGCCTGTTCCGTCTGGCCCCTCCCTGCGCCTTCTCAACGAGCTGATGATTTCAGGTGTTTTGTTTGTTAGAGCGAAAGAAATCTAGGGAGGTCAGGAGCTCCTGACATCCGTTTTCCAGTCTGCCCGTCCCGGCCCTCCCCACGCCAGTCCCCTGTGCCAGCTCCCGCCAGCCCCTGCGCTAGGTCTACCCACCATGGTCACTGGTCAGCAATCCTTTCTCCCCGATCTCAGCTCTGCTGTCTCTTCCAGGGACCCCGCGGCCTCTCCACCCTCCCGGCCACCTCCCAGCCTCCCTGCTCCCAGCAGGTCTGTCTTCCCTTGGGCTCCTATTCTACACAAAACAGTTGGAAGAAACTCAGAAGTCACACGAGGGAGCCCCACACGCCACAGTGCTCCGAGGGTGAGCTCCAGAGTCCTTCGGGCCTTAGCCACACTGCCCACCGGCCGCTTTGGTCCTGATCATTGCGTTCCATGGGCTTTGGCATATGCCATTTCTGCTGCCTGCAACCCTCCGGTCTCAGCTCAGACGCCACCCCCTCTGAGGAGCCCTCCCTGAGCACCGGCGACTGTGCACTTTGCCTGCCCCAGTTTTCAACACGTTTGTGGGCTCCCCACTTGGGTGCCTGTGGGGGACCAGGGCCTGCCTCTGTTGGCACCGTGGTGTCACCAGCCCAGGCTCCACCCCTCCTCCCACCACAGCAGGACGTGAGGCCTGGCTCACCCTCCTACCTTGGGGTTGGCTGTCCGTGGCGTCAGCCTGCAGGGCTTGGCTGCAGGCCTCCAGGCAGGCCTCAAACTGGCCTCCACGGAGCAGAGCCTCAGGGGATGAAGCATCGCACCAGGTGTTCCCGGGGTCCAGGGCTGCCAGGAGTCCCCGGCAGCACGACTTCGGCCCGCTGGCGCTGTCGGTGGCCTCCGCGGGTCCCGAGATGCGGTCTCGGAGCGCGGTGAGCAGCGAGGGGAGGTAGGGCAGCTGGTGCGTGCGAATGAAGGCCACGGTCCGGGCTGAGCTCGAGGCAAAGGCCTGGAGGTAAGCGGCCACACCCCGGCCGGCCCGCTTCCCTTCGAGAACCCAGGCCAGGGCACGCGTGAGCTGCAGCTCCAGGGCCTGCGAGGCGTGGGCGTCCAGCAGCTCGCTGCAGCGCTCCGCCACCTCCTCGTGGTGCCCGCAGGCCAGCAGGCCGGCCAGCACGTGCAGGACGCGGGCCGGGTGGTCCGGGCAGAGGGCGGCCAGGAACGCGGAGGCCAACGTTCCCGTCAGTGAGACCACCGCCATGCCGTCCCAGCAGATGGCAGGGATCTGGCTGTCCCCACAGCACCAGGCCTCCAGGGTGGCCACCACGGGGCCTCCCCGGGCCTCGGCCAGGGCGGTTTGCACAGCACGCACCGCAGAGGGGGCGTGACAGCTGAAGGCGGCCAGGTAGAAGGCGGTGGCCAGGGCTGGCTCCCCGAGGGTCAGCTGCTGGTCCCCCTCCCGGCAGAGGGAGGCCACCAGGGTCTGGGCGGACGTCATCTCTGCGGCCTCCACTGGCCCATGTCACCTGGAGAGGGGACTGTGGTTAGCTGGCTCCCCGGGTGTCCCGTCCACCGGCCTGCAGCCTCCGGACCCCTCCTGCTGAGATCCCAGGGTGGGTGCTGCCGTCCGGTGCGGGGACCGGGACCCAGTCGCTAAGGGCTCTCACGGTGCTCCCTCACGGCCGGTCCACAGCCGGGCCCCGGCCCTATCCTTTGCCCCTCTCAGGACTCAGAGGCCTCCTGTGTGGTGTGGAACCTCAGGAGACGGACCCCCAGCCCATGTGGGTGGGTGGGGCACAAGTTGAGTGGCTTGAGGGGTCAGAGGCCTGATCCTGTCTGGGGACCCTTGCCTGGCCATGGGCGGGGCAGGAGGTGCCTGAGGGGGGTTCCACGAACCTCCCCACTGTAGCCAAAGGACCAATGGGACCCATAATTTCCCATTTGCAAGTGCCTGCTGCCCAGGGTCCCCAGCGAGCCCCTGACACAGGCAGACAGGTGCGCGCGCGCGCGCACACACACACACACACACACACACACACACACACTTATGCTCACTTGCCTTGGTCGGTGGGCACTGGGAAGGTTGCGGCCCTGGAAACCCTAGTTCTGGGGACAGAAGTGACCGGAGTGGCTCTGGAGGGCCCCTGCCTCCCCCGGCCCTGCCCCTGGCGCCCCCCCCCGCCCGGTCCCTGGCTGCAGCAGCTGCTCCCACGGGCACAGTGCAAAGCGGGTGGCCTGAGGAGCTCTGGGTTTCCCGGGAGAGGGTCAACACTTGAGGTTTCCTGGCTGCTCAGCGGCGCCCCCTGTGGCCAGATGTACTCATGCCACGCGCGCCCCAGGCCGGCTTCCCCCGAGGCTGGGGACCCGGAGGGAGCCAGCCCCGGGACACCCTTGAAGAGGCACCCCAGAGCCTGCCTCCGCGGCTCTGAGAATCTCTCATCCCGGGGTCTCCCCACCCGCGGTGTCCCCCCTCCACCCGCTGCTCCTGCTCTGGCTGGTGAAGGACGGCCCCTTTCTCTACACCCAGCCTGTTTCTGGCGTCTCTCTTCCTGCTCCCGCCGGAGCCTGGCAGCCAGGGGAGCCCAGGGCAGCCCTCGAGCCTGGCACAGCCCCTCCGGGCTGCAGGACCCGCACAGTCCGCCTCTCTCCCGGTGAGGTCCAGGTGTGGACTCAGGTCAAGAAAGGGGCAGCTGGGAGCAGTGTTTTAGGAGCCACTTCCTCTTCCTGTGGGACCAGGAAAGGGGAGTAGGGGGCCGAGGGGGGATGGTCTGAGAATGGGGGGCTCTGTGGAGGGTGGACCAACCAGTTCCAAGCTCCCAGCGAGGTCTGCTGTAAGCACGGCCCCTCCCAACTCACTAAGCAAGGAGCCCAGTGCCCGGCCAGCCCCGGCCTCTCCATGACACAGGGTACAGGGTGGGGAGCCCGCTGGGGGTGGGGTCCTCATACCAGGGAGGAAGCTATGATGCGGAAGGCGGAGCCCGAGCTGGGGTCTGAGGTGTGGGCAGATGTGGTCTGAGCCCCGCCCCCCAGCTGAGGTCAGAGGTGAAGGGCAGATAGGTCGGAAGGGCCAAGGACTCACCCTTTGGGCAGCCCAGCCACTCTTGAGCAACTTGACATTCAGAAAGGCACAGACCCCTGCGATTAATGCGGGACGGTTTAATAAGTGCTCTCCCGTTACTTTGCTCTGATTACTTTCATGTTAATTACCCTAATTAGGCGAGCTAGGCGAGCATTGTAATGGAGCCTGCTGTCAGGGGCTGTGGAAGGGCCTGGGGCACCGAGGTGGCAGGTTTGCAGCCACATTACTTCTCATCTGTCCCCCCTGTCTCTGCAGGGGTGCAGAGGGTCCCAAGGCCTGCAGGCACTGGGCGTCTGAGCTGGCCTGGGGCGGGGGGGGGGGGCTCGGAGCTGAGCGGAGGCAGCTCACCTAGAGATAGTCAGCCGTCTGCGCAGCTTCTGCCGACCTCTGACCCAGCGGCAGACAAAACCTGGCAGCAGAGGGGGGCGGGGGGGGCGGGGAGAAGGCAGAGCTCCTGGTGCAGTTTCAGGGTCATGGCCCAGAAGCAGGTATCAGTCTAGATTCTAGTTGTTTAAGGGTCTTACAGTCCATAAGATTTCCTCTGCTGGGGCAGACAGGGGCAGAAAGGGGCAGATAGAGGCAAGTAGGGGCAGACAGGGGCAGGTTGGGGAAGACAAGCAGGTAGGGGCAGATGGGGGCAGATGGGGGCAGGATGCTCAGCAGGCTTTTTGGGCTGTCAGGGAGCCATCTCAGTTCTCCAAAATCATATGGGTATACCTGTTCCCACGTGTGTGTGTGTGTGTGTGTGTGTGTGTGTGTGTGTGTGTGTGTGTTGCTCTGGGGTTTGAATTCAATCAAGGCCTTGAGCTTGCTAGGCAGGCACTCTACGGCTTGGACCATGCCCTCAGCCATTTCTGTTTTCCTTACTTTTTAAGTAGGGTCTTGCATTTACGCGTGAGCTGGCCGGGTCTTGAATCTTCTATTCGTGCTTCCTCGGTGGCTGGCATGACAAGCCCGCACCACCACGCCCCGCTTTTACTGGCTAAGATGGGTTCTTGCTCACTTTCTGCCTATGCTGGCTTTGAACTTTGATCTGCGTCCCCGTCTCTGCTTCATGAGAAGCTAAGATTGCAGATGGAGCAACTGCACCCAGACCCAAGTGGATCTTTACGGACTCCTCTCCTTGGACCCCACGTGCTTTCCAAGAAGGGTCAGTCGGGAGATCCGGGGCCAGGTCGTCTCCCACAGCAGTGTGTCTTATTCCTGCTGGGCACCAGCCACCCCTACCCACCTGTGCCCTCCCATTACCAACCTGCCTTCTGCGGTACAGCCTCGGGGACAGGGGTCCCGGATGGTCCCGCTTTTGCCATGCCCACCTGGGAGCCCTCTGAGGCCCTGTGAACACCAGCCTCTCTGAAGCTTCCCCTCCCTCCCCAGGGTGAGGTCCGGCCCCTGCTGGCCCAGAGAGCTACCATCAGGGTGAATGTGGGGGAGGAGCCATGGCATGACCCCAGATCCAAGCTGGCCAGCCCCCCGTCCACCCGGCCCCGTCCACCCAGGTCTGTGGGATCCAGCCCCAGCTTCCCCCTCGAGGGGACGACTCCACGGCTTTCCACTGGGTGCCAGCCTCCTCTTGCCCTGCCCTGCTGCTGGACTGCCCAGAGGACAGCTCTGCCCCGGCCGGCCCTTGAGCGCCATGCCAGGCCCTGGACTTGGCTCCCACCAGACCCCCATGCCCGTGGGTCCAGAGCGCTCTGTGAGGCTGTGGGCCTCAGAGAACCCTCAGAGCACTCCAGACAGCAGAGCCCCTCAGGCTCTGGGTTTACCTGGGCTGGGGTTTAGGGTCGAGGAGGCCTGGCCGCCATCGGGTGAAATTTCAGCCTCGCTTCCCGGCCACCAGCGAGCCAGACAGGGAAGAGCACTGTTCTGAGCGGAGGAGGAGGCCAGAGAGCCTGGGCAGGAGGAGCCCTGCCTCGGGACCTCCTCCCTCTGGGCAGCCCTGGGCAGAAGCAGATGGTGCCGGGGCCACACCTTGTCTCCCAGACGCCTCTTCTGTCCCTAGATGAATAATGCATCAGGAGGAGAGCTCCACGCCCGCCTGCTGCTCCCGGATTGCCCTGCTCTGCATTACAGGTGTGGTTCTCTGAGTCAGGACAGGTGCCAGCACCTGGCGGGGGCTGCCCGTCTGCAGAGGGGCTGGGATCCCGCTGCGAACAGCTCAGCCCAGGGCTTGAGAACCCAGTCAGGACCAGGCTTAGGAGCGGCATGGGGAGGCTGTGGCCTTCCGTGGCCTTCCGTGGCTAGTCTGCTGCAGGATCCCACACTTCTCAGCAAAGAGAAGAGGAGAATCTGGGGGCCGCACCCCTGAGGCTGGATAAACTGGGGAAAATGAGGAATAGTCAGCTTACAGCAAATACAGAAGATATTCCTTCATGTACTTCTTCCCTTAAGAGGAAGGGAACAAAAGCCATTGTAGGGGAAACGAAGCTGGATAACGTAATGAAAGCAAAGCCTGGTGTGGGGACAGCCCAGAAGTAGGGCCTTTAGAAACAGAGTGCCAGCTTCGCTTCAGAGAGGAACAACAGGATGCATCCCTTCCCGAGGGGGCATTCCTCACCCCAAGAGTGAGTGCTTGTCTGACAGGACGTGTGCCTTCCCAAAAAAATGCTTCCCCAAACTTAAGTAACCTCTGCCCAAATCGCAGATAGCAGGCGCCTCCTTGGTTCTATGGCAGGATGATGCTCACCTGGAAACTTGGAAAGCAACTCCAGGTGGGACTACAGCAAACCCAGAGCACCTCTCTTTACATAACTTGGAAGCCAGACCCCTTGCCTTATCCAATAACTAAATACCCCACAGCCCAAAGAGCTGTGTGTGTGTGTCCCCTATCTCTCTCCACACCATCCTGGGGACCTGCCCCCACTCCCACTCACCTCTATACCATCATGGCTCAGCTCCGCTCAGCCCCTGCAGGGAGTCAGACCCAGCCCTGTCCTCCACAAGCCTGTTTCTGCCCCAGGGCCTTTGCATAGCTGTTAACCCCCATCCCCCATCTACTTAGGCTGCCCCTTACTCCTGCAGGCCAGGACTCTGGCTGACTCCCTCTCCTGAATCAGTCTCCCTGCCCTGTCCCTGTTCTGTCCTGTCCCCTGTCCTGTCCCTGTCCTGTCCCTGTCCTGTCACCTGTCCTGTCCCTGTCCTGTCCCCTGCCCTGTCCCCGCCCTGTCCCATAGCCACCACCCTGAGCTCATGTCTTCATTGTGTCACAACCCAGCTTTTTCTCCTTCCCTGGTAACCCCCAATTCCAATCCTGAATCTCTGGCCTCCAGGATGCTGCCTGCCTGGATCTGACCACAGCTGAAGAATATCCCCGCCCCAGCCAGCTTTGAGCTTCCGTAAACCGCGCCTGCGTGTGACTTGTATACGCTCTGCCTTCGGGAGGCTGGGGCTGCTCTGTCCTCCGGCCAGACAGTCACCGCTGCCAAATAACACTCCTTGTCACCTTGGCCCGTGCCCCCATGGATTTTCTCAACCTTGAGGTCATTACATTGGCAATGTCAGCCTCCTAGGGCACTACTGCCCTGCAGGGCCTGGGGGGCAGTTAGGAAAGGAGGAGGGAGGGAGGGAGGGAAAGAGAAAGGAGGGAAGGAGGAGGGAGGGAATGAGGAAGGAAGAGGGAACAGGGAAGGAGGGAAGAAGGAAGAAAGGAAGGGAAGAGGAGGAGAAAGGAAGGGAGGAGGAAGGGAGGGATAAGGGAATGAAGAAGGAAAGGAAAAAGGTAAGGAAGGGAGGAAAGGAGGAAGGAAAGAGGGAGGGCAGGAATGAGGAAATGTGGAAGGAAGGGAGGAGGTCAAGAAGGAGAAAGGAAGGATGGGAGGAAGGAAAGAAGGAGGAGGAAGAGGCATCTTCTCCGGCCTCTGTGTTGGCTTGCGGGGAGCTGTCTCCCCTAGAAGAGGTGACCCTGGGATTGCCCCACTCTGGCGCCTTTGTGGACCCTGTCTGTCCTTTGTGTCTGTCTGTCCTGTGTGTCCGTCTGTCCTGTGTGTCTGTCCTGTGTGTCCGTCTGTCCTGTGTGTCCGTCTGTCCTGTGTGTGTCTATTGCCCCTGTCTGTCTGTCTGTCTGTCTGTCTGTCTGTCTGTCTGTCGTCCCTGACCACCTCTAAAATCTAGACCTTCCCGAGCCACTCATCGTTTGCCATTGCCATTTCTTTCCCCTGAAACTTTGTAACCGACAGGGGACGGGGCGAGATTGATGGCGCGGAGCCGGGAGCGGTTTGTGTGCACAGCCTATATTGGTCTGAACTAACGAAGTTTATCAACCAGGCAACCAGGAACCATTAATCACGCCGAAAAATAACACAGTGAAATGACTTTTCAAAATGCCGTTGGTATAATTATCATCTCGCCCATTATACTAAATGCTGCCATTTATATCTGTGATACTTAAGTATGCAAACAGTAATTAACGTGGTAATGAACCGGGGGCCCCAGAGCCTCCCCTCCCTGAGCTAATTTGCATGTTAATTATCATTAGCAACCGGGGAAACACATTATAAACAGCCTAATTAGCAGCCAGATCATTTTTACAAGAAATCGCGTGCACTTTGACACGTGAGCAAGATGAGATTAATGAAATCGGATGGGGCCGCCCTCTTTCTGGGGTGGGTGGGGGTGGGGTGTCCTCGGGCGGTGGCCTTTGGGGTCTGGGTGGTGTGGGCAGGGTGTGGGGCGTGCTGTGGGCCTGGGCTGGGCTGGGGTGTGGACTAGAAGAGGCCACATGGGCTGGACAGACGGTCACTGGGGAGGGAAGTGATTCTGACCCTTGTTGTCATGGTCAGAAAGACATTACTGTGGGCTGGTGCTATCTGAGATTCATGGGCGGACTCAGCCATGACGAGAGGAGGCCAGGCTTGAGGAAGGGGGGAACTGGAAAATCTAGGGTCCCGCATTGTGGCTGAATGGCTCAGTGGGGTTCCTGGTGGCAGGCAGGTGCCAGTGCTCGGTCCCCACGCGGGGTGCTAGGCTTTCTACGCTGACTCTGGGCGGTTCTTGCCACTACTAGCAGGCCGGCCGAAGCCGAGCCCAAGCCCAAGGCGGGGCGGGTCAGGGCCACGGCGGGGCGGGTCAGGGCCACGGCTCAGCGGGGCCTGTGCAATGCACCTCACAGGGTGCATTCTGGACAGGGTGGGTGCGGCTCACGTCTGAATCCTAGCAGCTCAGGAGGCTGAGAGGTGAGGAGTGCAGTGTGAAGCCAGCGTAGGCAGACAGGTCTGGGAACCGCCAAAAAGCAGGACGTGGAGCTGTGGCTCGAATGGCAGAGCTCCAACCTTGAATGAAAAGGCCAAGTGTGCGTATCCGGCCCGAGTTCAAGCCTCGGGACCGTCACATACACAGCTGAAGGCAAGTTTACCTTCTCTCTTGGACCAAATACAAGAAGCGATGAGTTTTGTTGTTGTTGTTATGAGGGTGATGTGCAGAGGGGCTGGTCAGTCGGTACGGAGTGCATCTCTTTTTGGGCAGTGTCACCCCTTTCTTTTCTCTCTCCCGGTTTTCCCTCCCATCCCCACCCACAAGCCGTGTAGTTCATTTTCAACGGTGTCCAGTGAGTGCCACCGCTCCATGTTCACCCCGCGTCCCTCCATTTCTGAGCCTCCCGGCCCTCCCAAAGACAGATAAACGAACACACAAAGGGAAAAGGAACCGAGAACAGCGCAGAGAGAGAGCTCCAGGGGTGATGCTCACAGAGCGGCTGGCGGCACGTGAGCCCGGCTCCCCTGCCCACGCCAGCCGCGGCCTCCACGGTGAAGGAAGCCCAGACGGAGGGCGGGGGGGACGACGGGGCACCGGTGCCCTGAGCCTCGGCCAGCACGGCTGCCCTCCGCCCCCGACATGCCGGTGGCAGCTGTGCCAGGGTCTTTGAACGGCCAGTGCCCTCTCCGCTGCAGCCTCTCCCAGTACCTGCTCCTCCGGGGGGTGGGGCACCGTGGCCCCCCCAGGCTCCGTGGAGTCTGGGCTCCCCTCCCCCTCCCCAGGAAAGGCACCACGCGTGGGGTATTAGCTGCAGGCGCCCGAGTTCATCCCTGGCCTGGAACCTGAGGGGCCGGCTGCCTTGCTGTGGCTTTTCTGGAGTCCACTTGGCTTGGCCCAGCTCAGCTTAGACCTTCCCTTCCAGAGCCGGGTCTCTCTTGGGGCCTGGCCATTCTGCGCCCCCCAAATGCTGGGGTTAGGGGAGCAGAGTGAAGGATCGGGGAGAGGTGATGGATGAAGGATCTGGGAGGGGTAATGGCCCACATGGTGCTCTCACGAGGGGCGGGGAGGGGCCAGGCCCAGAGAGCCGCCCCGGGGCTGGCTTTGAGGATGGAGAGGCAGGAGCCAAGGCACTGTGGCAGCCTCTGGCTGGTGGAAAAGGCTGGGACTGCTCCTCTGGGGACCTGCTCAGCCAGTCCTGAGCTATACCTCAATTTGGACTCCACCGTGCTGGGCGGGGGGGGGGAGGGGGGGAGGGGGGACACGGCAGGATGTCCCGTGGGCAGCGCCCCTCCCCCACCTGCAGGGCCATGCCCCTGGGACCACACACCACTGGCCAAAGCACACCATCCAGGGAGACGCGAGCAAAGGCGGCGGGTGCGTGGGATGGTGGGAAAATACAACGCACTCCGCCACAGCATCTGCGTCCCTGATACACGGGGTACCCTCACCCAGCACCCCAAACTGTCCCCACCCCATGCTACCACCCCGGCATCTTCTCTGGAGGCGGGGCCCCGGCTCCCCGGAGGAGCTGCCAGCCTGGACCCCAGCAGCCCCGGCTCCTGTCCCCCGGGGCCCTCCAGGCCACGCCCTCCCTGTGCAGGTCCCCGGGGAGCAGGCAGAGGGCCGCCGGGGCTTTGTCACTCTGGGCTGGTGGCCGTCTGGAGGAGCCGATCTCGCTCCCTGCGCAGGCTTTGGGAGCTGAGTGCGTAGCGACCGGGGTGCAGCGGTGCGGCATGCACGCCTGCGTGTGCCGTGTGGCAGGGACAGGCCCAGGGAGGGGCAGCCAACAAGAGCTGTTTTTCTGTTTGGGGTCATTTTCTCTCCTGTAACGCAGGTGAAGATGATGGGGAGCTGGGGGGAGGTTTGGGGCGCTGAGGCTCAGGCAGACGGTGCTCCAGGGTCTGCAAAGCCAGCAGAGTTTCCAGGGTTAAGAAGAACAAGCATGCCGAGCGCCGTGGCTCACACCTGTCATCCTAGCTACTCAGGAGGCTGAGGTCGGAGGATCACGGTTCAAAGCCAGCCCAGGCAGGAAAGTCTGTGAGACTCTGATCTCCAGTAAACCACCAGAAAACTGGAAGTGGTGCGTGGCTCAAGTGGTAGAGTGCTGGCTGTGAGCTGAAGAGCTGAGGGGCAGCGCCCAGGCCCCAAGTTCAAGCCCCACAACTGACAGGAAAAACACACAAAAACCTAGCGAGCAGAGCTGCACCGTGCAGCTCTGGGTGTGGGTGCGTAAAGCCCAGGGCCTCAGGACCCGGCCGGCTTCCAGACCAGACGCTGAGACGTTGTGACGTGCAGAGGGCGGCTGAGCAGCTGGGCTCCAGGGAAGGCCAGCCCAGCGTGGGCAGGGTGGCAGACCCCTCTGGGTCACTGTGTGGACTCCACCCTCCCCTCCCCCACCAACGTGGACTCAGACCGAGTCCCCGGAGTTCCAGCCTGCTGCTCTACGGTAACAACACACTCAGCCCCGCAGACCATGAGAAAGGTCACTTGTCCCTGGGTGAGCGCTCCCCTGGGGCAGGAGACCTTGCTTGTCCCCTTGGAGAGGGGACAGCATGGAGAGGGGACAGCAGGCCCAGAGTCGGCACAACGCTGTCTGTAAGCCGGTGGCTTACGCCTGTCATTCTAGCTACTCAGGAAGGTGAGATCTGAGGATTTGCGGTTCAAAGCCAGCCTGGGCAGGAAAAGTCTGTGAGACTCTTATCTCCAATAAACCACCAGAAAACCGGAGGTGGTGCTGTGGCTCAAGCGGTAGAACGTTCACCTTGAGCTGAAGAGCACAAGGACAGCGCCCAGGCCCAGAGTTCAAGCCCCATGATCAACCAACCCCCCAAACCCCAAGCCCAAAACAACAACAACAACAAACAAACAAAAAGGGGGGCTGGGGCCTGAGAGGCAGGGAGACTAGGGACCAAGGTCACCCTGGGAACGCAGAGGCCGGGGCCCAGCCTGGTCACCAGGAACCGGAGGCCGGGGGGTTCGTGGTAAGGCTGTGGTAAGGGTGGACGAGGTCTGCCTGGAGGCCAGGTTCCCAGGGTCTGCTGATGCCCACCGGCATGGCCAGGGGAGGGAGCGGGCCTTCTGTGGTCATTACCCACAGCCACCAGCAGAGGGCAGCCGCACTCCATGCACTGCCCAGCTCCTGGCTCTGTGCAGCTCGGCCACATCAGGGAAGAATGGGGAGAGGCCTGGGTTGTACAAGGGCGTGGGTTCAGGGATCCCCTTGACCGCAGAGGGGGTCAGTGAGGCGGGGCGCAGGCAGGGCTGTGCTCACATTCCTGGCTGGACAGAAGCGGTCATGTAAGGGTGCCCCCCCCAACACAGGGCGGAAGAGAGACCCCGGAAGGCTCTGGAGTGTCTCTGGGCAGGGCAGGCGCTCAGGGACCCCACTGGACCAGTGGCTGTGGGCATCCGTTTACACCCGGCCAGCCAGCAGGTCTCACGGGGCGGCCGCACCCAGGGCCTCTGCGATCCGCGCCTCCCCCACGTCTCCGGTCTTCCGCTGCCCCCCCCCCCACCTGGACAGACGCCCGGGGCCAGCTCTGGAAGCCCCACTCAACCCCTTCAGCGACCCGTTGGCAACGTGTCTGCGGCTCAGCGTGAGGCTTCTCGCGGGCATCTGGTCAGAGTACAGCCCGTCCGCAGCGCGTTACTCTGACCGATCGCTGAGGGCTGAGCGGAACGGAAAGAGTGGCCTCTCCCCACAGGAGCGGCTCTGTTCCGCGTGCAAGCGCAGGCTGCAGTCCAGGCTCTAACCGGGACTCCAGGCTGCACAGAGCGGTAGAGAACCTGTCACCTGGTCACCGGTGCTCAGCCGCTGATCCCGCAGCCCCGCTGTACGCCCCTGGGAGCAAGGCCGCGTGTAGGGAGGACAGAGTGGACGCAGGCCCCTGACCCCAGGCTTTGCTCCGAGGCTGGGGCTGGCTGCTGGCGGGGGGGCCCCAGGCTTTGCTCTGAGGCTGGGGCTGGCTGCTGGGGGTGGGGGGCAGGACCCACCCAGCGCCCTGCCCTTTGGTTTGGAAGTGGAGCCAAGTCAGTGCCTTCTGGTGGAAGCCAGTGGGGACAGAGGATCACGGGCACTTGGGGTCTCAAGGGCGCAGACGGGAAGGAAGAAAGGAGGGAAAATGGGGAGGAAGAAGGAGAGGAGGGGAGAGGAGAGAAGAAAGGAAGAGGGGAAAAGGAGGAGGGAGGGGGATGGAGAGGGGGAGGAGGCTCCAGGGCTGAGAACACCCAGCACCCATGGGTGCTCCCTTCCGGCCCAGGCTCCCCCGGCTCTCTGCAGGCCTGGCCTGCCCGGGTGTGAGGGGCCGCGGGGCAGTCTGTCTGTGTGTCACAGGGTCCTTCCGGCCAGGAGCAGGTTCTCCTGCGGGGCCCAGGGCGGGGGCCTGGTGTCCTCGAGGGGGGCCGGGGTGGGGCGGGCGGAGCAGGGCGCACAGGCGACAGAAGGGGTCACTGGGGTCTCAGCAGAGGTGACCAGACCCCACAGGTTGGCGTCTGGGCAGGGCGGGAGAGGGGTTGCTCCCGATGCTCCTTGGGGCCCGGATGCAGCCTCCGGTGGGGGGGATGCTAGGTTTGGGGGCCACAGCCATTGCCGGCTCCGTTTAACCAGTAGCAGGTGTGGCTCAGGCTCCGGTTCTGGCGTGTTAGACGGAGGACAAAGCTTCGTGGGGTGGAGGAATTTGGCCGCTTTCCCCGTTGCCTGCCCCAGGGCGGGGGGGGGGGTCCCCGGCAGCGAGGTCTTGGTATCTGCGTTTGCCGAGCATGGAGAGAGGCAGGGTGGCCCGCGGGCTGTGTGGGACCCAAAGTTGGGTGGGAATCCGAGGGGCGAGACGGGTGGACGGACAGGCCGCCCCCCGCACACGCACGCGCACGCGTGTCCTTAACTACCAGGTAACAGATTTGATTAATTTTTTTGCCTGGAGCGTTCCCCCCTCCTTTTTTTTTTATATTTTTCTTTCTTTTCCCTCAGAATCAGAGAAAACAAAATATTTTTCTAATTAAATAAATCTTCGGCGCACGCTAATGGAGCCCGTCTGTGGGCTTGTGACAGGGCAGGGGGAAGTGGAATAATGATTTTATTTTTTCATTAAATAGAATTATAGGCAGTTACTCAAAGCAGCGCTGAGCCTAATTGAAAGAAACCCATTTCTTCTTAATTTACTTTCACGGTTTTGGATGATAAAAGAGTGTGTTCGTTGGAAAATTAAATAAAAAACACAACACCAGGCAAGGCCTCCGTGCGGGTGGATTGTTCTCTTCTCCGCGCCTCGGGGCTGGCCTCCAGGCTCAGGTGAGGAGAGGGGCCTGCGGGTTCCGGGTCAGCGGAAGCCCCGTGGCGGGGGACCCCGGGACCTCCAGGTGTCCAGGGGCCTCCTGGTCCTGACTTCCTGGGACCGGGGCTGCCAGGGCTGCACGTCCATCTGGCCCGTCCTTTACACCGGCTGGAGCAGCTGCCCCGCCCCCCCCACGAGTTCCCCCGGCCCCCCCCGTCCCGTCCCGTCCCCCGTGCCCAGGCTGCGGCTCTGCCGTGTCCTCCTCAGCCCTCACGGCTCACCTGGGCGTCTTCCGCTCCCCTCTTCCAGGAAGTCCTCCCTGACCAGACTTCCCAGTGGGGTGCCCAGGTCCGTGGAGGCCAAGGGTCCCCAGCAGAGGCGGCCAGGGAGGAGCCCGGCTGGCTTCGCGCACATGCCCAGCTCCTGCTGTTTACCTGGGAGACTCAGGGTGGAGGAAAGTGGAGCTTTCATTCCTCTGATCTTACCTCCTTTACATTTCATTCTCCCTGTGGGGCCGTGGGCTGGGGGGGAGGGGAGAGAGGGAGGCCCTCCCCCCAGGGTTGGGGGCCAGCATCCCTGGGGAGAAGATGCAAATGCAGACAAGTGCAAGGATCTTCGTTTACTTTTATTTTTAAACTCGTTATGATGCTGTCCCAGCACTGACGTGAACTCAGGATCCGGCTGCTGTCCCTGAGCTTTGGTGCTCAAGATCAATGTTCTACCATACTGGAGATAAGAAACACACAGACTTTTCTGCCCGGGATGGCTTTGAACCTCCACCCTCAGATCTCAGCCTCCTGAGTAGTTAGTTAGGATGACAGCGCAACCCACCCACGCACGCGCCGCAAAGGCACTTGTCTGGGCTGTTTATTTTTTTTTTTATTGAATTTCTTTCTTTCCCTCCCTCCCTCCCTCCCTCCTTCCTTCCTTCCTTCCTTCCTTCCTCCCTCCCTCCCTCCTTCCTTCCTTCCTTCCATCCTTCTTCCCTCCCTCCCTCCCTCCCTCCCTTCCTCTCTTCCTCCCTCCCTCCCTTCCTCCCTCATTCCTTCCTTCCTTTCTTCCCTCCCTATCTCCCTCCTTCCTTCCTCTCTCCTTCCTTCCTCCCTCCTTCCTTCCTCCCTCCCTCCCTCCTTCCTTCCTTCCTTTTGTTTTAACGTGGGAGGTGAGGATTGGGGTTCCCTGTTCCCCACCAGGTGTCCCAGGTCTGGTCGTTGCTCCAGCGGTTGCTGGGAAGTCAGAGCCTGGACTGTGCCCGGGGTTTGGGGTGGGCGTGGAGCCCGCTCTGGGCTGGGCCCTGGGACCCGTCCACCTGCCCACACAGCGTGGCCAAGGGGTCGCGGAGGGCAAGGCCACGGGAGCTGAGGAAGTCTTTTCCTCTCATGGCTTCTGCTGCTTCTTACACGATTCCACACTCCCTTCCACACTCCCTTCCACACTAACTGCTTCCCAGAAGGGCGTGGTCAGGAATGCTTTCGGTGGGTGGAACCTTCCGGGCGGCTGCCCTCAGCAGCGTCTGAGGCGGCCGCTCAGGCTCGGGTCACTCCTGTCCTCTGGGTGGCTTTGGTCCCGCTGATGGGCCTGGGGCCTCCCAGGGTTGGGGTCCTTGCGTGGCCTGCCGGGGGCCGCGGAGCTGCCTCGCGGGGAAGAGGGGGCAGGCCGAGCCACCGTCGGGGTACCCAGCCCCGACCTGGACCCCGACAGCGCACACCGATCTGGGAGTGAGGTCGGTGTTCATCCTGTTTCCTGTCAGAGGTGCCGGGACCCGCACGCCGGGCAGGCCTGGGCACGCCGGGCAGGGGCACCGGGGGCGCCCTCTCTGATCGCCCTGCCCGCCTGACTGCTGGCCGGGCGCGGTCCCCGCCGGGGCTGGGCTCCATGTCCGTGAGTGGCGTCCGCCACCGTGGCGAGGGCAGGTTGGCACAGATGGCCGTGTCTGCCCCGTCTCATCCGCCCCTTCCACAATCCACTGGGGGACGGTAAGGCCCAGCACGATGGCCTCAGGGCGCGTGACTCACAGCTGCCAGCGCAGCTACTCAGGCTGAGGTCTGAGGATCCCAGTTCGAAGGCAGCTGGGGCAGGAAAGTCAATCAGCAAGAAGCTGGAAGGGGAGATGTGGCTCAAGTGGTGGAGTGCCAGCCTTGCTGCAAGGGCTAAAACCAGCGCCGAGGCCCCGAGTTCAAGCCCAAGGATTGGCCCCAAAGAGGAAAGCGGGACCTTTGAGAGCCTTCTCTTTGAATGGCGCCGAGGCCCTTGCGCAGAGGCTTTAGTGTCCTTTATGCGTGTCTCCTGGTCCCCGGGGACCCCGTGAGGACACCGCCTGGCACAGCCACGCCGCCGTGCCCCGGCCCGACCCCTGGCCTCCGGAACTCCAGCGATGACTTTCTTGGCTCCTTCAGGCCTCTGTGGGGTGTTGTCTGCGGCCGGGGCAGCGGCCTCATCTTTGAGGGGGGGTGGGGCTTCCGGGCTGGGGAGGGGGCACCCCGGGAGGGTCTGCAGTACCCTCCGAGAGCGCTCGGCTCCCTCACTTCACCTTTTGAGCAGAACGGCCGGGCAGGGCTGAAGGACAGGGCAGGCACTGGCCAGCGGCAGGGGAGGACGGCGGCCTTCCGACCAGCGAGGACGCTGCCTGGCTCACTGGCCCCCGCCCCCTGGCTCTCTGGAACCTTCCATTGGTGGTCCCACCTTGGGGGCCCTGGTTCCACAGGGTGGGCGTGGCCTGCGCACTTGGGCCCCTGCTAGATGGTGCTGTAACACCACAGGCCCCACATCCCTCCCTTCCTTGGGGGGGGATGATGGGGGGGATAGGGAGGGGTGGGGGGGGATAGTGTCCTGGACGGGGGGGAGGGGCGCCCTCTCTCTGGACCCAGGGCTGGGGTGCTGGGTTGGAATCCCCTCTTTGGAGTCCCCTCGCTCCCCAGGTGGCCCTGGACCCCCCAGGCCCCTCCTGGGCAGCTCGGGCTCGCCCGGGGTGTGGTGGATGCCGGCTGTGGCAGGGCCGTGATGAATGCCCACTCCCTTCTGGCTCTCTCTGGAACCTTCTAATCCTGCTCTAAGGTGAAGCCCCATTTTTCCCCTGTAATCACAGTATTAAACTTTAATATCCTGTATTAATAAAACATACTCTTCCTAATAGAGCCGGTGGAGGCTGGGCGTGAGTGCGGGCAGGATGGCCCCTGGGTGGCGGGGTCGAATGCTTCCCTGCCTCTGCCAGGGCGGGGGGGGGCAGGGCTGAGGGCGGGGCTCCTGTCTCCCCCTGACTTCCTGCCACGCGGCTCCCCGGAGTGCTGGGTGGGCAGGTGTGGGTCCTCTGCCTCCACAGGAGAATGAGGAAGGCCTGTGTTTGGCTGAACTTTCTAGCCGAGGCCCCGCAGAGAGAGCCCAGCCCACCCTGCGCTCTGCCCCCTGCGCCTGGCCTGAGGTGGACTGGCTGCAGAGTTGCTGGGCAGTTGTTCGTTCACACTAGTGTGTGTGTGTGTGTGTGTGTGTGTGTGTGTGTGTGTGTGTGTGCGTGTACCAGT
Source organism: Dipodomys merriami (assembly GCF_024711535.1). Lineage (NCBI taxonomy): Eukaryota > Metazoa > Chordata > Mammalia > Rodentia > Heteromyidae > Dipodomys > Dipodomys merriami. Next base: position 1,392,869 of record NW_027204270.1, read on the forward strand.
ACTGGGTCTTGAACTCAGCACCTGGGTGCAGTCTCTGAGCCTTCCCCAGGCAGGTACTCTACCACCTGAGCCACAGCTCCACTTCCAGCTTTTTGCTGATTAACTGGAGATAAGAGTCTCACAAACGTTTTCTGTTCAAGCTGCCTTCAAACCGGATCTTTAGCTCTCAGCCTCCATGTAGCTAGGATTAAGTATGAGCCACTGGTGTGTGGAGAAGCCCGGCTGCTTCTGAATGGGCAGACCACGGTGTGTGGTCGGCAGGAGAGTGGGTGCAGGTGTGTGTGGGGGTTATCCGGGGACCAGGGCATCTCTGCTTTATTGCCCCCCCCGTCTCCTTGGCCTGGGCTTATGCTCCTATCCCCCTCGTCCCTCACCGGCCCCCCAGCCTCGTGTCTGACACCCGCTTCCCAGCGCTGCGCTCAGGATTTCTTGGCCCATTTGTTCACCGACACTCGATGCCTGAGATGTTGCCTGTCCTGTGGTCAGGGCCCCAGCGCAGAGACCAGAGCAGGTCTGACCGAGAGATCGCCCCTAGAGCCCTCTCCTGCTCCTGGGCCGGGGAGGACCGGCGCGTGCCCCTCTCGGTTGGCAGGAAGAGCTTCTTGTCACGGGTGGGAGGCGTTTCATTTTCCAGACAGGGCTGCGTGGCCTGGCCCTGCATTTGAGCCACGAGCCGCCAGCCACTCGCTTCGCCCGCTGCACGTGGACAGTCCGTGAGCCTGACTTCAGCCCCCTCCCCCTCCCTCCGGCATTCCCACATTCTGCATCCACCATGTGCCATAGTGGCTTCCACATCAATGCTCCTGGTGCATTTGGGGGTCATCCCAGACAGGCCAAGCGCAGCTGCGAGGGGCAGAACTCCCTTTGTGAGCAGGTGTCCCTTCCAGGCTGGGGGAGAGCCGTGTGCACGTTCTGCATGTTTAGGCTTTGGTTGGTAATTTTGCCCTGAGTACTGTGCTGGGGTCCAGACCTGCAGGGCCAACGAGGCCTCACGAGAGAGGGAGGACCGCGTTCTGTTCTCCCAGCTAGGGAGACCGCAGAGCCACCTCCCCTCCCGGCTAACACGGCTCCACCCTGAGATCCCAGAAAACCACGCGTGGGGACGCGGTCCTTCCCTCGGGAGGGCAGGGCAGGCGCAAGCCCGCCCCCACTCGCTGCTCCTCCGGGGCTTGCCTCCACTCATCTGCTCCCCGCGCATGCCGGTGTGCTGTGGGTGCATGCCAGTGTGCTGTGGGCGCATGCTGGCGTGCTGTGGGTGCATGCCGGCGTGCTGTGGGCGCATGCCAGTGTGTTGTGGGCGCATGCCAGTGTGCTGTGGGCGCATGCCAGTGTGCTGTGGGCGCATGCCGGCGTGCTGTGGGCGCATGCCAGCGTGCTGTGGGCGCATGCCGGCGTGCTGTGGGCGCATGCCAGTGTGCTGTGGGCGCATGCCAGTGTGCTGTGGGCACATGCCGGTGTGCTGTGGGCGCATGCCAGCGTGCTGTGGGCACATGCCGGTGTGCTGTGGGCAAATGCCGGCGTGCTGTGGGTGCATGCCAGTGTGCTGTGGGCGCATGCCGGTGTGCTGTGGGTGCATGCCGGTGTGCTGTGGGTGCATGCCGGCGTGCTGTGGGCGCATGCCGGCGTGCTGTGGGCGCATGCCGGCGTGCTGTGGGCGCATGCCAGCGTGCTGTGGGCACATGCCGGTGTGCTGTGGGCACATGCCGGCGTGCTGTGGGCACATGCCGGCGTGCTGTGGGCGCATGCCGGTGTGCTGTGGGCACATGCCGGCGTACTGTGGGCGCATGCCGGCGTGCTGTGGGCGCATGCTGGCATGCTGTGGGTGCATGCCGGTGTGCTGTGGGTGCATGCCGGTGTGCTGTGGGCGCATGCCGGTGTGCTGTGGGTGCATGCTGGTGTGCTGTGGGTGCATTCCGGCGTGCTGTGGGCGCATGCTGGCGTGCTGTGGGTGCATGCCGGTGTGCTGTGGGTGCATGCTGGTGTGCTGTGGGCGCATGCCGGCGTGCTGTGGGCACATGCTGGTGTGCTGTGGGCGCATGCTGGCGTGCTGTGGGTGCATGCCGGTGTGCTGTGGGTGCATGCTGGCGTGCTGTGGGCGCATGCCGGTGTGCTGTGGGCGCATGCCGGTGTGCTGTGGGTGCATGCTGGTGTGCTGTGGGTGCATGCCGGCGTGCTGTGGGCACATGCTGGCGTGCTGTGGGTGCATGCCGGTGTGCTGTGGGTGCATGCTGGTGTGCTGTGGGCGCATGCCGGCGTGCTGTGGGCACATGCTGGTGTGCTGTGGGCGCATGCTGGCGTGCTGTGGGTGCATGCCGGTGTGCTGTGGGTGCATGCTGGCGTGCTGTGGGCGCATGCCGGTGTGCTGTGGGCGCAGGCTGGTGTGCTGTGGGCGCATGCCGGCGTGCTGTGGGCACATGCTGGTGTGCTGTGGGCGCATGCCGGTGTGCTGTGGGCGCATGCCGGCGTGCTGTGGGCACATGCTGGCGTGCTGTGGGCGCATGCTGGCGTGATGTGGGCGCATGCTGGTGTGCTGTGGGCGCATGCTGGCGTGCTGTGGGTGCATGCCAGTGTGCTGTGGGCGCATGCCGGCGTGCTGTGGGCGCATGCTGTGTTTGGGGTACAGAGCATGAGGGTGGAAGAGGCCCCTGGGTGTATAGGCTGGCTTGGGGTTTGCAGGATCATGGAGGGGTTCAGGGCTCTCGCAAAAGGATAGGAGTTATGTTTATTGCAGCACTGTTCACAATAGCTAGGATATGGAAACAACCCAGATGCCCCACCACAGATGAATGGATCCAAAAATTGTGGTATCTATACACAATGGAATATTATGCAGCCAGTAGTAATCACAAAATAATGACATTTGCAGGGAAATGGATGGAGCTAGAAGGAATCATGTTGAGCGAGGTAAGCCAAGAATGAAGAGACAAACGGTACATGGTCTCCCTGATAAGTGGATGTTAAATCCAAAATGTTAGGTGATACAACAAAATTAACAGGACTTAAGAAACAAAGAACTTCCACTCATCTGGTCGAACCACTACTAAATATCCCCATGCTGCTGATCACATGCATGTTGTATATGTGTACACCGTTATATGTTATAGACTGTGATAGACAATTTGTTCCAGGAAAGTTAGAATGAGCTTGTGACTTTAAATGAGCATCATTATTCCACAATACTGTGAAATTTGGGAAATTATGTAATCACTTAATCACAATAAAAAAAAAGAACCTCGGGGAAGGTAGGGAGGGAAGGGATGGTAGGGAGAAAACAATGGAGGGGGTAACAATGTTCAATAGGATGTGTACTCATTATCTTGCTCATGTAACTGTAACCCTCTGTATAGTATCTTTACAATAAAAAATTTAAAAATAAAAATAAAGCCAGGGGAAAAAAAAAGGAGAGGAGTTCAGGCAGCAGCTGCGCACAGGCCCGGGCGTGTGCGTGATGAGCAGTTTCCAGAGCTCAGCTCCAGAGAGGGCCGAGCGCGCAGGAAGCTGCGGACGGAAGCTCTGCAGGCGGGCGGCACGTGGGGGCCGGAGCGAGCGTGGCCGGACAAACCTTTGTGGAAAAGCTGAGCACCTCTCGGCCCCTCCCTGGAGAGAGGCGAGCGGTGGAGGAGAATGGGGGCTTTGTGCACACGGCCCTCCGCCCGATCCCTGGCTAGCCTCTTCTTGGCAGCCTGTGCCTCCCTCCCATCCTGCATCCATTGCCTAGAGCCTTCTAGAAGCTTATCCTCCTCTGGCAGCGTGTGGCTGGAAATGAGGCGCCAGGGTCCCTGGGTTCTGAGTAGGAGAAGGACGCCCTGGTTGCTTGAGCTGTGGGGGGCTGGACGGTGGGGGACAGGCGGGGGCCAGCCCCTGGGACCCAAGTCCTCCCTGCCCCCGAGCCCAGCGGTCACCTGGAAAACCCCAGCTTTCACCCCTCTGTCCCAGTAACTCACCTTGGGGTGTAAAACTCCAGCAGACTGGTTTCCTGGCCATTGTTTGCTTGTGGTCCCACACCTGGCTGGGTGGTCCCCTCAGCCCGGCCCACACAGCAGCCCCAGCCCCCCAGCGCTGCCACTCTGGGCTTGCAAATAAAAACCACACAGCCCCGTGAAGCCCACCCACCCTTCCCAGGCGTCTGAGTCAGCAGCAGGTCCCTCAGATGCCCCCGCCCTCAGCCCTCCCCTCCGGCCTCCCGAAGGCTCCGCTTCCCTGAAGGACAGATGGCCCCGGGGCCAGGGCCCTGGCCACCTCCCCAGAGGTCTTCAGGTGGCCTGGTGGTTTTGAATGAAAATGTGTTGAGGCCTTTTAGTTGGTGTCTGTTTGCTAATGTGAGATTGAAGATGAATTGTGATTTCCATAGAAATCCCATTATGCAAATTGCAATCATTTTCTTCTGAAGGACTGTGGCCTGGGAGCCCGGAAGCCCAAGGCAGGGTCAGCGCTGTCTCCCCATCCCACACCCCAGAATGCGATGTTAGAGAAACGGTGGAAGGCAGGCAGCGAGGCCCTGGAGCTAGCCCTCCCTCCCTCGCTCCCTCCCTCCCTCCCTTCTCTCTCTGACTCTGTCTCTGTCTCGCTCAACCCAGGAACATCTAGATAAAACCATTTGTGTCCTCTCACTCTTAACAGCAAAATACTTGCAGATTGAAGTGAAGAATTTTCTTGCTGATGGCTGAAAAGGGGTCAAGCCATTATGATATCAGAAGACGAACACCGGGCACACAGCGCAGTCAGGCACGGAGGGCTGGCAGGAGGGCGCCGGGCCCAGCCTGGGCTGCGCTGAGGGCCCCGCCGGCCCCCGGCCTTCCCGCCAGGGCTTGGGAGGCCCAGCGGGCAGACCTGAACTGGGGCCAGTGCACTCTGGTTCTGGAGAACTACAGACCCTTTGTTCACTGTTCACCGGACCCTCGGTTAGGAACGGGGAAATGTCCCACACTCAGCACTGTTCTGGAAACTTCTCCCAGAGCCAGCCAGTTTGTGCACGCTGGCCCTGAGTGTGGCCGTGACACCCTGAGGACAGGGCCCACGTTGGTCACTCACGGAGGAGCGGAAGCAGCAGAGTTTCCTCTGTGTGTGTGTGTGTAAAACAGCACCATTGTGAGTGCATGCGCCCGGCCTGGGTCAGGACAGAAGCCCCGACTCTCTTCCTAAGCTGGCCGACACTGGCCGCCAGTTCCACGGCTTGCTCATGTGGTCAGTCACCGTGGGCGCCCTTTCCTGTCTGCCCTGCCTCCCCCCATCCTGGGAGCTCCCCCAGGATGGGGACGCTGCAGCCGCCTGGCTCTGTGACACCACCTTGGGGACTCTGTTGTCGGAGCCTCTGCTGTGGAGGCCAAGCTCTGGGGCTGGGGCTGCACCCAGGCCTGTGCACCTGCAAGTCCTCCAGCCCCTCCCCCCCCCCGGCCTTGGAGTCTCTGTGATTCAACAATGTCTCATGTGTATGCCCGGCTCGGCCTGTGATCCACCTATTTGTACTTCCTGTGTAGCTAGGATGCTGAGTGTGTGCCACCACATCCAGCTGTTTCTTGAGATGGGGTCTCACATTTATGCCTTGACTGCCCTTGAGCAGAAATCCCCTGGATCTCAGCCTGCAGCGTAGCTAGGATTACAGGTGTGTGCTACCACGTCTGGTCTGTGTGTGACTTTCGATGCGTGGGTGTGCACTGGCAGAGAAGAACCCAGGTGTGAAGTCTCTGGCCTGTGACAAATGCTTCGTCCGGCCTTTGCCTGTGACAAATGCTTCGTCCGGCCTTTGCCTGTGACATATGCTTCGTCCGGCCTTTGCCTGTGACATATGCTTCGTCTGGCCTTTGCAGACACTGCGGCTCAGTTTCCACGAGCCACGCCAGAGCGCCACGTGCTCACCAGGGCTGGGTCTTGCGAGGCTTTGACTTTAACCCTCTGGCGGGGGGTGTGGCGCATGTCTCTGGCTTGTACTGCCTCCGTGGGACGGACACTGAGCACATTCTTTTCTAGATGCTTCCAGGACGGCTGTGTACCATGATGCATCACGCATGTATGTAGAGCTCCTGTCCTCTCCTCCGCGGTGTCTGGGGTGATGGTCTGAGACGCTCTGGAGGAGCTCTCTGCTGACTGCCACCACTCACCCTTCCCCTGTCAATCTCTGGAGGCTTCCTTGTTTGGACCTCCGCAATCAGAATCTGCAGCATTCTGGGAAGGGCTCTGCAGGTGCGGTGTGATGCGTGATCAGGACTCGCTCTTCTTGGTGGGCGTGCGCGTGCGCACACGTGCAGGGCGGTGGCCCCGGCGTGGGCATGTGAACCGGGTTTCAGAGGCAGAGGCAGAGCGCGGCCCCTGCGGTGGTGGGGCGCGCACCGCCGCCGCCAGGAATGGGACCGACTTCGTGAATTGGCCTCGAACCCAGCGACCATATGGAGTTACTTAATCATTTTAATGAGGTATCTGTGGTTCTTTAAGACGTTTTGCATATAAAATCCTGCTGTCGGCAAATAAGAAAGCCGTATGTCTTCCTGTCTAATCCCATGTCTTTTGTTCCCCTTTCTTGCCGTCAGTCAGATGTGGGCTGGACTCTGGTGTTGGGGAGGGCCGAGCGGGCACCAGCCGCCTCTCTGGAGGCCTTTTATACCCTCTCCACAGGTGGAATGCTTAGCCAAGGCTGTGCAGTCCCTCCCTCCCTCCTGGCCTCCCTTCCTCCTTCCTTCCTTCCTTCCTCCTTCCTCCCTTCCTCCTTCCTTCCTTCCTTCCTTCCTTCCTTCCTTCCTTCCTTCCTTCCTTCCTTCCTTCCTTCCTTTGAACCTGGTGTGAACGCAAGGCCTAGCACCTACAGATGCTCTTCCTTTGAGCCATACCTCCACCTCCAGCCCTTTGTTTACTGTCATCTAATTTTTTTAAACTATTATTTCCCTCCACCTTGTTACTTTCTTTCTTTCTTTCTTTCTTTCTTTCTTTTTTAAATGTGCCAGTGCTGGGGCTTAAACTCAGGGCCTGGACACTGTCCCTGAGCTTTTATGCTCAAGGGTGGTTCTCTTCCACTTGAGCCACAGCACCACTTCCAATTTTTTTTGGTTGGTCATGGGGTTTGAACTCAGGGCCTAGGCACTGTCCCTGAGCCTCTTTGTGCTCAAGGCTAGCATTCTACCACCTGAGCCACAGTGCCACTTCCGGTTTTTGAGTGGTTAATTGGAGATAGTCTTTTTTTCTTTTCTTTTCTTTCTTTCTTTCTTTCTTTCTTTCTTTCTTTCTTTCTTTCTTTCTTTCTTTCTTTCTTTCTTTCTTTCCTTTCTTTCTTTCTTTCTTTCCTTTCTTTCTTTCTTTCTTTTTCTTTCTTTTGTCAGTCATGGGGCCTGAACTCTGGGCCTGGGCACTGTCCCTCAGCTCTTCAGCTCAAGGCTAGCGCTTTACCACTTGAGCCACAGCGCCACTTCCAGCTTTTTCTGTTTATGTGGTGTTGAGGAATTGAACCCAGGGCCTAATGCATGCAAGGCAAGTATTCTACTAGCTCTGAGATAAGAGTCTTATAGGAACTTTTCTGCTCAGGCTGGCTTTGAACTGTGATCCTCTGATCTCGGCCTCCTGAGTAGCTAAGATTACAGGTGGGAGTCATGGGTACCCAGCTCACTTCCAGCTTTTTAATCATTAATTGGAGATAGGAGTCTCATGGGCTTTCCTGCTTGGGTTGGTTTTCAGCCATGGTCCTCAGAGCTCAGCCTCCTGAGTAGGTAGGATTCCAGGTGTGAGCCACTAGTGCCTGGCTCTGGTTATCTTGGTCAGCTTGATTTCTAGCTTACTTCTACTAGAGCCTGAGAAGACTCTGTGTAATCATGAGTCTGGTGTGAATGTCTCTCATAAGTCTGGGGGAAAACTCCTTCCACGAGTCTGGTGTGAACTCCTCTCATGAGTCTGAGGGGAACTCCTCCCATGAGTCTGGTGTGAACTCCTCTCATGAGTCTGGTGTGAACTCTCACGAATCTGGTATGAACTCCTTCCACGAGTCTGGTGTGAACTCCTCCCATGAGTCTGGTGTGAACTCCTCCCATGAGTCTGGTGTGAACTCCTCTCACGAGTCTGGGGTGAACTCCTCTCATGAATCTGGTATGAACTCCTCCCATGAGTCTGGTGTGAACTCCTTTCATGAGTCTGGTGTGAACTCCTCCCATGAGTCTGGTGTGAACTCCTCTCACGAGTCTGGGGTGAAATCCTCTCATGAATCTGGTATGAACTCCTCCCATGAGTCTGGTGTGAACTCCTTTCATGAGTCTGGTGTGAACTCCTCCCATGAGTCTGGTGTGAACTCCTCCCACGAGTCTGGTGTGAACTCCTTTCACGAGTCTGGTGTGAACTCCTCTCACGAGTCTGGGGTGAACTCCTCTCATGAATCTGGTATGAACTCCTCCCATGAGTCTGGTGTGAACTCCTTTCATGAGTCTGGTATGAACTCCTCCCATGAGTCTGGTGTGAACTCCTTTCATGAGTCTGGTATGAACTCCTCCCATGAGTCTGGTGTGAACTCCTTTCATGAGTCTGGTGTGAACTCCTCTCATCCTCTCATGAATCTGGTATGAACTCCTCCCATGAGTCTGGTGTGAACTCCTCCCATGAGTCTGGTGTGAACTCCTCCCACGAGTCTGTGTGAACTCCTCTCACGAGTCTGGGGTGAACTCCTCCCACGAGTCTGTGTGAACTCCTCTCACGAGTCTGGGGTGCACCCTGGAATTCTGGGCCTTGGAGCTGCATTTGATCCCCTGCTCCCTGGCCCGGCCTTTGCAGTAAGCCACAGCCACTTCTGTCCTAGACAGTGATGACTTGGTTGCTACTCCTTGGTCACTTGAGTGGACTTCATCTCCTGGGGATGGATGTCGGGTGTGTGTGATGGACGGAACGGAGCCCTCAACACTCACGTGTTGAGATCCTGGGCCCTGTGGAAGGGGTTAGGAGGTGGAGGCATGAGGGGAGGTTGGACCAGGAGGGTGGAGCTCTTGTGGGGGGTTAATCACCACAAAGGCCCCCAGATCTCTGACACGTGAAAGTCGTCTGCCCAGAAGACATTGCCAGAAGCCATCCCAGCCCGTTGGCCTCCTGGACGGATGCCTGTGAGCCAGCCACGCGTGGGCCTCTGTTATGCACTAAGCCCATTTGTGAAGCAGGCTCTATCCATGTTCAAACCATCTGTGTTCTAACCGGACTGGTTGCAGGTTGAAGGAGCTGAAAACATTTCTTCTGGTACTCAGATCACCCATGCATCTGCTGTACTGTCTGCTTTTTGTTTTCCTCTTTTGCTTTGCCTAGGGTGTGTGACAAATTACCACAAGTAAATGCTTGAAAACAGCGGAACCTTAGAGCTGGGCACCAGTGGCTCCCACTGTAATCGCAGCCACACAGAAGGCTCACACTGGGAGGTTTACAGTTCTGGGCTGGTCTGGACGGAGGCCCCGATCTCCATAGGAAGAAGCTACGTGTAGCAGTGCATGTCTCTGGTCCCACCTGTGATAGGAAGTGCAAAAATAGGAGGACCACAGTCTAGGTTAGCTCGGGCATAAATCAGCATCCTAGTTCAAAAATACCTCCCAATACCCAAAAAGGGCAGAGCGGGGCTCCAGCATGCACAGCAAGCGGCATTCTTTCCTTCTTATTTGTAGTGTTGGACATGCAACAACCAGAATGGGCTCAGTGGTCTGAGAGACACCATACACCAGAAACACGAAGGCTTCGTCCACATCAGAATTCTGTGAGATCTGGGGACCGCCCCCCCCCCCCTTGGCCCCGAGCGATGGACACTGTGGAGACATAGCTGTTCCCTTCCACAGGGTCTTGTCCTTAGCTCTGGGCCAGATACCCACGCCCCTCCCCTGCCCTCCCCCCACACCTACACCTGTGACCTGGCCCCTGTCCCGTCCCCCATGCCGGTGCCCCATCCTCCCTGCCTGCCCCCTGCCCCCACCCATCCCCCACCCCATCCCCTGTCCCCCCCACCTGTGTCCCCCATCCCCCCGCCACGCCCCTGTCCCCTCTCCCTACAGTGGCCCTGGCCCTGCCCTGCTTGTACCCTGTAGGTGGGCTGTTGCCTGACCGCCCTGCAAGGCAGAGACCCAGGGGCCATCTTGCAGGCTGGGTGGGGGTGAAGCGTGTGGGTGGCTGTGATTTTTCCCAAATAAGGAAAGAGCTCCTACACACGGGTGGATTTTGTGTCTCTTTCCCTCTTGATTCACATCCGCGTTCTCAGCCCAGGTCTTCAGAAGGTGCCTGTGCCCTCATCCAGCCTGAGACACCCTCATTCGAAGAGGAGCTGGGCAGCCACACAGAGCGGTGGCCAGCGCCAGCTGGGGGGCTCGGGAGGAGCCAGCCCAGTAGTTCCTCCACCCCAGCCTCTGGCCTCAGAACTGCAATAGTTTGTGCTGGTTAAACCTCCTAGCCTGTGGTGTCTTGTTACAGTATCTGGAGAGAACCAGTATCTGGTGAGAGTGGACCAGCCAGGTCTGAGCTACGTGGATCACAAATCAGATATCTATCTTGTTTTTGTTAGTCGTGGGGCTTGAACTCTGGGCCTGGGCACTGTCCCTCAGCTCTTCAGCTCAAGGTGATTGCTCTACCACTTGAGCCACAGCACCACTTCCAACGTGTTTTTATGTCTACCCTACAAATGAGAAAAAAAAAACACACAGCAGACATTGTTATTCAGGAAAGACATGGTATTTATTTAATACTTTCAAACTCTTATTAGCTGCATTTGTTTTACAAGGTGTGGGGGCCGTTCTCACGGTGACATTTGTACCTGTGTATATAATGTACCCAGGTACCCAGTCCCGTCCTCTGTCACTCTCCCTTCCAAACTCCTTTAAACTGATAAATAAAAATGCACATGTAGGAGCCAGGAACTGGTGGCTCACACTCGTAATCCTAGCTACTCAAGAAGCTGAGATCTGAGGATCACTGTTCTGGGCAGGAAAGCCCATGAGACTCTTATCTCCAATAAACCACCAGAAAACCAGAAGTGGCGCTGTGGCTCAAGTGGTAGAGTGCTCGCCTTGAGCTGAAGAGCTGAGGGACAGCGCCCAGGCCCAGAGTTCAAGACCCACAACCGATAAAAAAAATGCATAGGTGTAACATGATACATCAGTCAGCTTGATGTCTTGAGATATGTGTTCGTCACTGAGTAGCTGAATCACCCAGGCAACATCACTTCACATACTTGCCAGTTTTTCTGATGAGAATGGGCCAAGGCCATGGCACCGTCCTTACCCCAATCTCACACGGGTCTGGCTTCTTTCTGCCCTGGAGCAGAATCTCTGTTGGTTCTCCATCAGACTCACTGTGCCTGTCCTCCTCCATCAGATTCACCTGCTGGCAAGGAAGGGGTTCAGGGTTAGTGGCACCCATATCTCTGCAGAGCTTGGTGCTTGCTCCCACCAGGAGTAGATTGACTTTGTGGGGGACCTCTGACCGGAGGCCTCCCGCACGGGGCTGCGGGCAGGAGGCCCTTCTGCAGGGCCTGTGTGGGGCAGCTCTGGGCAGTCAGCCCGCTGTTCCCTCACCCAACCTGACAGGGAGCTGCAGCTTCACGTTACAGGCGAGAAAACCAGGCTTGGAGCTGGCTACCTGACCTAGCCCAGGACTTCCAGGAAAGAGGGGCCACGGGAGGGGAAGGAAGGGAGCCGCTCCTGGGTCTCATGGGGTGGTAGTGTGAGGTAGAGGGTGTGGAGCTGGTGTCCCGAGGTATCACGGTCCTCCTGTGGGGGGTCTAGCGATGCAGTCTGCGTTCCGCCCTGGGTGGGCAGCGGAGGGGCTGCGGCGCGGGTGGAGGGAGGCCTCGTTCACTGGGGGCCTTGTGACGCTTATCCATGGGGCTTCTTTCCCTTCTGAGGCTGCTCCGGAAAGTTCTACCATGGCCCCCCAGCGAGCCCCCACAAGCTAGCCCCTGCCCGAGACCCTGGCAGGCTCCAGGCTCCAGGTGTCAGGCAGAACTTTAGAACTCGGCCCTGGGATTTGGCCTCTGAGACTCTGAGTGTGTTGTGTATGGGTCAATGGACCGACCTTGCCAGTCCTGGGGTCCTGGCCCCCTCCACCCCCATAAGCAATTCCTTTCCTGTAGTCCTGGAGTGGGGACTTACAAAAAGAAAAGCCAAGCTGCCTTCATTAAGTAATGATTATTTCAGTCTCTCTTAAAAAAAAATTCACCAGAGACATCCCCAGCTGCCAATCTGAGGTCTGATCACCGCGATAACCGACGCTGCCCTCTCCCCAGCGGCGGGGTTCCAGCCCGGAGCATGGAAACTTGACGTTGGGGACAGCCTGGAAATGTAGGATTTCCGCTCTGAACCGGCTGGAGTGCAGGGTCCTCACCCCCCGCCGGAGCAGGGGCCAGCGGTGGCCGCGTGGCTGGGTGGGGGGGCAGTGTGCGGTTCCCCCAGGAAGCTTCCAGAACCCTTCCCGGTTCCCTGGTACGCAGGTGGAAAATGGGACGCCCCGGGGGCCCCCGTCCAGCCCTGCCCTGGCTCCCGCGCCCCCCCCCCAGCTCACCGTTCTGCGCTATCATGTCCTCTATCGCCTTTGTGCGAAACGTAATCCACAAAATGCCTTCGTGGTAACCTTATCCATCGACAGCTCGCGATAGCATCTCACGGCCCCGTGACGGGCAGGAACTCCAAAGCATGGAGTTAATAATGCAGACTTTCAAAAAGCGAGGCTGGCAGAGGGAGAGGAGGGCGGGCAGGGAAGGCCCCGCGTGGCTGTAATTGGGACCAGGTGAACTTCCCCAGGAGGATTAGGAGGGGAGACAGGCCTTGCCCGCGAAGATTAGTTTCAATTAGATGGGCTGGAGGGGAAAGGCCGGGCTCGGGGAAAGATTAAAACAAGAAGGAGAAAGTTTCCGTGGGGAGGCTCCGGGCCTGCAGCGGGGGCCGCGAGAGCCGCTAATTGAAGGCAAAGCGTGCACGGGTTCGGAAGAACGCACGTTAATTGATTCGACGCTGGTTTGTTTCTTGGCCCTTCCCTGCCTCACCCCCATCCCCGTGCACTCCCGGTTTGGGGGTGCGCTGGGGAGGGCCCGGCTGCGGTCAGTGGGCCGCCCGGCCACTCAGGGGACTTGTCCTGGGCTGAGGGCTGCTGTGGGAGCCACCAGGGTGCTGCGGTTTCTGCTGCAGTATGCTGGATGTCTATGGCCACGCCACTCAGAGAATTCACTAGAACTTCAGGAGCTTGAGCTCTGCAGGATCCTCCCTCTTTCCTTTCCTTCTTCCATTTCTCCCACTTTCCTCCCTCCCTCCCTCCCTCCCTCCCTCCCTCCCTCCCTCCCCTTCTCCTTCCTTCTATCTTTCCTCCCTCCCTCTCTCCTTCCCTTCCTTCTTTCTCCCTAACCTCTACCACTTTGACAATGGCTTTCTTGAGCAAAACGCTTGAACCAAAATGTGTGCCCCCTGGATGGGTACAGCGCCCCATGCTCTGTGTCCTGGGCCTGGCTGGTGCCCCCGGGGCTCACGGGGCCGCTCTGACTCGCAGGGCAGGGGGCTGGTGGTGTCTTCCTCTTCTCATCTTTAACTCTGTCCTTCCTCCCCGGCTGTGTGCTCCTTGCTGCCCTCCCTCTCCACACTTGACTGCTTTTTTTTTCTGTTTCTGTGGAAAGGTAGACCATCTCCAGTGAGCTCTGGGGGAGGTGGCAGGGCTGGTGTGTGTGTGTGTGTGTGTGTGTGTGTGTGTGTGAGCTCTGGCGTCTGGCATACAAGTTTGTTTAGCTTCCAGCCAGCAGAGGTTGTAGGGGGGGAGGCTGGCCCTGGGCCTCGAGCTCCCCAGGGGCGAAATGGTGCAGGGGAGGAAAGTGGGAGTGGCCCAGACAAGGCTGTCACCCGCTGTTACCCACTGTCTTCGGGCCCGAGGGAGCCGGAGCGGGCCGGTCCCGGCCTCCACCCAGCTGTGCCGCAGCCACGCTGCCTTTCTCCGGCAGGGCCAGCTGCCTCGTGGTCTCGCTGGGACCGCCTCCTCCAGGCCTCTGCGCGTACCGCGTGTGCGTGTTGTATAACTCCTTCCCGCTGTAATGACAGCTAAATTATGGAAAATGCATTTTCACAGCTGGTGAGGAAAACCATTAGCATGAATCAAGGCCCCGGCCTTGTTGGGGATTCTCAGCCCGGTTTTGTTGGTGGAGTTATGGACGTGGGATGCAGCCATTGGCAGGATTGGTTGGCAGAGGGGGCGGCCTGCGCCCACGGTCAGGATGCCTACCTGCCTGGGGCCGAGGGGGCCACACTCCCCGCAGCGGCTTCCCTCCCGGACTGTGAGAAGGAGGGGCTCTGGTTCTCAGGACTCACCCACATGCTGTGGCACTGTCGGCCGTGTTCACAGTGATGCTGTGGTCAGCTGGGCTGTGTTCACAGTGATGCTGTGGTCAGCTGGGCTGTGTTCATGGTGATGCTGTGGTCAGCTGGGCTGTGTTCATGGTGATGCTGTGGTCAGCTGGGCTGTGTTCACAGTGATGCTGTGGTCAGCTGGGCTGTGTTCATGGTGATTCTGTGGCACTGTGGGCTGTGTTCATGGTGATGCTGTGGTCAGGTGGGCTGTGTTCACGGTGATGCTGTGGTCAGGTGGGCTGTGTTCACGGTGATGCTGTGGCACTGTGGGCTGTGTTCATGGTGATGCTGTGGTCAGGTGGGCTGTGTTCACAGTGATGCTGTGGTCAGGTGGGCTGTGTTCACAGTGATGCTGTGGTCAGGTGGGCTGTGTTCATGGTGATGCTGTGGTCAGGTGGGCTGTGTTCATGGTGATGCTGTGGTCAGCTGGGCTGTGTTCATGGTGATGCTGTGGTCAGGTGGGCTGTGTTCACAGTGATGCTGTGGTCAGCTGGGCTGTGTTCATGGTGATGCTGTGGCACAGTGGGCTGTTTTCGTGGTGATTCTGTGGTCAGCTGGGCTGTGTTCATGGTGATGCTGTGGCACTGTGGGCTGTGTTCATGGTGATTCTGTGGCACAGTAGGCTGTGTTCATGGTGATTCTGTGGCACTGTGGGCTGTGTACATGGTGATTCTGTGGCACAGTAGGCTGTGTTCATGGTGATGCTGTGGTCGGGTGGGCTGGGTTTATGGTGAGCCACAGGCTTGTGGTCAGGCACCTGAGATCATGGCCGGAGCCTGGGGTCTCTGTGCACCTCTGTGGCCGGACCTCACAGTATCTCTGTGT
This sequence comes from Dipodomys merriami, assembly GCF_024711535.1. Lineage (NCBI taxonomy): Eukaryota > Metazoa > Chordata > Mammalia > Rodentia > Heteromyidae > Dipodomys > Dipodomys merriami. The sequence goes on from NW_027204270.1 coordinate 1,408,003, forward strand.
TGGTTCCGTGGCCAGTCCCAGCCAACCTGGCACGCAGGTGGCGCTGAGGCTGTTGTGTGTGGACCTGCTGGCTGGAGTCTAGACGCTGGCACGTGGCACCTGTGGAGAGCCGTGCTGGGGCAGTAACAGTAGCTTATTTTGGGACATTTCGGAGTGGTGGAGAGGTTGAGGATGTGCAGTTCTATGCTCCTATTTCCAGGAGGGCAGGTCCGCCGCGGGAGCCCGCGGACAACCCCGACAGGAGCGTCTCCCCAGCTCTGTCCCCTTGGCGTGTCACAGGAAGACAGCGTGGACGGTGTCGCTGCCTCACCCCCAAATGTCTTCTCCCCGTCACACCCTTCAGCCCGGGGCTCTGCCTCTGTCCCCGGTTCTCAGGCATGCCCAGCTCTCCCCTCTGCCCTTTCTAATGCCACCTGGCCGCCGTGTGCACACAGCTGTATGGTCACATGTGACTGTGTCAGTACGGGCACCTGTGTTTCCCGTGTGCATGCACACACATTGGGACATGTGCACAGCTGTGCGGACCTGGCTCTGTCCACTGAGAGCCCAGCAGGGCCACTCCAGCGGCCAGCATGCCACATCTAGGTCTTGGCGTCTAAGCTCATTCTCTCGTGGAGGAACCAGGGGACCCTGAGGAAAGGGTGGCCCACGGTGGGACAAGAAGAGCATGAGTACCTTACAGAGCCAGGACACAGGAAGTAAGGCAAGGAGACGGACAGCTGGGAAGGGGCGGGCAGTGTGGGGAACAGCATGGTGCAGTTGGGTTGTAATAAAGGCTAAAAGAGCCAGGCACCAGTGGCTCAGGCCTGCCATCCTAGCTGCTCAGGAGGGTGAGCAAAGCCAGCCCGGCAGGGACATCCATGAGACTTATCTCCAATGAACCACCAAAAAGTCAGAAGTGGAGCTGTGGCTCAAGCGGTAGAGTGCCAGCCTTGAGCAAAAAAGCTCATGGACAGTGACCAGACTCTTCGTTCAAGCCCCAGGACTGGCACAAAACATAAATAAACAGAAACAAAAAAATGATAAATAAAAATCCCTGAGTTTGTGTTGGTATAAAGTGCGTGTCAGAAGGGGAAGAAGAGAGAGAAAGAGAAGGAAGGGAAGGTGGGAGGAAAGGAGGACGACGGGAAGGACAGGTGCAAATCAGCAGACTTCCTCCCTACCGAAGCAGACTTCCTCCCTACCCCCGCTCACGTTAGAGAGGCACTTGGTGGAACCCACCTCAGCCAGGGGCTGTTTGTCCTGCCTGCCTCCTTGGGCAGGTGTTGTGCTCCCTGGCACAGCCCAGGAAGCAGAGACAGCCGTCCCCCTGGGGTCACCCAGCAGGTGACCGGCGCTGGGCAGTCCCTGCTGACTGCCCCGTGACCATCCCCGGGCTTTGGCCTTTCTCCCTGGAGGACAGTTTTCTCTAATAAAACAGAAGGGTCTGTAGCTGGAAGCTTCTGACGGGTGGGCAGCTCCCCGCACAGCTCTGGGATCTGCTGGGCTGCACCCCTGGAGTCTGGGATGACCCTAGGCTTGTGGAACACAGCGGGAGAGGGGCCTCCCCAGGCACCCTGCGTGTTCCCTGCTTGCTCGGGTGCGGAACGCAGGTGACCTGCCCCCATGCCCGGCGTTGCCGGGGTGGGGAGCGTGGGGTCCACCGTGGAGCGGCCTGAGAACTGGGCCTGCACCCCATTTGGAAAGGGAGGGAAGGTGTTTCCACTCCTGCCCCGGGAGGGTCTGCCTTGCTATTGGGGGTCCCTGCAAGGCTGCTGGCCTGAGACGTGGCCCCCACACCCCAGGACCTGCCCCAGAGCCAGACCGAGGTCTCAGAGCCTGGGCAGCAGCATCCGAGCACGGCTTCCTCCTGCCACGTCCTGAGCAGGAGCGAGTGTGTGTGTGTGTGTGTGTGTGTGTGTGTCTGTGTAAAACACTGTCTGGCACACAGGTGTCCCAAGCATCAGGGATCCTGTAGGGGGCCGAGCCTTCACTCAGACCCGCAGGAAGGGCACTGGTTAGAGCTTACCACTTATCGAAACTTGGAGGCTGGGGGACAGGCATGGGATCTGCGTGGACCCTACTGACCTGTGACCATCTGCAGCGAGCAGCCGGCCCCTGGGAGGGAGGAGAGGCCAGCTTCCCCTTCCCCACCCGGCCCCTCACGGCCAGACTTTCATCCATCCCGGTGTGGGCTGAGATGAGCACTAGGTAGCTGGACGGGAGATTTCCTTCCACGCAGCCAGCTTGGAGGGATGCCAGGGGCCTCTGCTCTGGGCAGGACGGGCTGGACCCTAGAACTGGAAGGCAGGGGCTCATGTGGGCCAGGTTAAATCTCCTTGGAGGGGGTTTCCAGAAAGACAAGGCGGGCATGCTTGCCTCCCTTGGCCATTCAGGTTGTGGACAGCCTTTGGTCCTTGATGAACTGGGCCTGTCTGGAGTCAGGTGTATCTGGCAGTCCTCCTGCCCTTGGGGCAGAGCTTGGTGCTGGCTCAGGGGCGGTGGCCCTCCCATGACCCTCCGGGGCTCCATCTCCGAGTGAGCACCAAGGTCAGAGCCGAGTAAGGGGACTCTTTCCTGCCCAGCCGGGAGCCGGGGTGGAGCAGCCCCAGGCCAGGCAAGCCTTTGTGTGGGATTCTCCAGTCACTGGTGGCTGGGGCCAGGGCACCTGTTCTGCGGCCCTGGAACAGCCTTGTCCACTAGAGGTCAGCACCAACGCCCAGTGGGCAGGACTCCCCAGCCCCTGCGCAGGGAGGCGGCCGGGCACTGGGGCGGGGAGCCTGGGGGAGCCCCCGGGTTTCCTGTGCACAGGGTCCGGGTGTGAGACTGCCCAGCCCACTGGACAGATGTTCTCTGGGGCAACAATCGCTTCTGTCCACTCACATTTGAGAGCAGAATTAACCTCGCTGTGAACCGGGCATGATGTCCAAAGGGCAAAGACACTGCGCCCTTATCAGGAAGAGACGCGGGGGTCCCTGCCCCCGGCGGCCCGGCAGCGTGGGCTCTGTCGGGTGCCCAGCTCCTGCCTGGAGGCGGCAAGCACCCAGCACCCGTGGGCATGCGGGAGGGCACGCCTCTGTGCGAGGGGGCGCGATGTGGTTCATTTGTTTAATGTAGTGTGAGCGTGCAGGCGCGCTCAAGCAGGGTGTTGCTTTGTAAGTTCTGCTCGTCCACCGCCCAGCCAGCAGCTCACCAGGCTCCTACCTGCTGATGCTTAAAAGTCAACTCCGGAAGGACCAGTGTGTTAGTGATAGCGGCCATAAAGGCCGGGTGGCCGGGCGCCCTGTGCTGTGGGGTTATCACCTCTGCCGCTCGCCGTACTTCCCGGAGACGAGGGTGAGGCGTGGGTGTGGCGTCCTGTGCTCACAGGCCCGGGGCAGGTCGTGGAGGAAGGGAAGCCACGAGGATCTGCTGGCTTCCTTAGGAAGGGCTGTGAGGCAGTCTACCTCATGCACGGAGACTGCCAGGTGACCCCTTCTAGCGCTTCCAGGGAGCAAACACCTCGAGAAAGATATAGAAGGACCCATAGCCGGCTTCCGGCCCTCCAAGCTGTTCTGTCCCCTGAGTCAGCTCCGGCATCCTGGTGACGCTCTGACCCCCGGGCCAGCTCCGGCATCCTGGTGATGCTCTGTCCCCCAGGCCAGCTCCGGCATCCTGGTGATCATGCTCTTCCTGTTTTTGCACTGCCTATCTGTGCCCGCCAAATCTCCAGAAAACATTCCTTTAAGTAATACTGGGGTTTGAACTCATGCTTGCTAGGCAGGTGCTCTGCCACACCCCAGCCTCCTTTTGCTTTAGTACTTTCCAGGTTGCATTTCTGCCCACAGATAGCCACAGATCTCATTCTTCCTACTTATAACCTCCAATGTGGCTGGAACCACAGGTGCACACCGCCATGCCTGGCTTATTGATGGAGATGAAGAGGTTTCGCGAACTTTTTGCCTAGGCTGGCTTTAAAAAACTTTTATTGTGAAGGTGATGCACAGAGAAGTTAATTGCACAAGTCAGTAGCAAGTACATTTCTTCTTGAACGCCTTTTCTCCTCCCTCATTTTCTCCCAGTTTTCCCCCTCCTGGCAACCCCTCCCCGAGTTGTACAGTCAGTTTCCAGCACCGTGTTAGCAAGTATGCTGCTGGATTAGGTCACCCTCTGTCCCTGTGTTTCTGTGCTCCCCCTCCCCTCAGGCTGGCTTTGGATCTTCCCGATCTCTCCTTCCCTCCAGAGTTGCTGGGATCATGGGTGTGAGCCAGTGAGCCACTGTGCCCAGCTTCCTTCAGTTTTTCTAGACAGAGTGCTTGCCATGTGGTCCAGGCTAGCTTTGGTCTCAGTCTCCTGAGCAGCTAGGATTACAGGTGTGAGCTGCCTGCCTGGGCTAGGAGAGGCTGATTCAAAGGACGTAGATCCTGGGCGTCGGTACTGCGCTGTGGGCCGGCTGGGCTGCCTTGGGGGGCACTGAGGTTCCTCCTGCTCTCCCCCAGTCCCTTGTCATCTGCTCTGAGCTTCCTCAGGGCCTGGCACTTCTGTGGGGCTGGTGGGGGGGATGTGGGGGGGAGGGACAGGAGCGTGGTGGGGGGAGGGACAGGAGCGTGGTGGGGGGAGGGACAGGAGCGTGGTGGGGGGGAGGGACAGGAGCGTGGTGGGTCGGGGGGGGGGCCTGGGAACCAGCACCAAGGATTCCAGCCTACTTCCCCAGAGCACGCACAGACTGTCCAGGAAGGGAGATGGTTATCAATGAACTTGGAGATCAAACTGCTTCCTCTGGCAGCCCCAGAACCTCCTCCTACCCCTCCTCCTGCCCCCCGTCTGCCCCAGGCTGGGCCTGGGGCCCTGTGGAGGGTGGTGGGTGAGTGGGTGGGCATGGGGCCAGCTGGGCCAGCTGACAGCTTTGCATTTCCCGACGTTCACCAGAGTCAGTGGGTCCTACAGGTGTTAGGGCAACGGGGCCGCCCCTCGGCAGAGCCCACCCCGCCCCCGGCTGCCCATGGCCACTGCGACGGCCAAGGCCACTGCCACCAGAGGCCTCTGACAGGCACCCTGCAGGAAATGCTGGGCCCGGAGAGACCGGAACTCGGGCCCGTCCTCAGATTGCGTTTGACTGTCACCTCCAGAGCTGGTGCTGTGTGGCAGATGTGCTGGGCGGAGGCGGAGGCTGCGGCTCTGAGGTCCTCCCCGCTCCTCATCCCTCCCCACCTCCCCCCAGCCACCGGCCCCACCTGGACCGCTGTTGGGACCAGCGGCTCTGTGCAGGGCCAGTTCCGGCTCCCGGGCCCTCCGTGGGGCACGGGGTGGGGGGCAGTCCTTCCACTGAGCCATCGACCATGGGCAGGTCCTGGAATCAGCTCACAGCCTGGCCGGACACACCGTCCTCACCCTGCCAGGAAGAGACAGCAAGCTCTGTTTATTTAGACTTCTCCTAAAGCTGACAGCTTGAATCAGGCTAATTTACCTGAAGTATACCAACCGTCTTTGTATTTATTTTACGTTATTTCACCGGCGTAACCCAATCTGGCCCTCCACGGCCTTGTGTATGCAGCTCCGGACTTCGCATCTGTCTCCCATCCATTTCAAGGACACAGTCTTTCCAGGCTGGGGCTGGGGCTGGGCCGGGGTGGGGGCGGGGGGGCGGGGGGTGGGGGGGCAGGAGGATGGGAGGGCAGGGGGGGTCGGGGGGATGGGCGGGGGGGTGGGGGGGCGGGGAGTTCCCCGGGGGCGTGGCCTCACCTGGTGGGGTGGCACAGGCCTGCCAGTCACTCAGCTGTCCTCCTGTTGCTGCCATGCCGCCCACCAGGGCTCCGTGCAGCTCTGACGCGTGAGCTCAGTCCAGCCCTGGAGTGCTGTCCTGGCCGTGTTCACGGTGGACGGACCCGAGGTGCTGAATTAGCGTTCCAGATTACCAACGCGGGGTTGGCACGGCACTCCCCCGCTCCCGGGGGCCGCCTGTGCCCTCTGTCCCGGGAGCCACAAGCCTAGGAGACCCACGCCCAGCCCGGCTGCAAGGCTCGGGGTTTTCTCTGGCTCCTGGGTGGTGCGGAGGAAGGCCGTGGCTGTGCTCCCCTACATCACGGCTGCAGGGTCACCGGGACGGGTGACCGGCCTGACAGGGCTTGCGCATTAGCCAGACTCTGCCTTTCACCTCGGTCTGGGGTCCTGGGAGCAGGGGAGTGCGGGAGTCAGGCCGGGCCTGGCCAGGCAGAGCGGCGGGGTCCCGGGGCGGCCGGAGGGCTGGGTCAGGCCCCCGGAGCACGCTGCCTGGCCTGCTGGTCATACCAGCTCTCCTGCACACACCGGCCTTCCCCCCGGGTGGGGGCCGCGCCGCGTGGTACCATACATCTCTGTCAAAACCCCTATGAATAAATTAACCTTTCCCAAGATTAGTGCACTCCAATACCTCAGGGTTTTAAAACAGAACAAATGCTAAAAATATTTTGACAGAGCTCACCCGGGTTTGCAGGGAGCTCATCAACAGAGGCTGGAGAGGAGACCCCTGAGGGCCAGCCCCACGGCCGGGGGGGGGGCAGGTACATGCACACGTGAGCCTGGCCAGCCCCGGGCCTCTGAGAGGGAGGCCCCGTCCCTCGGGGAGCGTGGCATCTGTCCGTGGAGCGGAGGGCAGGCCTGTGCACGCCTGGATTCAGGAGACAGGTGTGCCCCCGGCAGCTTCCGCGCGTCCTGGTCTCTGTGCGGGGGGTGGGGGGTGGGGGGATGCAGGCCTGGCCTCTGTGTCCTCTCTGATGACACCCACGGAGGCCAGGCCAGGCTGGCACTGCGGTTGGTGGCCATGGAAGGGAGGACACAAGGCACGCCCACTTCCCAGCCTGTGGGCTCTGGGGGCTCTGTGGAGGTGGGCACTGTGGGCTCTGAGCTGGGCCTCTGCCTGTCAGGTCAGCCTGCCCCGGGGGCTAGCCCCCACCTGGCCTTTGTCCTGTCTCAGCCTTGCTCCCCCTGGATAGCCTGGGCTGGGGAATTCCAGCCCTGAGGGGTAACAGCCTGGGGAGGCCAGTGACCCCTGTGGCCAAGGCGTGGCTGGAGACCCCAACAGGAGCCCCAGGCCAGTGAGCCCCAGAGGGCTCAGACAAAGCGGAAGCTGGCGCTCTCCCCCGGTGAGCCCCAGGGAAGAGGTGCCAGACAAGGAGACAGAGCTGTAGGGTGGCGGGGCCAGCGTCCCTCCGCCGGCCCGGGCGGGGCGAGCTCACGGACACGGGGCCTCAGCTGGGCCTCTGCTTCCCATCTCTGGGAAGCGTCCTGTCCGGACCAGAGAGCCCTGGCTTTGGTCACCAGGTGGCTTTCTCCGTACAGCGAGGCAGGGACCGGAGAGGCTCTCTCCTTCCCCGCTGCAGATCCTGGGTGACTTCCGGTGACCAGGACTGGGGAGAGGCAGGTGACCGCAGAGCGTCCCTGGGGGTCCTGCGTGTCTGGGTGGTGACTGTCGGGTGTGACTGAGGGACTAGGGGGCAGAGGGCTTGCCCCTCAGGTCCCGGACAGAGGCTGGCTGGCAGGGAGGGGCTGGGGTCCTGGCCCTCCTGGTGTTTGCCGAGTGAGGGCTCCCGATGAGCCCTGGCTGTCCCACCGGCCCCCGGAGCTGGCACTGCAGACTGTCACGCCCGACGTAGACATGCCAGCCCCGGCTGCAAGCTTGCTCCAGCGGCAAGATCGGTGACCTTCCTTTAGACAGTGCACTGACGAGGTGTGGTGATCGCAGGAAGCGTGTGGCCAGACTGCGGCTCCTTCCTGGGCACGGGGCAAGGTCGCTCCCTCCGGCTCGGGCGTGGCCCCTCGGGCAGGGCAGCACAGCCCACTCCTCGGGCCTGTCACTGGCACCCCGCCCTGGTCCCGAGCGAGTCTGGCTGAAGCATTTCATTTCTTTTTCCCTGGAGGTGCTATGAGAGGCCGTCTAAGAGCATTCGCTGGTCCCGGTGGGCAGGAGTCCCCGTCCAGTTACGGCCTCTCCGGAAGTCCCCCGGGCAGAGCCCAGCCTCCGCCGGCCCCTCCCCTCGGCAACCTGGGCGGATCCCGCCAAGGAGCCCGGTTCTCCCCTGAGTCAGGAGTCTGCTCCTGCCCTGTGCTCCCTCGAGGCCCACTCTAGAGACAAGAGGGCCACGAACGGCCCGAACCCCAGCCTCAGCCCAGGTCAGCACAGGGAATGAGTGGGGCAGAGGTGGCAGCCTGTGATGGTTTATGGGCAAAATGGTGACAGTGATGCTGGTGAATGTGATAATGGTGATGATGGTGGTGATGGTGGTGATGATGGTGATGATGATGGTGATGGTGGTGATGATGGTGATGGTGGTGGTGATGATGGTGATGGTGATGTTGATGGTGGTGGTAGTGATGATGGTGATGTGGTGATGGTGGTGATGATGGTGATGGTGGTGGTGATGATGGTGATGTTGATGGTGGTGGTGGTGATGATGGTGATGTGGTGATGGTGGTGGTGATGGTGGTATTGATAGTTTGGGGGTATCAGGAAACCTGTGTGGCTGGTTCTGATCACATTGTGCTGGCTGGGTGCTTTGGGTCAAACCCTGACCTGCTGGCTCCTGTCTTTCCTGCCCTGTCACAGTGTGGAAACTGGTATAGAGCCGGGCGCTGGTGGCTCACGCCTGTCATCCTGGCTACTCAGGAGACTGAGCTCTGAGGATCACAGTTCAAAGCCAGCCCAGGCAGGAAAGTCTGTGAGACTCATCTCCAATTAACTGCCCCAAACCTAGATGTGGTGCCGTGGCTCAAGTGGTAGAGCACCTGCTTTGAGCTGAAGAGCTCAGGGACAGTGCCCAGGCCCAGAGTTCAAGACCCACAACCACCAGCACCAACAACAAAAAGAAATTGTACTAAGCCTCCATGGGTGTCTGTGTTCTTGGGTGGGGTCCCTTCTAGAAGGAGGTCCAGGTGCGTGTCCTCTGTCACCAGCCTGTCCACACGGACATAGGGGTTGTGTGTCCTCTGTCACCAGCCTGTCCACACAGACACGGGGGAGGGGTGGGGGTGCGTGTCCTCTGTCACCAGCCTGTCCACATGGACACGGGGGGTGGGGGTGCGTGTCCTCTGTCACCAGCCTGTCCACACAGACACGGGGGAGGGGGGAGCATGTCCTTTGTCACCCACCCCCTCCACGCGGGCACAGGCACATGGCAGCTCTCATAATAGGACATTCCCACGCTTTGGACCATATCCTGAAGTTTGCTCACAAGGGCCTCTATTTATAGATCTTCTCTCCTCTCTGGGGTCGGTCAGCCATGCATATACTTTCAAGAGTTTATAACTCTATTATTAAATTTAAAGTTGGCTTTGGGTTTAATTCAGAGTGAAAACTGCGTGCTGCGGGGGAATCCCGGGAATGTGTTTAGGGCGCACGCCAGCTTGCCCTGGAGATGGCAAGGGTCCAGCGCCCCCCCAGGCCCCCGAGGCTCCCCACGCACCTGAGCCCAGGCGGCTGGACTCCCAGGGCTCTTGGATGGGTGGCATGCTGTTGTGTCTTTGCTGGGGCTCTTGGTGTCAGGTCCAGAGGTCTTGGTGGGGCGGAAGGCTCGTGGACCCCTCATGAGTGGATTCAACCTGTGAGGAGCTCATACACCACACTCTGTCCTTTGAGTCGGGGCCAGGATGTGGCATCTGGACCTCAGGCTGAGGAAGAGGCTCTGACTGGGTCTGTGTGTGTGTGTGTGTGTGTGTGTGTGTGTGTGTGTGTGTGTGTGTGTGTGTGTGTGTGTGTGCGTGCAGGTACTGGGGCTTGAACTCAGGGCCTGGGCACTGTCTCTTAGCGTTCTCATTCAAGGCTAGTCTTCTACCACTTGAGCCACAGCTCTACTTCTGGCTTTTGGGTGGTTCATTGGAGATAAGATTCTCATGGACTTCCCTGCCTGGGCTGGCTTCAAATCAGTCCTCAGATCTCAGCCTCCTGAGGAGCTAGTGTTCCAAGCCTTGTAGTCCTGTGGTCATGGCGGGCAGTGGGGGGCAGACTGTGGGCAGAGAGGGCTGGGTGGGGTGATGGGGATCTTGGCCGGCCCTTGCGGGCTCCGGGAAACGCTGATGCCCCTGGGCCCCAGGGCGATCTGCCAGTGTTGGCAGCACCGGCCGCTAGCAAAGACAGGCGGGTGCTGCTTGGCTGCTGGCCAGTAGGTGGCGCACCTGGCCTGCTTTCCCTGGCGGTGCAGCCTTCCTGGAGCAGGCCGGGGCCAGGCTGGGCCCATCTGGAAATGTTTGATTTGATAGAGTGTCGCTTTACATTGCAGAAATGAGCGTAAGCGGTTTTTTAACCCACCAAGTGAGAAATGTGATCTGGGTTTTACTGCCGACCCTTTAAATAAAAAACAGATCGCTTATTAAACCATTATCTCTCGTGGACAGGGGCGTTGAGGGTGGACCCCGACGGCCGCTGGGGAGGGGATCCCCCACTGCTGGCCGAGTGACTGTGGGGCACGCTCCGGCCAGTGAGGCGAAACCCCCAGGGGACGGGACAGGGGACCTGGTGCCCACTGCCCGCCCGCCCCTTTGCCAGTGGCTGCTGCACGGACGTGTGGTTTCCTGGCTGGAGAAGGACGGGAAGGTCGCTGGCCTGGTCACTACCTGCAGCCCCCGCCAGGGTGGCTGGGAGAGCCGCCGTGGCTGGCCAGGTCTGAATGGCGCGTCTCGGAGCTGGGCCCCAAAGCCACGGGCCCCAGGCTGGTACTGGCTCTGCTCAGGGCCCCTTGGGGGCCTCCCTTCTCCACCCTGGACTCAGCTTGTGCGCATGTGCGTCCTCAGGGGGCTCTGAGGCCGGTGAGGCGGGAGCAGCAGCTTTTCTGCACTGGGTGCCTGGGTCTGGAGGCCTAGGGGTCTCCTGGGGCTGCTGGGGCCCCAGAGCGGGGTTCTGGGAACCAACCCTCTCTCTGCCCACCTGCGCTGCCCCACCAGCTCCATCCATGTGTGGAGGAGGGAGGGGGGAAGGGCCTTCCGGGAAGGGCGAGGTGGCGTGGAAGGTGGTGTCCCGGCCTCCACCCGCTGGCCTGTCCCATGTCCAGCAGGTCTACGTATTAGATTGGGTGCCCGTTTTGGGTCTCGTCTGATATCAGAGCCAGGGCTGCACCCGGCTCTGAGGAGCCCAGGCTTGGTGGGGGCCCTGAGAGGGGGGCAGATCCACCTGTCCCCACCGGCCTGGCTGTACCCTCATTCTAGCTACTCAACACATCTTTTTACAAAGTAATTTACTTTATTGTTATTAATGACAGAGGTGATGGGGGACCACACTTGCAGGTCATGAGCGCAACATCTGCAGTCCCTCACCCTCTCCCCGCCCCTCCTCCCGTCTCCACCCACGAGCTGTGCAGTTCACGTTCATCAGCGTCCGGGGAGCTCCACCGCTGGGCTTGTCACCCTTTTCCCCTTGAGTTCTGTGCCCTTCTCCACCCTCCCAAAGATAGACATGTGAGTAGACCATACATAAGAGAAGAAGACAGAATCACCAAAAATAAAAATAAACAATTAAAAAAAGAAGAGAGATCTCTTGTTTCCATTTTTTGGGGTTTGTTTTGACATATATATACATATATATACACACACATACATGCATGCATACATATAACTTTATGTCACTATGAAGAGGCATGTAGACAACGTGCCTTTGTGTTCCTCTCTTAAGAGTATCCTTTTGGTCTCGCTGTGTGCACTGTGTATCTAGAATCCTGTATAATTTGTCATAGCCCAGTGCATTTTAGATCTAATTTCCGCAAATCAGAGAGAACCCTCACTGTTTGCTTGGAGCTTGGCTTACGATTCGTCCTACTTCCATCCATTTGACATTATTTTATTCTTCCTAATGGTGGTGTAAAATTCCACTGTGTGTAGGGACCACATTTTTTGGATCCACTCATCTATTGTGGGGTATCTGGGCTGTTCCCTAACTTGACTACTGTGAATAATATAGCAATAAACATGGGTATGCAAGTGTCTTTCCTATATCCTGACTTGTAATGATCTGGCACACAATCTGGCTGGGTCGATGATCTGGCACATGATCTGGCTGGGTCGTGGGGAAGGTCTATGTTTAGTTTTTTGAGGAAACTCCAGACTGCTGTCTAGAGTGTTTGTACTAGTTTATATTCCCACCAACAGTGCAGTAGGGATCCCCCCCCACCTCCCCACCAACATTTGTTGTTGGAATTCATGACGTTGGCCGATCTTACTGGGGTGAAGTGGAATCTCAGAGTCACTTTGATTAGCATTTCCTTTATGGCCAGGGATGATGAGCATTTCCTCGTGTGTTTCTTTGCTGTTCTTACCTCTTCTGAGAAGTCTCTCTTTAGCTCTCTTGCCCATGTAGTCATTGGTGTATTAAGTTTGGGAGGGGTTAGTTTCTTGAGCTCCTTGTATATATTGGATATTAGGCCTTTGCCGGTGAAGATCTTCTCCCAGTCTGTTGGCTGTCTTTCTAGTTTAGTGACTATGCCCTTAGCTGTGCAGAAACTTTTTATTTTGATATAGGCCCACTTGTTGAGCCTCTCTTCTATTTGTTGTGCCCCTGGGACTCTTTTCAAGAAGTTTCTACCTATGCCTATAAGTTCTTTTTAAAAATAGGTATTTATTTTTTGTACCATGGAATTGAACGCAGGGCTTTGTGCATGCTAACCAAATCCCTTACACCTTCCCAGCCCCTATATCTGGAAATTCTAGTGTTTCTTCTACTCTCCATTGCAGTAGTTCCAAAGTTTTAAGTCTCATGTTGAGGTCTCTGATCCACTTTAAGTTGATGTTAGTGCATGGTGACAAACAGGGATCCACTTTTAGTTTTCTGCCTATGGATGCAGTTTTCCCAACTCCGATTATTGAAGAGGCTATTTTTTCCCATCGTTATGTCTCTGGCTGCCTTATCAAATATTCAATAACTTTAAGTGTATGATTTTATTTCTGGGTCTTCTAATCGATCTCATTGATCTTTGGGTCTATTTTTGGGTCAATACCAAGCTCTTTTTGTTATCGTGGCTCTGAAGTAGAGTTTGAGGTCTGGAATTGTGACACCATTGCACCGCCTTGCCTTTCTGCCTTGCATTGCTTTGAGGATTCCAGGTCTTTTGTTGTTCTCTATGAGCTTTCAGATCGTTTTGTCTTCTACTTATCCATGAGCATGGAAGGTCTTTCCATTTCCTGGTGTCCTCTTTGCTTTCTTTCTTCAGATTTTTTAAAAATCATTTTCACTATAAAGATATTTTATGTCTTTGGTTAGATTAATTCCTAGGGTTTTTTTTTTGAGACTATTGCAAATAGAATTTTTTTCATGATTTCCCTGTACACCGTTGGCATACAGAAACGCTACTGATTTTTGTGGGTTAATTCTGTATCCTGCTACTTTGCCAAAGTGTATTCCACACATCTTTGTGGGGTGCGGTGCCTGGGCCGGGGCTGGGGAGCGGGTCAGACGCAGAAAGGTCAACCACCTGGTCATCACCTGGTGTTGCCACAGCCCGGCAGTGCCACCTGCTTTCCGGGCTGGATGATGGGAGCTGGGGCCCCAGGAGGCCGATGTGGGCCAAGCCGGGAATGGAAGTGGGCCAGGGGGTGGAGGGGGCTGGGCTCAGGGGTGGTGGTGTGAGCGGCAGGGAGGGTGGCCCAAGGGGACCCTGCAGGGCTGGCTCCACCAGGCCGGTGCCCATAGAGGGCCAGCTTGGCTCCTGACTGCTCACTGGTGGTGAGGACCGGCCTCCTGGTGCTGGCTTCCACAGCCCTGCAGCCGGCCCGTCACATACCCTGTTGGACCCAAGGCAGTGTCCCGGGAGGTCTGTCCCGCTGTGCGGAGGAGGAATCAGAGGCTGGCCCAGGGCGGCACGGCCTCACGGGACAGAGCTCAGCTGGTCACGGCAGGAAGGTGGCAGGGTGGGAACCTAGGGCTTGGGTGCCAAGACAGGGCCCTGGTCAACTCGGCTGGGCACGATGCGTGGCTAGAGGGCAGAGGGGGCAGAAGGGCGTCCATGCCGGGTCCTTCTCTCCCAAGGGAGCAGAGGACTGTGGCCTTGGCTCCTCCCTCTGATAGCCACTCCACACAAGGTCATTCCCTCCCCACAGCCTAGGGGGTCCTGGGACAGCCTGCCTTGATTGGCCGCTGCTTCCTCGATACGCTCTGCTGCCCACAGCGGATTGCCTGGGGGCAGATTTACGTCCACTGTCACGGCCAAGTCCCCATGTCGGTACCTGACAGAGCCAGACCCAGCTGCCCGGGGATTTATGGGCCCTGTTCAACTCTGGGTGCCCGCCCGATCCTGACACCTTGATGTGGGCCACACATGGCCATCTCCAGGGCAGATTTTGCAGGGCTGCTCCGGGGCTCTCCTGTGTGTGTGTGTGTGTGTGTGTGTGTGTGTGTGTGTGTAGCGGGGGGGGGCAGGGGGGCGTCTGGGCGGAGGCAGGGCCCCCTCCTGTGTCAGCAGGAGAGGGGTGTGAGTCAGCCCAGCCTCGCTGTGGCCGGGGTTGGGAGCTGGGATTCAAGTGGAGAGCTGGTCCCTGGCTCTTGAAGGCCATGGTCTGGGCCCTGGAAGGGGCCCCTGGATCCTGCCCTTCGCTCTGCAACCCTTCTTGGGGGGTATCCCCCACGTTATGTTGGCCGTATGAATCTCAACCCTCCCCCCCCCCCCCCCCGTCCTGCAGGGCTCAGTCTGGGTCCTGGCTTTCCTCCTGGAGGCCTGGCTCTCCACCCCACTTCAGGAGGACCCCACGCCGGCTCTGCGCCAAGGCTCCTAAACCCCCGCCGTCACTGAGCCCTGGCCACAGATATTCTGGAGCCTGTGGCCTTGTGTGTCCCGGGTGACCATGAACACTGGGTCCCTGCCCCGGGGGAGAGGACAAGGCAGGGTCCCCAGCCTCACAGCCAGAGCCGCTGCAGGCCCAGGGGCCACTGGCCTGGTGCGGAAGCACCGGTGGGGACGCGTGCGCGGGCATGCTTCTCTCCTGCAGGCCGGGTGTGGGGCAGGAAGGTAATGGCACATCTGTGGGTCCCAGAAGGCCCTGGGGTCCCGGGCCGGACTCTGTGGGAGGCCTGGGGTTGGCACTCCATCCTACAATGCTGAGGAGAAGCGGTGAGTGCCACAGAGTGGCAAGAAGGGGAGTGGAGGGGCTGTGGGCCGTACCCAGGGGCAGGGGCCGTGGGGCACGCGGGGGGGCCCAGCTGGGGTCTGAGGCCCTCCCTGGGCCGACCCAAGGCAGTGTCTCCTACGGCCCAACCACGGCTGCCAGGGAGCAGCAAAGGACGGGCTCCCAGCTGAAGGTCTGGGGGGCGGAGCCAGAAGGTGATTTGCCATAGCACTGCCCCAGGGGGCGGGACCAGGGGAGTCCAGGGCCTCACACTGTGTGTGTGTGTGTGTGGTGTGTGTGTGTGTGTGTGTGTGTGTGTGTGGTGTGTGTGTGTGTGTCTGTCTGTCTGTGTGTGGTGTGTGTGTGTGTGTGTGTGTGTGTTTGTCTGTCTGTGTGTGGTGTGTGTGGTATGTGTGTGTGTGTGTGTGTGTCTGTGTGTGTGTGTGGTGTGTGTGTCTGTGTGTGTCTGTGTGTGTGTGGTGTGTGTGTGTGTGTGTGTGGTGTGTGTGTGTGTGTCTGTCTGTCTGTGTGTGGTGTGTGTGTGTGTGTGTGTGTGTCTGTCTGTCTGTGTGTGGTGTGTGTGTGTGTGTGTCTGTGTGTGTGTGTGGTGTGTGTGTGTGTGTGTCTGTGTGTGTGTGTGGTGTGTGTGTGTCTGTGTCTGTGTGTGTGTGTCTCTGCCCCTGTGGACTCCAGGACCTCACACGGGTGGGTCACTGTTCCACAGGCCCTAAGGCCCTGCAGGACTGGTGAGCCAGGCAGCAAGGGCGCTGGGAAGGAAAACAGCTCCAGAGAGGTCCAGGGTGAGCATGGCCTCCATCCCTGTGGCTCAAGCCAAGGCAGGAGTGACTGGAGGTGGAGGCAGGGCGGGCAGGATGCTGGGCGCAGGCGTGGGCTCTGTCTGGCGGGCTGGGTGGCACCGAGGCCTCACCTGCCCTGGCCATGGCTGACGGGATGCGAGTGTGGGAGGAGGGGGTTGCAGCGGGTGCTGGCGAGCTGTCCGCCGGGTGCACAGGTGCCCGAGGCGGGTGTCTGCAGGCCAGCTGACCTCAGCTCCCTTCCCCGCCCGGGCAGCCCGGCCTCCGGAGTGTACGTGTCACAGGCCGGGGCTCCCCCTGCTCACACACTGGGCAGGGTCCTGGGGCACAGGCAGGCCCTGGCGCCGCCTGACTCCGTTGGCACCCCCGTTCTGGCCTCCCTCCCGTCCACACTGTCTTCCCAGTTTAAGAGCCGGATCACAGGAGGAACGTTGTGAGACCCGTCCCCAGCTAACCAGCGGGAAAGCCACCAGCGGAGCCTTGGCCCAGACGTGACTCAGTGTGCTGCCCCAAATGAAGAGCTGAGAGTGTCCCAGCCCAGAACAGTTCAAGCTCCAGTGCCAGCTTGCACATACACGTACACACACACACACACACACACACACACACACGTACACACACATACACGTACACACATACACATACACACACATACACACACATACACACACATGTACACACACATGTACACACACACACACACACACACACACACACACACACACACACACTGGACCACCTTCAGGAAAGATGATTCTAATTGGAATAACACATGTTGGCGTGGGAAATGGCACCGCCCTGGGGTGATGTGGGGGACAGAGGGGCCGGGAGGGGCCGGCTCCGGGCAGGCCCGGGGCGGGGGGCCATACCGAGGGGCCAGAGTGGCTGCTTGTTTAGTGTTTGTGTAAGGAAAGGTGGAGGAGGAGAGTTCTGGGATCAGGCTCCGAGCCCAGTGGAGGATCTCTGGGCTGGCCAGGAGGATCCAGGCCCGAGCCAACATGACCCCTCAGTGACCTTGAGAGGACACCACCTGGCCATTGTCCTGTCCTGAGCATCCCCAGAGGCCTCCAGGGCTGGACGCAAGCTGGACCCTTGGTGATCCTTAGTTCCCAGACATCCATGGAGGACACTGCACGGGCCCTGCCCTGGTCACCAAGGCCTGGGCCTCCTGTCCCTTCTGCTCTCTGCCTGAGGATCGTGAAGGTTAGAGGACAGCATGTAGGCCTTGTTCCAGGACCTGGGAACCAGCCGGCCCCCTCTGAGGAGCGCGAGCGTGTCTGCATCCACACCGGACGAGGCTCAGGACGCATGTGCAGAGAGGCCAGCCCCGGGTCCACCCCGGAGGGAGAGCCGCTCGCTCAGCCCAGTGCCGTCTTCCTGTCTCCTACAGCCCCGTCCCCAACACTGGTTCCAGGAAAGCACCAAAGGACCAGTCCTCATTCTCGGGTGCCCAAGCCCTCGGGGGCGGAGGGAATGGACCAGCCCTCTTGGGGGACAGGCTGAGCCGCTTCCAGGACAGGACCCGCAGGCGCTGCCCCTCCCCAGGCATCAGGGCCGGCCTTCCACACGGCCCGGCCACCCCGTCGAACCAGGGCCACACAGAGCTTTCTACAAAAGCACGCCCTTCCCCGGTTGCCAGAGTGGGTGGGGGGCAGAGCCAGCCCGGAGCCCTGGCTTTCATTACCTTCTACATTGGCCCCCAGCCCCGGAAAATATGGCAAATGTAACCCATCCCTGCGGCGCGATCCTATCGGGTCGCCGCCGACACTCACTTCCTGCCGCTGCTTTGCAGGTCCTCGGCTCTGAGGAAGCAGGGGTCACGTGGACAGGGCCTCACCCAGAATCCTCTCTGCCTGGCTCAGGGAGCAGCTGGGAGGGTCACTGACCCAGGGCACGGGCCGACGGCACCTGTGTTGGCGGCGGACGGAGCGGTGATGTGTGTGCAGCAGGCCTTGTCCTGGGCGCTGGTGTGCCGAGAGGACTCCTCTCAGCGGCCTAGGGGAGGGATGCCGCAGACACGGGTGGGCAGGCGGCGGCCCACGGCCGGCCCCAGGGCAGCCACGGGCACCTTGATTTACTGCCCTGCTCCCAGCCTGCATGGCTTCCCGGGGCGGCTGAGCCCCTCCCTGCCCCCACGCTGCCCCGTGTGGCTGAGCTTGGGAAAATCTATTACCGTCAAGCCATTAATCTGGGGCTGCCGCCTCGGGCACTTTCTGGCCCCTCCATTTAATGGGCTCTGCTTCCTGGGCTCTGGAGCCGTGCTGCTTGCTTCTCTTGATCAGCTTTGTTTAATTATCAAAATATTTGATGCAGAAAATTGACATTAGTTCTGAAGGTTCTGCCCTCCCCCACCCCCCCAGCCCCTGCCCAGCTCCTGGCGACATTGAGTGGCTCGGCTGCGGCTCCCGTTGCCTCAAAATAGTAAGTGGGCGCTCGCCTGTGCTCAGCCAGGCGGACACGCCGGGCCGTGCCATGGGGCCACCTGCCCCGGACACCTTGTGTCCATCCTCTCCGAGTTCCGAATCCTCCCCTAGCCAGGGGGTAGCACTGGGGAGGGCTGGACGTGGCTGCTGGACAGCAAGCAGGCCTGCACGCCCCTGCTGACCCGCCCTGCACGCCCGGCTGGGACTCCTGCCTGGCACGGCCCCTGCCGGTGAGCTGCTCGGATCCCCTAGGTTGGCGCTGCGGTCCTGTTGGGTACCCTGCCTTCAGATCCTTCTATAGAGCCCAAGAGGCCCATCTTGGGGCAGGAGCCAGGTAGGCATGGGCAGCAGAGCCCCCTAGATTGGGCAGCTGGGTGTCCAGAGCCTGTGGACGCGGCCGAGCTGGGCGTGGCCTGGTCTGGCCTCCCGAGCCCCAGGCTGCTCCTTTTTTGCCCATTGAACACCGAAGGCTCCAGCTCACAGCAGAGCCGGGGCAAGGCCAGGACCAGTCTCTCTAGAGGTGCTAGACAGAGCCCCCGTGACATGGGTGCGTGCCCGTGTGTGCACGCATGCCTATGTGTGAACTGGCACGTGTCTCCTTGTGTGTGCCGCCTCTTTGTGTACACACGCCCAGGCCACAGCGCTCACGGGAACTACCAGCCCACAGGCCCCAGCCTCAGTGTCCGTGTCTGCGTCCCTGTGTGAGCTGATTTTCGCTTCCTGCGGTCAGCAGGCGCTGGACTGGGCCATCTGGTCAAAGCAGCCAGGCTTCGGACCCCGCGCTGGTGCAGGGGCGGCTGCAGGGCGGCGTCTCTGAGCGGGATCCGGCCCACAGACATGCCCAGGAGGAATATCAGCCCGGCGCCACTGCCGGCCGCACCAGCAGACCCACAACTCATTTACTGGCTCGTGGCTTCCCGGTCCTGGGTACGCTGGCCGGCGTTTGTCCAGGAATCAGCTCATTTTCAGATGTCAGATAATTTTCAAAACAGAACCTAGTTTCAAGGTTGAGAAGGTACCATTATGGAAACAAATAGTGGTCAAGCTGAGCCCCTGGCTTTTCACTTGCAATCAATGTCCCTGGCGGAGGGAGAGGACAAAGGGAGTGTGTCGCATGCTCAGGGAGGCAGTGCTGGGCCACGGCGCGGTTTTCACCAGTGGGAGAAAGAAAACCAGGCAGGTGCATGGTGCCCGACTGCCCTGTGCCACGGGAGAGCCAAAGCAGAGGTGTGACGTTGGTGTTTGGGTCCTTCTGTGCCTGGTCGGGTTCCTGTCTGTGACACACTGCCTGTGCTGTGCTTAGCTGGCTGGTCACTTGCGGGTTCTGAGCAGTGTCACCCTGCCCGCCGTTCCCCTGTGTCTGCACCGTGAGAGGATGCGCTCTGTTCCTGGTGCTGAGACACGCGGCCCTTTCCCACTCCGCCTCTTCCCGCATCTCTGGGATAGAAACCGGTGTGCTGTGTGCCTCGTGGACACCACCCACAGCCCTATGTCCTGCCTGAGCGAGGTTGACCCACTGGGCCACCTTTCTGTGGGGTCCCTCCTGGGAGGGGTGCCCCAGCTTCCCTCGGCATCCCGGGGAGAGTCCTGGGCCCAGGGAAAGGCAGGGTGAGCTGCATCCTCTGGGCTGGGGTTGTGGATCCTGGTTTCCTTGGGTCCTGGCTGGTGCTGTGCTGGGGCTGGTGGGATGTCCAAGTGCTACGTGGCTGCCGTTGCGGGCCAAGAGCAACACTGAGGGTGAGACGGGGCGGGTCCTTCCTTGTGCACTCAGGGGGCCGGGGCCGGTCCAGGCACCCAGCTCTCCTCCCTTGGGGCTTCTGCACACACAGACCAGGTGGCAGAAGAGTTTCTTTCCCTCCCAGTTCTGCCGCTGGGCATCCTGGCTGGCCGACCACGGCCCCACAAGGGCCCTGGCGGAAGGTACTGCCATCACCTTCCAGCTTCTGGTGGCTGCCGGTGTCCCTGAGCTTGTGGTCACATTGCTCTCATCTCTCTCTCTCTCTCCCCTCCCTCCGGGTCTACATCTTTTCTCCTTTGGATTGGGGCCACTGTGAATATTGAGAACGATTTATTCTTGAGATCCTTCGCGAAAAACCCGGGTGTACCAGCTATTTGGGAAGTCGAGATAGGAGGATTGCGCAAATCCAGAAGTTCCAGGTGAACCTGGGCCACACTGCAAGACTTCCTTGGTCTAGAGGCATGGTTCAGCAGTACAACACCTGCCTGGAAAGCCTGAGGTCCTGATTTCAAATCTCAGTCCCAAATTAAAAAGAAAGGAAGAAAGAAAAAAGAAATGAATATCCATTAACATTAGCTGAAATCCCACATCTCCCAATATGGCGACGTTGTAGGATTCAGACAACAGAGGAGTCCAGGGGCTTGGTCTGAGCCGTTATACCCTGGGGCAAGGCATGCTGGACTTCAGCAAGAAATGCGCAGAGAAAATCTGATGACAGGTTTATCCTCTGTCCCGCTGAAAAATAGGGGTTGGTATTTTATGCCTTCCTGCCCCCGGAGGAAGCCACCCAGGGCCTTGGTTGGTGGGAAAATTCCTCTCAGAATGGAGCGCCATGGGCCCGGCTGATGGCTCAGCCCAGCCGGCTTGGAGAATCTATATCAGTAGGCAAGCACGTCCCGTGATCGTGCTTTTAAGTCCTGCTTGAGCAGGGCAGGAGGTAAATGGACAGACTAATAAATAACCATGGTAACGGCCTGCAGCCCCATCCTGTCCCGTGGTCTTTGATCTCATTACTCCGATGCTGCTCAAAGACAGCGGCAGGTGAACCGGTGTGCGCTCGGGGGCTCTGTGTCTTTATAAGCAAGGCGTGCGCTGCTCGGGAGCCAGGGTCATCTCAGTGCCGAGCGCCTCTTTCCAGCTCAGCTCCTTTCTGCGGTGATCTTTGGTGGGAGCGGGGTGAGCTGGAGCGCAGGGTGATGCCCGGGCCGGTCAGGAAGGGCTTGGAAGAGAGTAGAAGGGCCCTTGGGAGGCCACACTTGTCCATGTGTCACTGTCCCTTTGCAATGACACACTGGTGCCCGGGGCCCAGCTGTCCAAGGCACTGGGCACCCGGGAGCCGACCCCATGGGCCCGGCCCTGCTGCCCCCAGCACCATTTTTAAAGATTTTTATAGACTTGTGATCAGAGGCTGAGCAGCCCCGGCCTTCCCGAGACCTGGCCCCTGGCCGGCAGGGCCTCTGTGGGCCTCTGTGTCTTGGAGGTCACCACTGACCGGGGCTATGCTCTCTCTCTTGTCCCACCACGGGGAGGAGAGTTTCTTCCCTTCCCCTGACCGGCCACAGCAGCCGATGACTTGGGGCCCTCACTCTAGCAGCAAAGACCCAGAAGTGTGCGGGACACCTGGTCCCCACAGAACCTGGTGCCAGAGCCCACCGGGGCCTCCCTCCCTGCCCCTCTGCACCCCCCCCTCCAGGCTTTCCTGGTTGCTTTGGGTGGCCTGGGGAAGGGGCGATGGGGGCCGACCTGTGTGGGGTGCGGACTCTCAGTTGAAGCCCAGAGGGCAGATGCAGGCCACTCACATTCACCCCACGTTCACCCCAACCGCAGTGCAGGGGTCTCCTTGAACATGGGGTCTGGGGCACCTTGGGGTGCAGTACAGCCCTCCCCCCCCCAAGTCCTGGGCTGTGAGCACTCCAGAGACTGCACTGCACAGCTGGGCCACAGATATTTGGGCGTCACCAGCCCTGAGTGGTTTTGGAGGACCCTGAGCGACACCCAAAGGGTCTGGGGAGGAGTGAGTGGATGTAGGACCAAGATGGCGGTGGAGGAGCGGGCAGCAGCACCGAGGGCCAGGCTGCGGGGCATGGCAGAGGAGTGGCCAGGGCAGGGCTGGCAGTGGCGGGACCCAACTCTGGGCACTGTTCTGGGCAGGACAGAGCCAGAAGCCTGCAATGGGGAGGGGTGTCGAGGGAGGGCAGGGAGGGGCGGTCTGGGAAGAATCTTGGTGTGTGATTGTCATCTTCCTTGATGAGAGGTCACTGCGCCCAGAGGGACGGCCAGACACGGCCGGAACGAGCTTTTGACCACAAGGTCTCAAACTTCTAGGGCCTGCGACACCCCAGCTATGGGGAGACAGCGGATCCTGTGAAGCCCCCCCCCGCCCCCCCCCCCCCGCCAGGGCTGGATTGCTGCGGGACGCTGGGGTTGGGACCCGTCCACCGAGGCCTGTGGGCACCTCGGCTCCAGTGGAGCCTGGCACCCAGCTCTCCATCTGCCCTGCTCCAAGCCTGTTTTGATTTCTACTTAAAGGTTTATGGTGCGGCGCCCCTGGGGGCTGCTGTGGGATGCTAATAGAGCTATGCATATTCAACGAGCGTGTCTGCAGACGCAGGTTTCCGTTCAGCCTCTGGCTGGTGGGGTAATGGGTCCAGCAGGGGTCCCGGCTGCCTGTGATGTGTCACTGTCCAGCCCAAACCGGAGCCAAGGCTGGATTTCCGACAAACCCAGCAGGACTTGCTTTACCTGCTCCGTGTGAGCCCCTGTCCCCCGAGGGAGAGGACTCTGTCCCCCTCCACCCCCCCCCCCCCAGCGCTCACTTGCTGGTGACTTGGGTGCAGGGGTCTGACGTCTCTGGGCTTCTGCTTCCTACCTGCCTCCCAGGGGTGCCGTGAAGAGACGGGGCTGCCATGTGCGGCCTCGCTCCAGTCCCAGGACAGAGGGATGACCAGTGACATTTAGATTTTGATGTCCTGACGGCTCCCATGAGTCCCAGCATTGCACAGGACAGTTTGGTAAATGCCACCCATGCTGGGGTCCCTCTGAAAGGTAAGAGCTGACTGGAGCAGTAGGACATGTGACCAGAGATGACAGTCAGCCCTGGGTAGGCTGGGCAGGGTATTTCCCATGGCGTCCCTGAGCTGGCCACATTGGGGACCTACTCTGGCCTCTTGGCCACCATGACTCAGCCTGTGGCTGGAGTCCCTTGTCCAGAGCTGCATTTGGGGGGGGCGGTGGCCAGGGTGAGGGGCTGGTCTGAGAGAAGGTCCCCCGTCCGGGACATCCTCTGACCACTGATGTAACTGGGCTTCCCTGGGGGGAGGGCCTCCCTGGCTGAGGGTCATGGTGTGGAGTCCCACAGTACTGTCCCTAACCTTATAGAGGACATCTGAGTGTGTGACCCAGGAGAAGCTACCCTCCCTGTAGTGAGTCTGGCGATGTCCACTGTCCCCCATGTGTGTTCAGGAGACATGTCCAGGACTGGACACAGGCCCCAAGCTGCCCGGATGGGGCTTTGGCCCCTGAGGGCCCGGGGGCCAGCGGGGGACTGAGGTGCACAGCGCGGCCCTTGCTTCCTGAGGTGTGGAGGCTGAGCCTTCAGTGTCACCCCTGGATGCACCTGCGGGCCTGGGGGCCTGGGTTGAGCCTGTAAGTTATACCAAGCACTCAGAGCCAGAGTCAGCGGCCACACTCCTGACTCTGCGCTGTCTGATGGCTTCAGGTTGGGGCCAAACCCCAACACTAGCTCAGAGCAAGAGGCGGGAGAGCCATGGCTGGCCATGCAGATGGGTTGTCGGGTGTGAGCAGCTTTTCTGGTGGACCTACGGTCTGGTCCTTGTCCCCTGCCCTGGCCACCAGCTGCCCCGACTAAGAGGCCAAAGCGAGGCGGGGCAGGGGCAGGCCACCCACCGGCAGCCCAGTGGGCCTCTCTGCAGGCGCCACCGAAACGCCTCGGCCTGGGTGTGGGGACCAGAGCAGAACTGGGTTCCTGAAGCCACTGCATTTGATCCGTGGAGCCCGGGACGTCTCCAGGAGAGAAATATGGAAGCAATTACGCCGAGAGCCGTCGTTGGAGTAATTCCCAAAGAGACACGAGGGCCGGGGCTCCTGAAGCCCGGTGCGTGGAGCCCTAATGAAGCAATTAAGGCAAGGGTCCTCCGACTTTGATCTCGATGGGGTAATTTTTACAAAAACATCACGGAGTGATAGATACCCATAACTCAGAGTCCTTAATTGTACTTAATTTGTTTGGAATACGAATGTGCATTTAATTAAACCCCAGCTAGGCCCGCATGCTTCAAGCAGGGCTGTCAAGGAAAATTAAGACCCCGTTTGCTTTCAAAGTTACTGGTTTTTATCAGGCAAGGACAGCAGTCTTCGAACAGAAGGTTAGAGATAATTAGGCCAAGAACTACAGCCCAGGAAAGTGGAGAGGCACTGCTCTGTGGGGGAGGGGAGGGGAGCGGAGACCTGGCGGGGGTGGGGGGTGGGAGGGGCACAGCCATGTCCTAGCATGCAGACCGCAGCGCTCAGGGGCTGGGGCTCGGTGGGTGGGACCGGGCAGGGGTCCCCTCGGGCTCAGGGTGTCCGTCCCAGGGACCCGGGAGGTCAGATCTCAGCCAGTCTGGCCTCTGGTGGATTTGATCACAAGGCCACACGTGGGACACGGGCCACGGCTCGGCAGGGGCTAGGACCGTCCGGACCCCTCCTCGGGGTTGGGACGCGGAGGTGTCACGGGAGGCCTTGTTCCTGGCTACCGAGGGGTTCTGGAGACGTGCGATGGTGCCGGCTCCCTTGTTCCCCTTCTGGTGTCCTTCCTGCCTGGTCTCCGTCAGGCCGCGTCCCTGGATGCCACCTTGCGTGGCCCAGGGTGCCCAGACCCTGGCATCGGCTGCTCTTGGGGGAAGGTGTTGGGGTGTCGAAGCACAGCCGTTCCAGCAGCAAACTTGAGTCGTTCTGTGGGCTGAGGAGCAGAGAGAGCAGCGGGGCTGCAGCACGCTCCCCTTCCTCCTCCCCGGTCAGCTCCGACTCCTGAGACCCTGGGGTGTGCATGGGCACCTGGGGGGGTCTGACCTGGCCCCTTGGAAAGCCCCAGCCTGTTACCACTGTGAGTGACCTCCATGGGGAATGGAGAGGAGCCATCAGGACAGACAGCCTCCTTTCCGGAGCGTGCAGACACGCAGGTGTGCTCTTACCACACACACACACACACACACACACACACACACACACATGGATACCCAACACACATCAATGTCCACACAGGTACTCAGGATGCAAACACACATCAATGTACATGCAGGCACACCTCACACACGGCACACACACATGCACACAGATACTCACGAGACACAGCGTGTGAGTAGCACACACCAGTGTACAGATCACACATTCATGCACGCACAGGCATGCGCACTGCCTTCACCAGCCATGTGCACACTTGTACATGCATTTACCACACAAGCGCAGACACGAGCACGTGGGTACCTCCCACTTGGACATACACAACACAGGCACACTCAGACACATAGCCACACGTTAGCATACAGCACACGCACACAGACATGTCCTCACCCCCACGAGCCAGGCACTCAGTGAGCACACCCTTCGCAGCTGTCTCCCCAGCCAGGGATTCTTTCACAGGTGGAGGGGTCCTGGAAGCCAGCCCGAGCCCACACAGCTTCCAGCCTCACGTCCCCACATCCTAGATTTGAGTCCTGCTGGCTGCAGGCCTCGCTCCTGGGCCAGTGGTGGAGCGGACACCGGCAGTGCCCGGCACAGGCCGCCACCTTGTCCACGCAGCACCGTCTACGCATGTGTTTGTCAGCTCCAGACAAGGACAGCAGCAGCCGGCCCGCACCTCTGCCTGACTAGACTCTGTCGTGAAAACACTCTCCTGCAGAAGACGTAATTCACCCTGAGGATGATTTCTGCAAACTGCTGAGTTCTCTCCAGTTCAGATACCATCTTGATATTTAGTGACTTGTAGACAGATCGTCATGTTGACTACTGCTAGCTCTCCACCAGGAAAAAGTACTGGGCAAGATAGAGGGAGGAAGGGGAAACTAGCACACACAATGTGCACACACATGCACACACCTACACACACGGATATGGCAACACCCAGGTGCACACACACGCACACACACAGGACAGCACACACATGCCCAACCTTGCATGCATGCACAGACATCCCAACATCCTCACCAACACCCACATGTGTCCCCACATGTGTGCGCATTCACATTTGATAAGTGCAACATGCAATGTGTGCACAGATGCCCACATGTTTGAGGAAGCGTGTAGCATCCTAGAAATCCTAGATTTCTAGGGATGGTCATGGGCACACAGACACTTGGATATGTGCATAGATGCACACGTGTGTAAGGAAGCACCCATGTGTGGCAGCTGTGGTTCCCAGGCTGGTTGCGCTGAAGTCTATACTTACAGAGATGCCTTCTGCCATGGTCTGTATCCTTTGCTCGGCTTCCCAGTATCTGGGTGACCCAAGTTTGGGGTGACCCACGGCTCTGCATTCTCTGGGTATCCGCTCTTTTCTCACAGCAGGACATGGACATGCTGGTGAGCCCCTCTCTGGGTATTCACAAAGTTCCTGCCAACACAGCAACACACACATCGTCACACCCGTCAATCAGCTCCGGGGCACCGGAGCCCCAATGGCCAGCTGTGAGTCCTGGCTTCCAAAAGCACAGAAGCGCGCTGTGTCACCTGGTGGAAGCATTCGTCCCTAGATCCAAGACCTGAAACCCCCAGAGTCCAAAGTTGCAGGGACAGGGAAGGGGAGCAAGCATCTGGGAGTGGATGGGGCCAGGGGCAAGGCGAGAGGAACTGATTCTGTTGTGCTCCACATTTGGGACCAGCGATTCTATCCAGGGGAGGAACAGGGCTGTTCAGAACATCAACGTGTAGCCAGGCCGGGGGGCTCACTCTTATAATCCCAGTTATTCATCAGGCAGAGATTGGGAGGATTGCAGTTCAAGGCCAGCCCATCTCAACCAGTAAAAAGTGGGCATGGTGGTGAGCACCTGTCATAGATGGCGTGAAAAGCATTAACTAGGGGGAGTAGGAGACCCTACTCAAAAAACAACTCAGATGAAGAGGGCCGGGGCCTGGCTTGGCGGTGGAGAACCCTCCTAGCAGGTGGAAGGCCCCAAGCTCAAACGTCAGTGCTGCCAAGAGACAACAACACACAAACCACACCTGGAGATGGAGCCAGCCCGATGGGTGTGGCCAAGCCACCACACCTGGAGATGGAGCCAGCCCGATGGGTGTGGCCAAGCCATCAGCTCTGTGGCAGGAAGGCCCGGCAGGCTGGGCTGAAGCAGGGCTGCGCCTCCGACCTGGTCACAGTAGTGCTGAGTTGGACGGGGGAGGGGGCGGGAGCAGGACCCAGGCTGCGGGGTGTGGTCCCCAAAGTGAGCCCCGTCTGAGAAAGGCGGACGAGACGGGGGTCTGAGGACGTGATCTGAGGATGTGGCGTTGAGGGTCAGAGGGCTGGGGCCACGGAGCCAGGCATGCTGGCAGCTAGCAGAGGCTGGGAGGATTCAGACTCTACCCCCAGCCTCTGCAGGGACCGTGGTCCTGCTGAGAGGTCGATAGGGGCCTGGCAGCACCGCTTTTAGGTTTCTGGGCTCTGCCGTGCAAGAACACATCCGTGTCTGTTGTTTGGGGCCTCCTGGGGCCTCCTGGCTGGTTGGAGCAGGGCCGTCCCTCCCAAGCCCTTCCGGCTGGTGGAGTATGGAAGATGGAGATGGAGGACTCGGGGACCGGTGTCCTGTCTGTGCCCAGGCAGTGCTGCGAGGCCTATCCTGGTGGACGTGTGGGGTGGGGGTGCGCCATAAAAACACCTTGCGGGGAGCTCCCGTAGCCCTCAGGCTGCGTTTGCTGCTCCTGTAGGCCGGAGAGGGTCTGGCATCTCTGCAGATTTGACTGCCCACCAGCTGTCCAGGCCTGTCCATCATCAGCCGCCTGGACACGTCAAGCTCCTTCTAGCGGTGTCAGCCTGTGCATGGCCCCACCATGCCTGCTGAGTGAACCCCCTGCCTGCCCAACCCCGCATCCCGGAATGCCCCCCCTTGGTCTCCCCAGGATTCTGCAGAGATCCTCGAAGCTGGGTCTTTTGGCAGCAAGTCTGCTCTCGGTCAGATGCCCCCATGCTCAGAGCCGGCCCAGCCTCCTGGGGTGGAGGAAGCAGGGGAGATGGGGAGACAGACAGGGGAGGTGGGGGCTGAGCCTCTCTGACCAGGGAATGTCAAATGGGCGGACGCTGGGACCACATGCACTGTCCTGCGGCTGCCCGGGCCCCCGGGCCCGGTGCTCTGAAGCAGGGCCTGACTTCCCCGGAGGAGACTTGACAAATCCAGGAGCTCGATTTTCTTTGTGTTTCCACAGTTGACACGATTAAATTCAGGTTTCGTTTTCAGCGTTTTCATCCCCGAGGCTAAAAGAAATGAGATTATTTCAGGGCCACACCACAGGTTTCTGGTGCTTTGACTGCATTGGGAGCCTGGTGTGCCTTGTGCCTTGGTGTAAGTTCTTGGCCGGCCCAAGTCCCCCCACCCCCATGTCACCTCAGGATGCAGCTGCGGTCACCACAGGGCCCCAGAATGCGTCCTGCAGAAGGAGTTCCGTCCCAACCTGTAACGGGGACGACCCTGTGAACTTCGCTGTCTCCACGTGGCACCGGCTTCTGAGGCCCCCTTTTCACTGTCAAGGAGCAGAACACCCCAAAATACCTCCCCCGGGACCCAGTTCTAGCTCGATTCTCAGGCCCCGCCCGGGGCCGATATGAGCCACAGCCAAGAAGGGAGCTCGTTGGCAAGGTCATTTGCATAATTCCCGCTCATTTGCATAATTCCCAGGCTCCTTGGCCACTTTAGTCAGTTATTCATCATTCGTCCATGAGATCAGGGGCCATATTGGGCGCCTGGCCTTCTTCTAGCGTGCCCGTGGCAGGTGCCGGGGGCTGCTCGTTTTCCATCTGGCAGCGAGAGTTATGAGGACCACCACAAGTTAACCTCTGCTCCGGAGTGGACAAGCCTGGTGCTCCAGGCCAGGGACCCAGAACAAATGCACAGCCCCTGACGCGTGCAAACAGCTCATGTGGGATGGTCGAGGCCAATGACTCGTAAGACCCAGGCTACAGCCTGCAGCGAGGATGAGTGAGAATGAGCAAGAGGGAGCGGGGTGAGCGGCGGGGTGAGCGGCCGGGTGAGCGGCGGGGTGAGCGGCGGGGTGAGCGGCGGGGTGAGCGGGGCGTGCGCGGGGGGGGGGGGGGGGGGGGCGGGCGGGGCGGGCGGGGCGAGCCCACACAGCATGGCACCCGGTGGCAGGGCCACCAGCGCTAGCAGAGCACCGGGTGGGTGGATGGAGGTGGAACACTGGCTTCTCCTCTGCCAGGTTCCGTGTCCACAGGCAGGCCCAGTTGAAGGGCTGCATGTGCCCACGTGGCCCTGGCACTGTGAGGCTCTGGTAGAAGGGACCCTCCTCCCGCACTCTGGCGGTGGCCCCCACGTGCAGGCTTTGGGGGTCCCTTTGGGTCTGGCATCTCTCCCTCCTCCCACCTCTCAGGCTCAGGGGCCATGGTGCTGTCCAGTGCCGGTGTCCCATCCCTTTCCTGGATGGCTCCGTGGCCTGCCACACCTCTGTACGAGGTCCCCAGGGGCTTTCCCGCCACCTCTCACGTGGTGCCTGGGCCTCCGGCCTTGCCTGGATGGACTCTAGATGGGTTTGCAAACTTCACCCCGGGCCTGGACGGAATGGGCCTTCCTCTCTGATGGCAGCGGGCAGGCCACTGTCCCCATGGGCGTCAGACAGTGGCTGGGCAAGGACCACCTAGCCTGGGCCGGGCAGCCCCTCCCTTGGGAGCCACGCATGCTCCTGGTCCCTGACCCCCAGCAGGGATGGGGCAGAGCTGCGTGCCCGGCGTGGCGCTCGCCCGGCGTGGGGAGGGCGGCCGGGCCTGGGAGGGTTATCTCTGCAGATGGAGGAGTGCCCCCGGGGACAGCGCTCACACATAATCCCGGGGTTCTCCTGAGCGCGTCATTTTAATAGATGTGATTACAGTTTGGAGGCTGCTATTCTGGTAATTATCTTCCCGGGTTTAATCCCTCTTCCTGGTAATGCCATTAGGGACTCGACATGGGAATCTTAAAATAGTGATTACTTATAGCGCGTGCCGTTCCACGCTGGGCCATCCTCACCACGTTTTGCCGCTCCCGGCACGCAGGTAGGGCCTGCAGAAGCTCAGCCACCTCTTCTGCCCGCGGAGACTGCAGCGGCCTCCGAGGGGCTGAGACAGGTCCCTGTCGCGGTCAGCCTTCAGCTTCCAGAGCAGCAGTCGGAGTCCACCGCTGAGACAGAGCGTAGTCCAACCAGGCTCGTCCCCCAGCCCTGGCGGCTGTGCGCCTGTCCAGCCACTCAGAGGAACTGGACGGCAGAGCCGTCTGCGCCCATCCTGGTTCCACTGGTGCCCTGCTGTGTGAAATGCTGAGCTGCTTTTCCTGTCCACATCTGTAAAATGGGTACAATAAAGACACCTACCCACTAAGGAAGGTGAGAACTCCAGCAAAGCCAGCCAGACGTCTGTGGAGACAGTGGACGGAGTGGGTGTCTGGGGTGAGGCCAGGGGATGCACAGGTGGAAGACAGGAGGTTTCTAGGCCTCCAAGACTCCTCTATCTGACACCGCAAGGATGCCTTTGTCCAAACCAATCGAATGTCCCGTTCGACAGAGGCCCGGATCCGAGTTGCTGGTGGTGACAGTGCGTCTGTCACCGGGGCTGTCACCCGTCACAGTGCAGAATATCTGTGCAGTGACGTCGCAAGCGACCGTCAGGACATAGCCGAGAGCCACGCCCAGGACCAGGCGGGGCCGGGCAGGAGGAATGCAGTGCACTCTGCACCTCTCACCTCCGGCTCTGCGATGAGCCTGAGGAACGGTCTTACAAGAAATAAACGTGAACGCCACATTGCCAGGGGACCATGAGCCCCACGGGAAGACGCATGCGCCCGGGGCTCACTCACATCACAGCACCCGTTGAAGATCGGCGGCTCTGCTCAGACTTCAGCACTTCGCCCTCTAGAGCTGAAAGCAGAGCCACAGACGTGTTCTCTCGTTTGGCGGGACACAGAGCCAGGGGACCGGCCCGGGCCAGCAGCTCTGACTGGACTCTGCAGAGTGGCTGATGGGGTGGTCAGGGCGTGCGTGTGTGGGAGGGGCCGGCGAGCCTGCACCCCCTCCCCCATCACCCTGGGCCCCCAGCTCTGTGTGTGAGGGGAAGGGCTGCAGAACAAAGTCCCCGGGGGCCCAGGAAAGTTGGCTTGGAGTCTTTGTTAACAGCTGGGCATACATCTTTTAAATTATAAATCGATAAATAGTTAATTCAATAATAGAACTCTCTTGAATATTTCATGCTGCCCACGCACCATGGTGCTCGGTCTGGATGTTGATGGCAAAGTGACAAAAGACTTCGATTCAGACTTCCCTCAAGTCCTGTCAGTGGCCTGGACGCAGCACAGTGTGTGTGTGTGGGGGGGGGTGGCGGGGGGGGGGGGCCGGGCCCATGTGTTCCCATTCTCCACTCACCGGTGGTCCCGGTGGCTGTCTGTCTGTTGTGTGGGGACTCAGACAGCAATTCTGATGGAGACACAGCCTGCTCAGCATGGGGGGGGTGTTTGAGAAGGAAGAGTGGGTGCTGTGTCCCCCAGATCCGTCCATGGGTCACGCGCTGGCCCCAGAACTCCACTCCTAGGTGACTGTACTCGGAGCAGGGCTCGCCAAGCGATAAGGAGGGCTAAATGAAGTTGTCGGGGTGAGGCTCCACTCCTCAGAGCTCGGGGGTCTCCTTACAAGGAGACAGGAACACAGAGGGGAGGGGCCATCTGGGCATCCCAGGGAGAAGACACCATCCCCAAGCTGGGGAGAGGCCTCAGGGGGGCCCTGCCCACCGCCCTCAGACCCCCAGCCTGGTCTGGTTGAGCTGGGGAATCTCCCGAGGCTCTGGCCATCCAGGGCACGGCCCTGTCCACTTTTGGCTTCCCAGAAGAGCCCTGCCCTGTGAACCCACAGAAGTTGAGTGTGATCCCGGGTAGGGTGCCCAGTGCCTTGGGCACAGGCATTGTTTGCTTGTTTGTAAATCCATGTATTTACTGCCTGGGGCTCTGCTAAGCTGGGTCTCATGAGGCGAGACCCGACCGGGGCTTGGGATCCTGTATGGATTGAGGACTAGGTGTAGAATAAAGAGGTCGGGGGGGGGGAGGGGGTGTGCCTGCCCGAGGCTCTCCACATGTGGTAGGAATGGGCACTCGCCCCATTTGCCTGCACGGTGCAGGAGAAACTGACCCATCCCCAGCTCAGAGGATGGGCCAGTAGCCCAAGACCTGCCTCATCTCCAGACTTCAGTGATTCACGGAGGATGGTCACGTGACTTAGGCTTGACCAATCAGAGTCTTCCCTGGGATTCTTCCCACTTCCGTGCTTCACTGGGAACTACGTGGCTGCTGGTAATTCAGGCACTAGATTTTGAGGCGGCTTGTGGTGCAGCCACAAGGCTCAGCATGGGCCTCAGACATCTGGAGGGGCCAAATGCCCCACCTGGACGGATAGTCCCTCCCCTGAGTTCCACAGTGAAGAGCCAGGCCTGACTCCCTGCTGGCAGCCACCCCCATGAGTGGTGACTCGTGGGACACAACCAGAGTCCAAGCTGAGCTGAGATCTGCTCCCCAAATCCCTGCACCGTCAGTCACCCTCCAGGTAGCCAGAGCCCAGCCTCGGCGGTGGGGTGAGGAGGCCAGTCAGGGCCCAGGCCCGGTGCCAGGACCCGTGGAAAGAGAGGTGTCTGCCCCGGTCGCCTGGAGACCTGGCCCCAAAGGTACTTGCAGGAAAGGTGGATTGGTGAGGGAGGTTGTGGCTGGGCAGCAGAGCGGTCGATGGACCCCTGGGTGACTACATGGGTCCTCTGGGTCTGCAGGTCTCAGGGTGCCAGTGTCCTGGGGTCTGGGTGCACAGAGCTGTTCTCTGTGGCAGCGTAGGCCTGAGCCGGGTGTGATGAGCCAGGGCCCTGGGCTTCAGCCTGCTCCGTGCAGACGAGAGCTGGGTGCTCTGAGTGCCCCTCAAAAGTGAGGGTGCGCAGGTGACGTCTGGAACCAGGGCTCCGGAGCTCACGCGCCATGGAGTTCTCCTCGTGCCCTTCAGGCCAGGGTATGGCCCCAGTGGCTGCCCCGGGGGACCTGACACAGCCCAGGGGGGACCCGGCCCTGCCCAGACGTGCTGGTGGCCCTGGCGCACACCCAGCCACGTCTCCCGCCACGTCGCCGCGGCTGTGCGGCCGGCCCCTGCTCTGCCGCCGGTGAGCTCCGCTGACAGTGCTGTATCGGTGACACTAGATTAATATCTCTTTAATCAGCCAAAATGAACATGGCACTCCG
Source organism: Dipodomys merriami (assembly GCF_024711535.1). Lineage (NCBI taxonomy): Eukaryota > Metazoa > Chordata > Mammalia > Rodentia > Heteromyidae > Dipodomys > Dipodomys merriami. Next base: position 1,441,436 of record NW_027204270.1, read on the forward strand.
GTGACAGTCCAATTTTCTGCTAACAGATTGTGGCCCATCGAAACCCAGCGCTCAGCTGATTTTTATTTCTGCCAGAGATAATTCAGCGTGGGAGGACCACCGCCGTCACCGCACCGCCGTCTTGCTGTTCAATAACGTCCCTGGTCCACCTGTCACACGGCCGCCGGGCCCGCGCGGGCCTGTGCACCCGCGGCATTTACAGGCAGTCGGCACTGGGTCTGGATGTGTGTCCCCGGGGCCTGACTGCTCAACAGCTCCAAGGCAGTGGCAACTGTGTGAAATGTGTGAGCACACACATGTATTGTGCGGGTGTGTGTTTGGTAAGTGTAAGAGCGTGCAGAGGCTGGTGAGTATGTAAGTGTTGTGGAGTGTGAATGTGTGTGCCCGGAACTGAGCAGCCTCGGGCCTGGGAGGGGCTCTTCTTCGGGCCTCTGGGGGGCGGGAGCGGCTTCTGGGCTGCTCCCCCTGGAGGTGATTGGCGTTTGCGCGGAAGAAGCTGTGGTCCCCTGTCATGGAAGGGCCTTGTTCCTGCCTGCTGCTCCCTGGGGAGGTGTGGGGACAGTGGCAGCCTGCTCTTCTCCCGTCAGATACCCACCAGGAATCTGCTCCTGCCTGCATGCTGGGCTCCATGCATGTCTTAGGGACTTGGGGGGGGGCACGGTGAGGTCCTGGCTTCTGTACTTTGAGACCCACCCCCTCCCTGCCCCAGTGACAGTGTCTGAGTTTTCATCACGTGACTGCTTTCTGTGCTGGTGAGCAGGAAGAGAAGGCCCCCAGGGCCGGGTCCAGCCCCATGTCACCCACAGCCTAGCCAGCCACCCCAAGCTTCTCTCCAGACACGCGTCTCCGTCATACACTTGCTGGCAAAGGCTGCTCCATGGAACCAGGGATTCCAGGAAGCCACGCTCGCAGGAGCTGCTCCGAGGGCAAAGCCAGGATGTGGTGTCACCATCGGCCGCAGGCTGCAAAGCCGGACGGGACCGAGGTCACGAGGCCAGCTGGCAGCTGGGCCCCCCCGCTGCACACAGCAGGAACGCCACCCTGGCGGGGGGCTGCCTGCACACGGGGTCCTGTCTGAGCTGCTCAGCGAGGTCTGGGTGCATCAGGTGGCCCTGGGCCTGGCGGTGCCTCTGTGACCTGTCTGCCGAGGCGCCGAGCCTCCTTGGCACCTCTGCCCGCTGCGGCTGCAGCTTCCTGTTGCTGGTGTCTCGGTGCTCCGAGCCTGCCCTGCCCTGCCTCGGCCACCCCTGAAAACGCCGTCTGGGCCCATGACTAGTCTGACGGTGTCCAGGGAGAGAAGGTAGCCAGAGCCTCTGAGGTCAGAGGTCATGTCAGAGGGGCCTTCGTTGCAGCTGCCATCTGTGTGGTAGGAAGGAAGGCCCAGCCGGCTCTGAGGATGGCACCCGGCACCCCCAGCGTACAGGGAGGCACGGAGGTTGGCTGAGTTTGCTCTCCACCTCCGACCCTAGAGGCCAGGCCTGTGGGTGCAGAGCCAGAGCTCAGGGACCAACCTCCAGCCTCCTGGCTTCCCTCTGCCCGGGGAGGGGCTGGCAGATGCCGCCCTCACACTGAACCGAGCCCTGGGGCGCTCGGTGGCTCCAGAGTCACCTCATGCAGGACCAGCACAGAGGCTGAGGCAGCAGAGGTCCTGGTGTAGCCGTGACCCACTGGCTGGGGGCTGAGGCAGGGTGGAAGGTGCGCCATCCTGGTGGAACTGGGTTTCAGGGGGACCCCAGTCCGGAAGTGGGTGGCACCCCCTGAGTCTCACTCCCCTCCTGCCTGCCAGCCGGGAGGACTCCCACAGGATGCCACACCGGGGCCCGGAGCCAGAAAAGGTAGACCCTGGGGAAGCTGGGCGTCAGGGCCACTCCCCGCTGTGGCCTCATCCTGCTCATGGCTGCTCCCGGCCGGTTCTTCCCGGGTTGACTACACCACCCTCCCTCTGCCTTCCCGGGATCCTCCCCCACAGAGGCCTTTTCTGTTCTAGAAGCCTCCAAGTCCTCCTGTTCTTCTGGGGGCTGCAAAAGGCCCTGCCCCCTTTTCTGTAAACATGGTCTGTGAATGGGGAAAACACGCGAAGTGGGGCTGTCAAGGGAAGGCAGGGCCTTCGCCGGAGCCTCGATCGGCCCAGCAACATCTGCCAAGGCTCCTGGCAGAGGACACGCGGCCCCAGGACGTGGACTCTGCAGACACTCGCCAGCCTCCTGCGCCCACAGTGGCCTGGCGTGTAGGGCCTCCGGAGAGCTCTAGAGGGAGGCAGAAAGCCGTCTCGCCAGAAGGGCCTCCTGTGGAAGTGGCAGCTGCCGCCAGACCCCCATCCGGTGGCCCGCCCTCCGGGAGGGTGTGCGGCCACGGCCGTGCCGCTGTGACTGTGGGCCCGGGGCCCCTCCCCACACCAGCTCCACAAGGCCGAGGGAAGGCACGAGCGTGAAATTGAGCTAGTGGCCCCCTGGGGGGAAGGAAGCCCCTTCCTGGGGTACGCACCTCCTGGGCCTGTCTGGGATCTTTCCCCATCAGCCTGGGGTGAAGGGAAGGCTGGGGGAAGCAGAGCCTTTGCTCAGTTCTGACTACAAACAGGACTCCCCTCGTGCACTGGGGCTCTGTCATCTCCAGACCTGAACGGCCCCCAAATCTGAGTGGGAGCCCGGGGGCCAGAGGATCTGGGCTGCACGGGCTCATCCCTGTCACGGCTGCCATCCTGGGGCAGGCTGCCCGGGCGTCCACGTGCCCACACTCACTCACACACACACGAGCACGTGTCCACAACATCACTCACACACGCCAACATGTGCTCATACAGGTACACAGTGCATATGCACACGCACATGCTGTCACTCACACACACATGTTCACATATGCACACAGGCAACACACGCATGCTCAACATCCCCATGGGCTATACATGCATGTCCATAACACACGCATGTCCACAACACATGCATGTCCACAACCCACACATGCTACACACACATGTCCACACACCCACACAGGCACACACGTGCGTGCCCTCTGCCCTCATGTCTCTCTTTCTTCCTTACACATGCACACCCACATCACACACACATGTCCATGCACATACCTTCCCAATGCAACTATTCACATGTACACACACCTGCACACGCATGTGTGCATTGTGCATGTGTATAATGTTGTGGCTCATTTGCATGCATGTGGCCATACATGTCCACACACTGTCACATAGGTGCACACACATGTCCGTGCATATACTGTCACACACACACATGCACCGCATGTCAGTACGTCACACTTGCCCACGCATGCCCACACATGCTCACATGTTCGTGTGCATGCCTATGTGTGCACACACAGTACATTTGTACATGTCCCCACTTCCACATGTGTTTTTGGTCTGCACTCACACATGTGTACACACGGTGTGGGATCGTGAGGATCCCACACTGAACCCTGGGCCCAAGGGCCCCGGCCTTGGAGGAGATTATGTGTGCTGGAGCCAGGACTGTGTCTGTGGGCATGCAGGGCCCGCTGGGAAGGCGCTCTGGCTGTGCCAGCCACCCTGGGGCCACAGGCATGGGACTCGCAGGTCTGTGCACACATGCGGATGCCACAAGGGATGGGGTGCGTGCCCCTGGGTGCACACACAGCTGTGTGCTCACGCTCTGCGTCTGCGCGCTTGCACACAGCCTTGTCAGAACTTGTGCTTAGGCACCCAGACTTGGGGTCGGGGCTGGGGCTGGGCTCCCCAAGCCTGCAGGCAGCGTGCGGGCTCTCTGGACCGCATCTGCTGCAGTCAGAGCTGTTGGAGTCCCGCTAGAGAGCTGTGGCCTCTCTTCCCTGGAGCTCTGATCCAGCTGCCCTGGAATTCGGGCTCTGAGGCCCCCGTCCCACGAGGGTCCTGACCCCGCCCCTCCCACCCGGCAACTCCTCGGCCCCATCACGGCTGGCTGACAGGCTGGCATTTCCCTTCCTGTTTGGTCTTTTTCCCCCTGTCATGTCGACAAGCACAATCGTGTTCCCTGACAGACGGAAATATCAGTCCTCAAGTACAGGGACAAAGCAGGTTTTAAAGTTTAACGAGAGGCCTTAATGGAAATAAAATGTGAAGTTCCCCTTCAGAAGGGGGTTCTGCTTTATCAGAGAAAGTGCCCTAAATAATGAATCGAGGACGCGTGTTTCCGTTCTTTTACATGCGTGAATATTTAAAATATGCAAAGACGTGGGTCACGCTTTTGCTGGAACAAAAGGAAACACTTATTTACCCCCAAAATAAATAAATAAAGGGAAGGTGTGGGGCCGGGGATGGGGAAGCAGGCGGTGCAGCTGGGGGTGGGTGAGTGGATTTGTGGATAAGCATTTTGAGGGGGGGAGGGGGGGGAAGGGGCAGGGCCGGCTGGGTGGCTAGGTGTTCTTTCTGGCTCACTGCTTGCTTATTTCCTGTATTCAGGTTTCCCCCCGTTTCTCTCCTTCCTTCCTTCCTTCCTTCCTTCCTTCCTTCCTTCCTTCCTTCCTTCCTTCCTCTTCCTCTTCCTCCTCCTCCAACTCCCCCTTCTCCCGTTCCTCCTCCTCCTTCTCCTTCTTTGTGCTGGTACTGGGGCTTCGACTCAGGGCCTTGCACTTTGGCTCTGATTTTTCTGCTCATGCTGGCGCTCTACCACTTGAGCCATTCTTCTACTCTGGCTTTTTTATTAATTGGAGATCAGAGTCTCAGATTTGGTTGCAAACAAACCATGCTCTGAACCATGATCCTCAGAGCTCAGCCTCCCAAGTAGCTGGGTTCCAGGGCTTAGCACTTCCGCCTGTCCTTCAGTGTCACACGGATGGGTGACTGTGACATGCATCATTAACTTCCGGCTCAGGGCAGGGACCAAGCTGAAAGGGCATGCTCGGAGAGCTGAGGATTGGCTGAGGTCCCGACTGGACCCTTGTTTACTTAGCTGCCCTCACAGGATCGTGGGCACCGATTCCCCTGCCCGTCAGTCTCTCAAATGAGCTCCTGTTTCCTATCATTTCTGATCCTTGGGGCCCTGGATCTCGGAATCCAGGAGAGAGAAACGGGGAGGTTTTCACGAGATGAAGGAAATGGTTTTCAACATGTCACCACACATTTTGGTCAGCAGTTAGAAGTACTGTTTCTCCGGCCATCTCTTATAGATACAAAGACATTTTATGTGGACCAAGTACGTCTGTTTCTCTTCCTAAGGGGCAGAGGAGGGTGAGGCGCGGGGCCTCCAGATGCTGGAGTGTGGGCCTGGCTTTGTGTCACCCCACACGCCGTCTGAAGGTGGGTGTTGAGTCACAGCCAGGAATAACCATGAGGGAGTACACACGTGTCCTTAGCAGAGGCAGTTTCTGGAGTTGATGTGGGAGTGTCAGGCCCTCAGCAGGGGGCCTTCCTGGAACTTTCTAGAAAGGCCCCACTGGCGGTGGTGTCTATGGCTGCCAGGCCGGCTCTGGCCCGAGACCGCCTGGGGCCTGGTCACCTGTGTGGCCTCCGCCCCTCCGCCCCTCCACCCCTCCCGGGGCTGCAGACGCAGGGCTGCTCAGATGAGAGTTGCTGGGCATACGACCCGGTGTGTCCGTGGCGTGCCCACTCAATTATGCGCGGCCTCACCCACTCCGGGAAGCCGAGGCCCGGAGAGGCTTTCTGATGCCAGTGAATTAAAATTTAAACTTGGCCACTTTGGTGGCCCGCTCTGAGTTCTGCCCCTTTTAAGAGCTATCGTTGGCGTGATGGTCTTGGTGATCGGGGAGCACATTCTTCTTACTCCGCAGAGATGGGTGAGGCTAGCCCACGAACTGGCCAGCTCACAGTGGGGAGACCCTCCCGTCTCACCCCCAAGGGCTTTTATTAAGTCACAAGGGAGCCCACTGCGGTGGGGAGGAGGGCCAGGGTCTCTCAGGAGAGTCCTCAGACTCCCAAGCCCCCGGCTGGCCCCTCCTAGGGGCAGGGAGGAGGCAGGGAGGGGAAGGCGTCCCTGCAGACCAGGCCACGGGGGCAGTGTGCAGACAGCCCAGCGAGCTCCCGGGACCTGGCTGCAGCCGGCCCAGCCCGTGCTCATTAAGGCCAGAGAGGACCCTGTGAAATCACTAACAACACCATTTGTTTCAGCAGCACTGGGGCAAAACGGCTTTACAATGGTGTTTTATGTGCTACATGTGCGCCATAAATATTTCCATAAAAACATGCATTAAAATATAAAAGTGGGCCCCGAAATATCAAAAGTCGGGAGGGAGAAAGCCCACAGCAAAGCCCTGGTAACCGCCGGCTTAGCAGGAGCAGCTGCAAGGGCCTTCCTGGTGGGTGGGAGCGGGCAGTGTGCCCACGCTGCCCCCGTGCTGCTGGTTGCTGGTGGGGTGGGTGGACTCGGGGGGGGGGAGCGGCTCGGGACCCCTGCCTGCCTGACCTCGGCTCTGCTGGCTGCGTGCAGCGGGAGGAGCCGTGTGTCTGTCTGCAGACAGGAACTCCGGGCACCGGGGGCCGGTACTCTGGTCTCTGGCTGTTCCTGGCAGGCCCAGCGCTGTGGGGCCCCACCGGGCGGGGCTGAGGTGCTCCTTGCAAAGGTCTGTCTACCTGTGGCCTCCTCCAGAGCCACGCCGACAGTAGTGTCTTGGATTCTTCTTCCTACGCCAGCTCGGAGCTCCCTTTTCTGACGGCGGCCCTCACACGGGAGGTATCGCTGCCAGAGCGAGCAACTTGCCCCAAGTTGCACGGCCAGACAGCCTTTGGGCTCCCCCAGGCCTGGATTGTCCCCTCTGCTCTGCCCACAGCCAGCTCTCCTTGCCTCGGGCCTGCTGGCCTCTTCTTCTTGGCCTCCTAGGACGGCCCCTCTCTGACTATCCCTAAGCAGGGTCTTGGGGCTGGCCGGAGGGGCCACACGCACTTTGATGACCACCGCCCCCTGCTGTGTCTCTAGTGATCCTGGCAATGGGTGGGACTCTGATGCACCCTTGGGTGCTGAGGCTCCCAGCACCTGTCTTGTCCAAAGCACCCTTCCCCACCCTCCACCTGCTCATTCCCGAGGCCTTTGTCCAGCTGCATGAGGGGAGGCTGTCTAGCAGCGGCCTCCGGCCGCACCCCTTACCAGCCTGCGGTTGCCTGCTTCCCCCAGGCCCACGGGCACGGCCTCCCTGACCCCCGGAGCCCCTCCCTCTCTTTGCCGGTCTCTCTGACATTTCCCCGCAGCGGGCAGGCGTAGTACCTGTGCGGCCAGCATTACAAGTGGTGTGGAGGCCGGTGGGGGAGGAGGAGGACGGGGGCACGGAAGCCCTGCCCTGGCCTCTGCCAGCCCTGGGACCCCGGCCTCTGATTGTGGAAGTCAATTTTCTGGTCCCAGGTTGGAGCACCGCTGTGGCTTTCTGGGAGTCAGAGACTATGGAAGGTGCCAGGGAGTACTGAGATGTGGAGAGGAAACCCAGGGCCACCCAGGCCCAGGCCCTTCCCGCTTTCCCTCGGCTGAACCCCCATCCCCCCCCAGCTTGGGAGGGCCCTTTGCCCACAGGATGCATCTCACGCTGGAGGAAAGGCTGGAGCGAGGCTGGCTTCCCAGGAAGGGTGCCCGCCCCACCTGTCCCTCTGATGTCCTACCGATCCTGGGCACCTGCTGGTGTGTCTCACAGCAGAGGTCCAGCCAGGATGGCCAGGTGTCCAGTCACACTTGAATTCAGATGAACAAGGAGTCCACGGGCGTCCCTCAAGTGTTTAGGACAAATGGACACTAGCAACTTGGTTGTTGATGTGTAATTCAGAGGCAGCCCTGAGCCAAGCTTTTAGTCTAGAAGGAACACAGAAGGAAGCCAGCAGCCAGCCTGGCGGAGGAGGGTCAGGGGTGGGGTCTGCGGTGTGCAGGAGAGGCAGGGGCTACCCGGCAGCCTCCCTGATGGATTGATGAGCACATACCATCTGATTAAATTCTGACCTTTGCCTGTGAAGCACGCTGCTACTTGAGCCTTCCACGCCTGCCTCTTCCGGCTTCACACTTTTTGGGCAGCGCCTTGTTTTTTGCCTGAGCCCTGATGCTGCTCTCTGCACCTACTCCGTGGCCGGAGTGGCAGACCTGACCCACGGTATCGCCTTCGCGTGCAGTTGGGACTGGGGAGCTTTGTTGCCCAGGATAGCCTTGAACTTCCATCCTCTTCATCTCTGCCTCTCCCAAGCGCCCGGCCCCTTTCACCGCTTTCGAGCACATGATCCAAGGGGTGTGAGTAAACTCACAGATGTGTGCAAATCTTCTTCAGGCACATCACCATCCTCTTCCTCCCTGCAGAAGCCCGTGACATCATCTCTCCTGGTCTGGGCGCCCTCTGCCCTGCCTGCCTCCTGCCTGCACTCCGCTGTGCTCTGCCCACTCTGGACACTTCAGGTGGACGGGACCACGCTCGATGGGCTCTCTCATGTCTGGCCGCTCCCTCTGAGCAGCCTGCACAATTCATCCATGCAGGCATGCGGGCGGGGCCTCTTCCTCCCCATGGGTGTGCATGTGTGTTCATCCACCACGCAGCAACTGTCCACCAGGCCACTGTCCTCTGTGTGTGTGTGTGTGTGTGTGTGTGTGTGAGAGAGAGAGAGAGAGAGAGAGAGAGAGAGAGAGAGAGAGAGAGAGACAGAGAGACAGAGAGAGAGAGAGAGAGACACTTCCTACGGGCAACCAATTCTCTCCTGCTCTGGAGTCATGCCCTTCCTGAGACCCTGTGCCCCCTGCCCAATTTGCCACTGGGCTGTGCAAACAGCCCGGCCAGGCCAGGCCAGTTCCACAGTCTCTGTGTGAGAGAGACAGGTCCTCCCGGGGTTGGGGACCCCTCAGAGCGGAGTGGGTGTGGCCTGGGGACCCCTCGTGGTTCTCAGCCTGCCTGTGCCAGACCCGAGGACCCTAGCGGCCACAGCTTCACGCTGCTTCTGCTCCTCGGCCCCCGTTGGCCCGGGAGCCATGGCTCCACTGCCCAGTGGCCGTGGACAGCCGAGCTCTGGGGGCCAAGGCCACGATACCCTCTCAGGGGTTCTCAGTGGGTAAAGACGGTTAGAAGCCACCGTGTGAGGGGCAAACAAGGGAGACACAGACGCATCACTGACTTTGCTGTTCCTGCCTTGTTGCTGCGGGCAGCCTCCGGAGGTTTCTAGCAGCACCCCGTTGACTGGGTCCCAGGGAAGGGATGGGTCATTGGGACCTGGTGGCTCCAGTGTCCCTGGAGCCCTGCTCTTCTTCTCCTCTTTAGCACAGGTACAGAAGGGTGGCAGAGGGCACCTGGGAAAGAAACAGGATGCTCTGCCAGCCCCTGAGCTCAGCTCCCTAATTCAGGGTCAGTCCCCGAGGGCATCAGGCGCCCCTGTCCCTTGGCCACCCAGCGCTGCAGTTCCGGTCACCTTCCTGGCCCCGAGGGATGACCCTCCCCGAGCCGGATGGCGCGGAGAGACCCCCACACCCCGGTGTCGGCAGCGATTCGCCACGCTGCGGTGTCAGCCCGCCCAGGGCCGCTGTGTCTCCCGGATTGTTTTACAGCAAAAACGCGGTGTCAATGTTATGCTTTGAAGCATTTAAGAAACAAGTTTATAGTCTCAGATCTTTATGGTTTGGAAGACCAAATATTCCGCCCGCGTTGCCGGCCAACTGGGTGTTTTAGATTCTAGAAAAACCCATCGTGTTACAACTGCGAGAATGTCCTGGGAGGAAAGGCTCCCAAATCACTCCAAGATGTGTTGCGCCCCGCGTCTCTCACTCTGTATGGAAACATAGTCATGTTCCTGGGCTTGGAGTCAAAACACACAGAAAGGGATATTTTTAGACGAGTGCACTAGAGCAAAACCACCCATCCCAGCGCTGGTGGAGGGGCCGGCCGGCCCCGGGTCACACATGGTCCCTCGTGTGGCACAGAGATCCTGGTGCTGGGCAGAGATGCTGTGGCTTTCCGGGGTGTCACCGCCGACCTGTGGGGTCCTGGGTCTGCACACCTGACAGGAACCAAAGGCCTGCCCCTGTGTCTCTCCCTGGGCTCTGTTCCCCCCGGGGGGGGGCTGTGCATCTGGAAGTAGAGGCCCCCAGGGCACAGCACATCCAGGGATGCACAGGTGGTACGTGGCTCAGCGGGGCTGGGCTGAGATGGAGGATGTGGGGCACCCCGCTGGGAGTTCCCGGGAATGCCCTGGCTTTGCTGAGCTGCCTGTGAGAAAGGTCATGTTTTTCCTCATAAAGGAGAAAACCCAGCAGGAAGAGCATGGTGCGCACACATGCAGCCCCAGCCTCCCCTCAGAGCCGCTGCGGTGTAATTCTGGGGTGATTAATGTCAGCCCGTTGCAGGGATTGGAGGCCCTGTCAAAGCTCATTGCTGGTTCTGAGGAGAGCTTCCCTGGCTTCGCTGGGGTGTCAGAGTGTGGCGTGGGCACCTGCCCCCTTCTTCACCGGGCCCCACATTGCATCAAGAACAATCCTAGCAAGTAACCCCCCAGACTGCACCGTGGCTCTGTCCTCCAATTAGATGCTTGGGGCCACGTGTGTGCGTCTGTGTGTGTGGGGGGGGGTGTGTGTCTTTCTCTCACCTTCCAGCGCCTTGCTCTGACCTTCTCTGCCCGTGGTTTGCTGGAGAACATCCTCCTGAATCCTTTGTGTCATCGAAAACCCCTAAAACCCTCTGCCACTGAAGAGATGGTGGATCCCACGGGCCACACCACGGTGGTGGCGTGGGGCAGTCCCATAGCTGGCCAGAGGAGGCGCCGTGCCCGGGACCGTGCCCTCCGCCACGCGCTCTCAAGCTGCCCTCTGGACTGAAGCCACAGCTTGCAGCCCCAGTGCGAGCTCTTGCCCCAAGCAGCCTTTGGCCACGGGTCAGAGCCATGGTCTGTGCTGGGCCTCAAGGCCAGGCCCCTCACCTCCTCTCTGGAGAGGGTAGGGGAGGCTTCAGGAGGTGCGGCCAGTTCAGCCGGAGATGGATAGCGTGTGTGCAGTCAGGCCAGGCCTGCGTGGTATCACGGGCAGGTGGCCCATGGGCTGGGGATTTGCGGTCTCAGCCCGGAGGCCGACATCACAGAACAAGAGGTCACAGGGCTGGGCTCTGCCGGGCTGGGCTCTGCCAGGCTCGCTCCAGGCTGGCAGGTGTCCCTGTCTGCCCGTGTCTCCCTTCACTTGGCCATCCTTTGGTGTCCAAATTGTCCACATTACAAGGAAAGAGTCTGTCGGGATTAGGGCCGAGCCGACTGACCTCAGTTTACCTCAGTTACCTGTCTAGAGACCCTCTCTCCAACCTTGGCTCCATTCTGAGGAGCTGGGTCCCAGACTCCCACATGAGGTACATTCCGGCCCATAAAAGATCCCGAGCAATACTGGGGTACGGTCGTGCTAAATCGTGGTTTGCTGCTGATCTGGTGTTCTGTATTTTTCTCGGATCCTGACCACCTCTCTGGCATAGGCCGTGTTTGGGCGCCTCCTTTCTCCCGAAGGCCCCCTTGGATGGGAGGGGCCCACACTGCCTGCTCAGGTGCGCGTTGATTCTCTCCACCTGGGGAGCAACCAGGTAGGAGGTGGTTTCGTGGATCTGCCTTTGCCACACAGAGCCTGGGCACACTGACACATGCGTACACACACACACACACACACAGTGTGCACGGGTTCGGGCTGCTGGTGAGCTTGCCGTGGCTGAGAAGCGCGTGGGCTCTCTGGGTGTGGTAAGCCGTGCGTCCTGTGCAGGTTGTGCCAGATGGGTGAGGAGGGACAGAGCCCGATCAGCCTCTGCTTGTAGCTTAGGAACACGCAGTGGCCTCCGGATCTCTAGTTCCAGCGGGGGGGTGGGACAAGGGGGATTGGCGGTGGGTCCTTCCGGGCTGTGAGGAGCGGAGGGGTGGGCTGGGCTGGCTTCGCAGCGGGGTGCCCCCTCCTTTGGGGGACACGGACAGTCACGCTGTGTCCAGGTGTCACCCCCTGGGGACAGTCTCCCCCACCTGGCCCGGCCCGCAGGATGGAGGTGTCAACCCAGGAGCGATTTTCCGCTGAAAACCTCGGATTTATTAACTTTCCTCCAGAAGCCGGCGCGTCTGTTATTTATGCTACTTTGATCTAAAAAGCTGTTTGTTTACACTTTATGGCGTTATAAATCCCTGGCGAGCAGGCGTGGTATTTTTATGGTGAGTGCATGTCGGGTGAGAGGCCTTGCAGGCGTGCGGGTGTCTTCGCCCGGTCACGCGGCTGTCATCCGCACACCGGGCTGCGGAGGCTTCTGGAACTCCCGGGGGGCTGCCCCTACTCCAGGGGCAGCGGCTCTGTCTGCTCAGGAGCCTCTGGTTCCGGGGCCCGGGCAGGCTCCCGAGGACAGTGGTGGCCTCTGGCTTTGACAACAGCCTCAGTCCGAAGCAGGGACCAGGCGTGGACATTCAGCCTTGGCCTGAGCCTGGGGCAGGGGCATCCCGGGGGTTCGCAGCCAGTGTGAAGTGGGTCACTGGTCACCTGCTGGGTTCCAGCTCCAGGGGTCCTCCCGGCCCCCCATGGGACTTAGCCGGCGCAGAGAGGCCCGCTGAGCCCCAGGCAGATGCTGGTGCTGTGCGGCTGAATACGGTTCTCAGGGAGGGTCAGGGGCCGAGGCCAGGACACAGGCCAGGGCCCAACCCCACCAGAGGTGCGGACGGGACACACAAGGTCAACCATGGCAGGAAATGCATTGCCCTCATCCTGTGTGTGCCTCGGTGCTCTCCCCAGCATCGGCGCTGACAGCTGGGAGTGGAGTAACTGGGCCTCCAACCTTGGCCCGGCCGGCTCCAGGCTCTGCTGTCACGGAGGAGGAGGGTGAGATGCGGGCCTGCGGCTTCCCTCCTGCTGGGAGGACAAGGCTGCCACAGGAAGTGTGTGCATGCGTGCATGTATACGTGTGTGTGCATGCACGCAAGCAGCAGGTGGGTGTGATGGAAGGGAGTGTGGGGGGGGGTACGAGGGCCACACGGCCTGTGCTGACTGCTGCACAGGCTGTTGAGAGCAGAGGGAACAGCGGGCCCGAGGTGTGGCTGGCCACTGAGAATGGGTGCCCTGGGAGGTGCCCTGGGGTCTTGGGGGTGCACGCCGAGCCGCTGAGGGGAGCCCCAGCACCGGTGTCACACAGTCTGTCCTTATTGGCTGTTTTCCTCCCCCCAAGAGCCCAGCCCAAACTGAGCCCCCAGGCTGAGCCCTGAGGGTCTCTGACCCGGAGCCCCTGGGTGGCAGCATGGCGTGCCCATCTGCAGGGTTGCCCAGCTGCCCGTGTCCTCTGGAGATACCAGGAGAGAACTCAGGGCAGGCAGATGGGGCGTGGCAGCTCTTCAGCCACAGCTCAGCTCGGAACCCCCTGGTAAATGGGCTTCCTTCCATGGGACGCGGCTTCCCCAACCCCTGGTAAACGGGCTTCCTTCCATGGGACACGGCTCCCCACTCCTTGGACGGAAGCTCTCAGGGACACTGAGGCACAGGGAGGAAAGGCAAAGCTTGCGGGGGGGGGTTGGGAATGAGGTGGGCGTGGAAGCAGGTGGTCCCCCCTCCTCTGCCTGGCCAGCTCAGTCCTCAGAAATCCCACACCTCACAGGGAGCCCCCAGGTCCCCTCTGGAAGTGTTTACTAAAATGTGGAATCTACCTTTCCAAGCTCTGGGTCTTTGATTCCCCCAAGAGTCCAGACCAAGGGTCTGGAAACCACATTAGCGAAACAATGAACGTGGAGATGGAGACCATAGGATGGGCATGGCAGCTCAGGTCTGTAATCCCAACTACTCAGGAGGGGGAGATAGGAGGATAGCGGTTCAAGGGTGAGAAGTTAGTAAAACCTTAAGGAACAAGCCTGCACGGTGCTGTCTGCCAGGGTCCCCGGTACTGGAAGGATTAGGGGAAAAACTTGAGATGAGATCTAAACAACAAAGCTAAAACTAAGAGGTGTGAGGACATGGCTCAAGTGGTAGAACACCTGCCTAGCAAGCACAAGGCTCTGAGTTCACACTCCATTACTGCTCCCCCCTCTAAAAAATAATAGATGGAGAAAGAAGCAAAAGAAGCCACTTAGAAAGGAAGGCAGTGAGTGTGAAGCAGCCATGACGCACAGGACCGGGCAGGGACACCTCTGCCCCGAGGCTGGACTGCACGGGGCTCAGCCACAAGCCCAGAAACATAAAAGGACAGGGAGCTTTTATGCTTGAAGATTTTCAGGTAGAAAAGAAGGATAAACCTAATACAGCAGGTCATGAAAAACAATTATGGCCGGGTGGCCCAAGTTGTCTGTGATCTTGAAGCCAGAGGCGTGCGAGTGTGTTCAGGACACAGGCTTGCACCGGCTGGGCAGCAGCCCGGGCGTGTCATCGGCTTTCAGGAAACTGGACCCACACAGTAAGTATCAGATGAGCTGCTAATGTTGGAAAAAAAGCAAAGAGCATGCTCGGGGTCTCTGTTTTACGGCTGCTCTTGAAGTGAGGGCTGGCCATTGTAACCCGACCCCGGCCTCTGCGACGCGTTGTCGGGATAATTGAAAGCCCAGGCAACCTGGGCTCTTAGGGCCCCCGAGCAGCTGCACCCCTCGCTGGCTCCTCCAGCCACCTCTGTGCAGGGGGCTGCGGCTGCACGCATCCCTGGCTGCAGGCACCACTGCCGTCTGCGACGAACGCCAGGGTCTGGGCGGTGTCACCAGGCCTTCTGAGCCGGGCTGGGACGGGGTGTCTGTCTCGTCTGCGTTTTCTCCCTCCTTGGAAGCTGCCCCCCTCAGGCGGATAGTTCATTTGCCCAGTGGGCTCCTCCAGGCTCTGGGGTCCCCACCCCCCACTCTTCACCCCCGGCTCTTCTTATGGACGGAATTGGGTCCCTCCAAATTTGTATATTGAAAGCATAACTCCCAGGGTGAGTCTGAGATGTGACCGTTGGGTCAACAAGATGGAGTCCCTCGGGTGAAGGGAAGTCTGGGCACAGGAAGAAACTCACGTGCGTGTGCCCATGGGGACCTGCGCCAAGCCATGCCGGAGGCCGGCGCAAGGCCGTGGAGGCCAGGGCTGGCCCGGGGCTGGCCCGCAGAAGGGGCAGCGCTACCCTCACCTATCCTGGACTTCCGGCTTCTAGAACTGGGAGAGGATGGAAACCTGTTGCTTCAGCTGATCACCTGTGGCTCTTTGTTTCGTGGCCTTAGGGCCTGCGTGCAGCACCCATGCCGGGTGCTCTGCCCCTGGGAATGGCCACCGTGGCCACTGCAGTCACTCTTCAGAGCCATCCAATGGGGCCAGAGGAGCCCCCCATACTGCAGACAGCAGGGCTGAGCTTGGGGCCCTGCCCCAGGGGAGGTTGTCCCCTGTGGAGTCCTGGGCACCCTTCCGTGTTGGGAAGGGCGCGGTCCTCTGGGGCGCTGGCTTTGTGACTCCACTCTGCCCTGGGCATTGGAAGGCTCAGAGCGCAGCCCCGCTTACGGCTAGTGGTCAACGGGAGACATTTCAGTTCTGGTGGCCAGTGTTTGCAGAGAGATGTGCTCTGGATAAGCGTCGGCGTGCTTCAGACCTGTCTAGCAACCTCTTCCCTCTGCTCTGAGCTCTGGGCCATGCTGATGCCTGGGGACCCCTGACTGCTTCCTCTGGTTTGGTTGGCCCAGTGCAAGTCAGGGGTAAGGGGTGGCCAGCAGCGCCTCGTCCCTCCTGGACTGTGGCAGAGGTGAGGATGAATCTGTCACCGCTCTCCATCTCTCCTGCTCTAGCTGTCCTTGGGGACGGGTCTGGGGCAGAGGAGGGGAGTAGGTGAGGGAGGGGCTGCGGTGCCAGTTGGGACACACAGCCTCGGTCCTGCCCAGCCCTGGAGAGCACCGGGAAGAGCCAGAACCTGCCCCCATGCCAGCCGCTTGCCACGCAGGGTGGAGGAGGCACTGGTCTTGGAGGGCCACGTTGTCCATCTTGACGTCGGGTCGGTGCTGACTGCCCCGGGGGCCGACCCCCACGTCCCAGAAGCCAGAGGGGCATGGAGGAAAGATTCAGACTGCAGCCAGGCAGGACTGAGAGTGTCTGGCAGAGCGACGGCCTGCCCCTGCCCGCTGGGCTGCCCTGGGACTCCAGGGGCTTAGGGGAGGGAGGGCAGGCCTGGACATGCCCAGCCCCGAAGGACTGAAGGTTATCTGAAGGTCGAGGGGGAGGGGTGGGTGGCAGGATTCTCCCGTTGCACAGCGCAAGATCAGCCTGGAGGGACATGAGTGTGGGGGGGTGCTCCTTCTCTTTCCGCCTGGAACCCCAGCATCTCCCTGGGGCAGGGACTGTGTGCAGCCATGTACGGGTTGAACCAGAGCACACGATTTTATAAGCCACATTCTCTGTTCCCCTGGGCCTGGGAGCTCCACCGAGGGCAGAGAGTGGGGTGCTGCGGGGTGAGGGCAGCCCCTCCCCCCGGGGGGGGAGGAAGGGGAGGAGGGAGCGAGGACACCATTGGAAGCAGTGGGCTGAGGTGAGGGGCCAAGTCCCCCTGCACCGCCCTGAGCTGCTTCCCCACGGCCTGCACCCGAATCAGACCTTTGTGAGCGGCCAGCCTCTCCTGGAGATTCACAGCCGGCTCTACACACTGCACCATGAAGAGGGGCCTGAGGCCACTTCGTTCACATCCAATTGATCATCTCTGCCATCTTTCAACACCAGGTTCAGGCTAGTCATACCGAGACGGGCCTGCTAGAAACGTCCCTGCCCTAAGGACCCCATCTGCCAAGTGGAGTCCACCTTCTAAGCAGGGCACCCCCCTCCCGGACTGGCCAAATGGGGTGAACCCATGGAGAGGATCAGCCTCATGGTTCCCTCACAGCACCATGCTCAGGTCCCGGAGCGGAGACCCACAATGCACGTTTCCAGGTAGGGGGACAGGGGTGGCGCCTGTGGCCCGTGGGGGTCTGGCTGCCTCCCGGGCAGCACCAGCTTCTCTTGTGGCCTGCCTATGCAGGGCCCTCAGGAGTGATACTGATGACCAGAGGCTTCCATGATGTTGGAGTTGGGGTCCAGGCTGGATGCGGTGGGGGCCCGGGTCCAGAGGCCGTGCGGGCTGGGTGTGGGAAGGTCCACTCATCGCCCTGTGGCAGGGTGGGGATGGGTCCCATGTTGGGGTGAGGCTGGGACACCCATGAGCCTCTATTTGCCCACGCCATCCCTGGCATCCAGCGGGCACCGGCCCCTGGGCTCTGGCCCTGCGCCTCGGGCTCCACACCTGTTGCGTGCCATGCAGCCCTCCATGGACTTGGCACGGGCCCGCTCTGGGCTACTTGCAGGGGATGAAGCCCTGCAGATGGGCCGACGGCAGGCACTCTCCCAAGGAGTCACCCCTGCCGTAGGCTCCAGGAAGGGCAGAGGGCGCCGGGCCACACCTGATGAGTTGGCCAGCCCATTGCACCCTGGGAAGACCGGGCACCCACCCCCTCCACCACCCCAGACCGCAGTGTCCAGCGACCAGTGTCCATTCTCTGGTCACCGACGGCCTCCCCTGGGGTGGAGGCAAGCCTGAACTGTTGATACCATGGAGGGTTGGGCTGACAAGACCCCTTGTCCTGGGAGGAGCTGGGCTGGAGGCTGGACCAGGGGTCCACTTGCGTGGCAGAGAAGGCTGCCGCCTGCACTCCCACAGCATGGGGTACCTGGAAATGCAGACGAGACCTCCACACCTCGACTCTGCTACCGACTGCCCCAGCCGGGCACCTGCGGCTGCCCTCGGCCCGGTCATGCCAGGCAGGCCATGTTGGCAGGACAGGACAGGACACCCCGTGGCACCTACCCGATAGGGACAGCCGGTCCCACAGAAACGTCAGAGGTGCTCACATCCAGGGATGACCTCTTCCCGCAGCGAGGGGCACCCTCCAGGCGGCCCCCAAAGGAACACCACCTTTGTTATTCCATCTTCCCCTTTGCACACGCGTGGAGTACGTGGTGTCAGAACCGTCCCTGTGTGTATTCTAGAAGAAGCCGCACGGAGGTGTGGCCCACGGCGTCAGAACCACAAGAGTCCATATTCCATGGAGGTGGCACATGCCAGCAGCCCAGGCTTCGCTGGACGGCAGCAGCCTGCACTTCCTACCAGTACCCTCACTCCTACCCCGAAGCAGCGCAGCCATTTCTGTCTGTTCCAACTTTAATCTGCATTTCTCCTCTTAAAATACGTGTAGTCATGAGGGTTGGTGCTTACTCAGGTAATCCTAGCTACTCAGGAGGCTGAGATCAGGATTGTGATTTGAAGCCAACCTGGGCAGCAATGGCCATGAGACTCTTATTTCCAATTAACCACCTGGAGCTGTGGCTCAAGTAGTAGAGTGCTGACCTTGAGAGAAAAAGCCAAGGGACGGTGCCCAGGCCCTGAGTTCGAGGCTTGGTACTGAGGGCTGTGAATAAAGGGCAGAGTGCTTGCCTGGCATGTAGCTCTGGCTCAATCCCCAACACTAGAAGATAAAGCCGCACGCCTCTACCCTCCACACCCCACACCACGCTTCATTCACAAGGGCTTCCCGCCCACTCTGTGCGGTCACTGGCCAGGGCTCCGGCTCTCAGCTCACACTCTGTGGATCTAGTTACCTCTTGGATGTGGACAACAGCCTCTTCCAGGGCTGCCTTCTTGTGAATGCAGAAGCAACCGTCTCTACAGAAACACGGAGAGGACCAGGGCCTCCCTCCCTTCTGTCCCTAACCTTTCTCTTTGCATACTTTAACATGTTTTTGTTTCCCAAGTTTTTTTGGGGGGGGCGGACACTGTCCTAATGACCTTTAAACCCTCCTACAGATGTGCAGATAAAAGGGTAAACGCGTCAGGTTACTGCTTGGTTCACCTGTTTATTCTGGAGCCCTCGTTTCTGCACTCTTCAGAGAAAGGGTGACCGTCCTTCTGTGGGCACCGGGGATGGCCCTGTACTCCTGCACCTCTACGGGGTGCTGGGGTCGGGCTTGTGTTGGGTGGGGCTTGTGTGGGGTGGAGCTTGTGAGGGGTGGGGCTTGTGTGGGGTGGAGCTTGTGTGGGTGGGGCTTTGCAGGGTGGAGCTTGTGTGGGGTGGAGCTTGTGTGGGTGGGGCTTGTGCAGGGTGGAGCTTGTGCGGGGTGGGGCTTGTGTGGGGTGGAGCTTGTGTGGGTGGGGCTTGTGCGGGGTGGAGCTTGTGTGGGTGGAGCTTGTGTGGGTGGAGCTTGTGTGGGTGGAGCTTGTGCGGGTGGAGCTTGTGTGGGTGGGGTTTGTGTGGGGTGGAGCTTTGTGGGTGGGGCTTGTGTGGGGTGGAGCTTGTGTGGGTGGAGCTTGTGTGGGGTGGGGCTTGTGCGGGGTGGAGCTTGTGTGGGTGGGGCTTGTGTGGGTGGAGCTTGTGCGGGTGGAGCTTGTGTGGGGTGGAGCTTGTGAGGGGTGGAGCTTGTGTGGGTGGGGCTTGTGTGGGTGGAGCTTGTGAAGGGTGGGGCTTGTGTGGGTGGAGCTTGTGTGGGGTGGAGCTTGTGTGTGGTGGGGCTTGTGTGGGTGGAGCTTGTGTGGGGTGGAGCTTGTTAGGGGTGGGGCTTGTGTGGGTGGGGCTTGTGTGGGGTGGAGCTTGTGTGTGGTGGGGCTTGTGTGGGTGGAGCTTGTGCGGGGTGGAGCTTGTTAGGGGTGGGGCTTGTGTGGGGTGGAGCTTGTGTGGGTGGGACTTGTGCAGGGTGGAGCTTGTGCGGGGTGGTGGAGCTAGTGCAGGGTGGGGCTTGTGTGGGTGGAGCTTGTGTGGGTGGAGCTTGTGCGGGGTGGAGCTTGTGCGGGTGGAGCTTGTGCGGGGTGGAGCTTGTGTGGGTGGAGCTTGTGTGGGTGGAGCTTGTGTGGGGTGGAGCTTGTGTGGGTGGGGCTTGTGTGGGGTGGGGCTTGTGCGGGGTGGGGCTTGTGCAGGGTGGAGCTTGTGTGGGGCCTTCCGCCCTGCAGGCTGAGGTTCTCCTGCCTCTCAGTGCCAGCTCCCGGATCCCAGTCGTGCGTTTTGTTGCGTTTGGTTCATTGGAGCACATCCTTCGGGACCTCTCTGAGCAAGGGGATCTTTCAGTCCTTGAAGCCACCTGTGTTCCCTCCGCTCCTGCTTGGCTGTTTGTGGAACACGGATGCTGACGTGGAAGTGGTTCCCCGCAGAATCTGGAAAGAGTGGCTCTGTTGTCCTTGAGCTCCTGGTTGCCCCGAGGTCTGATGCCAGCTTGATTCCCATCCTCCGCACGTGACCCGCTTCCCTCCAGCTTCGGCACCTTCTGGGCCGCCCTCTCCTTCTCCTCCGGGACATGCCATGGTGCCACCCCTAGGTGCTGAGTCCCGGGGCTCGGTCCCTGGGGCTCCGCCTGCTCCTGGGCTCTTCCCCATCTTCTTGTTCTCCTTTCCCAGTCAGCAGCTGATCTCCTCTATTTGCTCATGTGACCTCACTTTCTTTCTCTCCAGGAGAGCCGGTGGTGCGCAGGCGAGGCCCGGCCCCGGGCCAGGCTGCGGCCTTCCCACCCCCAGGCCTCGAAGTTCCTTCAGCTCCTCCTTCTATAACACAGGCTTAGAGATCCTCTGGATCTGAGCAGAGCCTGCTCCTGGTGAGGAAAGGACTTCAAATGGCTCTTCTTTTGGAGCTTCTGTCCTTATGTGTCCCTGTGGACACTCCACAGAGCATGCCCGTTTGGGGCTCCTGCTTCCCCAGAGAGGCCCAGCCCAGCCTCACCCCTCCAGCTGGGCCTCTTGCTCCTGGGCCTCATCTGTCGGAGGCACGCAGTGTCTGGGATCCTGCATCGGGCACATTCCAAGTGTCACTGTGGGGAAGGTCACGGCGCAGGAAGGTCTGGGAGGAGGCGAAATTCTACTCCAGGAGCCCAGTGACCTTGGCACCTCATTCTCCTGCCGGCCTCGGTGTCCCCCATTTGTGCTGCCCACACTCCTGCTGCTGGGTGGGGAACAGCTGATGTTCCCGACCCAGCAAGGCCCCTCCAGGCCCAGAGGCCCCTCAGTGTAGACATCTTCTTGCTGGCTGTGCGTTCCTCCCTCCTGAGCTTCCCCAGCCAGCCCCAGGCTGACCACAAAGTCTCGTTGGAGACAAATCTAATCTATTCTCCCCCACCCTCTCCCACCCCCTGTCCACCACCACCGGAGCCACCGAGACTGGAGGCCCCTGTGGCTCCTGCTCTCCTCGGCCCTCGCTGCCCTGGCTGGGCGCCAGCCTCAGAAGGCTCTGATGGATTGTCTTCTAAACAACCTGCAGATGTGCACGTGTTTGCTGCTGCTGCTGCTGCGATTAGCATGCTTGGGCACCGCCTCACCTGGACCGGCTGTCTCCGCTCAGATGCTCACTGGGCTGGAGCTCAGGGCTGGGTCAGCCATGAGTAATGGCCAGGCACGGGGTGCAGAGCCACAGGCTCCTGGGGGGGCTGATCCTCTCAGGGCCACCAGCCTCTAGAAGGACAAGCGTGACCTTTGTTCCTTGGGCCACCTCCATGGGCACTCCGGACACCAGGCCAGGCACATAGATTTTTGAGAGCTGAGCACATCTCCAACCCCAGGAAGGAAATGTAACTGGCATGGGAGCGTGGGAATGAAGAGCACGTTCGTGTGTGTGTGTGTGTGTGTGTGTGTGTGTGTGTGTGTGTGTGTGTGTACAACATCCACACGAGGTTGCAGTGGGAACACAAGCCAGGCGAGGGGCTGGGCCCTTCCTTCTATGGTGGATGAGGACCAGAACTCACAGATGCAGCGAGGTCCCACGGCGTCTCTGTGTCCCCAGCCTTGATCTGGAACACAAAAGGGACCCAGGGGATAACAACCTATGTGCCTGTCCTTTAAAGCCGGTACAGCTTTTCTTACCACCGCACGTCAGGAGCCCTCCGCCTGCCGGGCCTGTGTCACCACGCTGGACAATGCCCCAGCACAGGGTGGCTGGGAGTCACCTCCAGGCTGGCCTGTCCCCACTGCACCTCCTCTTTAGTCCTGCTGACTGAGCAGACTCCAGGGCGTCTTGTTGGGGGGCCTCCAGTCCCGAGGTCACAGGCATTACTTGATCGCTGGGATTTCCACTCAGCCAGGAGATGGAATCCCAGCTCCAAAATCCACAGCTTCCTTCTGTCCTACCCCTGCCTGGCCAGCCTCCCTGCCCAGCCTGGGCGTGGCAAGAAGCATTAAGAGAGAGCACACAAGATGGCCGGGGCCTGCCTCCCAAACAGCTGGGCAACTCGGACGGGGGTCAGAAGGGAGCTGGCCTCTGTGTGTGCTGTGTGTGCACGTGTGCTTGTGTGTACATGCATGTGCGGTGAAGGCGTGTCCTCAGTGTGGCGGAGGGGAGCGGTGTGTCAGGGTTCTCTGTGTGTGTGTCTGTGTGTGCGTAGATGTCTGTGTGCATGCCGGCATGCACACACATGCACACTGGGCACATGTCTATGTACGGCATGTAGATTAGTGTGAGCGTCAATGTGAGTGTTTTGCATCTATGCATGTGTTACCGTCCTGTCACGGTGCGCATGTGGGTTCCTGTGTGCACACATGTTAGTGCAGGTGGCATGTGGCTTCTCCTGTCCTCACGGGAGCAGTCTTTGGCAGGACGGTGGCACTGTGCCTTATGTCAAGAATTTGGGGTCAGACCCTCCCCCTCTGCCGGCCCTGTAGAGACCCAGAACCTGACAACCGGCTTGAGTGAAAACCTAAAAGCTGTATGGAAGGCTCTTAAACTTTCCCCTTAAGGCTCAGCCAGGATTTCGCTCTGAAAATGCAGTCTCTTGCCCCTGTATGGTATGGGAGGGCTTTCCAAGCATGAGGCCTTGACTGTCGCAGTCAGCCTGTTGGGCTGGCCTGGTGAGGGGCAGGACTTGAGGGCTGCAGGCCGGCCCTGGGCCCTGGCCCCCAGGGTCAGCTTCTTGGCGACCATCTATGACGCGTTGGCTCATACAGGACTGCTGCCCTGGGGTTCCGGGACCCGGGCAGCAGCGGGGCATGGAGTACAGGCCCCAGAGGCCCGGGCCGCTCTAAGCTCCTGTCTTCAGTGGGAGGGTGACCTGCAGGGCACAGTTCTCAGGTACCCAGCCCTGTCCTTTCCAGGACTCGCCCTAAGTAAAAAGCCTCACCTCGGTGCTGGCCAGGGGCAGTTTCAGGTCTGTCCAGCACAGCACGCGTGTGGTGAGACACGCCTGCGTCCCCTCGCCCTGCAGTGCCCCGGGACTCTCACTGCGCGTGTGCACTCAGACCAACAGACCCGTGTGCCCGACGTCCCCCCCCCACTTCTCTTGTGGTCACTCTGACAACCAGAGGGACAGAGGAAGCAAGGGCTGGCCCTAGCAGGCCGGCCTGCTGGAACTCCATTTCCACGGAGAAAGCCCGGGAGGAGGAACGGCAGCTGAGTGCGCTGCTGTCCTCGGCTGCCGGCCCGGGAGGGTCTCAGACCAGCCCATTCCACCTCCCGTGGCGGCCAGCGCGTCCTCTGTAGGTGGAGAGGTGAGGGTCCTGCTGGCCATCCCTTCTGTGGCTGATGGAGCCCTGGGCACCACGATTTAATGGATTAGTTAAAATGATGTGAAAAAAAATGGATCTCTGATTTACGACCTGCGAGTTTTTGCTGACGGAGGTGCGTTTTTTCCAGGGCCTGCGTTTTAGAGTGGCGGGCACAGGGGACGAGGCGGTCCGCGGCTGCCCTCGGGGCTCATCCGTGGCCCCTTCGCCCAAGGCCCCTACAGACCTTTAAACAGGAAGTTTAATTTTATAGAATTAAAAAAGAGAAAACTGTACTTAATTATCTGGCTGTGAAACAGCTCTGCCCTTTCTTAATTTTAGGAGCTAATAAAATACCACGCCTGGAGTTAACTACTTCTGGTCCAAACGCCCTACAATTTTGGCTATTTGGAGAGAATATTTTATGAACTGTTATATATTGCACTACGGTTTTTAAGCTCTGCTGTGACATATTTCTCTGAAGATTTATTAGGATTTTTTTATTTAAACCAATATATTAAATTGGGGGAGAAAAAGTAATCTTAGGTAAAATTCAAATATTAGCAAAACATAACACGGACTCAACCTCTGTTGTTTGAAGTTCTCCCTCCCACCTGTCCCCAGCCCTCCCCTCCCCTCCCCACCTTCCCTTTCCCCTCCCCACCCCACTCCCTCCCCACAGTCACCGTGAGCCAGAGTGCCCAGCTGCATCATTAGTTCAACACGTCTCCTAACCTGACTGAGGTCAGCGAGCAATGCCAAGGCCACGAAGGTGACTTTATGGAAACAGACCAAGAAGCTGAGCTGGGAGACCAAACAGCGCCAGGCACCTTCCCAGGGTCCACGGGGCTCTGAGGATGGTCTCGGACACCTGCGTCACAAGATGCCCCGCCAGGGCCCTTCCATCCTCCCCACACGCACGGAGCCCTGGGCCCACTTCCCCTGCTCGGGGTCTCGGAGGTCATCCCGTGCCTCGGGCCTCCCCCGGTCCATCTGGAAAGGGCCGCTCTGTCCTCCACAGGAGGGCCTACTACTACCTGCAAGCCCAGGAGAGGAGAATCTAGCTTAGGGAAACCCATCTTCAGAGGCGACGGAAGGCGCTGGCCAGACTGGTACAGCCAGTGAGAGACCAACACCGCCCCCCAGGCAGGAGGTGGCACTGCCCAGCACTGGGCACGGGTTCCCACAGCACAAAGTCAAAGACAGAACGAGGCGGTGAGGGCAGCTGGGTGCAGTGCCGGCCTTAGGTTGGTGCTGGTGATTTGGGGAGCAGCTCTGGGCTCTGTCCGTGCCTGGGGATGGGCAGAAGAGCCCCAGGAGCCACGGCGTGTGGTGGGGCCCCCGAGTCTCCTTCCTGTGTGGTATTCCCTCACCAGGTAGCCTTCCCTCAGCCCAGCCACACTCTCTGAGGCTGGAGAAGGGCTGGCCAGGCCGCCCTGGAGGCTTGGATTATAGACCGAGAGCTAACCAGCTCAGTGCTTACCGCCTGTGGTTAGGAGAGCCCAGGGCGGAGAGCCGGCTAGCAGACACCACAGCCGCTGGTCTGAGACCCCCAGGGCCCTGCCCACACTGGGGGTGTCTGGTCTTGGGGGACAAGCATGAAGACTCGGAGGGGGAGTGGATGGGGAAGCAGGCACCCTAATGATGGGGAAGGGCAGAGGCAAGAGGGGGAGCCCACTTGTGACCTTCCTGGTCACAAACTCAGCGTCCCTCTGGGGCCAACAGGAGAAGCTCACAGCAGGTGCTGTGGGCGGGCGGGCCGGCGGGCCGGTGAGCAGGCACAGCGCCAGCGAGCGGGCAGACTCCCAGCACCGCCCCTGGCTGGCTGGTGAGGGAGGCGCCCTGGAGAGCATCTGCTGCCTCTCTACCGTCTCCGGGCACTGGGCACAGGGGACCCGGGCTACTCCACCGCAGGCCTGGAGGAGGAACTCCTCACGGGCAATTACAGGGCTCTTGCTCCCGAGAAGGCCCCTCCCGGCTGTGTGCCGACCTGTTAGCCGTGTGTAGTTAGCTAATTCGTGGGCATTCAGGGCTCTGAACAAATATCAATGGTCTGAGCCATAAGGGCCCCTGACATCCACCCGCAGAGTTTTATTGCTCCCTCTCTTCTCCTCGCGTCCCAGCATGCTCAGGGGCTGCGGGGCACAATGTCTGCACGCGGCACGCTCCACGCACCGCGAGCGAGGCCGCCTTTGTGCGGTGAGGGGAGCCGGTGGGTGCTCCGGATTGGTGCTGGGCTGCCAGGCTGGACTGCTTCCCGCAGGGGCTGCCGGTGGACACCTGAAGGGCACACTTGTGCTGGGGCGACGTTCTAGGAGCTCTGCGGGCCTGAGGGCTCCGGGGGGCCCGTGGCTGCCCTCATCCGCGGCCATGGGGAAGGCCTCTCCCTGCTCTTGCTCCCCATCCCTGCCAGCTACCCTGGGCCAGTGGCCTCAGTACCTGTAGGCCTGGAAGCCCCTGGCCTACCCTCTGTCCATGCCCATCTCCTCCCCGGAGCCAACTCGCATGCTAATGAAGCAGGACCTCCGTCCTCTCCCTAGGATGGCGTCTCTCTAATGGCAGGCAGGGGTGGGGCTGGAGGCAGGCTCGAAAAAGAAGGATTGAACCGCTTCCCCTCAAATGCCCGCCTACCCAGAACCTCATAGTGAGGTGTGTGTGTGTGTGTGTGTGTGTGTGTGTGTGTGTGTGTGTGTGTGTGTGTGTGTGTGTGTGTATGGTGCATGCTGGGACTGGAGCTTGGCTGGTCCAGGCACTGTCCCTGATATTCTTTATTTTTTAGCCTTTGCTCAAGGCTAATGTTCTACCACATGAGCCACAGATCTACTTCGGGCTTTTTGCTAGTTAATTGGAGATAAGAGTCTCATGGGCTTTCCTGCCCAGGCTGGCTTTGAATTGTGATCCTCAGATCTCAGCCTGATGAAGAGATAGGATGGCTGGTGTGAGCCACGGGTGCCCAGTGTGGGGGCCTTTTTGGAAGCAGTGTTTTAGAGGTGTAGTGATTTCAGGTGAGGCCATGCTGAGCTGGGGTAGGCTCTGAATCTGCTGAAGGCCTCTTTGTCCTGAGGGAAGAGGAGACACAGAAATACAAGCCACAGAGGCCTTTGGTGATGATGATGCAGAAGTGGGTGACACTGCCACTCGCAGGGGCCGTGGCAGCCTCCAGGAGCTGGCAGCGGTGGCGCTGCCTAGAGGCTTGGGGTACGTGGCTCTGAACACAGGCACTGTCCAAGGCAGAGTCAGTTACCATTTATCTGACACCTGTCACTTTTGAAATATTCCTGCTTGTTCTTGCAGAAGAGGAGTGGACCGTTCCCCTGAGCCTTGAGTGAGACCCACATGACATCTTTGCCCTGAGTCTGCCAGCCTAGACCCCAGGGCTGACACCAGGCTGTGGGACACTAGTGATCCGTGTCGACACTGGTAGGCTTGCCGGGGCTTGGTCCAAGTTCCCTTGCTTCTCTCCCTCCTTCCTCCTCCATAGTGGGCCCCCCTTGCTCAGGTTTCTGGGCACCTTTGAACAGCTTGCTCGTGGAGATGCTGGGCAGAGCCTGGAGCCCGTATCGGCTCACTTCCTTCAGTGGTGCTGCCACTTTTAGAAAGAAGAGCAAAGAAGGTGCAAGCAGAACTGGCCTCTTGGTCCCAAGGCTGTGTGAGCGGCCGTGCCCGCCGGGCCTGGGCTCCCCGGGGTGTGGTGGGGGAGAATGCCAGGGAAACCCGAGGAGCTGGTGGAGAGATCGCGTGGCAAAGGCCAGACGCGGAGCACCCCTCGGACTACGAGCGGTTCCCGGGCGCCATCGGATCTCCAGCTAGGACTTGGGGGTCAGCAGCCTCGCCTGCGAAACTGGCTGTCAAAATGGGGGAAGGGGACTTGTCGTTGGGCAGAGCAGGGGAAGGAGAGACGGGGAGGCCTGGAGGGGCAGCTGCAGGGGTCCGAGATCTCCAACGCCCCGGGGGGCGGTGGGCGAGAGGGCGGGGCGGCTCCCACACGTCCGACCACCTGAGAGGAATCCCCTTACCTTCTAAAGTGCCCGGGCAGGCCCTCCCTGGGCCCAGGGGACTCCCCCAAATCTCCGTAAATACCCCCTTTTGTTTGGGGCAGTGCCTGGGGTGGGTTTGGGTTTCATTCGAGCCAGCGCTCTCATCCTCACTTGGAGGTAAACGGAGCCCTCTAAGATCTATTTTGGGTAACCTCTGAGCTAAAAAATACTTCTGGGATGATAAAAGCCTCTTGGTGAGGCATTTAATGCCATCTTCAAAGGCAGACGCGGATGGAAACAGGATCTGCCGCGGTGGACGCGGGCGGGCGGAAGGGGTGGGCCTTGGTGCAATCACAGGCCCTTAGCACCACTGGAGGAAGATCGATCTGAGCAACTGCCGGCTGGAATTCCAACTTGGGGAGCAGCCCGAGGGCCCAGAGGTGTCATCTGGGATTAGAGACTGCCCAGAGAAATCATGGCAGCCATAGGAAAATGAAAGCGCGCTGGGCTGGCCCTGCCCGCTCCCCCAAGCTGCCCGGTGCCATTTCCAGCAAGCTCAGCGCTGTCGAGATGGAGGGTGGGGGGCTGGGCGGGGGCGGGGGGCTGGACGGGGATGGGGGTCTTTGCCAGCGTGGGGGGAGGGAGACTCTGGGCTGAGGGTCTGCACGGGGGTATTTGAAGTCCCGAGCTGAAGACAGGACCAGGAAGATGCATTCCTGGGCCCCCACATTCCCACCCCAGCTCATCCTTCCCCCGCCCCTGCCGAGCAGCGGCAATGGGGTTCCTGGTCAAGCATGTCAGAACGAACTCGCCGCGGAGATGGCAGCCATGTCAGAGCCATATGGAGGTCATTACTGGTCCCAGGGAAGCTCAAGTGTCCAAGGTGACAGCCCATGTGCCACGGAGGGTGGGGGGGGGCGTGGGGGGGCGCTGAGCAGGAAATGGCTGAGCACCAATGAAGTTCTCTGTCTAGCCCAAACCTGGACAGAGACCAGGGCTCCGAGGAGGGGAATTCTCCCCCTTGGGTACCCGTGGTGCAGGCCTGGCTAGCGAGGTTGGAGGACCCCGCAGGGCAGAGGCCTGGATGGCAGGGAGTCAGGCCGAGCGCACGGAGTGCACGCAGTCTTTCCCACAGCGCCTTCTGTGCTCTCTGTCCCCCCCCCCACGCCTCTCCTCTCACCCTCCTTACCTGGCTTTGCCGACCCACCTGCCACACCGTCCCCTGTCCCCACCCACCCTTCCCATGGCCCCCCAGCTTGCCTGCTCCTCCAACAGCCAGTCTACCCCCTGGGCTACACGATGAACTAGGCTGCACAACCTTTGTGTCTGTCTCTGACAGGGAAATCTAGAGGAGAGAATACTTGGTTAGGACAGACTAGAGCTTTCATGCCACCTCCTACGGAGAGCAACTAGGACAGACAGACAGACAGACAGACAGACAGACAGAAGCAGCTCAAACTAGAGAAGTAGAGGACCCAGACCTAGAAGATCAAAACTCAGAAAAGGGAACTTAGAATCCCGGCGCTGTTCCTCGAGATGCGGCCACCAGTTCTGCAGACTCGTCGTCTCTAGACCTTAAAGTGGGCCACAGACAGATCTACAAAATGGAGAGAAGACGCACTGTGACAAGAGATCCTTGTCATCGGCCATCGGCATGGGACAAACATTGCCTTTGTCTGATTCTCTGCTTTCTTTCCAATCGCTGTTTCTTTTTCTCCTGGGTCACACATACTGAACACTTGAAAATCAAAGAAGAAAAACTCTTTTTTGAAGATCAAAAAATAAGATCTTTTACCTTCAAAGTTTCCACAGCTAGTGAGCAGGCAGAATCCCGGTGACAATAAAATAATGTCTTTTAAGTCTTACGTGAAATAAGTTTCTATCTCAAAGTCTGTAGACAGCAAAAAGGATTTTTCAAGAGATAAGGTAAGCGGAAGAAATTTCTAGGCAACAATATCTGAGAACTTGTTCTTACTAAACCTTGAAATTTTCACTAGAAAGAAAATAACTCATGGAAAGACATAGAGATCCTTGACGGGTTAGACAAAGTTTACACTGGACTTAAACCATGTATACAGCCAAGTGCTGCTGGCTCATGTCTATAACTTTAGCTACTCAGGAGGTTGAGATCTGAGGATCATAGCTTTAAGCCGTGGCATTCAGTCAGGAAAGCCTATGAAACTCTTATCTCCAATTAACCACCCAAAAAGCCTGTAGCTCAAGTGGCAAAGCATTAGCCTTGAGTGAAAAAGCTCAGAGACAGTACCTAGACACTGAATTCAGGACCCAGGACCAGCACATATCAATTAGACAAGATGAAAATAAGATTTCTAAAATTTTCATTTTCTTTTTTTTTTTTTTTTTTTGTCGGTCATAGGGCTTGAACTCTGGGCCTGGGCGCTGTCCCTCAGCTCTTCAGCCCAAGGCTAGTGCTCTACCACTTGAGCTTACAGCACCACTTCCAGTTTTCTGGTGGTTTATTGGAGATAAGAGTTTCACAGACTTTCCTGCCTGGGCTGGCTTTGAACCGCCATCCTCAGATCTCAGCCTCCTGAGGATTATAGGCATGAGCCACCGGCGCCCAGCATAATTTTCATTTTCTGAAGGGAGATTAAAACCACCATATAGCATTTTGAATGACAAGGATAAATGATAGAATCTCTATGACTATGTCTTAATGAGTATAAATATACATATAACTGATATTTATATTGATAATGGAGTGGAGTAATTAAAAGAGAATGAAGCTGAAATAGGTAAGAAAAGAGAAAAAAAGAAACAGACTGTTTGGATTGGATAGAAAATAAATAGAAAGATACAGTTAAGCCCAGATGTATCATTCATTTGTTACACTACATGTAAACTGATCAAATTACTTAACTCAAGGATAAGGATGGTCATACTCCATAACAACAAACTTCAAATTAATTCTTTTTGCGAAAGGTATACAAGCAAAATCCAAGCATATGTTGCTCAAAAAAATTACCCTCTAACTACGAGGGTGCAGACAAGATGAACTACAAGGTTAAGAAAGGCTGTGTTAGAAACTTAAATGATCCAGAAGACTGCAACTAGGACACAATAAAGACACCTGCCCACCTATGCCCATTGCAGTACTGTTTACAATAGCCAAGTTATGGAAGAAGTCCAGATGCCCTACAACAAACAAACAGATCAAGAAAACATCACACACACACACACACACACACACACACACACACACACACACACACACACACCACACAGCCATCAAGAACAAAAGTTCATCATTTGGAGATAAATGGATGAATCTTGAACAAGTCATACTGAGTGAAGCAGGCCAGGCCCTAGAAGAGCCAGGACACATGTTTTCTCTCTCGTGGACATGGTAGACCTGAAATATAATGCCCCTGGTGAACATACACAGGTGAATAAGCTGACTGAAAGAGCCCATACAGCAGGGAGCTCCCATGGAGAGACCCTCTGAACTATAACAGTTTAACACAACAAATACTGAGGAGCTAAAACAGGTCTTGACTTGGGGAAGGTTGGTGTGTGTGGGGCAACAACAAAGGAAAGGGGACAGTGAACAAATACAGTCCTAATCCTCAGTGTTCATGTGTAAAAAAGAGAGTGCGAAGCCGGGTGCCGGTGGCTCACGCCTGTCATCCTAGCTACTCAGGAGGCTGAGATCTGAGGATGGCGGTTCAAAGCCAGCCCAGGCAGGAAAGTCCGTGAGACTCTCATCTCCAATAGACCGCTCAGAAAACTAGAAGTGGTGCTGTGGCTCAATTGGTAGAGTGCTCACCTTGAGCTGAAGAGCTGAGGGACAGTGCTCAAGCCCAGAGTTCAAGACCCACAACCGACCAAAAACAAAAAAAAGGGAGAGAGAGGGGAGTTGATATGTGTGGTGCAGGGGAGGGGTAGGTGGGAGGGAAAGGGAAGGGGGTGGAAGACTGATCAAGATGTGCTGTAGGCATAAAAGGACATAGTAAGTTGGAACCCTCCTGCCAAACATTTGTAGGCTAACATATAAATTAAAACTTTAAAAATTATAACTTTTATGCTTCAAAGGACACTATCAAGACAGTAAGGAGATGACACACACCATGGGAAGAAGTGTTTACAAATTGTCTGTGCGACCAGGGACTGGTATCCAGAATATGCAGATAATCCCTGACCATTAAAAAAAACTCTGTGTTGCTATGAAAGTAATATGCTCTGTAGGGAAAAAACAATAGAAAGAAAGAAAGTTAAATTGGCTGCATACAGGTCACATGAAATAAATTTCAAGGTGAAAAGCATAACCAGAGGAAAAGATGGAAATTTTACATTAATAAGTGTTCAATTGTCTGTGAAGATATATGAATTATAGATGCACATGCATCTGACGACATAGCCTTGAAATACATAAAGCAAAAGGTTACAGAATTAGAAGGAACTGACAGGTTCACAGGGGATGTGGATTTTTGGCATCAGTTTCTTAGTAACTAGAAGAACAAGTAGACAAACTATCATCAAAGATAGAGACCATTTAGACAACAAGATAAGATCAACAGTTTGATTTAATGGGCATAGAGTATATGCCAGTATGTTTCCATACTGGAAAACTGATTTTTTCTTTTTGGCCAGTCCTGGGGCTTGAACTCTGGGCTTGGGTGCTGCTTTTGAGCTTCTTTTGCTCAAGACTAGTGCTCTACCACTTGATCCACAGCTCCACTCCCTGGAAAACTTTTTAATAATACTTTTTAATAAATCACATGTGAAATAATACTTTTTAATAAATCACAAAATAAGCTTATACTTGGTGATAAATCATACATTTCAAAAGATTGTAAGTACATATATATATATATATATATAGTGTGTGTGTGTGTGTGTGTGTGTGTGTGCGTGTGTGCGTGTGTGTTGGAAACAAACAGATGTAGCTAGGTATGGTGGGGTATATTGTCTGACTGCTCTGCTATGGGGGAGGAAGAGACAGCAGGGTAATAAGTTTGAGGTCAGCCTGAGAAAACATTAAGGAGATTTTCTACTTTAGAAACAAAACACAAAAACAACAGGGCTGAAAAACAACAGTGTGGCTTAAGAGGCAGAAGACTTGCTTAGTATGTGTGACTCTGGGTTCAATCCCCAGTGTTGTTCAGCACCAAGCACGCAACAACGACAACAGTAAAAAAGAAACTGGTAACTTAATAACAACATTTTAAAATATTATACAGGTAAAAAAAAACAGGTACGTTGGAAATGAAAGTATTTAAAGTTCAATGAAAACAAAAATACAAGCCAGGTACCAGTGGCTCATGTCTGTAATCCTAGCTAGTCAGGAGGCTGAGATCTGAGGATCACGGTTCAAAGCCAGCACAGGCAGGAAAGTCCATGGTTGATCTTCAACAAACCATAAGAAAAGTGGTGTGTGGCTCAAGTGGTAGAGTGCTAGTCTTGAGCTGAAGAGCTGAAGGATAACTCCCAGGCCCAGAGTTCAAGCCCCGTAACCGATCAAAAAAAAAATACAAAATCTTTGAAGGTTAATTTGTAGTATTAAAAACATTAACAGGAAAAGAAAAAGAATGAAAATAGATTATATAGGCAATTATTCCAAGAAGTCATTTTACAAACCAAAGAGTATAAAAGGAAGAAAATAATTAAAAAAGGAAACAAAAGAAATAGAAAAACAATTATTTTGTAACAATTAAAGAAATTCAGTGTTGAATAAAAATCCTTCTCATAAACAAACATCTTTGCTCCATTTTAAGAGTTAGGGTAATCTTATGTAGTCTTTCGGGGACTAGGGAAGGTCACTACCTATGTCTTGGTTTGTGAACAAAACCCAGCGTAGACTTGCCAAGAACCTTCATGTATACCCATCGGTTCACCACTTCTAAAAAGGAGTACAAAAGATCCTAGACCAAATAAAAAAATACCCTTGAAATCACCAATATGTAAAAATTATATTAAGTTTGACTTATTCCAAGCATGCAAAGATGGATTAACACTCTCAGAAGTAATCACTGTAATTAACCATACACAAAGGCTGGAACAGAGAGTCACAAAATAATCTCAATAGATTTGATAAATATATTTTAATAGACTTGATTTTAAAAAATCTATTCATGATACAAAGCAGAATGCAAACATTTAGTAAAGTAGGAGCACAGGCAGATTTCCTAATCTGAGGAAACCTTCAACCAGTGTCACAAATAACAGTGAACAAAGCTCTCTGACGCTGGGAACAAGACAAGACGTTGCTACTGCAAACTCCAACCCTGGATTAGAGATCTCAGCCAATGCAACAATGCAAGAAGGAACAACAGAAGGCTCAGTTAAAAGTAAGGAACACGAATGCCGTAATTTCCAAATTATATGATTATGTAACTAAGATACCCAAAAGATCCTGAGGTTCTTTTGTTTATTATTAAATGTAGTAAATGAATTCAACGAATGGTTTTTATATATTGGCAATAAAGGAAAAAAATGTAATCTGTTCTTTATGATCACATCAAAGCTATCAAATTCTGAGTCAGGAATCCAGTGACAGGCAGGCAAACGAACCATAGAAAACAATATAGATCTTTAAAGAAATTTATGAAAACTTACATAAATTTGAAGCTATGCCATGCTCCTAGATTGAAAGGCCCAATTAGGCAAAGATATAAATATTTTACAGAGTGATCTATAAAACTAATACAAACCTAATTAAATGTTCATGTGGTTTTTCTGTCAAAATCCTATGCTGATTTTGAATTTTACTTCTAAAAGGAAAAAAAAAATCAACCCTAGAATAGCCACTTCACGCTTGAACAGCGGGAGATCTTGTTCAACAGAAAACTAAGTGGTACAAAGTTGAGGCCACGAGGCCAGCGTGGTATCGGTGTGAGGACACACAATGGGACATTTGGCGTGGCACACAGTGGGGGAAGGGCCCTGGTCTATCGGCAGCATGGGGGACGGAGCCTGTGTGCCCCGGGCTGCCCGGGAGAGGGCTGGGTGGGATTGGGGTCTTGTTCTTTGAGTTTATCCTGGGGCAGCTCCGTGGGCTTCACCCCCTGGAGAGACAGCCTCGTCGAAGGGACACCACCAGCAGCTGTGTCCCTTGCTCACCGGGAAAGGACCTGCTGAACTAGAAGAGGCCCTGGCCTGGCCCTCAGCCGCCATTGCTTCTGGGCGGACGGGAGGCCGCGGCAGCCACAGGACTGGGCCTTGGCCAGGGGAAAGGCCGAAGAGACCAACTCCTCTGAGTGAGCACCGCGTCCGCTGATGGTGCCCACCCACCCCCACCCCCCAGACGCCTCTGCTCTGTCTTGGGTGCAATTTGAGCCATTCCTGCTCGGGGGAGTCACTGTGAGGACGGCGGGGTCCCGAGGACTGATGTCACTGACAGCGGATGTCCCGGGAAGGAGATGTCCTGAGGGAGAGCGGTCTGGAGTGGACAGCCAAGGCACGGAGGCTGGCCGACCGTGCCCAGGGCCCCCGTTCCTTCCTCCTGAGTCTGCTCCTGGGGGCGGGGGTGCTGGCACTGCTCTTGTCACCTCGCAGGTGGCCTCAGGGGTCTGTCTCCAGCCGGAGGCCTCGGGTGAGCACCCCGCCCAAAGCTTACCCCAGACCGGGATGGGTGGGGGCGTGTCGGCATGGGTGAGGAGGCCCTGGGCCGCGCATGCCGGGGCTCCCCCGCATCCTTCTTGGCGGCTCACCGGGGCCCTGTGCTGCATCCCTCCCGGCAGGCTCCCTGTAGAGGGCTGCTCAGTCCTGGCCCCGCCCTGCCTCCCTGGACACGGTCGCGCTGGTCCCACCGGCCACTGAGGGGGCTGTAACTCCTCCAGCAATGAGAGGCCAGCGCGGGCAGAGCCCTAAGACTTCCACCTCTATTCAGGGTCAGAAGACACCACTTCAGCAAGCCCTTGGGCTGGAGTCTCCTCCAAATTGGGTCTCCTCCAAATACACTGACCTCACCAGTACCTCAGCACACGGCTGTATTCAGGGTCTTTACAGGGCTTCTTAAATTAAAATGGCGTCATCGCGATGGGGCCCTGGTCCAGTTGGACCGATGGCCTTGGAAGAAGAGATCAGGACACAGCCTCGCACTGGACAGAGAGGATGCCTTCTGCCACCCAAGGGAGGCCGCAGGAGGAAGCAGTCTGTGGCGACCTGAAGTCAGACTTTGAGCCCCCAGGACCAGGAGAGACAGAGGTCTGCTGCTCTGGCACCCAGCCTGTGGTGCTTCGTTGTCGTGTGGCATTGACTGATACCCCACATCCTGTGGACCAGACACCAAGCGTCCCGGGCCTGTGCCTCAGGGCTCCCTACTCCAGCACAGCCCAGCCGTAGAGAGGATGCTGGGGTGGAGCGGGAGCGGGAGGTAATAATGTTGTGTAAACAGGATCCAGACATGGGGGTGTCACTCTTTGGTCAAGCAAATATTTGCTCAGGGCTTTCTAAAGGTGAACAACATTAGCACAGCCCCTAGCCTCTTGCAGCCAACAGGCTATTAGTGAAATTAATAGTCACTTAGAGAAACTAATGAGAACATATGTGATCGTTTGAATTGCTGCTCCGCAAATACCGCCTCCCTCCCGGCTGCCTGGTGTGGGGTGACTTCCCCGCTCTGCCCCTCCCTCTGTCACTTGGAGCCGAGCCCTGTGACTTCTCGGGCCAAGGCGACGTCGGTGACAACGTGAGCTGAGAACTTGCAGCCACCCAGGATGCATCTGGCACGAGTCACTGCTGACCTGCAGCCCAGGCCCAGAACGGGCCCTGCTGGGCCGCTGTGAGCCCAGGCAGGCAAGGCCTCTGGGCTGAGCCCAGCCGGGGTGGGCTGCATCCCCCTGCTCACAAGACTTGGGGGGGGCGGGGCTGTGTTTCTGGGGCTTTGTCACGTGGCTCTGCTGTGGCAAATGCTGGCACCCCACCCACGAGCCACTACTCCCTGAGCCAGGACAGGTAGGCTGTGGGAGAGGACCCGGCCAGTGTAAGTCCTGGAAGTCCATCCTAGCAGAAGTTCGCATGTTCACCACACGGTGGCCCGACTCCGGCCCGGGCGCAGCAATCAGAGCCGCACACGCTGCTCAGAAAGACCTGGAAGCTGACGGTGGCGTGTGCCTGTTTTTGGAGGGTTGAAGAGAAGATCGAAGGAGGAATTCTGTCTCATACACGTGAGACGCGGGTACTGCCGTTTGGTCAGAGCCCTGTGTCATCTGTGACCACTTCCACGTTCGGCCCTGGAGTCGAGGAGTTCAGGTTGAACCTTTCTATCAGGGGTGCCCTTGTCTGAGGAGGAGAAAGGCACAAATGGTGTGGCAGGGAGAGTTTCACGGTGGCTCAGAGGGATGTGGGAGCCTGCCCAGGGCACTGGGGACAGCCATGGCTCCCAGCCAGCGGAGGCTTTGTGCCTATTCTGTGAGTGAATGCCCTCCCCAGCACAAGAGGCCAGACATTCTCCCCTGTGCGCATCTGTGGGGAAGGATAACTCTACATAAGGATAATTCTGTATGTCCCCATCACCTGCCTGTTCCCTGAGTACTTTGCATGTGCCGTGTGTGTGCTAAACATGAAGATGAGACAGTAAGACAGTTGGCCAGCCAGCTAGGCATCCATCCATCCACCCATCCATCTATCATCCATACATCTATCCACTCACCCATCCATCCATCATCCATCCATCCACCCACCCACCCACCCATTCATTGATCCATTTGTCTTATTCAGCCCTCCACTCATCCTTCCATATATTTATTCAATGACTACTTCCCAAGGGTCTTGTGCCAAATATTAAGTTAATTGAGAGGTATGGTGTTGAACAAATAGGTAAGCCTGTGCCTCAGTGGGGCATATAGTTAGTCTCATGGGGACAGAAACCCAGTGTATGCTATAGTTATGAGGAGAGAAACAAAGCCAACCAGCAGAGTCCTATTGGCTATGATGGGTGGGCTTCCTGTGGAGAGGGTACCAAGCCAAGACCTGTAGCTGAAATGTAAAATGAGACCAGCCTAAGGAGAGGCAGAGGCTCAAGCAAGCTGTCCCTTGTAGCTAGGGGCTTGGAGGGGAGCTGAGCTCTGTGAGTGAGAGTCTTGGAGAGACCAGGAGCCAGCAACCCAGCCAAGTCTCAGTCCGTGACCATCACGACAGAGCCTGTGTGCCATGCTGCAGGGCGGGGCAGGGGAGGACTGGGGTGGTAGAGCTGCTGCCCGGGGAGACTTTGTTCCCTGGGGATGGAATGAAAAATATCCCTAAAAATTCTCGTCCTGGGGAACATATCAGTATGGCATTGTTTGGAAATAGAGGTCACTGCAGATGTAGTTAGTGTAGTGAAGATGAGCCCTACTGTATCCTTCAAGCGGGCCTTATAGCTGATGGATGGAACCCTCCTAAGAAGAGAGAAGTCAGAAAGGAGGAGGAGATCCTCAGAGAGGCGGAGTCGGAGGGCAGTGAAGCATCCACAAGCCAAGGAGTCCAGGAAGTCCAGGAGTCCGGATCGTAGGAGCCCAGGAGGCTGGAAAAGGGGAGGATGGACCCAGCCCAGCCGCCCAGACTCTAGCGGTGTATGTCTTGGCTAGACCCAAACGCAGCAGCTCACTGGGCCTGGACATTGGGTATCCCCAGTCTGCCTCTCGGCCTCTGTGGGGGCCCCAGCACTTGGCCTGGCATACACAGTAGGTGCTTTGTAGGCAGTGTCATTTACGGCAAGCTACACGCCCATTTTCTAAGACTCTCCCTCCCGCCTCCCAGGTCTTGCTCTGCCACCTCAGCCCCGAACCATCCCGAACCCCTGGCTTTCACCAGCCGCAGCCACGGGGTGCCTGGGGGCTCTCTCCCTATTGTCTATGAAAACGAGACATTTCTCCCAAGAAAAGTCTGCCCGCCTGGCGCTGAGACTTGGGTGGAATTCCGTTTCCCACTCAAGGGGAAATGATTTATAAGGGATTTGGAGGCCAAGGAGGTTGGTCTGGAACGCTGGCTAGACAAAATAATTTATCAGAAAATTCCAAGTGGCCGTCTGTAGCAGCTAGAACACAGCGTGACGCTGGCCTTTCCCAGCTGGGGACGGGCTGCTGCGGGCTGCCCTTGGGCCAGATCCTCCGGGCCGGGCCCCACAGAGGCCTTTGGTTCTGATTTGGTTCTGAGCTGAATGGGTGGGCAGACAGCCACCATTGTGGTCACCGAGAATCTCTACAGTGCTCCCCGGTTGTGCACGGGGTGAGTGAACTGTTCTCAGAGAGTCAGGGAAGGAGATGGCGTGTAGGAAAGGCTGGTGGAGCTGGCTCCTGGAGGGCCTCAGCTGGAACTTTGGGGGGTGACTGTTGAGTGGACCCTTTCCCGCTCCCAGACTGTGAAGAGGTGCACCAAGGCGGGTTACATTGGCCAAGTCATCACTCAACGATGAGCTGGCCAGGGGCAGCTGAAATGCACAAGGCTGGTGTCCAGCTGGTGGCTTCATGGAGTGACTGTCGTGAGTCGGGGAGCTGACAAAGGGAGTTGCCCTGTGTGGGCTTCCTACGGTGACATACAACAGGAGAGCAGCCTGCCTTTTCCCGTTCCTGCCTGAACCCAGCTCAGACCACAAGCCTCTCACTCAAACATAAGATTTAGACCATTCAGATTTAGCATTCAAATTCAAAGGAGTTATACGTATGTCCTGGGGTCCTGGGACACCCCCTGGAATCGAGAAAATTCCCCGATGAATCCCCGTGATGGACATCACCGTGTGGGCAGCCCTGGCACTGGACGCATAACACGGCCCTGGGGTGAGCAGACACTGACAGCTCAGCGTCCTGCAGAGGTCGGAGGCCGGGGCCCCTGGCACAGGTCTGTGGGCACACCCGGTGCTGGGGACTGCAGGTCACCGTTCCTACTGAACACGGGACCCTGTGAGCTGGACGCCAGCTTGGAAACCTCTTCCTGCACGACGGTGGAGAGGTTCAATTTAGAAAAGAGGCCTTTTTTCTTCCTTGCATGAATCACTTTCCCAGAGCGTGGAGATGGCCGGGCGGTTCTTATCTTTGAACCTCGTGTACTTAACGCTTATTAAAATCAATACCATCCATTAGACGGCAACGTTTCCATTTTTAATCATCTATTGATATACGGCCTGTGCTTTTATAGGGCTAAACAAATTTCCGCTCTAGGTGCCCCTCTGCAGCCCGAGGGCAGCCGGTGCACCGCTGTGGGACGCAAATGCTTATTTACTGCCTGCTTCCTGATTGAGAACATACCTGGTCCATGGCTTCACATGGCTTTTACGCGGGGGACGAGGGCCACTTCCTGTTCCCCCAACGCCATTCTTTAAGGAGTGTAATGAATGCAAGGTATTGTGACCACAATCAGCGGCCGGGCCAGTTGAATGGGAGGCAGAGTGGGCTGCAGGGTTTATTATTCTCTTACTCATTGGTTCTTTGCTAGGGGCGGGGCAAGCTGGCCGCAGCTGGGACAGGGACACTTCTCTTCACCCTGCTACCTTCTCCTGGACCTTGCTGGGCTCCCGTCCACTGGGCATGCAAAAGCAGGGAAGAGCCAGGCGATCCCAGCTAGACCTGGGGTCCCGCACGCCTGTCTTTTGGAGGCCAGTTGGCACTGGGTCCCCGGGGGTGGTGACTTCTGTCCCCTCGCAGTCCTTCTTTCCCTTCCAGTCACAGGCTCCTTTGAGCTTCTTTAATGATCAAGGTAGAGAGCCCCAAATGCCAATCAGGATGGACCGCCAAAGGGCCGGCATCAGTGCTGAGAGCTAGAGGTAGAGTCACCTGGCTGCAGACCAGGGGCACCCAGACCCCAAGCCCTGTCAGCGGGCCCTCTGTCCACCCCAGTCCTCTCAACCACTCAGACTTTGCTAGCCTAGAAGTCTCTTGGCTGGGCTCCTGTGGCTCACGCCTGAAATCCTAGCTACTCAGAGGCTGAGATCTGAGGATTACAGTTTGAAGCCAGCTCAGACAGGAAAGTCATGAGACTCTTATCTCAGATTAGTTACCAAAGAAGCTGGAAGTAGAGCTGTGGCTCCAGTAGAAAAGAGGAGGAGGAGGAAAAGGAGGAGGAGGAGGAGGAGGAGGAGGAGGAGGAGGAGGAGGAGGAGGAGGAGGAGGAGGAGGAGGAGGAGGAGGAGGAAGAGGAAGAAGAGGAGAAGGAGGAGGAGGAGGAAGAGGAGGCAGAGAAGGAGGAGGAGGAGGAGGGGGGGAGGGGGAGGAGGAGGAGGAGGAGGAGGAGGAGGAGGAGGAGGAGGAGGAGGAGGAGGAGGAGGAGGAGGAGGAGGAGGAGGAGGAGGTAATGTTTCTTGGCAGGGGTAGCTTGTCCTCTAACTGGTCCAGTAGGCAGATGTGTCCATGCTCAAACACTACGCTAATCTGGTGTCCACAGTGGCCAGGCCCATGCCAAGACGGCTAGCCAGGAGGGTGGCTCAGAGGGCACCAGGGGCGCAGCCTCCTGGACGCTGGGGTCCTCAGCCTCTCCTGCTGCATGAGCCAGAAGGGACCCCTGGCCCCGCAGGTACCTGAGGCCGACTCAGGGTTGTACTATGAAGCCCTGGGTGTGCTGCTCCGGGGGATCACTGAGAGATGAGAGGTCCTGGGTTACAGTCATGTTTCAAAGACTCGCAGGAATTCTAGGGGCTTCCAGGTCCCCTGGAGGCCAGGGGCAGGCGGGCCCCCAGGTGGCCAAGTTTTGCATTTATAGAATCACTTTTGCATTGACTTTTTTGGGTTTGTTTTCGCATTACTTAGTGGTTTGTGGGGAAACAGAGCTGCTGCTAATACAAGCCGCAAGGCCTTGAGTGGCCACGAGGCCCTGAGAGGGCCAGATGCATGCCGCTGGCACCAGGGCAGGGCCACGGCTTCCCTGATTCCTCCAGGGATGACCCTGAGTCCCAGCTCCCACCTCCTGCCGGGGAGGGGACGCCAAGATGAGAGTCCCTCTCCCCACACTCGCACAGGCACCCGGCAGCACCAGCACAGGATGCCGGGCCTGTGGGTGAGGGCTGGACCCTCCTCTGTGATCGGTGGCTTCATAAAACGCCTTCTAATGAAAGTAACACACGCGGAGGGGAGGGGGGCCCGGGACGCAGGGCTGCGCTGCAGAGAAACACGCTTGTTAAAATGTGTAATGAGAGACAGAACAAATCCTCGGTACTGGACAATGCTGTCATTAAATCCCTTAATGACAATGCTCTTTTCCCTGGTGCACCGCACCGTGTGTTATAAACCTCTGTGGCTTGGTGGGCGGTGGAGTCAGGGCAGTAGGAGGGCGAGGGGGGCGGGGAGGAGCGCGGAAATGGCCTCTTGGGAAGGCTGACATCCAGGACTCGCCTCATCCCTCCTGTCCTCAGCCCTGCATTCCTGGGCTGGCGTTGGGATCCAACCTGGCCAGGTGGAGCTGGTCCTGGCCTTCCTGTGGTCATCAGCAGACATCACAGGACACTCAAGCTGAGTGTGGTGGATCCTGCCCCACGATCCCATGGGCGTGAGCTTCCCGGTGGGGCGATCCCTCCCTAGCCACAGGCTGCAGCGTGGAGATGGCGAAGCGGCGTCTGACCAAAGCCCAGCGCTGCCCAGGGAGTGTGGGAGGGGGCGGGGAGTTGGAGCCTCGCAGGTCAGGGTGGTGCTGGGTATCTGAAGCCTAGGCACCCTTCAGTGGCCTGGTCTCCAGGGACGCCTGGCTCTGTGGGGGGAAGGGGACAGGACGGTCCAGGGTGAGGCTGTTGGCTTGGAGGCTGGAGGAATGTGGCCTCCGTGTCTCTCTGAGGGGTGGCCAGCCCACCCCATCTCCTGAGTGGAGGCCATCTCCTGTCAGCTGACCGGAGCCGGCAGGTCCCCGGGGCCGGATGCCGGCGCAGGGGCCAGAGCCAACTTGTTTACTTCTTAAAACCCCAAGAATCTGGCCCGATACAGACCGGGTCCCCGCCTCAGTTTACATGTCACACTCAGCCAGCGCCAGCGGTGTAACTGGGCCTTCCTGAAGTGATATAGGTCTCCTTGGGGACAGGTGGGGCTCCCCAGGGAGGCGCCTGCCATGTCCCTGCGTGGCCCAGGGCCCAGGCGGTTCTGGGCCTTGATGGTCTCTGTGTGGCGGCCGCAGGACAACAGCTGGAGGAGGACTCCGAGGCTGCGCCGGCCACGTGCCTGGGACGGTGGCCGTAGCCGCTGTCTGGTTCCTGGATGCCCTGGGGTCACGGAAGTCCTTGCTTTGCACACTTAGGAGGTTCAAGGCCTGTCCATCCACTTCCGGTGCAGCCTCAGGCTGGGGAGAATGCCTCACACCCCGGGCTTGGGGACTGCTCAGCCTGTATGGGTGCCTTACCCGGGCTTCAGGACCTGGGATCTGGCCGGGCTCTAGCTGCAGCCCCTGGGGCTCGCCCCGCCCCCAGGCTCTGCCCAAACCACCCCAGCAGCATCTGCTCAGCCTCCCCGAGGGCTCAGCCCACAGGGACACAGGGCCTGGCCTGGGACACACCATCAGGTGGGTCTCCTGCACGGGTCTCCTCTGGGACCTGGTGGCCCGTCCACCTTGCCTGAGGTCTTCTTGGGTGCCACAGAGGAGCTGCAGCAGCAAAGCCCTCCCGTCCAGCCCTCCCAGGGAGGCGTGTGTCTGCGTCTCGTGTCTCCATTTCCTTTCCTAGAGATGG
The DNA here is from genome assembly GCF_024711535.1 of Dipodomys merriami. NCBI lineage: Eukaryota > Metazoa > Chordata > Mammalia > Rodentia > Heteromyidae > Dipodomys > Dipodomys merriami. The sequence goes on from NW_027204270.1 coordinate 1,484,303, forward strand.
CGCTGAGGACTGCAGGGGGCGCCTGGCAGAGGAGGTGGGGTACGAGGAGGTGGGGTACGAGGGCTCCGATGGGGGTGGGCACACTGGGGCATGTGCAGACCTCCCAGGTGTTAGACAGACACCCTGACCCCCGGAGCCACATCGCCGTCCTTGCTCATCAGGCCGGGCCTCACCTCGTGTCCAGGTCAGCCCGGACCGTGGCCCTCCTTGCCATGCTTTCCCGGGTCCCCAAGGATGGCAAGCTTGTGCCACTGAACCCAGACACCGTCTCCTGTCCCCCCAACTCCTGCAGCTGGGGCAGCAGGCATGCACTGCTGCACCCTAACAGTGGTTGACATGGAGTATTGCAAACTTCTCGCCTGGCCTGACCTTGAACCACGGTTCCTATTGCTGCCTCCCATGTAGCTCGAATGGCAGGCCCGAGCCAGGATGTCCAGCCGTGTGGGTGGGGCGGGGCGGGCTATTAGTGCAGTCCCAGCACCCATGCTCACCGTCCTTCCCGAGGATGAGTTCACTGGGCGCTCGGGAACAGCCCCCCGCACTGCAGGGGGGCGTCTGCAGGATGGGCTCAGGCCTCAGCCCTGCTCTGAAGAGAGACCCTCTCCCAGAAGACTTGAGTGGGCTATGGTGGCCAGGCCGGGTTGTACAACACATACAAGGAGGTGCCCTTTGTCCATTCATGGCCCAGGATGGCTCCACATAGCGGTAAGTCTAGGACTGCGTGGCCCTTGGGGCCCTCTCGCTGTCCTGGATTTCCTCCACAACCCCCCAGTGGCTGTCCCATCCGTGGTCATCCTGAGTGAGCCTGTGGGCTCCGGGTTAGGCACGCCCCTCCATATACTCCCTAAGGCCACGCTCGGTTCAGAGGGAGGGGGCGCAGGAGGCTGGGGGCGGGCTGGGGAGGGCCAGGGCAGGCTCAGGGCCAGCCTGGCAGGCACACGCAGCCTTGGCTGAACGCCCCGCTCGGGGCCATGGTTAAACAGGCCGCCCGAGGACCCAGGTGTGGATATTTTTAATAGTCTGTGACCTGCCATCCACTCTTGGCTGGGTGTTAATGGCCGAATGTTTTGCAAGTAAATTGCTAGAGAGAATTATTCCTGAGAGTCACAGATTTGTGGGAAGGTGTTAGCCGCGTGGACTGCCCGCCATATTTGGGTCCGTTCTTCTACCTAAGCGCAGAGACTGGACAGCCACGCCAGGTGGGCTGGCTTCTGGGTTTGGGGGGCGGGTGGGGATACTCCCCAGGCCTCTCCACACAGGAGCTGCGTCCTCCGAGGGCGGCCGGGGCCGGAGGGGGTGTCAGGATGGGTGCTGGGCAGGAGAGACCCTCGCTTCCCTCCCACAGACAGGGGCGGGATGGGACTCTGCACAGCTGTCCACAGGCCACCGCTCCTTGACGTGTCCTCCGAAGGGGCCCTGGGAGCGGGTCGGGGCTCTGCCCAGACCCTGGGCCAGGGGACGGTGGACGGCTGTAGGTTGGCCCAGTGAATAGGTTGGACAGAGTCCAGGGATCGGACCCTGGGAATAGCTGGGCTGGTGGGCAGACTCTACAAGCTGCTGTCAGACACACGGAGTCTCCCCTGCCTGAGGAGGTGGCAGGAAAGACCCTCCTGGGTGCCCGCCCACCCTCTCCCCGACCCCCTGCGCCCAGCAAGCCCCGTACCAGGGAGTGGCATGGCCGGTGCAATCCTTTCTGACGTGGCTCCTGGTCTCCGTCCCCCTGTGGATGGTGAAGGAAAGACCAGTCTAAAGCCATAGGGGCCGGAGGGGGACTCGGGGCCGGGAGGGAGCTGGCCAGGGTCTACAGTTGGGCTCCGCATTCTTGACCAGCTTTGGGTCCTCAGCAAGCTCCGGAGCCGCACCATTCCTGTCTGGGAAATGGGGACACACCTACCTCAGAGCTCGCGTGAGCAGAAGAGGAAATCGGACTGAATGCCTCCCAGGGCACACACAGCACAGGACCTGGATGGAGTACCACCCTCACCCCAGGGATGGCCCCCAAGTCCAGCTCAAGCCCCTCCACACCTCTCAGGCCAGCTGGACACACGTGTGGGCACTAGGCCCACCGGGGAGCTCTGCGCCTCTCTCCCTGGGTTTCGGGGAGGCGGCGTGGCGGGTGGAGCTCAGTGCTGGGGTGCCGGGGTAAGGGTCCAAGGCCTGCCTGCAAGGCTGGTCACTCTGAGGGCACTGTGAGCAAACCCCTCCCCTCCACGGGCCCAGCGCTGTATCTTTAAGACACTAATGGGCCCTCTTTAAAAAAAAAAAAAATGACAGTCTGCTTGCACACTTACAGGTTCTCATCTGACATCAGCAGGGAATCAAAGATATTTTATTATTTGGAAACTCCTTATAGGGAAAGCAGCCTTGAGGGTCTGTCATTGCTCCAAAACCCACACCTCCCCTGGGAGTTAATTATTTTCTTAAAATGCAACTTTCACTGTTAGTCTAAAACATTCCAACTGTGTTCACACTCTTTAAATCTTCGGTAAACCTTAGAGTTTAAATCACTTGCAGATAAGAGTAATTCTGTGAGGGAGAGAGGGAGCGAGCGCTCGCGGAGGTGAAATCAGATGAAATGAAAAGGCCATTGATGATGGCCTCTCGGCACCTCCCGCCCCCGCCCCGTGGGACGATGTGGCAGCTACAGATGGAAACCCAGCCGCTCACCTGCCCTCTCGGAAGGCCGGAGGCTGCCCTTCGGGCTGCACCAGGGGCGGCCCTGGGAGGGTGGAGGCTGGGCTGTCGGGAGTGGACGCTTCCCTTGGAGGACAGTTCCCTAGACAGGAAGACCGTTGGGTCTTGTCCCCTGGGGCCAGGTGTCCACTGTGACCTGAGGATCTCCACTGGGCACAAGCATCTGCAGAAGGCCTGGGGCCACCCCGGGCCCGAGCCTCCACTCGGGGCCTTGGTATGATGATCAGGCTAGCTTGGGCAGCCTTGGAGTCTGCAGTGCTGTCTTCTCCTCACCTCCCGCATTGCAGGGAGGGGGTCAGCCTTCACCTTTGGGGCTCCCAAGAACCTCACCGGGAGCTGATGCCCCTTCAAGAGCCTCTGTGAAGTTTGAGAAAACAGGTGGCCAGGAGACCAAGCGGGGGCCAGAAACCGCTGTCTCTGCACCAGCTGGTTCTAAGTGTCTGAGGTGCCCGAGGTCTGTGTGTCCGCTGTCCCGTCAGCCACACTGGCCTCCAGCTCTGGCTACACCACCCTCCCATGCCCACAATGACTGTGTGGGGTCAGCTGCTGACCCGTCCCGCATCCTTCCACCCCGCCAGGCCCAGACACTCATGTTGGGGACCCTCTTCCGAGCGGTTCTTCGAGGCTGGCACTTCTGGCAGGACTGGAGTTGCCCTGGGACCCCCTGGCCTGGCACAAGCCGGCTCAGGCAGGGGTCTCAGGGCGCTGTTGTCAAAGGAGGGTACATGGGGTGGGGTGGGGCAGTGAGCTGAGGGCAGGCGCCCCCAAGCTTCACGGAAGGGCCGGAGCCGGGCTGGAGCCACCCAGAGTGACCCCGCGGCCCACAGCTCCCAGGCACCACGCACAGCCACCCGCACCCCCACCCACTCCCCACATCCAAGTGGCGTCCATGGGCAGGGGGTGAGGAGTGGGGGGCCGTCCGATTGGGCTGGGGGAAGAGGGAGCCCGGACACACCGGCCTGTCCCGCAGAGCTTGTGGGCTCTGGGTTACCCGTCCCCAGCCTGCGCCTGTGCAGCTCTCCCTCCTTCGGGTCAGGGCCACCCGCCGGGCCCCCAACACCGCGTCCCCATGACAAAGAGGACAAGGAAGGCAGGACAGACTCAGAAAGGGCTGGCCTTTTCCAAGCTCACTAGCCACCCCCTGAGGGGTCCCAGCGGGAGGTGGCACTGCCCTGACATGGCTGGCGGGAAGAGCTGCTGCCCCGGCCACCGCGGTGTGTGATGGTGAATACTGAGTGGCCATATGTGCACAGGGCATAGAGCCTGGCAGTGCCCAGGCTGGGCCCCAGACTGGCAAGGGGAAAGGCTATGTCCCGAGGCTGGGGACCGTCTCTGCCCTCTCGCACCCTCCTGACTGCGCGTGGCAGGCCTGGCCGCTGCCCCCACCTCCAGTCCTGTGCCCACCGCAGGGCCTCCTTCTGAACTGCCAGGCTCTGCCCACCGTGCCTGCAAATGCTTCGCGCCCCATTTGCAGCAGCTTTGCAGCTACTTTAGGCAGGACTGTGCAGGTGCCCAGCTGCGGGCCACGTGCTTCTCTCCGGGCGCTCGATGCCACCTGGGCTGCGTGGGGAGGGTACTTGGTGTCTCTCCCTCTGCCGATACTGCCCCTCTCAGCCAGCGACGGCCCCCGCAGAACGCTCACAGCCTCAGGAGCGAGTTCCGTGGTGGACGGCGCGTGCTGGATGCTCAACCGGGGAGACCGCTCGCCCGCAGCGGCGGCCGCCGGTGGTCACCAGGGACGTCCACCCCGGGCACTGCCTGCCAGAGCCCCAGGCCGGGCCCCACATGGGACCACTGAGGACATCCCTCCTTCCTCCTTCCTCCTTCCTGAGAATGCCGACTTGGGGTGGGAAGGTGTGCTGTCCAGCCCCCCACATCTTGTGTTTTTGGGTTACCTCCCTTCAGGAGCTGAGACTGGACTGGACTTGGGCGGTATCTGGGGGTGTGGATCCAAATTCTAGGATTCCTGGAGTCTCCCACGTCCCCACAGAAGCCCTCCCTCCTGGACACCAACAGAACCATGGGGGAGGGAGGGGAGAGCATGGTGGGGGGAGGCATCTGTGGGGGGCAGGGGGTGACTGTGGGGGAGGGAGGTGGCTGTGGGGGGGAATGCGGGAGGGCAGCTCTCCAGGGGGGATGCTGGGGGGTGGGGCAGCTCTCAGGCAGCGCTGGGGGGGGCAGGGGTGGTTCTCAGGGATGGGAGGAACAAGGGGGTGGGGAGGCAGCTCTGGGGGGTGGGGGGCTCTCGGGAGTGGGGGGCACGTGGGGGGAGCTCTGGGGACAGGGGCTCTCGGGGGTGGGAGGGACGTGGGGGGAGCTCTGGGGGCAGGGGCTCTCGGGGGTGGGAGGCATGTGGGGGGTGGGGGGCTCGGGGGGGAGGGACGTGGGGGCAACTCTGGGGGGTGGGGGGCTTTCGGGGGTGGGAGGGACATGGGGGCAGCTCTGGGGGGGCTCTCGGGGGTGGGAGGCATGTGGGGGGTGGGGGGCTCGGGGGGAGGGACGTGGGGGCAACTCTGGGGGATGGGGGGCTTTCGGGGGTGGGAGGGACATGGGGGCAGCTCTGGGGGCGGGGGCTCTCAGGGGTGGGAGGGACATGGGGGCAGCTCTGGGGGGGGCTCTCGGGGGTGGGAGGCACGTGGGGGGAGCTCTGGGGGCGGGGGCTCTCGGGGGTGGGAGGCACGTGGGGGGAAGGCAGCTCTGGGGGGGTGAGCCCCAGCCCAGCCCCACGCGCCCCCCCCCAGGGAGGCCGCTGCCTTTGGCCAGCCCAGCTCAGCGCACCCTCACTAGTCCCGACTCACCAAATAGCATTTTGATGAGTTAAGTGTGAGAGAATTAAAAACAACCCGATTAAATTTCCTTTATAAACACACGCGGGCTTGGAAATCAAGGGGAAACTCGACTTGGGGTAATAAACCACTGCGTGCTCTTCCCCGCAAGCATGGGGGCGGGCAGCTGGCCAGCCCCGGTGCCGGACGCCTTGAGCCCGGCCCGGCCACACCGACCTCAGGCTGAGATCCGAGGGGAGCTGCGGCCTAATCCCTCTGTCGCTGCCGACCCGGCCTGTCTGCCCCCGACAGAACCAGTGCTACACGCGCAGACACAGCGACCACGCTCTACCCATTGCTCTGGAGAGTAAACCGAGGCCGGGGTAGCCATCTGGCAAGCAGCTCGCAACAGGACCGCCCTGGTCACTGAGCAATGCCCTCTGCTGCCCTTCTCACCAAGGAGGGAGCAGCAGAGAGGCAGGAGGGACCCTGGGCCTCCGTGGCAGGGTCTGATCCGGGGTGGAGGACAGGTGGCCAGCGGTGGCTGGGTCATCCAGGAGGGGTCAGGGCAGTGGGAAGGCAAACAGAATCGTTAACAGCTTCCAAAAATAACCCAGCAGCGTGAGGTTCCTGCGGCTCCGCTGGCTGCAGAGTGGGGCTGCACGGGAGGGATCTGGCCGGCGGGCAGGGCTCCTCCCCGTGGGCCTCGGGCGGCCCTGCTGCATCTGCAAGATGCAAACGCTGCCCGCTGCGGAGGGGAGCACTGTTACTCAGCTCCGGCCATAAAAATCTTCAACGCCTGCGCTTGCTCGGGGTCCCATCATGGGGCAGACGCCATCCTATGATCTTTTCAACGGCGTCACGGAGATAGAGTTGACCAAAATAAATAAATAAATAACATGGGGAGAGGGCGAGGGGAGGGTTCAGAGTGTCCAAAAAGAAATGTACGCTTTACCTGACTTCGTTAACTGTAACCCCCCTGTACACCACCGTTAGAGCAACAATAACAATCAAACCTTAAAGGGCCTGACACGAGTGCAGCAGAGGAAGTGGCACACGTGCGGTCCCGTCGGGGTGCGTGGACACGGGAGGGAGGGGACAACAGATCTGCAAGTGTGAAAATTCAACAATGAAGCCCGTTCAGTTTGTTGTGGGGAAAGGAGGGACAGGGAGTGACAGACAGACAGAAAGACAGCGTGAGCTTGGTTGGGATGTGTTGGAAACATGCGTTGACTGTCACACTGAAATTCCCTCTTGTATTACTAATGAATGCTCATTTTAAAAAGCACTTCTGGGCTGGAAAGCTGGCTTAGTGGTAGAGTGCTTGCCTAGCATGCATGAAGCCTTGAGTTTGATTCCTTGGTCCCACTACACAGGAAAAGCCAGAAGTGGCGCTGTGGCTCAAGTGGTAGAGCGCTAGCCTTGAGCAAAAGAAGCTCAGGGACAGTGCCCAGGCCCTGAGTTCAAGCCCCAGGACTGCCAAAAAAGTATTTCTTTTGCTTTGCCGTTTGAAGTACACTGGTTTGGGGTTTGTTTCCTCCCCTCTTGGGACTTTAAAGGTGTGGAGACCCTGCTCCCATGAGTGCCCAGCCGCCCGCCTTGCTCTTCGCCTGGTTCTTACGATCCTCCGTCTTATTCCTCTTTGTATGGGAGGTGTCTGACGCCTCCCACCTCCAAGATGTTCTTGTCGCTGGCGCTGAGCTGCTGGATGGTGGACATACTCTGTCTGGCCTGTCTTAAATGATTGCGCCTCACAAACACACGTGCAGATGAAAACTAGACCCAGGCCTGGAAAATGGCTCCTCCAGGGCCACGTGGACTCTTGGAGCCGTCGTGGCCATGCCAGCCCGTGCCCACAGCAGCCCTGCCACGTGGCAAGCTGAGCAGGCCCGGTTCGTGGGTGTGGCTGCATGGGTACAGGCCCGGTTCGTGGGCACGGATGTGTGGATACGGGCTCTGAGGACCAGGCCTGCCCCTAAGGAGTTCAGACGTGTGGCCCATGTGCACGGAGGCCTCTGGACAAAGTCCAGCAGTCCAGCTGCAGGCTTGGAGGCCTGTGGGGTCCTCTGTCCTGAGGCTTTAAAACGTGGCCATGCCATAGCCACAACCGCTGTGACACTGGCGTAAGAGAAGCCCCCTCAGACCCACGTGCTCTGCTCCTTCCCGACCTCCCTCGGGCCAGAGGGCTGGAGAACCAAGCTGATGGCGGCATGAACAGCAGCAGCAGCAGCAGAGAAAGACACAGAGATACAGAGACAGACAGAGAGACAGACATACAGAGACAGAGAGAGACACACACACAGAGATACAGAGACAGAGAGACAGACAGACAGAGAAACAGACAGAGACAGAGAGAGAGACACAGAGTTACAGAGACAGACAGACACAGAGACACACAGCCAGACAGAGAGACAGCCAGACAGAAAAACAGAGAGACACAGGGAGAGACAAAGAGCACACAGCATATTCTGGAGAGCTGTCTTGTGGTGCCTCCCGTTTTGGGAGCCGACCCCACCCCGTAGTGGATACACAGGTGCGTCCAGAGGTGAGGAAGGGCCGGCCAGGCCTGTGGCAGAGCGCCTCTGGAGACATTTGACTGGGTGCTGGGTGTGGGTGCTGGGTGTGGGTGCTGGGTGTGTGGGTGCTGGGTGTGGGTGCTGGGTGTGGGTGCTGGGTGTGGGTGCTGGGTGTGTGGGTGCTGGGTGTGTGGGTGCTGGGTGTGGGTGCTGGGTGTGTGGGTGCTGGGTGTGGGTGCTGGGTGTGGGTGCTGGGTGTGGGTGCTGGGTGTGTGGGTGCTGGGTGTGGGTGCTGGGTGTGTGGGTGCTGGGTGTGGGTGCTGGGTGTGTGGGTGCTGGGTGTGTGGGTGCTGGGTGTGGGTGCTGGGTGTGGGTGCTGGGTGTGTGGGTGCTGGGTGTGGGTGCTGGGTGTGTGGGTGCTGGGTGTGGGTGCTGGGTGTGGGTGCTGGGTGTGTGGGTGCTGGTTGTGGGTGCTGGGTGTGTGGGTGCTGGGTGTGGGTGCTGGGTGTGTGGGTGCTGGGTGTGGGTGCTGGGTGTGGGTGCTGGGTGTGGGTGCTGGGTGTGTGGGTGCTGGGTGTGGGTGCTGGGTGTGGGTGCTGGGTGTGGGTGCTGGGTGTGTGGGTGCTGGGTGTGGGTGCTGGGTGTGTGGGTGCTGGGTGTGTGGGTGCTGGGTGTGGGTGCTGGGTGTGGGTGCTGGGTGTGGGTGCTGGGTGTGTGGGTGCTGGGTGTGGGTGCTGGGTGTGGGTGCTGGGTGTGTGGGTGCTGGGTGTGGGTGCTGGGTGTGTGGGTGCTGGGTGTGGGTGCTGGGTGTGGGTGCTGGGTGTGTGGGTGCTGGTTGTGGGTGCTGGGTGTGTGGGTGCTGGGTGTGGGTGCTGGGTGTGTGGGTGCTGGGTGTGGGTGCTGGGTGTGGGTGCTGGGTGTGGGTGCTGGGTGTGTGGGTGCTGGGTGTGTGGGTGCTGGGTGTGGGTGCTGGGTGTGGGTGCTGGGTGTGGGTGCTGGGTGTGTGGGTGCTGGGTGTGGGTGCTGGGTGTGGGTGCTGGGTGTGTGGGTGCTGGGTGTGGGTGCTGGGTGTGGGTGCTGGGTGTGTGGGTGCTGGGTGTGGGTGCTGGGTGTGGGTGCTGGGTGTGGGTGCTGGGTGTGTGGGTGCTGGGTGTGGGTGCTGGGTGTGTGGGTGCTGGGTGTGTGGGTGCTGGGTGTGGGTGCTGGGTGTGGGTGCTGGGTGTGGGTGCTGGGTGTGTGGGTGCTGGGTGTGGGTGCTGGGTGTGTGGGTGCTGGGTGTGGGTGCTGGGTGTGGGTGCTGGGTGTGTGGGTGCTGGTTGTGGGTGCTGGGTGTGTGGGTGCTGGGTGTGGGTGCTGGGTGTGTGGGTGCTGGGTGTGGGTGCTGGGTGTGGGTGCTGGGTGTGGGTGCTGGGTGTGTGGGTGCTGGGTGTGGGTGCTGGGTGTGGGTGCTGGGTGTGGGTGCTGGGTGTGTGGGTGCTGGGTGTGGGTGCTGGGTGTGTGGGTGCTGGGTGTGTGGGTGCTGGGTGTGGGTGCTGGGTGTGGGTGCTGGGTGTGGGTGCTGGGTGTGTGGGTGCTGGGTGTGGGTGCTGGGTGTGGGTGCTGGGTGTGGGTGCTGGGTGTGTGGGTGCTGGGTGTGGGTGCTGGGTGTGTGGGTGCTGGGTGTGGGTGCTGGGTGTGGGTGCTGGGTGTGTGGGTGCTGGTTGTGGGTGCTGGGTGTGTGGGTGCTGGGTGTGGGTGCTGGGTGTGTGGGTGCTGGGTGTGGGTGCTGGGTGTGGGTGCTGGGTGTGGGTGCTGGGTGTGTGGGTGCTGGGTGTGGGTGCTGGGTGTGTGGGTGCTGGGTGTGTGGGTGCTGGGTGTGGGTGCTGGGTGTGTGGGTGCTGGGTGTGTGGGTGCTGGGTGTGGGTGCTGGGTGTGGGTGCTGGGTGTGGGTGCTGGGTGTGTGGGTGCTGGGTGTGTGGGTGCTGGGTGTGGGGGTGCTGGGTGTGGGTGCTGGGTGTGGGTGCTGGGTGTGTGGGTGCTGGGTGTGGGTGCTGGGTGTGGGTGCTGGGTGTGTGGGTGCTGGGTGTGGGTGCTGGGTGTGGGTGCTGGGTGTGGGGGTGCTGGGTGTGGGTGCTGGGTGTGTGGGTGCTGGGTGTATGGGTGCTGGGTGTGGGTGCTGGGTGTGTGGGTGCTGGGTGTGGGTGCTGGGTGTGGGTGCTGGGTGTGGGTGCTGGGTGTATGGGTGCTGGGTGTGGGTGCTGGGTGTGGGTGCTGGGTGTGTGGGTGCTGGGTGTGGGTGCTGGGTGTGGGTGCTGGGTGTGGGTGCTGGGTGTGTGGGTGCTGGGTGTGGGTGCTGGGTGTGGGTGCTGGGTGTGTGGGTGCTGGGTGTGGGTGCTGGGTGTGTGGGTGCTGGGTGTGGGTGCTGGGTGTGGGTGCTGGGTGTGGGGGTGCTGGGTGTGGGTGCTGGGTGTGGGTGCTGGGTGTGTGGGTGCTGGGTGTGTGGGTGCTGGGTGTGTGGGTGCTGGGTGTGTGGGTGCTGGGTGTGGGTGCTGGGTGTGGGTGCTGGGTGTGTGGGTGCTGGGTGTGTGGGTGCTGGGTGTGGGTGCTGGGTGTGTGGGTGCTGGGTGTGTGGGTGCTGGGTGTGGGTGCTGGGTGTGGGTGCTGGGTGTGTGGGTGCTGGGTGTGGGTGCTGGGTGTGGGTGCTGGGTGTGTGGGTGCTGGGTGTGGGTGCTGGGTGTATGGGTGAGGGGTGAGGGTGTTGGTGGGGGTGGGGGTGGGGAAGGAAGCTCTCCCCCCCCCCCAGGTTGCGATGCCTTTTCTTTCCCACATAGTGCTCACCAGCTCAGGGCCAGGGTTCCCGCCGCGGCTGGCTGCGTCCGCGTGCGCCCAGAAGTCTTTCTTGGGGCCGGGCGTGCTCCCCTCCCCCGCTGGGCCCGTGCCAGGGGCTCCGAGCGCACCAGGCTCCACCTGAAGGGGCACCTTTGTTTCTGTCGTTTCGCCCGGTGGAAAACTCCGGTATTAATATTTATGAGAAATGACCTAATATCCCCGCCGCCTGCCGTGTGTTTGCTTAACATATTTAATGTGATTTGGGGGCTGCGTTTACGTTTTAACTGCCTTGGAGAGGGGGCTCTGACCTATCCCTCCCCTCCTGGCCGTGGTGAGGAGGCAGGCTGGCCCCGAGGTCTTTAATGGCTTCGGAAGGCCCCTGCCCCCTCCTCCCCGCCCCCCCCCCGCCCCGTTCACCCAGCCTGGACAGCCAGCCCTGCTCAGGGAAGGCGCCAGGCCGGGGTCTGGGGGTCCAGGAGCTCTGCACACAGCCCGTCCACGGCTGAGCCGGTGCACGCAGGGTAGCATGAAGGTGGATTTCTGCAGAAAGGAAGGGAAAAAAAACCACATTTGAATGGTTTCTGAAAATAGCTCCTTGTGTAGTTAGAAGACAGCAATTTAAATAAGTGCTTTCTCCCCTTTCCCTTGAACATAAAGGCGATTGTTTTTGCCCTGAAATAGATGCCCAGCTCTACTGTAAATTGATTTTTCTTAGCATCCCTTTGTGCCTGCATTAGCTAGTGCGGGCCAGCGGTGAGCCCCCTCGGGGTGGCCGGGACCAGGGCAGCCACACTCGGAGCTGGAGGAAGGCTTGCGTGAACTCCAGCCTTGCTGCTTAGAGGCTGGTTTGCTCTGAGGGTGTTCCTCCCCCTCTCTGAGCCCCAGCTTCCAAGAGAAATTTGTGATGCTGGGAACCCTATTTCTGGCTCCCGGAGACCTTCTTAGTGTTCAGGAGATAGAGCCGGCCTAGGGCCCACACGTGACCTTCCTGCGGGACAGCCAGCCCAGCCCCTAGAGGACCTGCTCAGAAACCCACCCGTGGCTCTCTGTCAAGTCGGGCACACCAGGTATCTCAGCCTTTCTGACCAAAGCAGACGCCGCCTCTGGCCCCTTCGCTTGGTTTCCTGGGAGAGCTGGAGGTGGACGATACCCAGAGCTCTGGGGAGAGGGACCCAGGGCTGGACCGGGCAGTGCCCCACACCTACCAGCCTGCCAGCCACACAGCTCTCCAAACACGAGAGTGTGTGGTGGTGGGGTGTCTACAGGCGATGTAAAACACAGTCGCAGTCGAAATGGCCACACGCCTTCCTGAGGCACCCTCTGAGAAGGAGGCCCCGCACAGCCATTGTGGGGGCCTGGTAGCCAGGTGTGGGAAGTTCCTAGATGCTGGAATCCTCAAGGATGGGGCTCCAAGTCCTGTCCCGGGTCCTGGGCGGGATGCTGGCCAGTTACTTCCTACGTCCAGGCATCGGCCAGCTACTCACTTGAAAGCCTGCAGCACTATGGTTCTTACTAGTTAAGCAGCGCAACCCACGGCCAGCAAGTAGGGCTGAGCCCAGGTGCCCGTGGGTCTGTCCCACACCAGCCCTGGCCTCTTGGTGCATCTGTTTATGATCAGGCCTCAACCATGAGACCACAACACAGCCTCCTGTCTTGGTGCTGATCGAGTGACCCAGACCTTGTCCACCACCAGAACCACCCACAAGTGCTCCCAGCTCCCAGATCTTCCAGAGACAGCTCCACACCCGCCCGCGACCCCCCCGCCCCCCTCGTCTCCTCTGTGGAGAGGAGCAACAACTGTAGCCCACCCAGCGAGCCATGCAGGGGGCAGGTGGAGAGGGCCACCGAGGAGGGAGGCAGGGGGGAGGCGGCGGTCTTGGGAGGGGACCCTGCACAAATGTGACTTTCCTTCAGGGTGCTGACTCCAGACCCTGGTGTGGAAACTGGATACCGGTGCGCTCTTCTCCCTGCCAGAGGAAGATGCAGCCCCAGCCTTAATCACTGGTGAGAGACGTAACCAGCTGCCGCTTCTGGCCTGGCCCCTGGGCCCCCCGGGCCCCCCGGGAGAGGACACGGGAACTCTGATCAATCAGTCCCAACACTTCCCACCCTGCCTCTCGAGTTACGCGCCGTGGGGGTGATATCATGACAGCCACTGCCTGAACCAGGGAAGAAAGAGGCCCCTGTCTCAGGCCCAGGGCAGGACGCCACCTCCTCGGGAACGGGGCGTCGGAAGCCCCTGTCCTGGCTTCCTTTCCCCTGCCCCCAGATTTGGGAATACATGGATTCTCACCATAGAGCACTTAGAAAATACCGGAAAGAGGAAGACGTAGAACATGCCAGTGATAGTTGTACATTTTCTTTTTCTTTTTCTTTGTATTCTTTTTTTTTATTTAATTTTATTTTATTTGTGAACATACTGTACAGAGGAGTTACAATTACATGGGCAGGATAATGCGTACATTTCTTACCAAGCATTGCAGCCTCCTCCTTTGTTTACCCTTCACATCCCTTCCCAGCCTCCCCCCTCCCCTACATTTTCTTCTAGCATTTTCCTGTCACATAGTTCTGCTTATACATCCTGCACCTTGTGAAATCGTTGACTCACTAGTTATTGAATTCTTTGAAATGTAAAAAACCACTATAATTTTTAGTGTTTAATAATTCTGAGACCAATGGCTAAATGCCAAGGTATAATAACACTGTTTGAGATACATCCATTTCCTTCCTTCAGCCACGGCTCTTCCTTCCTTCCTTCCTTCCTTCCTTCCTTCCTTCCTTCCTTTCTTCTTCCCTTCCATCATCCATCCATTTATGCATCTATCCATCTACCCACTTATCATCCATTCAGCTCACAACTCAACCCACAGGCTCTTGTGGATATATAATCTCTCATACTACAAACTGGTACTTTCACAGGGCTTGACCTAGCACCAATAATCTATTCTCTTTATCATTTTTGTTTGGTTTTGAAAAAGATGGCATGTTCATACAGTGCCTCAGTAAGCTGCTTCTGTCCCTTGATGCTCTAGCTACAACGACCAGAGGACTCGTCCCAAAACATCTCCAGGAAGTGCCTATTTGGCAGCAAGAGAGGTGTGAAGGGTTCTGACTGGGCAGCGGCCAGCAGGAGGCTGAGGCTGCCTGGACTGGGGGAGACTGCCCACATGTGCTGGTCAGTTCCACTCATTCCAGGAGTGCGGGGTGTCAGCAAAGTATGGCTTCCCTGAGTCCCAGGGATGGATAAAACAACCTTCACAGTGAGCAGCCTCGAGTCCAGAGATGGGACTGGGGCTGATGGCGGGGGGTGCGAGGTCCTGTGTGAACAGCTGGACCTCTGTCCGCTCAGCTGTGAAATGAGGCTGCAGGTGGCACTCGGGGAAGAAGCAGGGCCGGGACACCTGTGTCAGGCTCATCAGGACAGCAATGTGCACCACTCCTCTTGTCGGAGAGGCCAGGGCAGAGGCAGCCCAGCCCCCTCCCGTTCAGGGTGTCACCTGCCCAAGATGCTCACAGGGTGTGGAGGTGACTGGAGTCACCAAGTGCTCGCTCTGTTTGGTTTGCATAGTTCAGACGCAGTCCGCACTCCCGCTGAAGTTGCCCTGGCCTGTGGGAACGTGCATGCTCCATAGGTAGACACAGGAAAACAGTCACAGTGATGAGTGAAGCCACTTGGGGTCCAGAGATGGGACCCCATCTCTGCGGTTGTTCTCTGGTGGACCCAGGGGTGGGGAAGGGGCTGCCTCACCTCCACCCGTGGCAGAGTCCTGGGGACCAACTCGGCCTCGAGGGACGGTTCTGTGCTGATTCTGTAGATGGATTTCTCGGTCACAGGGGCAAAGGGAACCCTCAGTGTCCCAATGAAGCAGACGGGTAAGATGCCCAGACGCTGCAACATGAGACGTTCCAGTTGAGAAGAAGGCAGAGAGCAGTAGCACACTCCTCCTCACGGGGAACATGGGTGCCACCTGCAGATCTGTCTGAATGATGGTGTGTGTGTGAGAGAGAGGATGTGTGTGTGTGTGTACACAAGTGTGTGCATGTGAGTGTATGTGCTGACTGTGCATTGCATGTGGGTGCATGTGTGTACACACAAGTGTGTGTAAGTGCTGAATGTACATGTATGTGTGTGCATGCATGCGTGTATACACAGTGCATTGTGTAAGTGCCCAGTGTGTGCACACACATGTGCACACACACGTGTAAGTATCTGCAATGAGTGTAAGTGCCAAGTGTGTGCATGTACATGTGTGTGCGTGTGTACAAACAAGTATGTGTGTGCCTGTGAGTGTAAGTGCTTGCATGTGCACGTGTGTGTGTGTGCGTGCACACACACGCCAGCGCGTGCAGAGAAGGGAGCATCTATTGGGCCCAACAAGGGCCTCTCTAGGTCGATGGCACTCCGGGCACTGCGGCCTGCTGGAATCGTCCATTCCTTCCTGCCAGACGCCTCCTATCCGTGCTGGCCACCACATCTGGGCAGCGGGCATCTCAAGATGGATGAGCGGGGACACGAGCATGCTGGAGCCTACGCTCCCCACACCTGGACTGTGTTAGCCGCCCCTCCCCCAGCCGTGTCCGTCCAGTGCTGTGCCCCGGTGGCCAGCCCCCGCCCCACTACCAGCCCACCTCCACTTCTAATTGGGCCGCAAAGCCGTTTAATGGTGTCTGCGGAGTCTGCAGGGCTGCTCGGGGCAGAACAATGCGCCATTCATGTCCTAAACAGAACACTAGTGATCGGGCTAATATCTTTTAAGCTAAAAAACAAGACTTAATTGGGACAGATGCTGTGCATTCCAGCACACAAGGCCAGCCCCTATGTGATCTAAACCAGGTATGTGCCAGGGCCTCCATTTTAACAGCAGCTTTTATTTTTTTTATTGGTATACACAAAACTCACTAAATGCTCTGTGTGACAGGCCAGCGGCGGGGTGGGGCCCGGGGAGACCCTCGTGGGCACAGGGTGTGTGGAGCTTGGGGCTGGCCCGGTTGTTTGGGTGGCAGGAAAGAGCCGCTTCCCGGGGGTGGTGGTCTCCTTGCTTGGGCCAGGGCCTCGTGGCTTCATTGGAACTGCAGCTTTCAACACTGTCCTGACAAAGCTACGGAGCCTTCGCCCACCGCCAACCCTGGACATGGCCTGCCCTCACCGGTCACCCACTGGCTGCTTTCCCTGTAGACAGAGAAATGCCCACGTGACAAACTGGCCTTTTGCTCTACGTATCTGACAGCACACCCCAATTTTTTAGCGCAGTACCCCAGAAGACCTCCCAAAGTTAGCTATTACGTTTCATAGGAAGCTTCTAGTCATTCTGGAATGGAATGGTGTGCTTTTTCCCCCCTTTGTCTTCTACTTTTTTCAGAGAAAAAGAACCTGATCTAGGGGCGTCTAGAGGCAGCTGTGCCCAATTCAGAGCTCATCTCCCCTCAGCAACTCCAGACCTTAGGCCTCCAGACCTGGCTTGACTCAAGGACCGCAGAACAGCGTTTCTGGTACAAACGGTGGAAGGGTGTCCCCCTGGCCAGCGGGTACTCATTTGCTGGAACTCCTTAGCCACGGGAGAGTTGTGGGACTGATGGGATTCTGCTGAACAATGAGAGGAAGGCCTGGCTTCAGGAGAGTCTGACATTACCCGTCTGTCTATCCAGCCACTTAGCCATGCGGCCACCCATCTGATGGCCACCCATCTACCTATCCATCTGGTTGTCCAGCCGTCTACCCATTGTCCATCGACTCATTCACCCAATCATCTTTCATATCTTTAATCATCTACCTATCCATCCACTCACCAATCCAGTCACTCATTCATCTGCTATTCAGCGACTCATCCACCTGTCATCCACTCCTCTGTCATCATCCATCCATCACCCATCCACTCATTTGTCCATCTATTTAGCCACCCACTTATCCAACCACCAAACCACATCCATCTGCCATCCATCTATCTATCAGTCTGGTCATCCACTAAACTATTTGTCTACCATCCATCCATCCATCCATCCATCCATCCATCCATCCATCCATCTATCAATATTTTCTTAGCCTTTGCTAATAGCCCATCTGTACCTGACTCTCTTGCCTCTTGGTGGATACACTAAACGTGTTTCTGTGGGCTGTTGGAAGGGCTCTAGGGTAGGCTGGGGCCTGAGCAGGTTGTGGAGGTCCAGAGAAGCCAGAAGCCTAGGATTTCAGTAACTAAACTTTACTCTTGCAGAGGCCGAGGGAAGAGTGAGCTGTTGGTTTGGGACCTGCTTAGCACACGGAGACCCCCTCCTGGCAGTAAAAACTGTCCCTGCTCATACCAAATTCCCTCATGGCCCCCTCCTGGAGTCCAGACCTCTGGAAAACATCTACTAGGCAGACAGGGAAGGAGAGTTCGGTATCAGGGAGTAAGAGCCAGAGGCCATTGCTACGTGTAAGGAAGCTAGTGCCTGGGAGGCCAGGCAGGAGGATTGTGGCTCTGAGACCGGCCTGGGTTCTATAGAGTTCAAAGCCAGACTGGGTTGCATAGTGAATTCCAGACCAGTCTGAGCAACCTGACAAGACGTGGTACCCCCAGGAAGACGGCCGGGGCCTCGAATGGTGTTGGGCCTGCTCTGGGTAAGTAGATCTCTCTTCCTGCATCCGCTAGTGCCCCCGGCCAGAGAAAGGTGAGCCCACAGAAAGCAGTGATTCTGACAGCCTGGGTTTCTGTCAAGGCCGGGCTCGGCATCCTGTGAGGGCAGGCCCAGACCCGGGCCCTCCTCCGTGCCAGTGCTGTAGAATGCGTCCAGCCCCGACACAATGGTCACAGTGAGCTGTGCCCAGGTGGGGTCTCCGGTCCCCAGCCCTCACCCAAGGACAGCAGGGATCTGAGCAGAGACAGGCAGGGCACAAACTACGCACACGCAGGGCTAGGACTCCTCCAGCGGGGGTGAGCAAGGAGGACCTGATTTGCTGGAAGCCTCGGAGTGGTGATTCGTGAGGCTGGGGCAGAGCCCAGGCGCCCTTGCGGGGACCTGCGAGCCCCCGAGGATGAGCACGCACCCACAGTCTGCAGTCACCTGAGACAGCAGCGGTAGCGGCCCGGGCCATCGACCCCAAGAGCCAGCAGACTCCCAAGGCCGGGATGAGAAGCGCCCTGCCCCAGCGGGCGGGGTGGACAGGGCACCTGAGTGTCACGGTTCAGGAGCGGTGGAGCCTTGTATGCCTAGAGAGGAGCACGCAGGGCAGCCGGCACCATGGTGGGAGGGCATCCTGGGCTCTGGCCATCTCATTGGCCACCACGGGGGATGTCCTGGGCTTCTGCTATCCCATTGGTCACCACGGGGGACATCCTGGGCTCCCGCCATCCCATTGGCTACCATGGTGGGAGGGCATCCTGGGCTCCCACCATCCCATTGGCTACCATGGTGGGAGGGCATCCTGGGCTCCGGCCATCTCATTGGCCACCACGGGGGACGTCCCTATCACTCTCTGCTGCTCCCACCAGGACCGTCATGTAGGTGTGTCCCATTCCTACCCCTGGCATGCATTCCCGTGTGGAATAACATCTCCACCTCTGGAGGAGGAGGGGGAGGAGGCTGTGTTCTGTGTTGCACCATGCTCTGCCCCTCGCCGCCCGGCACGGACACAGGCCGCAGCGTGTCTCCCCACCCTCCCTGTGATGGACACAGGCGGGTTGTGAGAGTTTGCGCTTCTGATTCCTGTGGTTCTTGTGCATGCGTGAGGCCGCTCTGTGGGGGCGTTCCCACAAGTGGCTGCTGGCCAAGGCGCACCTCCGCCCGATGGACTTGTCCAGGGACTCGCAGACGCCACGCCAATCCCGAGGCCGCAGGGCACGCAGGAGGTCGGCGGCGCTCTGTTCTTCAGCGCTGTGAGGGGCGCTTGCGTGGTCCCCTCCTGCCTGGAGACGCCGGGGCTCTCTGCCAGGCCTTTGGTGAAATTCCCCTGTAAAATGCGCTTGTAGCTCTTACCCATTTTTCTGCTGAGATGTTCTCTGTGTTTTCTTCCTGTGACTTGTCCTTTGTAAGTCCCTGTATTTGATTACATCTTATTCTTACCATATTAATAGACCATATCCTTATATCTCTCTAAGGAGACAGCAGGCAAGTGTGGCAGTGTGCTCTGAGGTGGCTTTTCACAAATGGCACACACCCGGGGAGGTGTGCAGGACTCGTGAAGAAGCAGAACATTCTGGAATTCTAGATGCACCACAGCAGGTCTTCTCCACACCTGTGCACGGTGGGTTCCTTTGCCTGTTCCCGACTGGTGGGTGGCAGGATCACAGGGCTTGGGTCTCTGGGGCCGTGGTGCCTGGGGCGTGGCAGGGAAGCAGTTGCTTCCCCTGGAATGGCTGGCTCATTTACCCGTTCTAATGTCGATGGCACTCAGCACACCCCTCAAGTGCCGAGCAGCTTGGGTTCGTGTCTCAGGGACTCTCCTGGAAGCTCCTCTGGCAGCCTGTGCACCCTTCCCGCCTGGTTCACGCTGCGTGGAATTCCCAGACCTCGCGGAGTTCCTTCTGAGGAGGGCCTGCTGGCAAGGCCACGGCATCCTGGGGCTCCAGGTTTTGCCACACGTGGCTTGTCAGTCTCTCAGGCACAGCTGAGCTGTGTATGATCCCAGGCACCTTTTGCTTGTGCGGGTCTTTCTGGCCATTTTTCTGTGGATGTGTTCCCTGCTTCTCTCCTGACCCCAGAAATCCCCGTTGGTGTCTTCTGCCCACTTTCCTCCAGGGTTTCCTGCTTTGAGCTAGTTCCTTGTGCACCCACACACCCGCTGTCCTTAATCATGAGCAGTGTCTTTAACAGGTGGAATGCCTCCATTTTTAATATGCAGATCTTATGACCAGTGCTTCAGGGCCCCATGCGCAGTCTTGGTCTACTAGAGGCCATGGCTACACCATTTCCCCCGCCACGATTACAGCCATGATCCACCTGGAGTGCATTTTTGTGTGTGCTGTGAGGTCAAGGGGGAAGCCTTGTTTCTTCTTTTCCTGCGTCTAACCAGTGGAGCCAGTGTGTGCTATTAAAAATACCTTCCTTTCCCAGCTGTTTTGCAATCAGTTGAATGTGTGCCTGCTTCTGCACTCGGTTCTGTCCCAGGAGTGTGTACAGACAGGACTGGCTCCGCCCGCCGCCATCAACAGAGGGAGACGGTGTCCTGGATTTCTTATGCCTCATAACAAATCTCCCGGAGCACTGTGGCTTGGCACACTCCACCCATCCAGCATCTCACGGTTTCTGTGGGTCAGGGGTCTGGCTGGGGTTTTGGCTGGGGATCTCACAGGTGGCATTCAGTGTGTCAGCCGGATGGTGCTCTTCTCTGAACTTCCGGATCCGCTTTCAGGCTCTCATGGCTGCTTGCGGCTGTGTGGCTATCGGCTGGAGCCCGCCTCAAGGCCCAGAGCTGAAGTCACTGCCATTCGGTCTCCTGGGTATCCAAAGCCTCTGGTGTCTCATCTCACCCTCACCCTTCTTCAGGATGAGCCCTGACCCTTATCTGACTCGGTGAGGCCCACCCAGCCTGACGGCCCCTACAACAGCTGCAAAGCTCTTCTGCTTCCGCTCACCACTGTTGTGTGCTGGATGTGTCAGGGGTGGATAGAAGTCTTCCACCTGACTGCCGCATCTGGATCTAGAGAACAGCTCCCTGCCTGGAAGACCCTGAAGAGGAAAAGGCGAAGACCAGGTGACATTCATGTTCTCACAGGACTACAGAAGCCCTGGCTGTGAGCCTAGCACATGACAGCCAAGAGCAAAATGGAGCCCACGCCCATCCGCCCGCCCGCTAACTGCAACGCAGCAGCCGTCTGGCTGACGGGGTAGGTGAGCTGAGGACAATTTCTCAACCATATGTTTTCCTGCTGTGGGCTCAGGTCTTCCTTGCAGCCTCTGTCTTACAGATTGACTTGGGGTTGTGGTTGTGAGGCCTCTTGGAGCAGACAGCTGGGGATCATGTCACACCAGGTATGGGGAGGACAACGCAGAAGAAGCACCAATCCTCAGATGACTTTCTCAAGGGTCCTGAGACAGCTGAGGAGAACTGGCGAGGGAGAGAGAGGGTTATGTGTTTAAACTCCATGTATTTGACTTCTCCCAGTCAAAAGCTTTCAGAGGTAAGCCAAATCAAAACTCCTGACACCTGATTTGAATTAGACTTCCTAATCTTGAACCATCCTTGCATTCTTCCAATAAATCCAGTTTGGGGTGGGTTGTCTTTTATATGTTTCCATATTTCCTATTACTGGATTTAATTTTTATTTGTGACTTTAAACATCTGTCGTCATAAATAAATTTAACCTAGAGTCTGTTGTCTGATGCTGAATATGAGTGCAATCACATTAAGTGATTGGATAGGATCTTTCTTTTAGTCATGCCTCTCATTACAGAAAAAACTTAGCACTACCTCATGTTGCTGGGTGTTCCAGGCCATTTTAATTTTTCCTAGGTCTGGTCTTAGAATCAATCACTTCTCCAGTAAGTCTTCTATTTTGTTCCCAGAGGCGGAGATTTATACTGCTACTGTTTGAGTATGTTTAGCTGTGGCCCCTCATGTGTCTCAGAATGGCAAAGTTAGGGGGAGGGACTTTTTAGGGATAGAGCCTGGTGAGAGGTCTCTGGATCAGGGGCATGCCTTTGGAAGAGATTGATGTCCCACTTGGTACTAATGAGAGATGATTACAAAAGTCTAAGCCTGGCCCATCCAGCCCCAAGCTTCTCATGTAAGATCCTTTCTTTCCTCTGCACACACCCTGCCCTCCACCACAAGGTCTTCCTCAGAGTGGAATGGGTACAAGCACCCTGTTCTTGGACCTCCACCACTGCAAGATCTTTTCTTTATACCTACATTATACTGCAATGCTGTTGCAGCAATTGATTCTTTGAATCAGCCTTACTAAAGACCATTTAATTTCATGTATTTTTGTTGGTTTTGAATTGTTTGTATTTGTTGGGGATTTTGGTATCAACATTTATAAGGAGTTCTGTAGTTTTTGTTTTCCTTGTGATGTCTTTGTCTGGCTTAGATACAGGATAGTGCTGACTTCATGAAGTGACTGTTGTGTTTTTGTCTCTCTGTCTTCGCCTTGGACAGTTTGGCTGCTCTGTATTAGACTTGGGTCTTTGAGTTTATTCTGAGCAGAGTTCATTGAACTTCTTACATTGTAGATTAACTTATTTTTAAGATCAAGTGTGGAGAATTTACATCTCAGAGTAACCTTCAACTTCAACTTTCCCAACTCTGCTGTAGCTCAGTTCTGCTGTTGAGCTCATTCATAAGTTATTTTTAATTTCAACTACTGCACTTTTCAGCTCCAGAATTTCCATTTGACTATTTTCATAGGCTCCATTGATTGTTTGAGACTCTCTATCTGGTGTGACATCATTATCATACTTTTTTTTAGGTCTTTGAACACATTCACAGTGGCTGGCAAGGAGAAGACACCTCCCAGGCTGGCCAGGGCAGGGGAGCTGAGAGGAGGGGTGGTCTGAGAGAAGCAAGGGAAATGGTGAGCCCAGAGGCAGAGCTGGCTTACAGCATTTTGAGGGCTAGAAATGCAGGCAGGACCCAGAGGACCAGTGCCTGGGTCTCCTGTGTGACATGAAAGTAGCATGCTTATCTTATGGGGGGAGAGATGGGTGTCACGCCGGTTGGAAGGCCTGTTCTCCCTCTGGAGGGGCGTTGGGTGTGTTCAGGGGTCAGAGTGCAGATGCCACTACCCCTGCATCCCAGCCCTTGAGCACATGTGCCTGTGCCTTCCGGCCACACCATGCCACGTCCCTCTGGGCCCCTGCTTCACCACCGTTCAAGTATTTTCTCAGCTCTGAACTTGAGAGTGGCCATGGTATGGTGATTGGAGCCCTGGTTCCACTGAATCCAGCTGCTAGAGAGACAGGTGAGAACAGGCATCTGAGTACCCGGCTTCCGTCCTTCCGCCTCATTGCTGCCCTCAGTGTCGCCTGGGGCGGGTGGCCCCCAGTGCTTCAGGCTCCGGGGGGTCCTGTAGGCCTCTCAGGCTGCCCCTCTCCTTCATAACAACAGGACTCGGAGTGAGGCCAGAGCCACTGGGGTGAGGCTTTGAATCTCAGATTATTCTTGTTCTCAGAGCAAACTGTTCATTGCAATCATTTATCTCAAAGGCTTTTTTAAAAAAAATTTTTAGGGAAATTTCCAGTCATGTAGCTAATCGTGAGACTCAGCATGTCTCTCTGAAGTCAGATCCTCGGACATGGATGCGGGTGCCCATGGTTTGTGGGAACCCAGGGGGAGGCTGGGGCAGGGTGGGGGAGGGAGGGAAGGACCTAGTGGCCTCATGGACTCTGGGACATTACGTGAATAGCAGAGACAAAGGCCTGTCCATGCGCTTTCCCCTCCCCCCCATGCCAGGTGCTGTCTGTGCGCCTCCCTGGGGTACACAACTTTCCAGGCAAGATGGTGGCATCGTCCTGAGAAGGAGAGCAAGAGCCGTCAACACCCAGTGCTCCAGCAAGGAAGATGGAGTCCTCGGTCCAGGAAGGGCCTGGGCAGGGCCCCCACAGCCTGCTGGGACCCAGGCCGGTCCCAGCAAACAGCGCTGATTCCTGGGGACGCCGGTGGGGTAGGGACGGCCTGGTGGCTCCTACATCTCTGCACCCTGTGCCAGGCCGGCTGTGGCATCGGTAACAGGGGATGAAGAAGCAGGGAGGAAGGATGTGGCCGGTGGTTGGGGCATCCAGGACTGGAGAGATCTCCAGCCTCCCCACAGCGAACCTTGCACCAGCAGCCTCGGAGTCTCCGCCCATGCTGGCGAGCCTGGAGCGAGCATCCTGTGGATTGTCTCTGGTGTGTGGGCAGAGGAGACACTGCCCTGCCCCGTGGCAGGCACACGCCCAGCGTGCAGTCCCAGCCGCCAGAGCCCGGCCTCCCCGTGACCATGCCCTGGTGCTCATCCGCCCTGGCCTCCCCGTGACCATGCCCCTGGTGCTCGTCCGCCCTGGCCTCCCCGTGACCATGCCCCTGGTGCTCGTCCGCCCTGGCCGACCCTCCAGCCCGCTTCGTGGAAGGTGGGTGGTGAAACACCACAGGAGCGGCCCTGCGGCCTCTCAGGAACCCAGCGTGCGCTTGAACGCCCAGCCTCCCCTGGCTGCCTCCGCCCTCTAGGCCTGTCTCGGGAGTCTGCACAGATGGGGCAGGGCGTGTTGGAGAAGCAGACCTGTGCCCACCTTCTGATCAGATTCCCTTCTGGAGAACACCAAGTCTGTGGCCCCGAGGACAGAGGCTTAGGAGCTCTTCCACTTAGAGGTGACAGTGGTGATGGTGGTGATAGTGCCGCCCTCCCTCCTCCCCCCTTCCCCCGTTCCCCCACCCAGCTCCTCTTCCTCACAGCAAGGCAGGGACAGCTCATGCTGCTTCTCGGACCAGGTGTTTCCATACGTGCATACCTGAGTCAGAAGAGACCCACTCTGCCCTGCACGGGCCTGGGCACCGGGGAGCCCAGGACAGACAATGCAACGCTTGGCATCCCTGGGAACCCGCGGGCCTTCCTCGGGGACTGGTGACACGTCCACAGCTGCTCACCTGGCCGGCACCCTCCTGGGGGTGTGGTGGCTGCCAGAGTGGCTCTTCCAGCATCCTTCCCACCATGGTGACTGGCTGGGACCCGAAGGACACAATGAACTTCCCCCCCCCAGCCCTGGGGGCCCGAGGGGCTTCATGGAGCCCAGTGTGGAAAAGACAAGCCTGGGGGTGGCCAGCGCCCAGAGCCTGGCCCCGGCCTGCCCACCACATGCGTGGGGAACGTTGGGAGCGTGACCCAGCTGCTGGCCAGCTGTCACAAGCAGAGGCCGTCACAAAGGACAACCACAAACGGCTCTCCCAAGAGAGCCGGAGCACTGAGTGAAGAGGTCGGGATGAAGGTCGCTGGGCTGCAGCACGGCACTCTGTCAGTGACGGTGCTCACTCCTACCCCGTCCCCAAGGCCATGGCCCCGAGGCCCTCACCCGAGGGGGGAGGGGCACCAAACACCTCGCTCTGCCACATGACAAGATGGATGGTGCATTCCTTCTAGAAAACTCCTATCCTCACTCCTCCAGATCTTAAATCCGCCACCAGTTCCAGTCCAGAATCTGAAAGCCGGCCCTGACACCGATGCCTCCTCTCCCTGGGACTCCGCTGGGCCGGAGGGGGGAGCAGTCGGGTGCAGTTGGGGTGCGCTGAGACTGCTGGCTTGGGGGAACCCCCACTCTGCTGGGTTTCCCCGCCCTCACGCCTCCGCCAGACCCTCCAGAGCCCCGTCACCCAAGCCTGATCTCACACTCAAACACCCAAACTCTGAAAGGAGGTGCTGCATTTCTTTGTACCTTCTGAGAGATTAAAGGGCACTCAGAGGCGGGCAGGAGGCTGGCGTTGAGAGGTAGGTAGAGGCAGGCGCCTGCCGTGGCCACGCAAGGCAAGCAAAGAACTCACCACACTCTAGGAACCTGACTAACACCACAGTCAGGCGGCAGAGAGCGTGGCGCTTCCCGCACACGGACCGGAGGCCAGACGTCCAAAAGGAAGGTGTGGAGCGGCCTCCGCAGCCCTCTGGGGCCTTCCCGCCGCTCTCCGCAGGTGCTGTCTGACGTTCCTCCGTTCGTAGCCGCGTGGCCTGCCCAGTCTCCCTTTCTGTTGCTGCCACACAGCCTTTCCCCGGGCATTCTTTCTTGTCTTCTGAGGTGCTGTCATTGAATTTCGGGCTCACCTGAATCAGGTATGGCCTCATTTTGGCTTACCTGGTTGCGTATGCAAAGCCTCTTATTTCCAAATGAAGTCACATTCTTATATTTTCATTGCTTGGAAGGGGTGGGGGAACAGGTGCTGGGTGACCTAGTACCGTTCACTTGAAGACCCTCAGACGAACCAGCTGCAGTTCTGCTCTCTTGGAACCTGCTGATCTAGGGTGGCCAGACAACTGGGACCCATCCAGCCCACTCCTCCTCCACCAGGTCTCTAAGACATGTGCAACCAGGCACAAGGAAGAGCCCAGGGCCTGTGGTGGTGAGGACTCCACGCCCAGTGCTCCACCTGACCCCACCCCCACCCCCATGATCATGGGGTGTGCGGTTCGGCATGGCGGCAGCTTGCCATCGACAAAAACCTTTCCACCTGGAGCTGGAACTCCACAGAGATGATAAATCTCCCCGCTTCCTCTGGTGTCTGGCTTTCAGAAGCTACGCCTGCCATTTGTAATATGAAAAATGCCGGTATGCTCGGCGGGACGGGGCAGGCGCATGGTAAGGTGGTTAGCGCCCCCCGCCTCAGCCCCCAACACAAAGCCTTTTCTTTCCTGAGCTGGAAGCAGGCATGGCCGAGGAATGCAAAGAGCTCTTTCAACATTCGATTCTAAATTATTTGAATTAAATCTGGAATCCTTCCGGGCCCCGCGCTCTCTTGGTTATTTATCACCGGCTAAGTGTAGAAGTCTGTTTGCCGTCTCCAGGGACCGCCTTGACTTCGAAGCCGCATCTGAAATGCTATAAACTATTTAAAACCCAGAGCTCGGCCGCGTCCGGTCGGCGGGAGTGCATTAACGCGCCTGGCGGTGGACGCTGCTCCATCCATAGGCTCGCCCTTCCAGGGGACTTTCCTCTGGGTAATCTCTTTAATACACTTGAAAATAAACCTCTTCTCCACGGAGGCAGGGTAATCCCGCCTCCTTCTTTAGCAAACATTGATTTCCCCCTCACCCCACTACCCTTCCTCCTGCCTCACCGTGGAAGTAATAAGCTGTCTGACACCAACTCCCAGCTCCCCCAAGGCCGCCCCGACCGCAGTTGCACCTGGGCACCAGGAGGGGGCGCGAGTAACACTGTTTTCCTGAGCTCCCTTGGGACGGGCCTGGCACCTGGGGCTTATTTACTCTGGGGATACTGAGGCAGGCTGAGGAAGACCCTCCATGGTTTGGGATGTGTCAGGGCAAGGCACCGAGTCTTGAAGGATGAAGAACCGAGCACCGGTGGTGAAGGAGAGACGGCAGGAGTGTCCAGAGGCAGCTCCAGCCAGGGGAGCACCTGCCCCCTGAGCTCCACTCCTGGGGTCTCGCTCCTCAGAAGGCCACAGGCACTTGACTCTCAGACCCGCCAAGCCTGACACCGGCAGATAGGGTGAGCCTCCCTGTGGTGGTCTGATTGGCTTGCAGCTGCCGGTGGTAATCGGAGCTCTGCTGGTGCTCTTTGGGGCCTGGTGGTCTCACCGCTCTTGTGCTGCTCCTCCCCTTTGTCTGGGCTGAGTCCACCCGGCCGTGGCTTCCGTCTGGAGCTTCCCCATCTGCGTAGGTCTTTCTCTGATTGCTGTCCCCTAGGTGTGAGCGCCCACGCGGCAAGCGACAGAGCGAGGTGGAGGGGGGCTTGTCCTGCCCTCCCATCAGTCTTCAGGTGAGCCCTCCACCCTGGCTGGCAGCTCTCAGGCCCCTGGGAGTCCCCGCGCCAGGGCTCCCAATTGAGCTGACCCTCAAAACCATCAGATAGTAAGACAGTATTGAAGCTGCAGAGTGTCGGGAGTATTTGTTACGCAGCAGCAGAGCCATCTTGTTCTCTTCTGCATTGCACAGTTTCCCGAATGTTCCCAGAACCCCCTGCTTACAGGGAGCCTTGCTTTACTCCGCATCTTCAAGGCTGAGCCTCGCTTGCTCACAGGGGCAGTCGGTTCTCCTGGACAGGTGTGGAACTGAGTCCCCCACATTCACGGGTGAGCTCCCAATCCCCCAAGACTTGTACCTGTCGCCTTATTTGGAAATCAGGCCTCCGCAGGCGACTGAGGTAGGATGAGGCCCCCGGGGTAACCCCAATTCCAGATGTGGAGTTTCTAGGAAAAGAGGGTCGTACACAGGAAGATCTCCCAGCAAAGATGAATGACAGGGTCACAAGCCAATGAACTTCCAGGCTCTGGGAGCCAGCCCTGGCCCAGAGCCTTAGTGGGAACACACTCTGCCCACATCTTGGCTCTAAACTTCTGGCCTCCAGGTGGACGGACAATGAATCCTGCTGTTCCCATCTTCTGGTCTGTGGTCTTTGTGCAATGGCTGCCGGAGCTCACGCAGCAGGTCAGTGCCCCCTCTCATCCTTCTTCACTCAGAGACCAGAGAAGTAGTTGGACTTTCCTTCTCCCCAGATAGGGTGTCAGATCCTTGGGAGAGGAAAGAGGACATCAAGAAGCTGTCTGTGGCCAGGGAAGTGGGTGGCTCTGATTCCCACATCCTCCGGTCAGAATTGGCCCACGAGGGGACGGTTAAGCAAGAACCTGGACCACAGCTCTGTTTCTGAGGGCTTGCAAGCCCAGCCGAGGAGAGCTACTCTCTGCGTAGAATCTACCCTGCGCCCAGAGGAAGGGAACGCTGGCCTCAGACTGCCCCTCCTGAAACCAACCTGCCTCCCTGTGCCCGCACAGGAACCATAGACGGCTTCACCAAGGCTTCCTGTGTTCTCAGGGCCTGCTGGCCAAGTCCTTTATTCTGTCCATGGAGGCTGACTGTGTGTAGAGGCAGCCAGGCTGGTTCCACCCAGACCGGTTCAGGGATCCAGCCTGAGGGCCATGTCTGACCCAGTGAGGGCTCTAGAGTGCTGGGCTGGCAAGTGCTGAGTGGGCAAAGGCAGAAGGGAGGACCACTCTAGAGGGACAGAGGAGAAAGGAAGGAGGAAAATGAGGAAGCATATGGAAGGATATCGTTGGGTAGACTATTGCTGGGGGGATGGATGGATGGATGGATGGATGGGTGGGTGGATGGATGGGTGCATGGGTGGATGGATGGATGGGTGGATGGATGGATGGGTGGATGGGTGGATGGATGGATGGTTGGATGGATGGATGGATGGATGGGTGGATGGGTGGATGGATGGATGGTTGGATAGATGGATGGTTGGATGAGTGGATGGGTGGATGGATGGGTGGATGGGTGGATGGATGGATGGTTGGATGAGTGGATGGGTGGATGGATGGTTGGATAGATGGATGGTTGGATGAGTGAATGGGTGGATGGATGGGTGGATGGGTGGATGGATGGATGGTTGGATGAGTGGATGGGTGGATGGATGGATGGATGGATGGATGGATGGGTGAATGGGTGTATGATGGGTAGATGGATGGATAGATCTACTGACAACTGGATGGAAAAATAGGAGGGAAGGAAGGATATATGAATGGACAAATCAATGGGAAAATGGGTGGATGGTGCATACAAAGTTGTTTGAATGAATGTGTGGGTGGCTGGGTGAATGAGTCCAGGAACAGATGAGTTACAGGTGAGTATATGGATGGATGGATCATGGGATGGATGAATAGGTGGATAGATGGATGGATGGATGATACCAATTCTATCTCTATGATTCAACAGGGCTCAGCTGGCAGGGTGCATGGTCAGGAGTTCAGCCTTTGAGGTGGCAGGGCAGAGAGGGGGAAGAGAGATTATCACAAGCTGAATACTCATGGCCACAGAGCCCCCGCCAGTCTGCTCACGCACACACCCCATCCTGTCCCTTACAAGACAGTGCGCCACCCGACTGAAGGCCTGCTCTGCTCTGGGCCGCGCCCCTGGCGCGCAGGTCCGCGGCAGGAGAATCTGGCCACCAGATGTGGGCAGCACTAATGAGCCCGGTCTGCTGGTCACTAATTGGCTGAGGCTCTGGGCATCAGCGACAGATGGGAACAGGGACAGTGGGAGAGACACAGGCCCTCCCTGGGGCCTGGGGGAGCCAGGCCAGGGGGAAGCAGGGGCAGACTCACCAGGCCAACCAACTCCTAAATCTGAATGGCTGGCATGTTTCCAAGGGTCCTGGGGCCTGCCCCGGCTCCCACGGGGCCTTTGGTGCACCTCTAAGGGCGCAGGAGTGGGTCGGAGCTGCTGGGGGGGTTGAGCACTGGAGTGGAAATAGGAGCGCACCTTCTCGCATGGAGCGGAAGCTGCCGGCCCTCCAGGAGAATCACGGCGAGCCCTGCCCGCCTGCCGGGGCGGGGGGAGGACGGAGTTATAGCCAGTTCACCCATAAACTTGTTCAAGCGATTTATGAGGCTTGGCTGGTTTGGAGTGGGGGCGGGCAGACCAGGACGGCTTCTAATTGGAGCTGGGAGAGGAAAGGTCCCTGTGTTAATGGTAAACACCCTGGCTGCGTCTGCTCCCTGAAGCTGCACAGCTGGCCAGCTACCAAGGGTTTCTGTCCTGCCACTGTCTCATCCCTACGGGGACACGGACACCTGCGGGTCTCTGCTGCACGGAGCCACGCGTGGCCACCTCTGAGAGCCACAGACCTCAGGAGTCAGAGTCCCAAAGAGGACTCTGGGAAGTTTCCAGCACCTGAGACGCATGGGGTGGAAAACCTGCCCCAGGGGAACACAAAACCAGCCCAACATCACGTTGGCTGTGGCTCATAAACCCACTCGGTGATCTCCGAGGCCATGTGACCCTGCTCTCAGGGGACGGACATTCTCGTCTTCCTGGAAGGGCGGGGGTGGGGGTAGGGTGGGAGGGGGGTCCTCAGAGCCCTTCCTGCTCCCTGCCCCGATTACATGGTGGACAACCCATCACCCGATTGGACCCTCATGGTTAAGACGGAGTGTCCGCAGGGCCTGCACGGGCTCTGGGCACCGGGCTCTGGGCTGGCCTTGCCCGGTGGGCTCTGAGCTCCACTCTTGTCCCTAACCTCCTAGAGCCCCTTGTGGTGCCCGGGCAAGGCCCACGCTTGGGGTGGACGTGGGCCGCTCTGCCCCCTGGCTGCTCCCCTGGGCCCATACTGCCAGGGACCTGGCACTCAGGGTCTAGGACGGCCTTGATTGTTGGGGTGCGTCTAAACCCTCTCCCTCTCCATCCTTGGTACAAGTGCCCAGGGCCACCAGGAGAGGGCCACGCACTTCACCAGAAAGGCCCTCTGCCCCTCCCGCCAGGAACCACGTTCTGTCTGAATCTAGACATCTTCGGAGCACAGCCCCCGAAGGGCTGGGCAACCTCGAGAACTGAGCTCACACACAGCTCCTTTGTGACGTGAGCAGCCAGGAACGCTGTCGCCGCCCTCTGCCTCCCCCTCCTCCACAGCAGCTCCCCAGGGACAATGCCCCTAAATGTCACAGCCCCCCCCAAGTCTCAGCAGACCCTCCACAAATGCTGATGATGGCACAACCAGGCCGTGGAGGATTGGGGTTAGATAGATAACAGGCCCTGATGGGTTTTGCGGGCACAGGGGGCCCCTCCAGGGCCGGGACTGCCCCACTGAGGGCAGTGTCCGGAAGGCTGGGTCACCAACCTGGATCATCACGGTGCCCACCTGTCACCACAGCCACCAGCACGGGCTGGGGGCTGAGCCGCCCTCCGGCCGTGGGTGTAGGACCCCAGGGACCCAGGCGATATTAAGCAGGACACCAGTGTGTGGCCTCAATGTGCACAGCCACCTCTCTAAGTGCCTCCTGCTCCAGGGTCTGCCACAGGTCCTGAGCACCAGGCCTGAGAGTCAGCAGACCTTTCCAGATGGAGAGAGAATCTAGCTTGTGCCTGACTGTGTGCAGGGGTGGACGGGGAGACCCTGGGGAAGCTGCCACTTCACGCCCAGGCTGAGCCGGGGCTCAGCACCCAGCGAGCACTGCCGTGGCCCTCCCAGGGGCATGGCCGGCACCGCCATCCCAGCCGCGGGGCCACGGTCATGTGCGTCAACCCTCCACGGCTGGTCATTCCTGCACGAGCCTCATCCAGCTTTGACTGCACCACGCCCCGGATCTGGTGGGGGCTGCGTCTTCCTGAGCCAGCTGCTGGGTTCCCAGGGCTGTGGGCTGTGGGCTGTGGGTCTGAGCCAACACCTCAGCGTCTACAGAGAGGCCCCTGACCGAGGCCAGAGGAGGCAGGTGTGCGTCTGATAGATTCACCATTTTAGGAGGCTCTGTTCTCTGGACAGGGAACAAAAGCCGATAAGAGCGGAGGAGGAGAAATCACCCAGGGCTTCCTGGAGGAGTCTGAACAAAATAAAATGTTCTGAGTGCCTAGTGGAAGTCACCTCTCCAAACAGGGCTCGGGGGGGGGCACCCAAGGGGTGACGGGAAATGCTGTCATTACACACAGTGAGGCTCAGGGCCCAGAGAGGGGCTCAGAACCTGGCCTGGTAATTCTCAGGTGAGATCACAGGCTTATGAGCTCCACTGGGGGGCTTCCTCCACTTAGCACCCTACAGGAAGACCAGGGGCCCAGAGCCCCGCCCCCAAGAGCTGTGAGAACAATGGTTACCTTGGCAAGATTGTTACCTGCGGGCCAGTCACCCTACAAAAGGCCCTGTGGGCGGGAGCCCTCTGAGAGGAGAAGAGCCAGGAGGAGCATGGAGGCCTCCTAGGAAGGCACTGGAGACAGCCCGCCTGCCAGCCCTGCCTGGGAGCACCCCGCCCCCCCCCCACTTCGGCCTCCAGGAACCGTGGAATCCGTGACACACAGTGACCAGAGAAGGCCCATCTTTATTTTGGTGACGTTCAGAAGAGAATGCTGCAGACATGTTTAACCCACACGTATTAGATTCTCCGGCCGTGATTTTCGACAACGGGTCTGGACTCTGCAAAGCGGGGCTGTCGGGAGAGATCGGGCCTCGCCATGTTATCAGCTCCGTCGTGGGACACCCCAAGTTCAAGATGCCCTCCACGGAGGCCCACCAGAAGAAGTACTTCGTCGGGGAGGAAGCCCTGTACAAGCAGGAGGCCCTGCACCTGCACCGGCCCATCCAGCGGGGCCTGATCACGGGGTGGGAGGACATGGAGAAGCTGTGGAAGCACCTGTTCGAGTGGGAGCTGGGTGTGAAGCCAAGCGACCGCCCGGTGCTCATGACGGAGCCCTCCCTCAACCCCAGGGAGAACAGAGAGAAGATGGCCGAGATGGTGTTTGAGAGCTTCCAGGTACCGGCCTTCTACCTGTCGGACCAGGCTGTGCTGGCGCTCTACGCCTCTGCCTGCGTCACAGGCCTGGTGGTGGACAGTGGGGATGGGGTCACCTGCACCGTCCCCATCTTTGAGGGCTACTCCCTGCCTCATGCGGTCAGCAAACTCTACGTGGGGGGCAAGGACATCACGGAGTCCCTCACTCGGCTCCTCCTGGCCAGTGGGCGGACCTTCCCGTGCTCGCTGGACAAGACCTTGGTTGATGACATCAAGGAGAAGCTGTGCTATGTGGCCCTGGAGCCTGAAAAGGAGATTTCCCGGCGGGCGGAGGAGGTGCTGAGGGAGTACAAGCTTCCCGATGGGAGCATCATCTACATCGGGGACCAGCTGTACCAGGCGCCTGAGGCCCTCTTCTCACCCGAGCACCTGGGCATCCAGAACCCAGGGCTGGCCAAGATGGTGTCCACCAGCATCACGAAATGTGATGCTGACATTCAGAAGACGCTCTTCGGGGAGATTGTACTGTCTGGGGGCAGCACGCTGTTCCAGGGCCTGGACGACCGGCTGCTGAGGGAGCTGGAGCAGCTGGCGGCCAAAGGGACCCCCATCAAGATCACCGCGCCCCCCGACCGCTGGTTCTCTACGTGGATCGGGGCTTCCATTGTCACCTCTCTGAGCAGCTTCAAGCAGATGTGGGTCACCGCCTCGGACTTCAAGGAGTTTGGGACGTCCGTGGTGCAGAGGAGGTGCTTCTGAAGGAGCACGGGGGCCGCAGCGTGGCTCACGGGGGGGGGACCTGCGGGACGTGAGGTGAACCGCAGCTTCAGCTGGGTGTTCAATAAAGCACAAAACCATGGCACGTCTGGCTCTGTGTGGCTTGGTTGCGGGCGACAGGATTATTTCTGACCGGGACGAGGGGGGCTGGTTTTGTGGTTCTACCACACACACCAGCTTCCTTTCCCAGCCTGGAGAGCCCTGAGCCCTGGGCCAGGCTCCCAGGGCCTGCCTCTACCCACCATGTGTTCTGAAGGTAGAGCCCTGGGCCTTAGGCCTAGGCCTGGAATCAGCATTTCAAACCAGGGCCTCTGGCCGTGCTGGGGCCCTGGTCAGTGGGGGCAGGGAATGCTGCTCCCCTCTGCTGTGTCCTGGCAGGCCGCAGGACAACACTGCCATCCTGGGCACAGGGAGTGCGCCTGGAGCTGGCAGGCCAGGGCTCTCTCCACACTTCTCTTGGGTGATTGCGATGTTTCTAGAATCTACTGGAAATGCAGTTCACGGCTTCCAAACTAACTGCTGAGTGAGTTATACGTGAAGGGAATATTTCTAACATAGGTCCTAAGGAGTTCTTCCCAAATATTACTAGAAGAGAACCAGAAAGTACAGCGCTCTTCCCAAATGATCTGCCTCTTTCCCCCTGCCTTTGTTTGGGGGATGAAAACAATGACATTGGCCTGGACATTTGTGTATGGATGGCACATTTGTACGCACACATACAGAAGAATGTACTGTTAAGACCGGAAGAAACACGCTATGAGTGGTATCTGCCACTCATACTACAGTGGTATCTACCCCAGGCTGATGGGAGAGGAGGGAGTGAGGGATGTAGGGAGAAGGAAAAAGGGGGAAAGGGAAGGGGGAAAATCAGACCAAAAGATTTAGCCTGACAAAATGCCTTGTGGGGAAGACCTTACCTCCTCAAGCCCACTTCCCTGGTTTTAGCAGAAAGAGAAGTTGAGCGGATGTCCACCATAACCCATCCCAGTGCCCATCCTCCACCCCGCTATGAGACCCAATGGGATCATGTGACACCAATTAAGGCTATACTGCTTCAGCTCCACCTGTGGTAGTGGGATGCAACCCCTGGCCCGCCCAACAGTAAGGAGGTGGAAGGTGCTGTGGTAGCAACGGCAATAGTGGTGGTGATGATAGTGATGGTGGTGGTGATCGTGGTGGTGGTGGTGGTGATCGTGGTGGTGGTGGTGGTGATCGTGGTGGTGGTGATGATAGTGATGGTGGTGGTGATCGTGGTGGTGGTGGTGGTGATGATAGTGATGGTGGTGGTGATCGTGGTGGTGGTGGTGGTGATCGTGGTGGTGGTGGTGGTGATCGTGGTGGTGGTGGTGGTGATCGTGGTGGTGGTGGTGATAGTGATGGTGGTGGTGATGATAGTGATGGTGGTGGTGATCGTGGTGGTGGTGATGATAGTGATGGTGGTGGTGGTGGTGATCGTGGTGGTGGTGGTGGTGATCGTGGTGGTGGTGATGATAGTGATGGTGGTGGTGATGATAGTGATGGTGGTGGTGATCGTGGTGGTGGTGGTGGTGATCGTGGTGGTGGTGATGATAGTGATGGTGGTGGTGATCGTGGTGGTGGTGGTGGTGATCGTGGTGGTGGTGGTGGTGATGATAGTGATGGTGGTGGTGATGATAGTGATGGTGGTGGTGATCGTGGTGGTGGTGATGATAGTGATGGTGGTGGTGATGATAGTGATGGTGATGGTGATCGTGGTGGTGGTGATGATAGTGATGGTAGTGGTGATCATGGTGGTGGTGGTGATGATAGTGATGGTGGTGGTGGTGATAGTGATGGTGGTGGTGATCATGGTGGTGATGATAGTGATGGTGGTGGTGATGATGGTGATGGTGGTGGTGATCGTGGTGGTGGTGGTGATGATAGTGATGGTGGTGGTGATGATAGTGATGGTGGTGGTGATCGTGGTGGTGGTGGTGGTGATCGTGGTGGTGGTGGTGATGATAGTGATGGTGGTGGTGATCGTGGTGGTGGTGGTGATCGTGGTGGTGGTGGTGATGATAGTGATGGTGGTGGTGATCGTGGTGGTGGTGGTGGTGATCGTGGTGGTGGTGGTGGTGATCGTGGTGGTGGTGATCGTGGTGGTGGTGGTGGTGATCGTGGTGGTGGTGGTGATGATAGTGATGGTGGTGGTGATGATAGTGATGGTGGTGGTGGTGGTGGTGGTGATCGTGGTGGTGGTTGGTGGTGATCGTGGTGGTGGTGATGATAGTGATGGTGGTGGTGGTGGTGATCGTGGTGGTGGTGATGATAGTGATGGTGGTGGTGGTGGTGGTGATGATAGTGATGGTGGTGGTGATGATAGTGATGATCGTGGTGGTGGTGGTGATGATAGTGATGGTGGTGGTGATGATAGTGATGATCGTGGTGGTGATCGTGGTGGTGGTGATAGTGATGGTGGTGGTGATGATAGTGATGATCGTGGTGGTGATGATGGTGATGGTGGTGGTGATCGTGGTGGTGGTAGTGATAGTGTGTAGTGGTGGTGATCGTGGTGGTGGTGGTGATAGTGATGGTGGTGGTGATCGTGGTGGTGGTGGTGGTGATCGTGGTGGTGGTGGTGGTGATCGTGGTGGTGGTGATCGTGGTGGTGGTGGTGATGATTGTGGTGGTGGTGGTGATGATAGTGATGGTGGCAGTGATCCTGGTGGTGATGATGGTGATAATGGTGGCGATGTTTATGGTGGCGATGGTGTTTTTCTGACCTGTGAGTCTCCTTCAGTCAGTACTGCATCTTAGAGTGTTGTGGGGAATAGAGAGAAGGCAGACTCCCCAAGCAGTGGCTAGCAGGAGCATCATAACCAAGCTGGCTTAAGGGTTGGGCTTCTGTGGGGAGTGGGAGGCTTAGAGGGGTCAGCCAGCGATGGCGGGGACTGGAAGGAGCTGCAGTTCATTCTTCTCATCGGCAGTCTGACCCTGCTTCAGTCTGAGGGGTGCTAAGGTAAGAGATTTGGGGTGTGGGGCTGGGCTGGCCCTCACAAGGAGAAAGCTTCTGTCTGACCTTGAACTGTCCAGACCTTGCTGGCTGGCTCCAGCAGCTCCTGGACTCCATTTCTCCACCCATACAACACGGCAGGGACTCCCTGGGAGCCAGGAACAGGGTGAGAATGGCCGGGGTGTTGAGGACAGGCTCCTACTGGACTGGAGGAGTTTGTGGGGGAGGAAGAGGAAAGGTTGGCCGCGCCTGCCTCAGAAGTCACACTGTCCAAGGAAGAGGCCAGCTGCAGACCCTAGTTACTTCATTTGATCAAGGTCAGGCAAGGTCGCAGGAGTCCATCCCTGGGCCCTGAAGAGGAGCCAAGTGCAGCCGCAAGTCCACGAGGACTCCAGGGGGCCACAGGAGGCGGCTCCGGGCTCAGCCCAAGTCCGTGGACAAACCTGGAATTTCCCGGCACGTTCCAGGGCTGCCCCTGCCCTCAGCCGCGAGGCGCCTGACCAGGGAAATCTCTCCTGAATTCGAACCTGCAGCCCCTCCATGCCTCCTCCTCCAAACGTGGTGGGACACAAGGTGGCTCAGGGTTTCCCATTTTGCGTTCCAGGGCAGTGAGGCAGGGCTGAGCCCCAAGTTCAAGTATAACAGAGCTCATCCGCTTCCATAGAGAGGGACGTGGGTGCGAATGCAGGCCGGGCTAGTGAGCAACACAGGAGAGAAGAGCATGGGGCTGTGGCAGAAACCAGCCCACACGGGCAGCCCCATGCTCGGCAGGCAAGCCCAGGTCCTTCCCCGGGAGGCCAGGCCTGGGCCCCTTGCCCACCCCTCTCTGACTCAGAGGTGGTCTCCATCCCTTCAGCGGCACGGGATGGGGGGGCTGCCTAGCAGTGGAACACGAGGTTCTGGGGGTGCGGCAGGCATCTGTGGACAGCATCTTCCATCCCTCACTAAGACAGTTCTTTGCAGAGGCCTCATCTTCTACAAGGGAATCCCAGGATGCACTGGGACCAGCTGACCTCGTCATGGCCAGCTGCTTGGGGAGCCCCCCCCTCCCGCAGGTAGCTGCTCACTAGCTCCAAGGCAGGGGCAGATCTCCTGGAAGGGTGCCTGGCTTTTAGGGCAGGGCCTGGGTCCCTTGCATGCTCTGACCCGGGAGGTTCCCTCTGGAGGTGTGCCCAGCACAGTGCCGCCCTAGTGCCAGCCTTCTACCTGCCGCAGGCAAAGAAACTCCAGTCTGTAGCCGCCTCCAAGCTTCTGGGACCCGGGCTCCCCAGCACAGCTCTATCCGGCTGTGGGTGGAGCTGTCACCAGACATTTGTGCAAAGCCATCCGTTGCAAGTGGCCATTTCCCTCCTCCGAGTTCACTTTCTAATCCAGCCTCAGCTTTTGTCTTTCCTGTGAATGTCCACGGTGCTGCGGTGCGTGCTAATCCAGGGCTCAGTGGCTGTGTCTTAGGGGCCGTCATCCGATGACAATGCCCAGCCGGGAACAATGAGGGTATTGTCAGCACTCCCTGGCTCTGAGCAGGGAAACGTAAGACGTCCCTAGTTATCACACCCATGGGGGACGGCGGCCGGGCTCCAGCTCACACGAAGACATAATAACTTTCTCCCATTATTCAAATCTCTCGTTTCCCTCACCCCACCTTCTGGCTGCAGCCAGTGTGGGCCCAGGGCTTTGGGACATCTTCACACCTAAGCCAGATGAGCCACGTCCAAGGGGCAAAAGGGCTAGGAAGCCGGGCTATGTTCTGGGGGAGGAGGGGGCATCCAGGGCTGGGCTGGCGGCAGGCGTGTCCAGCAGGCCATTTCCTGGATTTGCTCCCCCAGCCCCCCATAGTTGTTTGTTGACCCGAGGCCCACAGTGCTCTGGCAGTGCTGGTGGTGACTGGGACCTTGGGGGTGGGGGTGATCAGTGGGTGGAGGGCCACGACCAAGCGGGCCAACTCTGACCAGAGGTGGCCACTCCTGGCTCCGGAAGCCCGGGGCTCCTGGTGGCAGAGATACTGCCCAAGGCCCAGGAGGCAGGAGAGACCCCACCCAGGCCTGGTGGAGCGGTGCCTTGCAGGGAAGCTTTTCCACGGCTGCTGGCTGCCCGGGCCTTGCTGTAAGTGGATACCTCACAGTTATGCAACCCCGGCCGGCGAGGATGGGCTGCGTGCACCCAGCCAGCCAAAACAAGCACCAGCCCGGCTCCAGAGTGTGAAATCCTCAGGCCAATTACAGGGAGCCTGGGGAGGCAGGGCGGGGCTGGACACGGACTGCAGCCGGGCCTGGAAGAGCCAGCGAGTGAGCAGCACGGAAGGCCAGGCCTGCTCTGTGTGGCTGGCTCGGCCCCCATGGCTGCCCCAGCACCCCAGGGAAGACGGGAGGACGCTTTCAGAGCCTTCTCCTCTTTCCCCCAGTTAGACTGGGACATTTCACACACAAACCGTGCATGGTGGGGGGAGAGCGGCTGGAGCTACTTTTGCTCTCTTTTATTGCTCTGTGGATACAGGGACGTTCACCAGCAAGCTGACACACTCCGTGCCAAGTATGAGTATGTGTGTTGGGGGGGGCGGCCCTGGAGATTCCCACAAGAATGGGGCTGCGACCCCAGGAGCCTGGCGGTCACTGGAAATGCACCACGTGTAGTCGGGACTCTTGTGAGCTGGAGCAAAGGGGACACAGCCCTGGAGAAGGGGGGACTGGGGTCACCGGAGCTGAGGGCGTGCTAAGGTCACTGCAGGCTCAGGCTGTAGGGTGAGAGGTGGCTGGGCAGGAAAGGGAGAGCAAGGGGGGACCCCACTTGTGGAGAGGAGACCCTCAGGGCCCACTCCCAAAGAGGGGCTGGGATTCATGGCGCACACGCCAGGCTCAGGCGGCGCCCGGCAGGATGAGGCGGGTTGGCTTCTGGGGCCTGTGTGGGAGGCCGGAGCCCAGAAGCAGAGAGCGATGAAGATCTATGAGAGCCAGACGCAGGCTCCGCCGCGCCAGAGCAGGGGCTGTCTTTTATCTCACGGGGAGCTTGGAGAATGTTTCACATAAAACTCATCCCCGGGAACATAAATCACAGAAGAGGAAGTGTAGGACTCAATAAAGACCTGAAAATACTGGCTTTGGTCTGTGCTTGCGGGAGGTAAAGGGCCGTGAGCGGAAAAGCCTGTGTGCCGGGCAGGCCCGTTTCCAGGCGAGCGGAGCTACAGCGGCCTCCTCCTGCCCACCCTGCCAACCCAGGCTCCGCTCCTTCCTGGAGCCAGGCGCGGGCGCGGAGATTTGGCCACTGAGGTTCCTATTTGCAGAATCCCGGACTGACTGCGGGGGGGGGGGGGGGGGGGGGGAAGGGCAGAGCCAGGCAGAGCCCCGTCAGCTGACAGGGCCCCAGGCCAAAGGTCCTGGCTGGGTCCCGGTCCTGGTCCAGGCAGGAGGCTGATTCCTTCCGAGAGGAGCTGAACTAGAGTCACACGGCTCAGGCACCCTTGAGTGAGCCAGGAAAGCTGCCTGGCTTTCACAGTCTCACTCTGGAAGGCCCAGAGTGGACCTGAGGCTTACCTGGGAATTCTGTGGACTGTTCTCTCCTGGTGTGGGGACCTGGTGGACCTCTCTCTCATGGTGGGGTTCTGTGGTCTCTCTCGTGGCGTGGTGGTCTGTAGGGAATCTCGTGGTGGGGGTCTGTGGTCCTCTCATGGTGGGGTGGTCTGTAGGGAATCTCATGGTGGGGGTCTGTGGTCTCTCTCGTGGTGTGGTGGTCTGTAGGGAATCTCGTGGTGGGGGTCTGTGGTCCTCTCATGGTGGGGAATGCTGGGTGGTTTACTTCCATGTATCATCTTTCTGGGCCATGGTGCCCAGATTGTTGGTCAGACTCTGGACATTGCAGGCCATGGACTCTGACTACAGCACACACTCCTGTCTTCTGTGGGTCGGCTTCAGCCAAGCCATGATGCCTTAAAGGAAAAGACAAAGGCCCCTCCCAGAGGGGCGGCTTCTGCGTGCAGACTCCAGCCTGCTCTATCCACTCTCCCTGCATTGCCAGGCCCTCGGTCATAGGACTCATTTATTTAAAATAAGTGCTCCTATGTGTGTGTGTCTGTGTGTGTGCGTGTGCACTGCTTGCTTGTATACAGACCATAACACACATCCTATGGGTTCTGTTTGCTAGAAACCAGCCCCTGCTCTTCTGAAGGGTGGAAGGCAGAAGCGAGCTTCTGAATACCAATGGCATATTAAATCCCCGCAACAAAAGTACGGCAAAGCCAAGGTGTAGCAAAAAATCAATCGCTTCAATGTTACGGAAGGCCTGGCCACAGGACTTGCTATGTGCCCTGAACAGCCAGCCAAGGCCCCAGAGACTCCTTTGGCCTCCCCATGCTGGGCCTTCCCCAGGGGGAGCTCCCCACCCTGACTACAGTCCTCCTCCTGGATCAGCCATCTGCATCTTGGTGATGCTCTGGAGGTAAAGAGGTGCAGTGCGTGTGATGGTGTAGACATACTCATCACCAGACGTGAGGTGTTCCACATGCACCCACACACATGCATGTACGTGGGCACCTGCATGCATGCGTGCGGATGTATGTATGCTGGTACTCACACACACCCGTGTGTTCATGTATGCATCGCATGCACACATGTACAGGGACATGCACGCACATTCGCAGATACCCACACACATCGTGCACACACACACGCACACAGAGGCATGCACACACATGGGGACTCACACATGTGTGCATACAGGCACCCATGCATTCACACGCCTGCACTCACAGATGCAGGGCGTGATTAACCAACGGCAGCCCGTGCTGAAGTGGCCACCTCCTCCCTGGCTATGGACGTCCCAGCTGCGCAATGCAAGCGCTGGAATTCTTCAAGGAAGACTGCTGTGTGACTTCCCAGGGAGGCAAATACATAAACTCCGTGGCCCAGACTGAGCCTCCCGGACAAGCCCAGCACAGGGTGGAGCCTCCCAGGATCCTGGAAGGGAGCAGGCTCCCGGGAGACCTGGCCTCGGCTCAAATGCACCTGAGGCCACTCGGGGCCTCTCTCCAGCCCCAGGGCAGGTCTGATGCCGGCAGTCTGAGCTCAGGCCTCAGCTCCTTCCTCTCCAGCGCTTTCTGGATGGACTTTCTTAGACAGAGGTCTGGCGGACCCTCCCTGGCTTATCTGAATTATGGGCCTTCCCTGGTGTCCAGCTGCTCGGAGCCTGAGAGCTATGGAAGATGGATAGAGACACACAGGGTTTCTGTCTCCCTGGAGGGGCAGGCGCTGCGGGCAGGGGTGCAGCCCACTCGTCCTGGGTGGCCCGCCACGGGGCATCTGCGGCAGACCCGTCCGTGTTACTGCCCACCTGTGTCCCGAGTCCAGATTGTTTTCCGAGTATGTTTTTCACATCTTGCTGGTCCCTTGTAAATCAGCCATTTCCTATCATTCCACTCCCCCATAAATTGATGAGCTAAATAAGATTGTTAGCCCACTTTGAAAAAAAAAAGTCTCCAAACTACCCCTTTAAAAGATTTTACTTTAGCCAGGCACTGATGGCTCATGCCTGTGATTACTCAGAAGTCTGAGACCTGAGGATCACAGTTCACAGCCAGTCCAGGAAAGTCCATGAGACTCCAATTAACCACCAAGAAAGCAGGAAGCAGAGCTCTGGCTCAAATGGTAGAGTGCAAAAAGTAAGGGACAGTGCCCAGGCTCTGAGTTCAAGCTCCATACTGGCACACACAATGAGTTTACTTTAACTTCTTCAATGAGATCAATCAGAGCCTTCCCCACAGCAATGACAATTGAGCCCACATCGCAGAAGAGGGGAAAAAAGCAGAGCTGAGGACACATGCAAAGGGCCTGGGGCCTGGAGACACAAAACAGCTGTGAAGCCCAGCCGTGTGTACACATCAATGTCCTTCAGGTGACCTTGCTCCTGAGATCTGGAGTATCCTCCCCCCCCCCCCCCCCCCGTCCTCATGCCTCAAAGCCTTTCTTTGCCTGTCTCAGGCAGCCAAGAACAGCATCTGAGAATCATGTCTACAGGCAGCCAGCTGGCTTTGGGCCCAAAGCTCAGCTCTGTGACCTGGGTAAGGTCACTCTGTGACTCAGTTTCCTCATCTATCATATATATATATATATATATATATATATATAATGCTTAGCATGGAGGGAGCTAGCCTAGGCAGTGACTCAGTGCTGGGCTGGGGACATGGGAAAGGAAGCTAGGCGCTGGCTCTGTGCTACCTGGACTGCTTTATAGCTTCTTGCTCCCCCTGCTCTCCCTCCCCGCCCCAGCCCCCCCTGCTCCCTGTCTACCTGTGGGAACTGCCTTGTGAAGGCTAAGCCTCATTTCCACCAGGAGGGGCCGCAGCCTGCCGTGGGCTAGACAGACGTGGGGCTGTCCGGAGCCAAGGGAAAGCCCCTTCTCACGGTCTCTGTCCTGTCCTGAGCTGTCCTGCTGACAGGCAGCTGGGGCCAGCTGGTCCTTCTGGCAGCCCACCTGCTGCTGCTAAACCCTCTGAAAGGGGGGGCGCGTCCCACCCACCGTGGTGTCTACTGGCCCTTCCAGCTCCCAGAGCCAGAGCGACATGCTAGGGGGCCGCTTGCCCAGTGGGGCTCTCCTCTACCCAGCTGGACACCCAGCCGACAGCCATACCAGGAGGAGGGCGTCAGGGGGGAGGGGGAGATTGCAGACCACCCACCATCCCCCCCCCCCCGCAGGGAGAGACTTCCTTCCTATCCTTCCTGCCCTGCGGCCTGCGGAGACAGGTGCCCACAGGGGCAGGGTGGCCCAAAACCTACCCAGGGCAGTGGCCTTGCACCCTGGAGGGCTCAGAGCACCTTCAGGGCCAGACACAGAGTTGGGAGTCCCTGCCACTTCCTCTCCCCCCACGGAGAGCAGGAAGTCCTGCTAATCACATGGCTGGCTCGCCCACGGGAGCCAATTGTTGGCACAGTGCCTTTGCTTATTTGTTTTGTTATAGTTTACCCTAACCCCAGTCTCACCCCTCCTCCCTCCCTGTCCCTTCCACAGCCATGCTGGTGTGTAAATGTATCTCATTCCTTGGTCCCACAATTCAGAAAAGAGGGGGAGGGGAAGGGGGAGATGGAGAGGAGAGGGATTTGCTGTTGTTAGGGGTAGAGAGAGAGTGTGTGTGACTGTGTTGTGCTTATATGTGTTCTGCATGCATGTGTCAAATGTCATTGGTTGTATACATAGGTTATGAGTTATATATGTGTGTGTGTGCATGCATGCTGTGCCTGTGTGCACATGTTGTGTGTTTATGTATTCCGCATGTGTGTTGCACAGATGTGTGCACGTGCATTCTGTGTGTGTGAGATTTTCTCCAGGCTGGCTCCCCTGCTCTCCAGACTGCTTCCTCTGTGACCGCTGCCGGGGCTGTTCCTGGGGCTCCCATGTTCCACCTGCACAGATGGGCCTGGAGCCTGGAGCCCGGAGCCCCTACCCTGTGCCAGAGCCAACAGCAGGGCCGCTGCAGTGAGTCTTCTAGGCGGGCTGAAGCTCACGAGAGGAGGAGGAGCCGGAGGGACCCAGCTCCCAGCCCAAGGCTCTCCAGCACTTGACATTATTTGCCTTTCAAATGTTTGCAAATTGGTTGGGCTGAGGTGGGGAAAAATAGGGGAAAATCCTGTCTGAAATCTGCATGACTTTAATCTCTGAGGAGTTGAACTCCCCAGGGGATGTCTGTCCCCTGGGCTCCCCTGGCAGGGGGTCCTTTTATGACTCTGAGGGGTCGTGGTGACTCTGCCAGCTCTGCCCTCCTCCAGCTACTCAGGAGGTGAGGGTTGCCCCTCCCCCCAGGAGCACCAGGCGAGTTCCCAGCCTCTCTTCTTAATGGAACCCTTGTGGTTTTATCTTTCACACCTGGGACTTTATCCATCCAAAGTTCACCTGTGCAGAGGATTGATTTTTTTTTTTTCTGCAGCGCCAGTCCATCTCTCAAACCGCCACCAGCTGCCTATGCTCTCCCAGAGGAGGACCTCTGGGTGAGCTGGGCGTCTGCTCTGTGGGCTCCTCTGTGCCCATTCTGCTGGGTTCCTTGCTGGAGTCTAGAGCTCAGCAGGGGAGAGCTTGCCTGGGCTCTTCTTAGCTCTCTGTTGGCTTCGTGTGTGTGTAAATGTCAGAAGTTAATTGGGAGGTCTGAAAGTACCGAGGACGTTTTTATGAGGATTGAATGGACGGGTGGCGAGAAGGGCTACCATCTTTAAAATGTGCCTCTCTTTCTCCTCAGCTTGGTTTTGGTTCTTTACAATAGAGCTGGACACATTCTTGGGAAGTGAATTCTTCCTGAGCACACATTTCGGAGACACCAAGAACATCTTAGATTTTGTTAGCTGATTTCCTGCCCAGAGGAGAGTGCTCATGTTTTTTTTTTTTTGGTTTGTTTGTTTGTTTTTGTTTTTCTGAGTTGACTTTTCATCTACAATCTTGTGTATTACTTAGGATTTTTGACTAGAGGAATAACACTCCAGGTGCAAATCATGAGAGGTCATTCCT
Source organism: Dipodomys merriami (assembly GCF_024711535.1). Lineage (NCBI taxonomy): Eukaryota > Metazoa > Chordata > Mammalia > Rodentia > Heteromyidae > Dipodomys > Dipodomys merriami. The sequence goes on from NW_027204270.1 coordinate 1,529,138, forward strand.
TCGTTTGAGCCCTGGGCACTCTGCTTTCTCGTCTGCACGTGACAGGGGTGTCACGTGGAGCCGGCTGGGCTCCATCTGGCTGCTGTGCCCGCCCCGTGGCTTGGCAGCAGGAGCACCTGGTCTTGTTGCTAATCTCCACAACCACGCTTCTGACTTCAGTCATTGAGAAACCTGCTGTTAGTCCTGGGCTTTGGAAAACAGGAGTGCAGCCAGTGCTGAGCTGCAGTGAATTACTTTCTGCACTCACTGATGTGTTCCTCTGTATCTCCTGATGTGACTTTACCAATTTTTTGAGTTAAAACCATCTTTGCATGCCTAGAATGAACCATGTTTGAACATGATGTATCTTTGCCCAACACTTTCCCAGGATAATTTTCCAAAAAGTTGAGAAAATTTTACTGTAAGCACATATATGAGTATCTGAACATATGCTTCCCACTTACACTGATATCATCATCATAAAATTTACTGACCTTGTTTATCATTTGCACTAACAATTTACTAAATGTACCTTACTGTATATTCATCTACTGGTTTGTCTTGGGGTTTGAGAGAGAGAAAAAGAAGAAAGAAGAAAAAGGAGAAGAGGAGGAGAAGGAGGAGGGGAAGGGGAGGAAGAGCAGGAGGGGGAGGTGAAGGTGGGAAAGAGGAGAAGAGAAAAAGAAGAGAGGAAATGACAGGACAGGAGAGAGAAGAGTAAGAAAATAGTAGAAAGAAGAAAAGAATGGAGCCTAGTATAGATAAGAGAAATTTACTGCTCTTCATTCTGGAATCTGAGGACTCTAGGTTCAAGGCACTAGCAGATTTAGGCCATCAACATGAGCCTTTAAAAGAAAAACAGAAGGCTTTCTTCTTTTGCTATGTTCTGTCTCTGGAGAGCGCTTGTCTGTAAATGGTACGAGCATATGGACTTTTCGGTAGAACAAAACCTCTGCTTCCCGCCTTTTACCTGTCTGAGTTCCCTGTTTTTTCCTGGAGCCGGGCTGGGTCCCTGGAATTCTGGCGATAGCACTGCAGATACCATCTCAGGACCGCACAAGCTCAGCTGGATATTAGTTCTCCTTGGGTGAAAGAGCCCAGGGTCATCTCTGATGCCCTGCAGTGAGTGACCGGCAGCGAGGCAAACTAGAAGAGATTGTATATTATGTTCAAGGACTGGAAGAGAGTTCCACACCATTAGAGTGAAAACCATCCTGAAACCAATGTGCAGGTTCAAGGCAAAAGCGGTATAGACCCCAAATTGCTGTCTCATAGAAATGGACTTTTTTTCATGTTTACATGGAAATGAAATGGATTTAAAATAGCCTATTTTTTTGAAAAAGAAAAGGAACAAAAGTTGGAATGCATACTGTACTTGAAAGATTATTACAAAGCAATAGTCATCAGGATGGTGTACTAGTGAAATTCTAGACATGTAGATCAATAATGGAACACACACACACATGCACACACAGAGTTCACTTTTTTCTTTTTCTTTTTTTGTCTGTCCTGGGGCTTGAACTCAGCACCTGGGCACTGTCCCTAAGCTCTCCAGCTCAAGGCTAGTGTTCTACCACTGAACTACAGCTCCACTTCTGTATTTTGAGTGGTTAATTGTAGATAAGAATCTCACAGGGACTTTTCTGCCTGGGTTGGCTTCGAACTGTGATCCTCAGATCCTCATATCTCAGCGTCCTAAGCAGCTAGGATTACATGTGTGAGCCACCAACCCCAACTTAGTTGACTTTTGACATGATTGTCAAGGCCATGGTGTTAGCGTTCCATTGCTGTGACAAATACTGGAGACAGCTTAGAGAGAGGAAAGGTTTATTTTGACTCATGGTCTCTGAGAACTCGGTGCGTGGTGACTGGGTCATTCTGCGGCCTCTGGACCTGTGGTGAGCAGGACATCACGGCAGGAAGCTCATGATCAATAAACACTCCATGGTAGCTGGGGGCTCACTTTCAGAGCAAAGTTCTCTCTACCAGACCCATTAGGCTCTGAACCTGTGTGTGTGTGTGTGTGTGTGTGTGTGTGTGTGTGTGTGTGTGTGTGTGTGTGCGTGTGTGAGTGTGTGTGTGTGTTAGCATGTGGTGCTGGTACTCTGTCTGGTGTGCACTCCGGGCCTCATGCTTGGTAGACAGATGCTCCGCTGCGGAGTCACAGCCCTTTTGTGTTTTACTTCTTTTCCAGATAAGGCCTCATATCCCAGTCTTCCCCCCTCCCCCGCCACTGCCCCAGCATTCTGTTGCCATACTAAGTGCAACTTTGTCTCTTAATGAGTTTCCATCCTCCAAGTCCTAAGCCTCCTACCAGCAGAGTGTCCTCACGGGACCCTTCCCGGGCTAAGCTCACCACACTGGGCGAGAAAATCCAAGTCATTCCTGGGACAGAGGGCACAGCTGCACCCTGCACCTTCTACCTACCCAGGGACGTGCTGGCCTGCCTGGCGGCCACCCCCTGATCTTCTGATACACCCCCCCCAAGCTGGGTCTCTGGAGGCCTGGCTCCCTCCTGCTGGTGCCCAGGCCTGGACTGAGCTGGAACAAGAAACTCATCCTGAAAGTGGGGCAAAAGGGCCAAGGACCACGGTGTGGTCACGCTGGCAGGAATGAGAGAAAAAACAACACTGCCTCCATAAAGGAGGCAGCCGAACGCTTTTACATTCTTCCCCCAAATCGACTAAGCCATTTTCACAACATAAAATGAGCAAAAAAATATAATTATTTCAAGGTGTCCTTCACCTCGAACTCACTCAAGGCACACGGCTAAGGGGGTTTTAAAAATACATATATTTAAAGCAAATATTATTGTAAATGACTACTCTGTAATTTGGATTAATTGCTTTTGGTTTTTTCTGGAATAAAATCTTTAAGGCAAACCCATAAAAACCCCGAAGCCTGGGGCAGCCGTTCCTGCCGTGGTTCATTTGTAGGGAGGCCAGCACCACCCTGCAGCCGACCCCGGTGGGTCCTCGAACCATTTGTTGAGGCAAAGACACAGCCCGGGAGAGGACATCCTGAGGACCAGCATGCACGGCACAGCCCCCTCGCACCCGGCTGGAATCAGCCAGGAGCTGGATCAGAGAAGACCCACTCCCACTTGCCCTGGATCAGAGAAGACCCACTCACCCTGCTGGGTGAATCTCAGGGATGCAGCCAGGCAAGAATGTGCCATGGGGGGCTGTAGAGAGCGGGGCTCCAGCTGTGCCCCAGGCCACATGGAACATGTGGTTGCATATTCATTCAGTGGTGTACTCCAGAGCAACCAGGGCCTCCTTCCAGGCTCCCCAGATCTCCTTCCTTCCCAGGACCCCAGCACCTCCCAGGGTTCCCTTCCTCCTCCAGGTCTCCTGTATCCCTGTGTGTCCTGCCCTTCCATCGTCCTGTAGGAACATCTTGACTTGAGTCCTGTACACATGAAGGAGCTGGAGAGACCCCGCTGCTGGGAAGTGAGGGTCCCGGAAAGGGGTCTGCTCTCGGAAGCCAGTTCCAAGAATCTGGACCCGCCACCTCCTGTGCTCTGCACGTCCATGACTGCAGGTGGGCATCTTTGTCCCTCTGCTAAGTCTGTGCCCAGTGTCAAACACCAGCCAGCGACAGGCTGGGGGTCCCTACAGGAGCAGGTCCCTACCCCAAGAGCTCCAATCTTGGTCAGTGGTAGATGTGCACAAGACCTGCTGCAGGCAGCTGATAACAAGACAGAGAGTGGAGTCCCAGGCACCTGTGCACATGACCTGAACCACTGGGCCTCGGTTTCACCATCTGTACTTTGAGTGGGGTTCCACCAACCACCCATCTGTCCACATATCTATCCCTCCACCCACTCACCTTCCATCTATCTATCTATCATCTAGCTAGCTAGCTATCTTTTATCATCTATCTGGCTATTTTCTATGAATCTAATATTTAGCCCTTCCTCTTCTATCCATCCAACTATCCCTTTATCCATCCACCATCTATCCATCCATCCTCCATCCATCCGTCTGTCCCTTAATCCATCTATCTACGCATCCACTCTCTCTTTCTTGCTATGTTTATATTTTAGATCTAGCTTCCACTTACTGACTTACTCCACTCAACATAATTTTCCCAAGGTCCATCCATTTCTCGGCAAATAACATAATATTATTCTTTTTAATAGATGAGTAAAAATTCATCATGTACTCATCCATCCTAGGGCATCTGGGCTGTTTCTATAACTTGGCTCTCATGCGTAGTACATCAATATCCATGGGGGTGCAAGTATCTTTATGTTCTGGGTAGATGCCCATGAGTGGTATCACTGGATCATAGAAAAACAGTTTTTGTAACAGAATGTAGCTGAACTAAAATAGCCCTGTGTAAGATGGCGTCACCCTTAAAATGGCAGTGCCATGTCAAGCAACCACTTTGACAGGAAAGAATCTAACTCCTACAATGACTTTGCCTGTTCTGGGCAATTCAAATAACTGGAATCACACACTGTGTGGCCTTTCGTCTGTCTCCCTGCGGTCTTTGTTTCTTTTACTTTTTTTTTTTTTGGTGGTACTGGGGTTTGAACTGAGAAACTCCTGCTCACTTGGCTTACTCACTTAGCTGGAACTCTACCACTCAAACCATGCTGCAAGCCCTGCTTTTTGCTGGATATGTTGGAGATGGAATCTCATCTTTTCTGTCCAGGCTCCCCTGGCTCTCAGCCTTCGGAGGAGCCAGAAGCTACCAGCTTCTAGCTCAGCCACATGGTATTTTCAAGGTTCATCCACCTCACAGCATGTGTCAGAGATCATTCTCTTCATGGCAGAGTAATATTCCAGTGTGTGGATGGGCCACATTTCCTTCAGCCATCAGAGGTGATGGTAATGCTTCCCATTCACCTGTGCTTCTGATTCAAGAAGCTGCTGCAGCTGCCCTCCATGGCTGGTGTGAAGCACCAAGACAGAAATGAATGCTTAGTGGGAAACTGGAGATGTTGGCCTTCAGGCTGGCAGGAGGGAGGGGCATGGGATATGAGAGGAGGGGGAGCCCTGCAGAGACACAGAGGGTTCGTCCTGCACCTGCGTGTGAGCACTGGTACCCGCTGACCGTGGGATATGCCAGCCTTTATTGGCATGTCCAGTCCAAAAATTAAAAGCTTTAAGACTTCTTGAAAAAAAAAATGGGCCAGTATTGCAGGGCTTGAGCTCAGGACCTCTCACCTGATTGCTCACAGCTGGTGCTGTACCACTTAAGCCACACCTCCAGCCCCAGCGTTTTGCTGGTTAATTGGAGATGGACTCTTGGGGACTTTTCTGCCCATAGTTAGCTTCAAACCATGGGCATCCAGATTTCACCCTCCTGAGTAGCAGGGATTACAGGCAGGAGCGGCCAATGCCTTGGCTTTTGAATGTGAATGCTAAGTGGTGTTTTTTAGGGAACAGCCATGTTGGGGAATAATTCACATATTGTAGTTTCACCCTTCTATCCATGTGAACAAGACCAGGGCATTCAGCGCATTCATAATGAGTACCACTGTCACCTGCCTACTGCCAGAACATTTTTCCAAGAAAGAACCCCTGACCCCCCACCCCCACCCCGTGCGCCTGGCCGTCCATCATCTACTTTCTATCTCTATAGATTTGCCTATTCTGCACATTGCATGTAAACCATTATCCATGAGAATTTTTTGTTGGTGGTGGTGGTTGTGGAGCTTGAACTCAGGTCCTGAGCGCTGTCCCTGAAGCCTCTTTGTGCTCAAGGCTAGCGCTCTACCACTTGAGCCACAGCATCACTTCTGGCTGTTGACTGGTTAATTGTAGATAAGAGCCTCACTGGGACTTTTCTGCCTGGGCTGGCTTCAAACCACAATCTCAGCCTCCAGAGTAGCTAGGTTTACAGGAGTGAGCTGCCAGTGCCCAGCCCATAAGAATTTTATAACTAGTTTTCCTCACCAGACAAAGGATTTTCCCAGGTCCATCTGTGTTGTAGCATGTGTGAGTACCCATTCCTTTTTTTTTTCTTTTTTTGGTCGTGGGGCTTGAACTCTGGGCCTGGGTGCTGGCTCTCAGCTCTTCAGCTCAAGGTGAGCGCTCTACCACTTGAGCACTGCACCACTTCCGGTTTTCTGGTGGCTCATTGAAGATAACAGTCTCACGGACTTTTCTGTCCGGGCTGACTTTAAACCCTGATCCTCAGATCCCAGCCTCCTGAGTAGCTAGGATGACAGGTGTGAGCCACTGGTGCCCGGCTACCAATTCTTTTTCTTGACCCTCTAGATAAGAATGTTCCTCACTTGTTTCTCAAAGTGATTAACTTCTTCAAAACCTCTTCAGCTGGTGCTCCAGGCACCTGGGGTGGGGGAGGGGACTACAGACTCTTGCTGGGAGACTTCATCCTCAGGCTGACCTTCAAAAGCCAAGGCATCTGAAGCAGCCCCTTCTCACTGTCGAGGTTTGGCTCAGCTGGGCTGACTCAGGGTGAGACCTTTCTAACGTGCTAGGAAAAACAAAAGAATAGCCTGGATGCTAGTGAGCGCGTGCATGCACACGCATGCACGCGCACACACACGCACACATGCATGCATGCATGCAGAAATGTTGCTGATTTGAGTGGGAAGGCAGTCTTCAATGAATGAGATCACTCTGTGAACATAAATCTCGGTTGGTATGATTTATTTATGTTAAAAAAATCTACATACGATGCCGAGTTTTCAATGGCTTTGTTTAAGTGATAGTTTTGCTTTTTTTTTAAAGTGAAAGTTGGAGCGATGATAAACAGCTCCAGCTGTAAAAATTAAAGGCAGAGGGGAAGCCAAGGTGATTATTACAGAAAAATGCTGTGTGGGGAGGGGCACTTGGCCCTTCTATCCTCGAAAATGAAAATTACCCTCTGCCACGATGTGCCACGAACAATTACCTGCTGTTTATTAATTAACCTCTTTTAAAAGTGCCACATTTCGACGAGGAACTGTTATTTCTCTAATGTGAAAACTGCCTTATTCATATGTATTACAACAGCCATGTCCCATGCGGCCCAGGCTTTGTACACACTTAACAGATAACAGTTTTGGTGTCTAGAAAAATAATATGAGGGCTGCAAATACCTTGCAAGAAGCTGCCCACGACCTTCTCATTGTGTCAGCACTAATTTCACGCCCCCTACAGCTCCCATGTAGCCACAGCCCAGTCCTGGCTGCAGTCCGGAATGGGCAGGGGGGAGGGGGAGTCCAGAGCATAGGCCTCACGTGGCTAGGACTTTCTGTGCCCAGACAAGTGCCTATGAGGCCAGAGCCCCCTCTGAACCTCACCTTTGTCTCCAAGTGAGGCAGGGGATTTTGGGAGATGGCCCTTGGCAAACGTCTCACATCCTGAAACCAGGTCTTTGCGGCTGCTGCCTGTCGCTTTTAGGCTTTCTTCCCCCAAGCCTTCTGACCTTTTGGGTCTGCCTCTAAGGACAGTACTTGCCTACATCCTCCAGGTGGGGATGATCACAGCACCTGCCCCATGGACCCATTCTTGGATGTCTCTGTGTGGACAACACCTGGGACAGTAGCCTGACAGAGGATTCCTGGTTCAGCCTGAGGACTTTGGGAAGGAAACCCTGTGCAAAGGCCAAGTGCATTCTGGAGAATGCTCTTCCCGTGGCCAGCTCCGGCATTGTGCTGGATGTCCCCCACCCCGGGCAGGCCGGCTTTGGCTTTGTTCCACATATATGTGCGGTTCAGAAAGGGCCCCTGGGGCTTGCTCATTCGCATGGTGCTGGCAGCAGTGTGCCCAATGCAGGGACGGAGTGACTAGCATAGACCCCTGGCTCAGCCCTGAGCACACGTGTGGCCCTTGGCTCCTCCAGCTGACACCAGCCTTGGGTGACTTACAACCACTCACCTGGAATTCATTCACTGAGCATCAAGCACTGCCCCAACCAATGACCGCTCAGGTGTCTGGGCTTTGGGGGTGGCAAGATGCCCTCGGCTCTGCTGGCACCACCAGACTCTAAGTTCCAGGACTGTGTGAGTGAGCGAGCAAATGCTGGGTCTGAGGCCCGAGACCAGACTTGTGAGAGCCCTGATTGCAGTTGCCAGGATACCAGTTGGCTGGAGAGCAGCTTAGGACAGTCCAGAGTTGGGGGGGGGGTTCTGGGAGCCCAAGGACCAGGAAACTGCCAAGACTTTCACATATAAGTGGAACCTACATTCTGCAGCAACCCAGATCCTCAAGCTTGGTCCTGGTAGGCCCTACCAAACTTGCCTTCTCTGGTCTTGCCAGGGTCTGCTGTTCTACAGGCTTAGTTGAGTCTCTGTGGAGGGCCCCTTGGCACACAGAATGTCAGAGAGGGGAGGGGGGTGTACCAGTGACGTCCTGGCTCCCAGAGCCAGGAGGTGCCAGCTTTCACCCACACACCCCCATCCCCCCCATACTGATACATATGCCCACCCCACTTTAGGAGACAATAGAGGTACCAGGGAAGCTAGAGGGACCTGGGATCCCTCAGATCTGAAGTTCTTCTAATCACCCTGCCCCTGGCTGTCTGACTGCCACAGTTCTGATGGGGAGGGAGGGAGGAGGACGCCACCCTGTCCCTTCTCGGCAGATGCCCTCCCCTTTGCACTGCCTGAGGACTTTCCAAATGTCTCCAGAGGAGCATCTTGCTGTGGGTGAAGGACTGCTTTGCTCTGGGTGGGTCCTGCTGTCTTCACCGAGGCCTGGCCCACAGTGGGTCCTCAGGGATGTGATCTCTGGGGACTGGGGAACACGGTGTCCTCACCACATTCTCTCCTGGTGTGGGGCAGCCTGGACACATGGCATGGGCTAGCCTTGGGTTCCAGCATACAGGACTGCCAGATGTGGGTGCCACAGTGCCGGGTGCAAAACCCAGGAAGGCGTTGGACCCGCTGAGCGGCCAGTTTCCTGCTGGTGTTTGACAGTCTTCAGGCACCGATGCTTTCCCCCGGAGGCCCCGTCCACGGGCGCTGTGGATTTGGTCACCTTCGGGTCACGCCATAGAACTGGCCATTTGTTCCCCTGCCTTCCCTTGCTGGCTCCCTGAGCTGAGCCTCCACCGCTGCCCTGTGATGATTGGTTTAGGAGAGGGCAGAGGGGGAGCCAGTTTGCTCGGTCACGAGGGACCCACTCAGAGGGGGTGGGGCTGGGAATCTCACTCTAGTTGAGTCTCTCCCTCAGCTCCTCCACTCCCACCCCTCCTTGGTCCAGAGGGGTGGCTGTGCAGCAACCCAGCCCCGATCCTGAGTTTATACAGATATCTAGATATAGATATATACATATTTATGTTTGGTCCCAGGGCTCCTTTGAACTCAGCCAGGAGGACCTTAACTAGCACCTTGAAGACCTAAGACCCAGAGTCAAGAGGAGGGCAGGTGTGTGTGTGTCCTCCCACTGACTGGCTTAGTCTGAACCAGGCCTGGGGCTCCCCTCTCCCCCTCCCTCCCCCTGCCCGTGCCAGCGCCCACCCATTCTCTTCTGGGTTTTGCATTCTAGGTCGATGCCTCCGACAGCGGTGCCCCTTACCCCAGGGAACCTGAGAGAAAAGCCCCAAAAGCAAAATCCACCTACACTGGTGGGAGAGGAGACCTGGGCTCCGCAACGTAGGAGACCGCCCCCCCCATTGGGGTGGCAAGGAGGAGGGAGCGGGAAGACGGGAAGACCACGGGAAGGGAGCAGGTCAGTCCGCTCCTGGTGGGGCACCGACCTCTAGGAGCAAGCGTGGCCCAAAGGCCAGACTGTGCTGGGCTGGGCTGCGCTGGGCTGCGCTGGGCTCCAGACTCAGCCTACGGCTGCTATTTCCTGGCCATGGGTTCTCTCCTGCCAATGGCACAATAAACCTGAGATCAGATGTCTGCCTGTGATCCGCAAGGGGAAACTGAGGTGGGATAGGAATCTCCCACACCTCCTCCATGGCTCTACCGGAGGGGTACTGAGTCCACAGAGCCAAAGACAAAATTTGGTTTTCAGATCCAAAGGGTTGGTAGCAAGAGAGCCTGGCTGTAACTGAAAGGATCCATCCGAAAGCTGGAGACTGCAAAAGGAGAGGCCGGGCTACCACAGAGAAGCCCCCACCAGCCCTCTGCACTCACTCTGGGCCTCTGGATGGCGAACTCTCACCCAGTGCCTCCTGGGTCTTGGCTGCCTGGCCCCAGGAGCAGCACGGCTCTACAATTTCGTTGCTGACAGGGTGGGACCTCGGAGCACGGGCGATGACCGCTTCCACGTGGGCCGCCTTGGGGTGCGGTCCCTGGACCACAAGGCCACGGGCATCTCCGAGGGTACCCGAAGGCCAGGGCGCTGCGGAACGCAGTAGCTCCTGGCGCCCTGTGGTACCCGTGTCGGGAGAGGCTCTTCTCCCCTAGCTTGGAGTGAGCACCTGGCTTAAGAACAGGCGCAGCACCGGCGGGACCACAGGATTTGTTGGCGGAATTTCAAAGGTTCTGGGGTGGAGAGGAAAAGCGTGGGAAACCGATTCCGTTTATTGCGCTTCTGCGGAGGTGCGCGAGCCCGAGGCTCCTCCGTGCCTGGGACCAACCTCTGTGCTCACCGGGCGGGAAGGAGTCATCGGGGACTTCCAGAAGCTTCTAAAGAAACCATTTGGGGCGGGGGTAGGAGCGCAAACTCTCTCCTAGGCCCCAACAGGGAGAGGACGGCGGAGGCAGGCGGGGCTGGGGGGAGGATTCAGGCCCTCGGTCCCTCTCCCTGAAAACAAAGCTGAACAAAACAACTGCTCGTGGGATCCTTGCAGTGTTCAGGGCCAAGTCCACCCGTGGATTCTGCACACATCTGCCCCTCAGAGCCTGTCACCAGGGGCAGGAACTCAACGCAAAACGGGGAAGATAAATTCTTTGGGGCCACCGGGGTGGGTAGCATCAGCACCCCCGCCTCCCCGGAGGCTGCCTGTGTGCAAGGGACACGCGCCATGCTGCCCTGCGTCCCTGGGAAGTGTGCGAACATCTGGGTTTTGTTCGAAATCCCCTACATGGCTCACATTCCTGGGAAATCTTGGGACCCAGAACGGGGTTCAATGACTAGAGGTCCAAGCCCGGCACTGGAAACCGCCAGGGGTGAAACTGGGGCATGTTTCTGATCCGCCGAGTCCTCCAGCCGAGTTCCCGCTGGTCTTGAGGGGGGCGTCGGGGAGAGGGGAGCCTGGAATACTGCCCCCGGAGTGAGGGGATGCCGCGCTGAGGTGCGGCGGGGACGGGGCTCCCTTTGTGTTGTGTTCTTTGTGCCCTATACCTCAACCATTTCCCACCAACCAAACACCCCTGGGCGGAGCCGCTCGGACGGGGCTGGAAGGCACTGACACCCTCCGCACACGTGGGTGGGGGGTGTCGCAGCTGACCACGTCCATTTCCTCTCCATGAGGGGGAACCAAATCAGCCAACTCCCAAGCCCCCCCCCTCCACGGCCTCCTGTTGTTTAAATCTGGGGTGCATTTCCACCAAAGGTGGGGTAAGTCACCTTCCTCTCTTCTGTCTGTGTTGGGGTGAGGCAGGGGTCTGGTTAGAAGAACCCTGCTGCCGCCACTGCGGATCTTCCAGGAAAGCCCACGGACAGACTGCAAACGCGCCTCCACTCACACTGCTATCCGGAAACGGGAGGGGAATGAGAAAACACTTGACCAGCAACCCCGTAGAGTCCTGACTGTGGCCAAATTCACACGGCACCGAGGAGGGGCGGAGAAGCAGCCCGGACCTGCGGGAGGTCAATACCTGTGGTGCGGCCCCAGTCCTCCGCCACCCGTCTGCAGTCCAGCTCCCCGCATGGGCAATGGGGTCATCTGGAAGGGGAAGGTGGGGCCTCTGGGCAGCCTCCTCTGCAGAGGCCTCCTCAGGGGCAGTGAGCGTGATCTCTCCAAGTGTGGGGCTGTTTCGGGGACCCCTGAACAGAGGAGCTTACTCACCCCATGAGGATCAGCTTCGCGCTCCCCTCAGCCCACCCTTGTTCTGGAGGAGCCGATCTGCTCATTCTGGGCTGCAGCCTCACTTCCAACTAGCTAGGAAAGGCTGGGATCTGGGGACTCCCGCCTCTGCCCTGTGCACAGCACAAGTGGAGAGAGAGGTGTCCTCTGAGGCCCCCCTTCCCTGCACTCAGCAGCCAGGTTGGTTCTGGAACTTGAATGCAGCCTGCAGTCCTCTAGCTTAGAGTTGCCCTCCCAAAGACCACACCTCACCCTCCTACCGGGAAGAAGCTCCGGACCAGCAGGCGCACCTCTGGTCCCCAGCGGGTGCTCCAGATTTCCTGTCAGCACCAAAACTCCCCAGGGTTTGGCTCCGTTTGAAAACTTCCCTTAAACGTTCCAGTAATGACTTTTTCCTCACAGGGTCCCCATCTACCTATACTTGTTCCTCTAAGACACCTCCCCACCCCTGCTCCCCGCAGACTACCTCTCAGGGGCGCAAGCCTGCCCATTCCCATCTACATCCGATTTTCCCGGCTTTACCCTCTCCTTCTCAGAGGCATATTTCAATATTTCAATGCCTGCCCCGCTCTCTTGCTTCTAAGCCAGGCCGGGCCCAGCCGGGGTTAGGGCCATGGCCTTGGGGATGGAGCACGGCGGCCCTTCCAGCAGACTGTGGCCAACGCTGCTCCGGAGGCGCTCTGGTAGCTCTTTCTGCGGCCAGCCCCATCCTTGGCTAGCTTTGGTTTCCCGGGTCCTCCCCAGGCTGGCGAGGCTGTCCTGTGGGTTCCAGGGCTCTGGCAGAGGCAGGAAAGACATGACAGCCTTTCCTCCTTGCCATACCTCCACTGGCAAAGGTGGCCTTGCCCATCGGCTCACTGCCCCTCTTCAAGCTGCCGGGACTTCCAAGAATCCCCTCCTGAGCAGAGGGAGGGAGCGGGAAGAGGGCCTGAGAACGGGGCACCTTGGAAGAAGGCCAGGCCTTTCTGACCTTGGGGCCTCCACCGCGGCCTGGGGAAAAGAGGCAAGCCGGTGGCCCTGTTGGGTTGGGGGAAGGGCAGGGACCCTTCTCCAGGTGAGACTCCTAAACAGGCGCCATTGTATCTTCCCAGGCCTCTTGCCAAATCTCTTAGGAGGCTGTGAGCTAATCAAGGAGCGTCCCGGAGGCTTTAGGTGACCTTGAGCCATCCCTGGCCGGCAGCCCCCGCCAGTGTCAGGACCGCAGTCGGGAAAGGCTAGGCAGGACAGGACCTGTGGCCCTGGGTTCCAGCAACTCCCAGGAGTGAGCTGGCTCCAAGTCCTCCACGCAGGACAGAAACTGCCAGCCTTGTCTGTCAGGGACCTCCATACCCACCCCCCCCTCCGGTCCCCCCAGACCTCCGGAGTCCTGTAAGCCCGAGGGGACAGAGAATCGGTGTAGAGAGGGTGCCTAATGGGACAGCCGGGACTGGGGCGCTGGTCCCGAGCCCCACACTCACCCAAGGGCAGAGCAGGCAGAGGCTGCAACCGGTGACACTTCCTCTGACCTGGGAGTGGGGTGCAGGACGGGGCACCCCAACCCGTGGGAACCTGGAAGGGGTTGGAAGGCCTCGGGAAGCTGGCGGGGCACGCGGGCTCGGGCGGAAGGCCCGGCGTCCTCCAGCCTGCGCCGGCTCCCGTGGGCCTCCCTGGGGGTGTCCTGCGCCCCGCGCCCGCGTGCCCCTTCCAGCACTCCCCGCCAGGACCCAGGCCTCGGCTTAGGTTCCACGAGTCGGTCTCCGCCAGCCGACACGGGTTTTATTGCACAACAAAGAGGGGGTGGCCGTGGCCCGAGGCCCCATCGGGGGTGGCGGGGAGACCCAGACTCTCCGGCCACCCCAGCTTCGGGGCCTGGTGACGCCGTGGCCGCTCCCGGCCCAGCGGGGCCCCGGCGTCCGCACAGCGCGGGGACGGCGACCCGGCCGGGGCTCCATCTCCGTGGGCCTCCGATTCGTTCTCGGATCCCAGCGGCTCCGGAGCGGGGCCTCAGCCTCGCCCCGCCCGCATCCAGCCCCAGCGCGGCCGGCCCCTCCGCCGCCGGCCTCGGGGTCGGGGGGCTGCGGGGTGCAGAGCCGCCGCGGGCCGGCCCCCGTCCGCCCTCGTCCACCTGCGCCGCCCGCCGTCCGGGCCGCGCGCGCCCGCGCCCCGCGCGGGGAGGGTCCGGAGCGCCCGGAGCCCCGCGCGGAGCCCGGCCGGACGCCCGCGCGCCGGGTACTCACCTGGCGCCGTGGCGGTGGCCGAGCCGGGCTCGGAGGCCGGGGGCGCGCCCCCGGGCGGGGGAGTGCGGGGCGCCCCGGGGTGCGAGCCCCCCGCCGTCGGGACGGCCGCCCCCCCCGCCCCCTCCCGCCGCGGGGCGCGCCGCCCTCCGCCGCTCCGGGCATCCGGGCTCGGCCGGGGACGGCGGGTCCGGGCGCAGCCCCCCGGGGGGCCGCCGCGGGGCGGGACGGCGGGGAGGGGGCGGCGGGCGGCGGCCCCCGGGGCGGGCGGCGCGGCGGCGGGGGCTTCGGAGGAGCCGGGATCTGGCGCGCGGGCCCCGGCACGCGCTTCGCGGCCCCGGGGCGGGGCGCGGGCCGAGGGCAGAGTTGGGGAGAGGAGCGGGCCAGGGGGACCGGGAACGAAAGCGTTTTAATCAGGACTACACGCGACCCAGCGCCGCCCGGCCCGCGCGGACCCGCGTCCGAGCCCGGCGCGCTGGGCTGGCGGGGACCGGGCGGGCCGGGGCGGGGGCCGCGGCGCGGCGCGGGGGCAGGGCGGGGGCACGGCCACCTCGCCGCCGGGGCCACCTGGGTCCTTTTAAAGTGTCCGGGGTGCGGGCCCCGGGCGGGAGCGGCGGGCGCAGAGTGTGTTCTTAAAGGGCCAGCTCCCGTTCCGCGCCGCGCCGGCGGGGGGGGGGGTGCGGGGGGAGCGGGGAGGCGAAGGCCGGGAAGGCCGCGGAGAGCCCCCCAATCCCGCGCCGAGGCGGCGGCGGCGGCGGCGGCGCGACGATGAGGATGATGAATACATGGCAAAGTTTTTTTGGCCCCGGCGAGGGGTGTCAGATTGAGTGCTCTGTGCGCATGTGCGAAGGTGTCCAAACTGACAATGCTGGGGAGATGAAGATAGTGTGTAGCTGCTTCTGGGCTCGAGGAGGAGGAGAGAGATTCCGCGAGCCGACACCATGCGATCCAAGGCGAGGGCGAGGAAGCTAGCCAAAAGTAAGTCTCCCGCGCTCGGCCGTGCCGCGCCGCCGGGCCCGGGCCGCCGGGGCCCGGGGTACCCGGGCCAGGGGTGCGCGTCGGGGCGCGGTCGTCGCGTCTGCCGCCTGACCGCCCCCACCCCACTCGCCCGGACTCGGCCGCGGGGCCCCGGGGGGCTGCTCCGCCTCCCGCGCTCCGGGGCGCCCGGGCCCGGCTCGGAGGCTCGGGGCGCCCGGGCCGCGCGCGCCGCTCCCCGAAGGCGCCGGCCCCCTCCCCGCCGAGCCCCCTCCCCCCCCCCCACCGTGGCAGGCGCCCGGGCCCGGGAACCCGAGGCGCGCGGTGGGGGCCGGGAGGGGGGCGGGGGGCGGGCTGGGGGTGGAGGGGGCGAAAAGCGAAAGTTAGCGAAAAGTTGAGGAGAGGAAGAGAACTTTTCCTCCCGCTCGCGCTCCCGCGCTCCCTCGCTCCCTCTCCCCGAGTGGCTCTCAGTCCTGGTCAAATCATATTCCGGGCTTTTGAAATAGTGGGCGCTAGAGCACCGCCTTTGGCGTCCGCCAGCCGGGCGCAGAGGAGGGAGACCCCGAGCCGGGGAGGGGGCGGAGGAGGGGCGCGGGCCGGCGCCCACCCGGCTCCCCGGGAGCCGGGGCCGGGGCGGCGCGGGCGCGGCGGCCGCAGCCTCTTGGGGAGCAAAATGGAGACTTTCCCAGCGCGTGGACCCGCGGCGGCGAAGTTTATTCCCCAGCGGTGCCCGGCGCGGCGGCGGGAGCTGCTCCGCGACTCCGGCGGCTCGCGCCGGCCGTCCCGGCGCCGCGGCCCCCGGCCTGCCGGTCCCGCCGCTCGCGCTCCGACCCGCCGCCGCCGCCGCGGGCCCCGCTCGGAGCCCCGCGCGCACGCCCGCCGGGCCCTGGGGACCCGCACTGCCCCGCCGGGACGGCCTGGGGCCCGGGTCTTACTTTCTCTTTCGCTCCGCCTCGGGCGGAGCCCCGGGCTCCGCGCGCAGCCCGCGGCCGACCGGTCCTCACCGCGGGCTCCGCGCCCCGGACGCCGCTGCCGCCCTGCCTCCGAGCCGCTCCCGCGGCCTCCGCGCCCGGGCGCCGGCGCCATCCGCTCCGGGGACGGCGGGCTGGGGGCTGCGGCCCTGGCGGCCGTCGCGGCGGGCAGGTGGGGCCGGGCGGCGCCGCGGCCCGGCGAGCGCGGCTCCTGCAGCCCAGCCGCGGTCCGGCTCCAGCGAAGCGGCGGGAGCCGCGCGGAGCGGAGCGGGTGTTGCCCGCCGCCCCGGCCGGCCCCGGCCGCCCCCTCCCTTTCGCTCGGCCGCCCGCCCGCCCGCCCGCGGAAGGGGCGTCCGGGCCCACTGGGCCCCGGCTCCCCGCTAGGCCTCGGGGCCATTCGGTCTACGAGCCTGGG
The DNA here is from genome assembly GCF_024711535.1 of Dipodomys merriami. Classification (NCBI taxonomy): domain Eukaryota; kingdom Metazoa; phylum Chordata; class Mammalia; order Rodentia; family Heteromyidae; genus Dipodomys; species Dipodomys merriami. The sequence continues at coordinate 1,545,577 of NW_027204270.1, forward strand.
CCCGGTTCTGCCCGGCCGGGAGTCGAGCCCTTGAGCGTGAACCCCGCGGGCCTGGTCCCCGCGGCTTTCCAGGGAAGCTTCTCCTTCGTCTCGGACGGACCCGCCGGCCCCGTCCCCGCGCCCCCCGCCCCGGAGGCTGCGCGCCCGGCCTGCAGGGAAAAGCAGCCCCCGCCTCCCGCAGACACCCCCCCCTCCCCCGGCCTCCTCCTGCCGTCGTTACTAGGCGGGGTGCCCGGTCCCGCGGGGCTCCGGGCCTCCCCGGCCTCCCGCGACCCCGGGCCCCCTTGGTACGAATGGGGGCTAGACAGTTCGCGGCGGGGGCCCGGGCGCCGTGTGCGCCCCGCGAGTCTCTCCGCGGCGCGTGGAACTTGCGTTGCGCGCGGCGCGGAGCGCGTGCGGCCGCCAGCCTGCTCGGGGCGTCGATCCCCCGGTCAGGGTCTCCGGGCGCGAGGGCCCAAGGCCGGGGCGGGACGGCAGCCACTCGGCTGCGCTCCTCGGGCCTTCGCTGTAAGCGAGAGGCCGGCTCCGCGCTCCCCGAGCGGGGCGAGCGGGGCGAGCAGCCGGGCCTTCGGAGGCCCACCCTGGGCGGGACGCCGCCCGCGCCCAGCCTGCCAAGCGCCCCACCTGCGCTCAGGTCTGCCGTGCCCGGAGCCCGGTGTCCGCCAGCTGTGGATCTGCGGCCTGGCCTGGAGGCCGGAGGACCGACGGTCCCGACGGCTGCGCGCTGGAGCAACGAGGGCACGGACGCTCCTCGTCCCCAGTTCCCTTAGCCAGGATCTGCCTACGGAAGCTTGGCCCAAGGGCCTAGAACTCTCCCTTGGGTACGCTCTGGGACCCAGCCCCAAGCTCCATCCACAGTTGAGACCACTGCCCGGGGTGGCCAAGGAAGGTGCTGCCGGCTGTCAGCAGCCAGGGGTCCGCAGAGGAATTTAATTTCACTGGACACTATTTTAAGCAGACGTGAACATCCCTGGGAACCTGACGCCATTACCTGGAGAGCTCGGCGGCCAACAGAACAAACCCTGCCGTGCCCAGACCAGGGTGGACGGCGAGGGGAGGGAGCAAGGCCATGGCTCTTCATGGCAGGGCAGTGCACTTGTACTCAGGCCCTGGGCTGTATCTCCATCTGTGTACTGAGGACAGAAAGGCAACCAAGCCAGTGGATATGATCTCATGACCCAGAGCTGGGGGGGCCCGCCCTTCAGGGTGCATCTGGGGCTGTAATTTCGTTTGTATTTCTCCATGACTCTAACTCCATGACCCAATCTGGGTGGCCTGCTAGGTGGTAGCATTTGGGGGGCCGTGATGGGGCAAGAGGTTAAGGGGCTTCTAGGCTAGGGCTGGGCTCTGCTGGGGGGAAATCTGAGCCCAGGACCAGGGTTTCTTCCTCAGGCTCTGCCTTGGCTGGCCAGTAGGGACCTGGGGCCGAGCTGGCCCTACATTTGAAAACGAAATTCCTAACAATAGTTTGTTGTTTCTGTCACTGCTGTGAGACAGGTGGGCCGGTGGGGGGGCTTAGCGCAGCACCCTGCTTACAACACAGCCCGGGGGCCTCTGTGGAGGCGTGTGCCCCAGAGACTTCACTGTCAGGGCCCTCACCATAGCTCTCCTCTGAGGCCGCTTCACACCTGATGGGCCCGGACACCACAGGCTGGGCCCGTGACCTCTCCGCAACCACTGCCTTACCAGGCGTGGGTCTTTGTGTGTGAGTGTGTTGCACATGCTTGTGGTGATGTGTGCAAAGCAGGTGGGGTGAGTCCACTGGAGGCCCAGCTTGTAGCCTTCTTCTTGCCGATGAGATAGGCCCGGCTCTTGCTGCCAGGTCACTCCCCGGCCACCTTCCCTGCAGGCTGCCCCCAGTCAGCGCTTCCCGCAGCTCCTTCTGACAGCCTGTCCTCCTTTTTCCTGGATACTAGCTAGGGCGGCGGTAGGTACCGGGAGCTGGTTGTTGAGTTGTTAAGGAATGATTGTCTTGCCCGCTTTGGGCGAAATAGAGAGGGGCGGGTGCGGGGCTGGCTGCCAGTGCCCTGTGGCGCTGTGCTATGTGCCAGTGGTCCTGTCTCTGCTGTGTGCTGGGGGGGGGCTTGCCAAGACAAGTCTGTGGGTGAGGGGCTGTAGATAAGGTCTTGGCCAGCATGAGCAGTGCCCTGGGGTCTCTCACCACCTCCTGGCCTGCGCCGGCCTGCCTCTCTGCTCAGGTAGTCTCTGAGGAGCAGGTGTCCCTTGTTGCCACCCTGCAAGGTTCTTCTAGGCAGTGATGGGGGGGTAAGGGATTACGTCCCTGAATTTTTGTCCAGAACGGAGTGGGGGGTGTGAAGGCAGCTAGAGTTCCTTCTGGGGCCCCTGGGTTAGGCATATCCAGCAAGTGCTACGCCTGCTTCGGTGGGTGCGATTACCTCCCGCTTTATTCAATTAGGAGGCAATTAGGAGTCCTTTGGGGCTGGGGCTGGTAATTAAAGTGATATATAATTAGAATTTTAAGAAAAATTATTCAGGATTAAAAATCTTTCGAATAATTTCGTTTAAAAATTGGAATAGTGTTAAATAAACGTATTAGGTTTTGAATCAAACCCGAGTCTTGGAAGTTGTAGTTCAAGGAGTGGCCTCTGTGCCTTCTCCGGAGCCGAAAGAAACTTCCAGAGGTGGAGGAGGCTGCCGGAGCCTGGCTGGAGTGCTGAGCTGGATGGGGGGGTGCTGAGCACTCAGGGCCGGGAACTCCGGGCTGTGCTGGCGGCAGTGGTGGTGGCAGCGGCAGTCGCCTGCAGCACGCAGTCACAGCCAGCCACCACGTGCCGTGCCGTGCCGTGGTGCCGGCTGCATCTCTACCTTGCAGCTGGAGTGGTGGGCACGCTGTGGGCCCCGCGTCCAGCAGTGCCTTTTTCTTTGTGGCTGGGTCAGGCCCAAGGGTCCTTGCTTCTGGGGCTGAACTTCTAAACCCTCAACCCCACCCCACACTCCTTGGGCTCCAGCCCCTCTCCTGAGCTCCCTCCACTGTCCTTGGCTGCTCAGTGCCTGGAGTTCCCAGGAGTGCACCCAGCATGGGGTCTGAGTCTGCAGTGGGGGTTGGGGAGAGCGTTGTGTGTGGGGATGGGGGCAGAGAACGGTCTAGGTTCCATCTCCTCTTTCTTGGACACCAACCTGGCAGGCAGTGGACAGACCCTTGTATGTGGGCTGCCCCTGTGCAGGACAGCCTGGGGGCAGCCAGTCTGGGTTCCCAGAGAGAGTGGCCGGTCCCCCCATAGACTTGATAGCTTTGCCCCTCCTGGGAGGGTTGTGAGGCATGGAGTAGGGCTGCTTTCCTAAGGGGAACAAACTCCTGGCACGGAGAAAGTGCCTCCCTAGGTTTATGGGGCAGGGGAGGGGGTGGGGGTTCGGGGTTTGAGGGAATGTGGTGAGTCTGATAAAGACCTTGAGGTTCCCCCACCCCCACAGAGCTGCTCTCCCTGCCGGCTCTACGCATCACACTCAATTCTTTTTTATTTTTGAATGTGTCCAAGCTAAAGTCGTTTTCACAAGGCCAATGCTGAACTTTGGATCAGGTTTGTCCTTAAAAGACAAGCAGACATCCCTGTGCTTAGAGCCGGTGAATGCAGCCCCGAACGGGTGCCTGGGTCACATGCACAATGCATTCCTCATCTGCTCAGGGCTGGTCTCTGGGCTGCAAGGAAGAGTGGCCAGGGCTGTGGGTGTCCTCTCTAAGGGTGGGTGCACAGATGCTGGGTGTAGGTCAGGGATGGTGTTTGTTTGCCCACTCCCAACACTGCATTTGGCCAAGAGCAAGTGCAGCAGGCTCTGACCTGAGGTGTGTGGAACCTGCCTTCTCCAACCGCCTGCCCAACCCCCCCGTCAGTCGTCAGTCGGCTGAGCGTCAGGGGGCTGTGTGAGGTTGCTGATCTATCCTGGAATCTGCCATTGTTCCTGGAGACTGGGCCAGGTCCACAGTGGCCATCCTTCTAAGGCCTGGAGTGACCCCAGCTCTAGCGGATTCCGGAGCCAAGCTTTCTGCTTTGATCACTTCCTAATCTGAGGGTTTCACCCTGAGATCCTCACTGGGTGGAGGTCCCGGGCTGGTCCTTGCCACCGGCAGCCTCTCCCAAGACTCAGGAACAATATGGAACGGGAAGATGGCAGTACCGCCCTGGAGATACTTATTTGTTTAATAGTTCACATTTTGTGCAAAAAAGGGGAGAAGTTGGATTCTGGTGAGGGCTTTGCTTATTTTATATCCACTATAACCATTTCTGTCCATGAAAATTGGCTTAATTATATCAATGGAATGTTTCTTTTTCAATTCTGTATGCAATTAGTCCATCTTGCCGGCTGCAATTTATTTTAATAAAAAAATAAACCAGTGGTGTGTTCAGTTCCTCGTCCCCTGGGGACAAATGCGATTGGTGTGTTTAATTTCATTAACTACAATGCGGCCTACTGGAAAAATGTATAAAATCAGCTTTATACAGCTTAAACACTGGCATTTGAAACAAATCATTATTGCATTAGCTGTCACACTGGTAATTCTAGAATCTAAGGAAAAAAATATATTATGGCTGTTTTTATAACCCTTTGCAAATGCACTGTTAAAATAATTTATAATCATTTTAAAACATGGCTCAGTCCTGGTGAATATTTCATCTCCTCTAAATACGGACCTGCATTATCCCAAACACATTTCACACACCCGGCCTTGTGCGGATTCTAACCCGCCACGCTCAGCCCTCAAGACCGAAGCAGCAGAGACCATGTTTAAATGAACCTGAGGAGGATGGAGGTCTCGTTTTCATCCAGCCTGGGCCCCATACTTAAGACTGTGGTGGAACAGCCAGGGAGTTACCTGAAACCTACTGAGGGCCGGAGGTGACCAGCCCAGAGGCCAGCTCCCCAGCTCAGGTGGGAGGGGGATGATACACATCAGCATGGCTTCACGGCAGGGAAGCAAAACCTCCCCCCCCGCCCCCCCATTTCCTTGCTCAAACTTGGGTGGCTAGCCAGACGCGTTAGCTCAGCTCCACAGAAGCCTGGCTTGGGGAAGTGAGCTTTCTGGAGTGCATGTTTTCTGAATGCACTGGGTTAGGAGGGTCACCAGACTCATGCTCACTGTTCACAGTGGGCATTGTGTGTGCAAGAACCATGTTCACCTCCCGACTGTGCTCCCCTGAGCACAGGCATGTGTGTGTGTGTGCGTGCGCGCGTGCGCACACACGCACGCGTGCGGAGTGGGGGGGGGGGGTTGCTAATGGAAGTCCTGGCTGAGTCTGAGCTGCCTGTGCAGTGGCTGAGGGATGGAGCATACTGGCCTCTGGCTATCACGGATGTGTGTGAACCGCCATCAGACAGCCCTGTGGGAGCAGGTGCTAGGCAAGTCAGGGATCTTTGGATTTTTGCTTTCTTGTCTCTACAGCAGTGTGCTCTAAGGAGATCTGAGTTGGGCTTGGGGGTGCCCTGTTGAGTGGCTGCCGGCTCTTCCCAGCGTAGTTGTGGTTCAGGAAACACACCTCTGTATGGAAAGTGAACTGCTTCTCCATACCCCTGGGCAGAAGTGTGGGGAGCCTTGGCTTCCCCACACCATGAAGGACCCGGGGCCTCCAAGAAGCAGGGCTGCTGGCTGTGGGATGTGAGGACTTCGTAGGCCTTACCAGGGGTTCTTGAATAATTCCCAGAAAGCCGTGCAGGCTTTTCCTGGCCCCATTAAGGACAGTTTTGATTCCCTTCTTTTGGCCTCTTGACTTACCTGGATGGATTTAAGCAGATTTGTTTTTCTCCTTTCGACACAGAATTTATATGCTGCATGAATTTCAACCCTGGGTGATAATGGGGTGTTTTAGAGGCAATCCAGATATGCCCAGATGTCTTTGGGTCCTTTGGCCCTGTGTGCAGGCCTGGGCTTTGTCTGGACCGGGTCTCTCCAGAGCTGACTTGTGGCAGACCCCACCAAAGTGACCGCCGTGTGCCTGCAGTTTAGTTTCTATTTGGAACACTGTCGAGTTGAGAAATAAGTGGCTTTGTCTACTTTCCTACTTTAGAAAGAATAACAAAGCCAAATGCCTAGTGCACATTTCAAGTCCTGGCCTGCAGAAGTTCCTGGAGGCTGCCCTCAAGGGCTCCTAAGGACCCTGCTTTTCCCCCCTTCCCTCCCCCGTCCCGCTCCATCATGGCTCAGGCTCTGGGACCATGGGGTGTGTGTGTGTGTGTGTGTGTGTGTGTGTGTGTGTGTGTGTGTGTGTGTGTGTGTGTGTGTGTGTGTGTGTGTGTGTGTGTGTGTGTGTGTGTGTGTGTGTGTGTGTGTGTGTCCATCCTTTGTCAGCAGGCCAGCACTTACCTTGTGCCTTATAAGGGTGAGGATGTTTTAGAGAATAAAAGTGGGTATTAACTTGGTCAAAACATTGAGTATGTGTCTAGGTGTGAATCTGTGCACGTGTGTCCCCACCCCCCTCCCCACGCCTGGAGCAGGAAGGACTGCACCAGGTCGCAGGGAAGTACAGCAGGTGGATGGCCGTCCTGGAGACAGGTTTGGGTGTACTAGAATCTCACTCAGATCAGACTGAAATCAGATCGAGTTTTCTTTTTATCTCCTTGGCCTGTTTAGAAAATGGCTTTGTGGGTGTCCTGCCTCCCAACCCTTCGTAGGGGTCATGGGGGAGGACTTTGAAGTTGGGCAGGGTGCATGGACCCTAGCAACGCAGTGCAGATTTAGATGAGATACAAACCATACCCTAAAACTATACCTCTGGGGGCTCCTTCTGCTTTGGCAATGGACTGATTTTGATTCCCGCTATCCAACTCTGTCCCGAGATGAAGCACGCCCACAGCCCCTAGCTGATTCTTTATTTTTATAATTGGAGGTACAGGTGCCTGGACCTCTGTGGCCCTGTGTGTGCAATGGGGCTCCCTGTGATCAAAGGCAGCCACACCCTGCAGCCCCCTGGGTGTACTTCAGCCTTACACTGGTCTCCGGGGCCAAAACAGCTGTTGACATCTGCCAGCTCTCTTCTTGCCCGAGGCCTCCCACCCCTGCAGGGGCTGAGCTCTCCGGCTGGTTTGGGTAGCTCCATTCCCATGCCTCTGCTCCTCTTCCCAGGCACTCAGAATGTTCTCCGTTCTCTGTGGGTCTGCTGGGTGCTGGGCTCTAAGCTGTGCTCATCTAGGGGCAGAGGCCCCCACCCCACCGCTACAGGATGCCTCTGGGGCCCACCCAGAGCAAAGCATGGTCCCTGAGCTCTGGGGGAACCTGGCTGTTCCCAGCCATGCCGTGTGCTGTGTGCTGCTTACTGCTGAGTAGTGAGTCAGGGCTTAGCGGGTAGCTACTGGATTCTGCATCCCTGCTGTGGGCCCTGGGCCTCTGTGTCCAGTCTGCTCAGAGGCGGAGGAAGCCAGAGTCAGACTAACACCCTACCTGACATCTCTTGCTTGCCATGGCCTGGCCACGGCTGGTGGAGGGGATGGGAGACCCGGGCCGAGTTCCGTATGGAGAAGGCCAAGGCCAAGAGGAGAATGGCTGGCTGGAGGACTCCTGAGAGTCCCTCTTGAATTCACATGGAATCGGTTTCCCCAGCTGCCTGTGGCAGGCGGGGCCCCCTGGCATTTGGGCAGAGGGATAAAATGACGGGGTTGGCACATGAGAAACATGACTGAGCTCTTTCCTGGGATGCAGTTTAACTACATTCAGAAGCCGGCAGCCAATATTATACCAAAATATGGATTTACATAATAGATTCCGATTGAGAGTCTCTGAGGAGAGGGGCCATGTGTTTGAAAACGATCAGACGTTTGTATCTGCCCAGTGGGCTGGAACAGCTTCCTCAGAGGGGCCCAGCCACACCAGTCCATAAAACATTTAAACAAATACTGAAATTTATGCTCACCGGTGACCACAGGAAGGCCTCCGCAGTCCCTGGGCAGAGAGGAAGACCTGACTCAGGAAGCGCTGTGCATTAACCCTCATCCCCTACCACGCCGCCTTCTCTCTCTCTCTCTGGAGAAGTTCCATCTGGAGTCTCTATTGAAGCCCTGAGTGAAAAGAAGGAGGAGGAGGAGGAGGAGGAGGAGGAGGAGGAGGAGGAGGAGAAGGAGGAGGAGGAGGAAGAGAAAAGCTCACTGTGTGTTGTGCTGAAGATGGATGTCTTTGGCTTGTGCTGGCCTGAGAAGGCTCCAGACAGCCTTCAGAGGGGACTTCCTTGATGGGTAGGTACTCTTGTACCAATCCAGCTCCAAGGCAAGCACACTGGGTTGGATCACAGGAACAAGGTCTCCAGAGGTTGGTGTACCCCCAGATCGCGGGGTCCCATCTGGAGGGAAGTCCCATTCCAGAGGCTATCTAGGGACTCAGTAGAATATTGAAGCTTCAGGCAGCAGCCAGGCTTGGGGGCTGGCTCAGAGGCTCTGCCACCTTCCCCTCTGCCACCTGCTCATAGGAAAGGATGGCTTCCTGGGAAATTTCTGGCCTTCCTTGTAAATCACTCATAGGCCCTTATCCCTGGAAGAGCCCACACATTCCTGAACTACTTGAAAACCAGAGGGTGCTTTGTTGGTTAGAGCTGACCCTGCTGGAGAGAGAAACAGCCCCTCCTGTGGACCCTTCATCTTGCCGACACACCGAAACCGTCTCCCTGAGCATGCAGATGTGTCCACCTGTGCACACGTGAGCCTCATGCCTGCACACGTATGTGCGTGCACCTGTGTGAGAAGATGGAACTGGCATTCACCGTCCCTCCGGGACATTCTCTTTTTCATTTATCAGCGACATCACACACTGCCCTGCCTGCTTGTGCTTTTGAAAGTGCCACTGAGTCCCGTGGGACCCTGTGCCCTTAGCCCTGCTTGGTGCTGGAGAGAGCTGCTCTCACCGGCCTGTGCCATGCACAGCCCTCAAGCAGTTTTGCAGCTGGAGGTGGTAGGAAAAGAGGCCAGAGAAGTTCCGAGGTGGAGAGGCCACAGCCATCGGTGAGCACTTTTCTGCAGCCTGTCACCCCAAGAAGAAACAAAGAGGAGACGGGCTGTTTAGACAATCCTGGGCCCTGGGGTTCATGTTGAGAAAAATTAGGCCTCTTGAAAAATTACAGAATTATGCTGCCAGTGTCGAGTTGCGAGATAATGATGTGTCTGTGTGTGAAAATATTAAATTTCAATAACACGCCGTGCGAGCACCTCTCTGAATAGGGTATTCAGTTCCCAGCTCGGCCGAACATGAGCTAGTGACTGACAGAATACAAATGGTGTCATGAGGCACGGGGGGGGGGGTACAACCGGCCCAGTGCTTCTTGGTCAGTCTATCTCAGTCTACCTAGCCATCCTTTTATTTAATGAAACAGCCTGACGATGCAGCTAATTATTTATTTATCACATTAGCCGGAAGAAAAGCTATCAAAGACAGATCGATTTTTTTTTCCCCTGGAAGTGATTTGACATGACTTAAAAAAATAAGAGCTTCTTGGCTATGCCGGACGTTGTCCTGAAATTCTTAAAGTTCATCTCATCAGTGCTGCTGCCAGTCCATTTTTTAAAAAACAAAAACCCCAAACAAACAAACAAACAAAAACCCCAGGGCCCCACTCCCACACCTGCGGCCTGTGGGCACACGAACTTTCGAGGCCATCCTACTTGCTGACCGGTGGTGGACTTAGCTGAGATTGGGTGCAGATGAGCCTGCTGGACGGCTTCTTCCGGGCAAGTGAAATCTGAGCAGGGACCAGTAAGTCTGGATGATGGAGATTTTTTAATATCCCTTCAGAACCTTGACGTCTCCGACCACAAGCCTGTGTGAGACCCGAGTCCCTGTCCCTAACTCCAGGGCCCCGTCGGGGCCCACGTGTGCACAAGTGTGCAGCCTTGGGGGCAGCTGAACGTTTTGTTGAATTGTTAAAAAGAAAAAGCCCAAACAAATCTTCAACAACGAAAAGCCTAGAAAGTAAGAGAGCAAGAGAGCGGGGTGGGGGGGGCTGGGGGTCGATGGCGCGCCCCAGGGGGCACTCTCTGGTTTCCTGGCTGGGAATCAGAATTGCAAAGCAGAGGGCCCCAAGTTTTAACTTTCTCTCCATCGAAGGTGTTAATCTTACCCTCTAAAGGTTAGATAAAGCCACTGAAAGCTGCTCCTGTTATTGAATCTCATCTGCTAATTGCCGGGCAGGGTTCTAGGGCCTTCTTCTGCACCTGGGTTCCTGGGACTGGCAGGCTCCATAAGAAATCCTTCTTTGCTCCTGCCCAAGTTCTCCCTTTGCCTGGGGTGTTAGGTTGCTTGGATCCTGACAAAGAGGAGCAGGGGTAGGGGGAGTGGGGAGGGAGACTGTGAGAGGCCTGACTCAGCCCAGCCCCCAGGCCCTGGAGCCCTCCTCCCTGGGCCACCAGAGTTAGCACAGCAGTGTCAGGAAGAGGATGAGGTGGGTGGAATGCAGCTCCAGCTCTGTCTTCACCAAGCCCTGGATGATGATGTATGCAGGGCTGCATCGCCGTGCCGGGCATGGAGGGGAAGTAGGGTTCTCCGTGGAGGCCCTGTGGCTGGGGACAATCCCAGCAGGCCCACCTGCTGGATTGGCAGCCAGCTGGGCCTCCAGCACCCTGATTCTGCAGCTGGTTCTCATCCCTGGGAATGGGTAGAGCCTGGCCTGGACTCAGGGAAAGGGTACCTTGGGGCCCAGAGCCAGGTCTGCCCCAGCGCCCCATCCGAACGCCAGGCACCCTCTCCAGTGCTGCTGGGCCAGGCCTCGAGGGCCAGCAGACAGGACTAGGGAGTGTAGCCAAGCCTTGGCACCTGCTGGTGGTGGTGGCAAAGACCCCTGTGAATGTCACTCCCAATGTGGGCAGTCACCTTCGATGCCATGACAACTTCACGTGGAACCTGCCAGCCTCTGGCTCACAGGCAGCCCCTGGCTTTCACGTCCACGCTCCAAGTGGGGCTCCAGCACCTTGGTGGGACCAAAACACAGGAACTAGATGAGCAGAAGTCTGGCCTCTGGGTCCCCGTGTGGCTGGCAGGCCCGAGGCCCCACGGGCCTAGTTCCCTGTGGTCAGGGTGGTCTTAGGGGAGATGTTCTGTTTCTTGTGACATTCAGGATTTGACAGGTGCTCTCGGAGCTCTGTCAAGAGCGTCCAGGCCAGCTTGACCAGTGACACAGGGTCGTGGCCCACCCTTGATGAATATGGGCCTAGGTTGTAGACTCTGGGCAGGAATGCCGTCATCCTGCTGGGAACCCGGTACAACTGGCTGCCGTCTTCCATTTCTAAGGAGGCCCTGGGGAGACTGGGCTCATATTGAGAGATGGGGGACCCTCCAGGAAGCACCCTCCAACCCCGGAGCTGAGCTGGGGAAGTGCTGCCTGTGGCTGTGCCCTCTCTGCCTCTGCTGGTCGGGACAGAGAGGCCCGCGGCCAGGGCCAAATGCCTCTTTCCTACCGGAGAAGGCCTGTGTCTCTGCTGTTATCAAGGTGTTCACGCACATGGCCTACGTGTATGTTTGTGTACTTGTGCCCGTGTGTGTGTGTGTGTGTGTGTGTGTGTGTGTGTGTATGCAAAGAAGTCTATTTGCACAGACATGATGGCCAGAATCAGACTCTAACTTGGTCTGTTGTGGAGACTTGCACGTGGATTTCAGAGAGGGGACGGTTTAGCCAGGTGAACAGGATGGGCATTCAGGAAGCCTCGGCCCCTGGAGCTCTGCAGTCCCTCGGCTTGTGGAGAAAAAGAGAGGAGAGGGTGGCTGGGCACAGCCAAATGCAGACGCTGTTGGGGAGAGAGAAGGCCTTGTTGTCTGTTGGGGCTTAATCTGAGCCTTTCCCTTCCCTCCTCATCAGACTACAGCCCTGGGGGGCCTGATCTGTTGGGGTAGAGTAGGATGGAGGCCCCCCCATCTGGTGTCAGACAGATTCAGAGTGGGGTGCCAGGGCCGCCTCTGGCCCTTTCAAAGGGACATTCAATCTGAACTCCGGGGCCCAGTCCGAAGATTCCAGCAAACCCCAGAGCACTCGGTAGCTGGAGAAAGCACTTTCTAGTGTCCAGACTCTGGCACGAGGCCCTTTGTGGGATTATCTGCCCCCCCCTGGGAGGCCCGGAATGCTGGGGGGTGAGGGGCCACAGCCATATAGTGCTCCCCGCAGGCTGCCGATAAAGCAAGCAGCTCTGTGTCTACTCTGTCACTGAAACTTGAGGTGCAGCCCCAGAAGGGGGGCCCGTGTCCCAGGACATTTGAGCCAGGGAGGCACTGCCACTCTGCACTTGCCCTTGAGAATTTGTTTGGAGGCCGCACAGGCCTCTACCCGCATGGCACACTGCTTTAAAAAAAAATCAAAAGGGTCCAAAAAGATGTCAGGTGGGACCAGGCAGCACCCACATGCCGCACCCTCCCCCCGCTACCTCAGCTGTCTGGTGGAGCACACATTCTGGGCTCCTGGATGCAGAGGATGGGGTCGGAGTGAGTGAGTGGGCAGCTAGCTCTGGGCCTATTGGCCAGCTGGGTTGGGCAGCCTGTGTGGGTCCTGGGCGGAGCCTGTCAGGTAGAGAGCAGGCTGGTTGGTTCGTGCACGCCCCGCTTCAAGGGCTGATCCAGCTGTTCCATGCTTTGGATTTGACCCAGCAGCAGACAGATTCAACCAAGCACTCAAACTCTTCTTCCTGACCCATCATTGTTTCCAAATTAGATCCATCTCTGTCAGAGCATGGCCTCGAAGGCATATCTAGCCTGAGGACTGGTCCCCAGGACTCACGTTTAGAATGTACATCCCTGTAGACTGTGGACAGGGGCCGCTGTGGCATTGACAGACATGTCACTGAGACCGCTCACAGGGGAGATCTCAGGGCCTCCTGTCTCACAGCGTCACACTCATTCTGCAGCCAAGAGCCAGGCTTTGTCCCATCACCTGCAGAGCCTGGAGACATCCCAATGGTGTCAAGTGTTCCCTCTCTGAATTGTTACAAACCACTCTGGAAGTAACCCAGGGCGGAGGGAGGCCCCTGCATACCCGGTCCTGGGAGGTGGAGCACTTGCCTTTCCCATTGATCTGCTGCTGGGCACCGCAGGCTTCAGGCTCAGATAGACCCGGACAGACAGACAGAGTGCTGGCACCTGCCCTCGCTAGCTGTGTGCCTCTTGAAACCGCTCTCTGTCAGACAGAGTGACTGTGGCTGTCCACAGTTCTCCAAGGGTGTCAGTGTCTTGCTCACCTGCTCACTCTCCTGGGGCAAATGGCAGGGTGGTCCTAACATTGGCCATGTAGGGCAAGTCTTCCAGGTGTCCAGGTTGACCTTTGGGATCCCAGGGTAGGAGGCGTCTGGAGACCCCCCCCCCCCCGCGCCAGGCCCAGGCCTGACCGGGCCTTGTTGGACTGGCCCTGCTGCAGCCAGCAGCGTGTGGGCATCGTGATTTGGGATTCCACAAGCAGGTGTCTTGTTGACTGACAGGCACAGTGGCTCCTCTGGAGACCTGGGGCTGTCTGTCTGTACTGATCACCGTCCTGCTCCAGGCTCCAGCCCTGATCACCCTTAGCATAATTCAGAAGGGCTTCCAAACATGTCTGCAGACACCAGTAGTTGGACTCTTTTAGAGGGCCGTGTGGCTTGGGGGGTTGGACAGAGGTGTCTTGCTGGGCCTCTCTCCCCTTGGGACAGAAGCTGACGCCTTCTTGAGGAGATGCTTTTTGACTGTCTCTGTGATCTCTACGATGCTCACGCAGTGAGTGAGTGAGGACCTCTCACAGCTGACCCTGCTTGGTGTCTTTTCCCCTGCAGTTACCACTGAAGGCCTAGGTCCCTCCTGGGCTCTCCCAGGAGTCAGGAAGACAGCGTGGGGCTTTGCCTGCCAGTGCCTGGGACCTCCAGCAGACATGCTGTGCTCTGGCCGCCTGGCCTGCTTTCTCTTCTAGACACTTCCTGGGCTTTGCTTGCTGAGCCACAGCAGTGCTGATCGGACCTGGGGGCTCTCCAGGCTGTGCCTTGCACACGGGGGTGGGGGGCACCAGGGTGACCCCAGGGTCAGCATCCATGTCCCCCACCTCTCATCCTTTGGGTGGAGACTTACCGATTCTTCCTTTTCAGTGGTTTCTTTTTGGAGCAAAGGGAATGACTTTTCCTTTAATCTGTTAGTACTTCTTGTATTGTTTTACAAAATGAAGTATTATGTAAATTTGGCAAAAGATGTGCAAAAGTTGCTCAGGACTAGATGAGAGAGAGAGAGAGAGAGAGAGAGAGAGAGAGAACTTGCTTGAGATTTCCAGTAGTGAGGCAATTAAGCGATCTGAACATGGTATCATTTATCGCTAACAAAAATTTTAAAAAAAGAAAGGGAAAAAGGAGAGAAAAGCTGAAGTCTAAAGATCTATAGTTCTCAATGCTAACACCAACGTATTTGTGGCTTAAGTAGAAACCGGCCTTGGAGATTCTGCATTTGCTGCTTCTTCAGTTAGGGTGGCCTGGCACACAGGGACCTTACTGAGTCCCACCCAGGGGACCAGAGCTGGCGGCCTGGGAAGGTACAGAGGGCAGGCAGCACTGGCAGTGGGAGGTAGGGGGAACTGAGACTTCTTGGGTCTTGGGTGGAGAGGAGCCCTTTGACCAGGGCCTGGCCCTACCCTGAATTGAGGGCTCTGGAAGCCAGCTTAGGAGGTGGATGTGGGGTGCTCCTGGTTTGGTCCGGACCTGGCAGGAAACAGATTCCCACATTAGGGTCAGGTTAGGTGACCTGACCCCAAATGAGGAAATTAACATTTCTGGTTTATGGAAGGGGGTGGGGAGTGTTTCAATCATGAGAGAAGATTTAGGGCAACAGCAACTTTTGGCCTAAATCTATAGGCACGTTCTTCATCAGCCATGGCCCGCTCGAGAGCCCAGTTTTCTTGGACATTATAAATCTGTCGTCAGCTAGGACAGGGCCGTGTCTTCATTGTGTACGCCACCGTTGAATGCTTTCATCTTTTACTCTTTTTTTCTTGTGTTTTCTTTCTTTCTTTTTGAGTAACCTTGATACATCTTTGGACAACAAGTCCGTGGTTATTGCCAAATCAATTTTCCAGGGAGACAGATGCCTTGCTTCAGGGGCTCTGGGCGTAGCCTCCCATTTGGGGTTGAGCAAGGATTAGACGGAACTTCTCTGTGAGCCATGTTTCCTCATCTCCCCAGCTCCGTGACGTCCCAGCTCCTTGGCCTTCCTGCCACATTCTCTCTGCTCTCCTCACTCCGCTTCCTGATGCTGTTTCTCTCACCTTCCAAAGCCAGCCCGCAGCGCGGTGGAGATTTATGAGGGCTAAGCTTCTAACAGGATCGTCTGTTTTATACGTTCTCTCTGCTGCTCCTGTGGCTTGGCTTTGGCCACGGCTCTGGGCTCAATATGTCCGTGCTGGAGTTTGGTTTTGGCTGCGGGATCTTTGAGGAGGGGAAGGCAGGGCTCCCGAGGCGTGCTCCCATTCCCAGGGAGAGTCACCGCCTCCATCCTCAAGCCCAGTGACAAAACCTCACTAACCTGCCCTTTTGTTGCATTTAATCAGAGACCCAGAGATGGGAGGGCTTGAATCAGAGAGCGGCCCAGAACACAGTAAAGAAACTCCCCAACAGGCTTTTCCCCCTTGTGCACTCTGTGTTTGACTCAACCTCAGCTGGACCCTCTGCTGAGGTGGTCAGGAGCAGCGAAAGTGAAATGTGCTCTGAAGCCTTCCCTCCCACAATCCCCCGAGGGCAGCCCTTCCTCCCGGTGGGAAAGGCCAGGGAGATGGAAGAAGAGGAGGCTGTGGCCAGCAGCACCTGTCCACTGCCTTCCCAGTCTTGCCTGATGGGCAGGACAGGAGCCGATGGCCGGTTCTCCACAGCCACCCTCTCCTCCTGCCTTCTCCCCATCAATGTGGGGTCTAACTCTAGTTCAGAACCCCACAGCAGCTGCACAAGGGCCTCTGGGAGATGAGATGCCCTTGGTTGTGGTTGGGCAGAGACGTCTGGCTGAGCCTCTCCAGGGTATGCGGGTATCTCTGAGAGTTGTCCATTTAGACATTGGTCACCTACCCACCCCTGCCCTGAAGGGACAGGAGGAGGGAGGTGTGGATCCCTTTGCACCCAATATGTTGGGAGCCAAGCCAGGCCAAGCACTGATTTCTGGAAGGGGTAGGGCCTGGGACTCCTCCATCCTGCCGTGGGCTATGTGCCACAGCTGCACGTCTGGAGGGGGGGCATCCCTCGGCCTGGTGTTCTGTCCATGCTCCTTCTTGAGAAAATAAACCAAGGTGTCTCCAGGCCACAAAATGCCCGTTGTTCGATCGGCCTTTTTTTTTTTTTTTTTTTAATAAGAAAGTCCCCCAACTTAAACAGAAATGTCCCTGCCAGGCATGGGACTCCCCGGTGGCTGGGCTTGGGGCAGGTGTCCTTGCTGAGAACATTCCAGGGGCCTTTGTGAATTCCCTTTCTCCTTGGCTGCCGCTGCCCCAGACCCAGAACACTTCTGAGCCCCAGGTGGCACCCCCTCCCACACATCTCAGTTTAGTCACAGATATGGACCAGAGAGGGCTTGCTTGCTCCATCCTCGAGGCTGACCGGTCACGCAGAGCAGGCTCCTCATACACCTGTGATCCAGCATTCAACATTACTCCATCCATCCATCCATTCATTCATTCGTTCATCCATTCATTCCTCTGTTTATTTATTCATGGCTTTGTTCCATGGCTGAGGATGGACTACCCCACGTGGCCTCCCTAAACGTTCCAGCAAGAAGCTCTGTCCCCCTATTCTGTGCATTGAACATCTAGTAGGGTAAAGGAGATTGAAGCTCCCCTAATCCAGCAGCCACTTACAAGCCAGATAACCCTGGGATTCGGGATCCCAGTGTTCGGCAGACAGACTTTGTACCACTGGGTCTGGGTTCAAATCGGACTTTTCTTTGGCGACTCTGCCCTGGCCACTCAGTCCCCTTACTTGTCAAATGGGGTGGGTGGGAGCGGAGAACTCTTGCAAGATCCTGGTTTCTAGGATGTAGCCCAGTGTCATCATGGGGGATGGTCCTCCCCAGGGAGCAGCAGGGACTCAACCCTGGCCAGGAAGTGGGGTGCAGGCCCATGGAGGCTGTGGGTCTCCGCCAGCCGGGCCCCCGGCTCCTCTGGGGCAGCTCTGGTATGTGGAGACTTCTCCGACTTGATGTAGCATTGTCCCTCAACCCCTAAGCCAGTCTCAGGTGCCTGTCCCCTCCAGGAACACACCGTGTGCCCGCCCTGGGAGTTGCTCAGCCCGACTCTCCCCTCTGGGATGTGGTCTCAGGTGGCCTTTGGTGACCCCAGTCCCAGCCTGGCCGCTCCTCGTGCCCATGCCAGCACCTGCTCCTGACAGGGCCTTAGAGCTTCTTGACTTTGAACTCCAGCTGTGCGGCCTCCTGAGCACACACGAAGGGGCAGGGTCTTTTCTTGGGGTCCTCTGTGCGGAAAGTGGACACTTTTTTAGGCTTCTGGAAGTGTCTGCAGATTCCAGTGCTGGTGTGGATGCCAGGCCCTCAGCTCCGAGGTTCCGGGTGAGCGGAAGCAGCGCTTTGGGAGCCCATCCTGCAGGGAATATGGCAGCAGGGGCCCAGGGGGGGCTCCAGCAAGGAGGGGGTGGGGCATTCAGCCGCCTCCCCCAGCCAGTCTCCAACGCAGGGACCCCGGGCACCCTGCGGCGAGCGCCCTTGGGAAGGGGCACAACCAGGCAGGGAAGAGCAGCTGGCAGCGGGAAGGCCCAGAGGCCCGCAGCTGGGAAGGGCGGCGTTCCATTCATGATGGAAGCTTGGGCCGATGCCGGCTTTCACCTGCCCATGGCAGCGGCCGGGGCGGACTGGCTAAGGTGCAGGGGAGCTCTGGGGGCCGGCAGGGCATTTTGAGGCGCCGTGTCCATGCACAGCAGCGTGCCACCGTGGCGGGCAGGCCAGGCAGCAGAGGCATTTCTGGCACACTTTCCCATAGCTCCGAGGATGTTTTGAAAGTCACCACGGGAGCCACGGGAGCTTGGACTCCTGCGATTCTGCGGTCGGGGCCGGGTTTTAGGAAGTGCTAAGCAGAAGTGGTGACTTTGGCTGGTCACCTTGATCTGAGGAAAGTGGTGCTGTAGCCAGTGTGGTCTGTGGCTGCCAGTGACCCAGAAATGAGCACCTGGGCACGCAGGCAGGGGAGGCCGGGGGCCACACGGAGCAGGGCCGGCCGCATGAAAGGGGAACTCTCGCCAGGTGGGGGCCAGCAGGTCGGGGGGCAGGAGCACTGGGGAGGGGGAGCGTGCCCGTGAAGGGCCTGCCCTTGCAGCCCTTCCTCCTGAGCATCTCCTGCATGACGCCGAACATAGATCCCAGGTCAGCCCAGCCGCACAGCCCTGCAGAGTGGACTTCGCTCAGTGCTCAGTGCAGAGTCCCTGGCACCTGTCGTCCTGGGGTCAGACCAGGCCAGTCAGAGCCTGGTTTCAGGGTTTAAGAGCAGGTGTGTCTGGGAGGGGGACCATCTCAGTCCCTTGGAACTCATGGCTGGGCCTGGCGACACTGAGATGCGTGTTGGCGGCTCCCAGGGGGCCCTGCTGAGCTGTGCTGTGGAGGTGACTTTCATGGTGCTGACCAGGAAAGCGATGGGCTTATTGGTGCAGACAGACTCGCTGGTTGGAAAATGTGGGCCATCCCCCCAAAGGAGCGAGCAAGCTTTCATGTTCCCTGAACTTTCTAGAGATCCTTGTTGCTTGTGTGGTGGGGACTCCAGGCGATGAACTAGGGCGGGGGCTGCAGAGACCAGTGCCCACAGTCTGGAGATCCTGTCAGTCAGTGACAGCACAGGCAATGCCTGGCCCACACGAAGCCAGGCAGGGCGGGGCAGCTGCGTCCCCATGGCCCCTCCAGGCCCCTCTCCACAGCCCTTCTACCATCAGCACACAGAACGAGCAGCCCACACCTGCCATCCTCCTACTCCTCGGCTAGAGGAACATGACGACCTTGGGGTCAGGGCCGTGTCCTAGCTGGGTACCGGCTGGGGCACTGGGGGAGCTGACTGTCCAATGTGCTGGCTGAGGTGAAGAATCTTCTCCCGCTGAGGACAGGAAGGGCAGAGCTGAGCCTAGCCCTCCTGGATACCAAGCCCACAGTGGCTAGCACCTTACTCACTGGCCGTGTCTGTCCAGCGGCGCTCACCTGGCTCAAGGTGACTGAATGTTTCTCCCTTCCCACTGCCCAGTGATATCAAGGGAGGCATCTCTGAAGAGGCCTGGGCTCAATCTGGGGTCTGTGGAGCAAAGGAAATATTTAAGAATCACATGTACTAGCTGGATGTCGGTGGCTCATGCCTGTCATCCTAGCTACTCAGGAGACCCGGATCTGAGGATCGCAGTTCAAAGCCAGCCTGGGCAGGAAAGTCTGCGAGACTCTTATCACCAATAAACCACCAGAAAACCGTAAGTGGCGCTGTGGCTCAAGTGGTAGAGCGCTTGCCTTGAGCTGAAGAGCTGAGGGACAACACTGAGGCCCAGAGTTCAAGCCTCACAGCTTACCAAAAACAAAAACAAAAACAGAATCACACATACTCATGGTGGTTCAAGGCTGAATGGGTGTTGTAGAGCCAGGGCCGCATGTGGTCTGGGCTCAGCCCCTGCTCCTTGCCGCAGTTTCTTCTAGGCAAACGTAGGGATGACCATACCTACACTGTAGAATTGGGGAGGGGGAGTACGGTATGCCTGTGGCAGAGAATCCTGAGCAGAGTGGAGGCTAGGCCGGAGTGGAGCCGGCTAGTCCACGCTGCAGGGAGAGCCCAAGGCGGTGGACGTGAGAGGCGGCCAGGAGCTGGAGGGGGGCAGAGGCCAGGACGATCCCAGTCCTTGGGAGGCGACAGGGGCCACTAGAGAGGCTGCGTGGTAACTGCGGGCTGGGGTGACTGTAGGGCATGCCTGCTGCTTCGGGGTGCCCTGGGGTCTGCTTAGGCCCCACACAGGCCGTGGCTTGCTGTGGGGACGGTCTACACTCTGTACCAGGTGTCTATCCTTCCGTGCAGGGCTGGGAGAGGGGCCAGAGTGGGCAGGCCTCCATCTCCCTTCCCTTTGCTGCCACTCACTTCGGACCTACCCTACCACTTGGCCAGATGGGGTGACAGCTGCACCTCGGCCTGCCTGTCCATTTGGGGTGTGGAATGGCCGCCCTCCCTTCCCAACACCTCCCTCTCCCTACAGCTGCCCACCTCCTTTTCTCTCCTACATTGTCCGGCCTCAAGGTCCTTCCATTGCTGGTTCCTCTGTCTGTCTCCTCCAGCCCCGCCCCCCCCCCCCCCCCCAGCCCGTGTCCGCCTTGCCTCTCCCTGGCTGGTTGGGACCACCAGGGAGTGAATGAGGTTAGGCGTGTGAGGCCAGAGCATGGTTTTAGAGCCCACGCCGCTTAGCTGGGCTGAAAGTGACTTTCAGGGCCCCGTGCTTGCTTCCCCAGCCCAACCTCTTCCTCTTCTACCATGCACGGGCGCCTCCCCCCCAACCTAGCTCCCCCCCAGGCCGCGGTGCTGACCCAGCTCCCTCGGCCACTTGGCTGTGTTCTCTAGAAGCATCGTGGGCTACTCGTGAGCCATCTCAGCTCTGCGCGTCAGGCCTAGTGGTCCCTGGAAGCATCTAGAGCCTGACAGGTGGTGAGTGGCCGTGTCTCCCGGCAGAAGCCGGTGGTTATGCTTTGGCTAGGGGCTGCCTCGGTTTCGCAGGATGAGCTTTCTCTGGGTTCCTTATTCTGTGGTTCACGCGGCTGTCACCGTCGTGTTAGATAACTGCCCCTATGCGCGCCTCATTTCAGTGGGCCAAGGCCATCTGTCCCTCCACGGCGTGTTCCCATGCTTTCCCACGGGGGTGTCTGCGGGCTCTGAGTTCCTCCAAGGACAGTGCCACGCATGCAGGTGGGGCCAGACCTAGGCCGGGGCTGGGGAGAGAGCCGGGTCGCTTCCCTGGTAGGGAACTCACACAGAAAATCCTTGTGTGGCTTGCCAAGGCCACAGAATGTGGAAGGTGGACCCCCCCCCCAGTGTGGAGTGGAGCAGGGATTCATGTAGGAAAATTTGGGGGCATTGGGCCCTTCGTTGGTATTGATCTGGGGCAGATTTCCTTAGCTCGTGGTGTGTGTTTCCTGACCTATAGGATGAGTGTGGAGGCACTACCAGCAAGGTGGACTGCTGAGGCCACGTGTGCAGAGGGCTCGGGCACCGGCACGCTCAGGCTCTGTAAATAACGGCCACAGTGACCAGACAGTGTGTCTGTGCACTGGCGTGGGGCCCTGCAGGTGACATGGCAGGGAGCAGTCCAGATCTAGGCCTTGTGTCAAGCCCAGAGCCAGTGCCTGCCACCTACACAAGGGAAGCGACCCCAGGGAGCTGGGGTGTGGGCACCTCACACTCCGGGGTATAGCCCGGGAGTTCCCGCCCCAAACCCCATGGAGCTGGCGCTGCTGCTGCTCCTAGCCCTGGAGGGGGTTAAAGAAAGGGAGATGTGGGTCTCTGCACTGGGCTTCTTGGGGCTACTGGACCCTATAGAGATCCCAGAGGGGAGGTTCCTGCCCAAAGGGGAACTCTACGTCAGCATTCTGCCTCATAAAAGTATGTCTGATTCTTAACGGATAAAACCACCTAGTGGCACCTCTGATCTAAGAGACACAGGGACTTATTGGTCACAGGGAGGCGAAGGCCTTCGGCCCCTTCCTGCCCTGTTCAGCAAGCTGGCCTCTTGTGTATGCTCCTGGACGCTGTGGACCTGCTGGGCATGGCGATGTGGGCTGCGTTAGCCCTGGTCTTCCTGGGTCTTCCTTCTGCTGCCCGGGGGCCCTGGGGTGGGGCCGTGGCCCCTCCGTGGTGAAGCTACCACCTTCCCACTGGTGCCTCGGGGTGCCTGGGGGAGGGTGGAGGTCTGCAGCCCCTCCCCCATCCCGACAAGCCCCAGTGGACGGCAGAGACGTGAGATGCAGCTGCGAATGTGGTTTCTCCAGGTTTCCTTCCTGGTCTGGGGAGGGCTGGGCCGGGGCACAGCGTACACAGCCGTTCTGCATGGTATGGTGGACCCAGCCAGGCCCGGCCGCCTCCCACAGTCCAGAGCTCTGAGAACGCCCTGTAGAATGCAGGCAAGGACACCCATCCTAGGACGGCCTCTGGGCGGCGGTGGGTGTGAAGGAGTGGGCCTTGGCCTCGCCAGAGAGGGAGCTGTTCCAGATGGACACACCCACACAGGACCCTGAAGGTGCTTTCCTAGCCCCTACATTGAGGGCTGAGAGACAGGTCTGGGGTAACCAAAGGGGCCAGGGATCCTGGGTATCTGTGGTGGGTTCCTGGCCTCCGTGTCGCTGTACTGTGGGATTAGCCACATGGAAAATGGCTGTCAGAGGTTGTGGGCAGTTGCCGTGTGCTGGGCAGGAGTCCAGGCCAGTGACCTGAGCCAGACACCAGACACCCGCACCTCGGGGACCGAGCGGTGTGGAGTGTGCCCAGCTGCCCTATTGGAGCTGAGGTGAGCTGCAGTGGTGTTGGGTCGGGGTGTCGATGCCCGCGCAGACCTGCAGAGCTGGCAGGCAGAGGCCAGAAGCCACAGGCCGCAGCAGACCAGCGTGTCTGGCACACCTTCCTCCTTACGCCAAAACCAGGTTTGGTTCAAACCAGGGATCAACTAGTAGCAATCACTGTTTTCTTGACTCGTTTCTTCAGTGTACAACTGCAGAGAAGAAGGGCCATTTCCTCTGAAATTTACTCATCAAACATAACCTTACACATTTCAACTGTTTTATGGTATGCGTGAGTGCATGCATGTGTGTGTGTACACACACGTGTGTGTGTGTGTGTGTGTGTGTGTGTGTGTTAGTAGTGCTACCTGAGATGAACCCAAGTCCTCTGGTATGCCAGGGAAATGCTCTACCATTTGAGCTACCTCCCAACCCTTCTGTTTGTGTTTAGTTTTTGAGACAGAGTCTTGTTAATATCACCTAGGCCAGCCTCAATCTCAGTTTTCTTGTATCTGCTCTCTGAGTAGCTGGGATTACAAGTGTGTACCGCCAAACCTGGCTCTGTTTTGTGGTTTATTTAATTTAAAATTTTTATTTGGGTGGTTCTGGATTTGAACTCAGAGCCTAGCACTTGCTAGGCAGGTGCCCTATCACTGAGCCGTGCCTCCAACTCTATTTTGTAGGTTTAGTTTTAAACTGGAATTAAACACCTCTCCTCCTCCCCCCTTATGGACACATAGAACTGCATTGGAAGCCATTCCATTGAGCCTCTCTCCCTTCCAGGGTGGGGACGGGGTGTAGACATAGGTCCTTGAGTTGAATGTGATTTGGACTCAAAGAAGTATGAATCCTTGAACTTGTTCCCAGAGGTAGTCTGCAGGGTGTGCCTGCGTGTGTCAGGGGTGGGTCACCAAGATGACCGCAGAGCTCGCATCTGCACAGAGACAAAGTTGGAGGAGGGGAGGGGGCATGGCAGGCCTGCCTGGCTAGTAGAATCGCCTCTGTCTTGGGTGTCCTGCCTGCCTGGGGAAGGGGGCTTCCTTGCTGACGTCACTGGGAGTCGCCTGTGATCACCGCATCCACCGGTTGTCTGTCAGCTCCTTTCATTAGCGTTGTCTCATTCTCTGCTGGGTCTACCTGCGTGCCGGTCCTCCCAGGCTGGCTGACTCTAGGAGCGTGGCTTCTCTGGGGCTGGGGCAGCTCTGTGTGAAGTCAGTGGGAGCAGAATTGAATGGTGGGGTCTGAGGGGCAGTGTCCGGTGGAGCAGGCTCCAGGGGGAACATGGGACAGTCTTGAGAGACACCCCCCCCCGCCCCCGACCCTTGGGGAACATGGCGGCTCCTGTGGAGCCAGGCTGTGGTCTGGGACCACAGAATGCAGGCATCCTGGGCCGGCTGAAGGGGTCAGGTGAGGAGTGACAGGTGTTCCCGGCATGGAGACAGGGTCACCCCGCAGTGGCGATCAGTGAGAGTCGTTTGCTCTGTCCTCTCCTGGTGTGTTGGCTAGGAACCATGGCAACTGGTCACTTCGACAAAAGGTGACAGGCAGGGCCACCTGACTGGGCGTCCCAGATACTCCTGAGCACGCTCGGTTCCCTCCCTCCCTGGCCAGGCCCTCACAGGGACCCCAGAGCTGGTGCTTCTCCAAGTTTCCACCAGTCTCCACCCCCTTCCCTCAACTGCCTGCATCCACTCTGTTCCCTAGGGAGTGATGTCCCTGATAAAGCACCCACAATGGAGAGATGACCTGTCTCTGCAGGGCCGGATGGTCTCTCCAGCCATGCTGGGAGACAAGAAGACTTTGGTGGGCTCTGAAGCACCTGAGACCCTGCCAGGAGCTCCCCTGAGATCTCCAGACTGGGGAAGGAAGGACCAACATGGTCCCCATGGAGGGGAAGGTGACTGTGCAGACATCTCTCCCAGAGGGAAGGCCAAGGCTGGGCGGCCAGATGGCCGGAAGGGGAGGCGCTTGCTTCATTCAGATCACGTGGCCAACAGTTCTGGCTTCACCCCAGGGCCGGTGTCAGCTGAGGGGCCGAGGGATGGTCGGGGTTGTCCTGAGGAGGACAGGGAGGGGCTGCTCCCGGGTGGGCGATGTGAGCGGAGATGAGGCCAGTACCGTAGGCTGCGCGGAGCCTCTTCGCCCTGCACGCTGGTTTGGTGAATAGAGATTGTAGGCTCAGCTTTCCCTTCTCCGCCCGCGGCTGGGTGGAGGAGCAGACACTCTTCCTTGAGAGATAGTGGCTTCCATCCAACGCACCTCAGCTAATCACCAGCCATCGTGGGAAAGCCTGAGACGCAGGCCGAGAGGCAGCACATTGTCTGGGGGGAGATTAGAGCCCCAGCGCTGCATTGTCTGGCCAGGGGATAAATCTTCGTGCTGTCACTCAGGGGCTGAATTAAATTCCCCCTAGTTTCTAAAGGGGCTTATCTGTGCTGAATGGGCCGCTTCAACAAGCCGGAGCCATTGGTCCTCCCGGCATCTTCGGGACGGGCTGGGAGACAGTGAACCTGGACTGGCAGCGGCAGTCCTGGCAGAGATGGGAAGGTACAAGGTTTTGAACTCAGGGCCTTGTGCTCTCCACTGCTTGACTCACGCTTCAGTCCCTTTTTGCTCCAGTTAGTTTTGAGATAGGGTTTTGTTTTTTTTTTTTTTTTTGAAGGTTAGCCTGGACCCTGGTTATTATAGTCACGTTTCCTGCTTGTCGATGGCATGTCGATGGCATGCTACCACACCCAGTCTTTGGTGTCAAGAGATGGGAGGGTCTCACAGAGTAAATTCTGTCCAGGCTGGCTTAAAACTGTGAGCCTCCTGGTCTCTACCGTCCAAGTAGCTAGGATGAGCCGACAACTCCCTCCCAGACTTTTTATTTTCCCATCCAAACCTAGTTTAAGAAGCAGACAAAGGCAGAGTTGGGAGGACCCCAGCGGTGGCAGTTTTTCGGGCAGTTTGTCCACACTCCCAGCACCCATTTCACAGGCGAAGAACCCAAAACAGGAAGTCTAGGCCACCAAAATATCGGGGTGCAGAGAGGAGGGGGATGTTCTGGCCTCTCTGTTCCCTTGGGAGGAGCAGTCCAGCCCCGCCAAGGGTCGTGGCCAGGATGCACAAATGCTCAATCAGACTCTGCTGGCCAGGCTGATGTGGTCATGTCCTCTGGTGAGCAGTGGTGGATCTGGTTTGTAAGATTTAGCTGTGACCTCGCCTTCCCCTCTGAGCCCCCCTCCCCCCCGCTCCCCCGAGCCCATCCCTAGGTCTGTCTGGCAGGCAGGGTACCTCTGCCATAGACTGGACTTTGAATTCAAAGCATCCCCAATTTTGGCCTCTGGGCATTTGGAGACATGCTCACTGGGGTTTTCTGTCTTGGATGTGCATTTTGTTCTCTTGGTGAGGGCACCCGATATGCTGCTGTAGAAATGTCTGGCCTGTGGGAAGTCCTCCCCTTTCCCCTCGGGAAGACCCCAGCTGTGAACTGGGCGATGCAACACACCTGGATGGGTGGGCACACAGAGCAGACAGTGTGTGGTGTGTGGGTGGAGTCTGCACCTCTGTAGTGCTCTGCTCTGTCCAGCGCCCCCTCCCCCTCCCCCTGCCCTCCTCCCAGGTAATGCTCAGGCTGGCAGCCCTGGGCTTCAGCCTCATGGTTACATAGTAGTGATCCAGATGTGTTTGGAGACGTGGTCTCCTCCAGGAGGAACTGGACGACACCAGTGAATTCGCATGAATCCACTGCAGGGTGTGAGTAGATTTGCATGTTCTT
Organism: Dipodomys merriami; assembly: GCF_024711535.1. Lineage (NCBI taxonomy): Eukaryota > Metazoa > Chordata > Mammalia > Rodentia > Heteromyidae > Dipodomys > Dipodomys merriami. The sequence goes on from NW_027204270.1 coordinate 1,571,733, forward strand.
CCCTGACTCTTCCTGACGCTGTCCTGGTAGGTGGGAAGATGGGCAGTTCCATGCTGCTCACCCTTGTCATGTGTGTGGGCCAGTTTGGGCGGCTGACCCCAAGCATGGCAGACAGGGTGGCTTAGACCATTGCAGTTCATTGTCTCCTGGTCCTGGAGGCTGGATGTTCAAGATCAAGATGTCATGAGACCGGCTCCTCCAGCGGCCTCTCTCCTCAGCTAGGAGATGGCATCTTCTCCCCATGTGGCCACATGGCCGTTCCTGTGTGTGTCCCAGTGTCCTGTTTTCATAAGGATGCCAGTCTGATGATCTCAGTGAACTTATTTCTTTAAAGACCCTACCTCTGAGTGCAGCCATCTTCTGCAGTGCTGAGGGTCAGGGATTGCTCATAAGAATTTAGGAGACCCAGTTCATTCACCACAAACCAGGCTGCAAAAGGTTCCCACAAATGCCCACGTCTTCAAGGGCTGAGGCAGAAACAGCCCTGCTTGTGGGGTCTGGAGCAGACCCGAATGCAGCCAGGGCTGCTGGACATCCCCAGAGGCCATGTGCAGGTCGGGAGGGACCAGAGAGCTGCAGCTGGCCCCTGGGCCCTCTCAGAAAGACCCACAGGCTTGTGCCTAGAAGCATCCATAGAAATCAGAGCTGCTCTGGAGTGTACAATTTTCCCCATTTTTGTGGGGTTTGAGCCTTTTCAATAAGATTTCAAAAGAATAAAATCAACAGGCCCCAGGAAATTTGCATACGGCTACTTAACATCAATTCTGTATATGTATTTTTTTTAAAGAAATAAACACATCCACAAACTTCCCCATCCATAGGGCGGGACTACCCTGGGAGTTAACAGTTCAAACCTTTACAATTTCTTAAAACCCAACAGCTTTCCATAACAAAGGGTAAAATTCACAAACAAATTGCTTTCCTCCCTGAAGTCCTGGCTCCTGGGCTTGGGTAAAGGCGTGTTGATAGCACACAGTGACTTGGGCCACCACTGAATGGCGATTCCCACCGAGACGGGGTCCCCCCAGGTCTGTGGAGAACAGCGTGGCTCAGGACATAAGTGCACGCTCTCCGCTCACCCCCTTCCGCCCTTCAGAACTTCTGCTAACAAGTGGCATTGTGGGACCCAGGAGGCAGCCCCAGAGGGAAGGGGCTGTGCGGAGGCCACCGAGGGGCTGCTGTCCCTGCTGGACACGGCTGGAGGGCAGGCCTGTCTGTGCCTGGGGGCGGGGGGGGGGTGGTGATGTGTGGAGACACTTGTGCTGTTTGCTCAGGTGTGTGCCTTCTCTGGGCAGACAGTCTCGAAGGACTAGGATGCTGGGATACGTGGGGCATCTCCAGCAGGCATAGCATCCTGGAGGGTGGACGCCCTTACAAAATGCTCAGCACAGCTGGGAAGAGAAACCAGCAACCCCTAGCCCGGTGAGAGGGGCCGAGGGGCCACCCCCAAGGTCCCAGGTCGCTGTACTTGAGCCCTTTTGCTATTTGGGGCTCTACCAGGGGTGGCTCTCTCTTTAGACTCCTCTCTGCTTCTCCATTCTGGGCTGTGGCTCTTTCTCTTCCTGGCAGAGGCCTCTTGGGGCTCCCCCCCCACAGTAGAGCCTTCCTGAGGCCCCCCCCCACGGTGGAGCCTTCCTGAGGCCCCCCCCCCCACGGTGGAGCCTTCCTGAGGCCCCCCCCCACGGTGGAGCCTTCCTGAGGCCCCCCCCCCACGGTGGAGCCTTCCTGAGGCCCCCCCCCCCACGGTGGAGCCTTCCTGAGGGCCCCCCCCCACGGTGGAGCCTTCCTGAGGGCCCCTCCATGGTGGAGCCTTCCTGAGGGCCCCCCCACAGTGGAGCCTTCTTGAGGGCCCCCCCCCACGGTGGAGCCTTCCTGAGGGGCCCACAGGCCTCTTTCCCACCCTGCCTGTTGCAGGCCATTCCCAGGTCATGGTCACTCCACCTTGGGACCGTGACCCTTGGGGTCAGGATGGGTTTCCTGTCCTCCCAGCTCGCAGCAGCATTGAGATGAGAGATGAGAGACCACCAGGACGGAAGGCCAGGTCCCTTGTACTTGTGTCCTTCAGTCAGGATAGGCTGTCCCAGGGCATGGTGCCCAGAGAGTTTGGCTCAAGTGTGTCTGGTTAGGCGAGGCCTCCCCGGAGGACCAGCTCTCCCAGCAGAGTGAGGGCTGAGCGGAGCCGGGGCCTTTGCTGCCCTTCCCAGCTTCCTTCCCACCTGTCAGTTTCCCTGGGCCTCAAGGTCAAGGGCTGGGTCTGGTCTGTTTGCCTGGTTGGGTCATGGCAGCTGGACCGTGTCCCCTAGGCCCTGTCCCTAAGCATGGGTTTGCCTGTTCACCTCTCAGCTGCACAGTGTCTCCTTTTTCTTGTGCAGACCCCATCATCAAGGATCAGGACCACCGTCCCCCCCCCCCCCCCCCAGGCTGGTCAGTAGGCTCTTCCAGAAGCACAGTGGTGAACCTGACTGGGAGGAATGGGCTTCTTAGACAGTTGCCATTCTGGGCGCCAAAGGGTTAAGGAGCAAGTGGGGGGGGGGCTTTGTTCGCGGGCAGCTCATCAGATGTTAACCCACAGCCTGTCCCCAATCCCTTCCTTATGACTGTGATTAGTATTGCCGGGATGAATAGGCCTCGGGATTCCTATGGTAACCTTCAGAATGCATTCCTTGGGCGGGCTCTGCCTCCAGCAGTAATTACATTCCTAACGCGGCCCCAAACAGCATGCTAATTAGCCGCTCGGGAGCCTGGCTTTGGTCCCTCCCTGAGAAAGGGGCCAGAGGAGGCCACTTCTGTTTACAGCCCCTCCCTCCTCTTCCTCAGACAGGATGGGACAGGACACCAGGGCCTGCCCAGGCAGGAGGGCCCGGCACATCGCAGGGCGGCTTCTGGGTGACAGCCGAGGGGTCATCCCCACGGGCCCCAGAGTGCACCTTGGCCCTGCTTTCGGTGGGCGAGGGCGGGGCAGGTTCCCTCGGTGTGTCCAGCTGCTGCCTCTAGGAGTCGCTGTCCTGGTTTCCTGAGGACGATGAGGACCCTGGGTACGGCACCTGGGGCCGAGAAAGGGCTGAGAGAGATCTCACCACCCACCAGTGCCCCTCATCGCAGCCCTGCGGGGTGGATGAGGGTGCTAGGAGAAGGGCCAGGGGGTCAGGTCAGCAGGTGGGTGCTTCCATGCCAGAGGGGGGACATAGTCCATTTAGAAGACAGCTAGGCCCTTGGGACAGGTGGGGGAGATGTCTTGTGGGGAACCTGCAGTAGGGACAGAAGGCCTAGGAGAGGCAGGTGCTGGCCAGGCAGAGGGCCTGGAAGCTTGGCTCCAAGGCTGCTGAGAGCGTGTATCCGGGAGGAGGGGGCAGAGGGCAAGGGTTGCGTGAGAACTGTCACCTGAGCAAGGTGGATGGGCTGGGCTCCAGGTGTGAGGGGGACCACGGGGGCCTTCGGAGAGCGTGAGCTGGTCCTACCTGCCAGCTTACTGGGCTGTAGGACAGAGAAGACCCTCCGGAGATGCCTAAGAGGAGGCAAGCGGGGGCTCCTGCCAGGGCCTGGGGTGTGTGGGGGGGAGGCAGGGGCTGGAAGATGGCAGGATGGGCATTTGGGAGGTGAGGCTGATAGAGTGCATAAGGAGGAGGCAGTGAGGAACCCCCATGGTCCCTGACACCCAGGTCACTGTCTTACACCAACACGGTGGGGGGCAGATGCTCAGCTGGACTGCCATAGGGTCCAGAGGGCACCGGGGAGGTAGCCCTGCCAGAGCGAGGCCAGCACTGAGGGAACAGGACGTGACCGGTTCGGTTAGCTATGACCAGACAGGCTGGGCAGGGGGCACAGCTCTGGGCAGCTTTGGTTCCATGACTGCTTTTCCCAGTACCCTCCAAGGCCTGCTCACATACCAACCAAGTGGGCACACGGATGCCACACCAGTTTGGTCTGTTCTGAGCGCTGACGCCTTGTAAGGACCAGGTCATAGGGACACAGGGCTGCGGTTTGTCCGGATCACAGAGGAGGTGGCCTCAGGAGGGGCCACAGAATTCTCTGTCCACCTCGCCCCTGCCCATGTCTCTATGCTGCTGGCCTTAGGGACCAGTCTGGGGGGTTCCCGAGAGCTTTGCCAGCATCCACGCGGTGGGGGCTGCCAGTCCAGGCGCCATGGCTGGGCCCCAGGAACTTGGACGTTCAGTCCTGCGCCCAGGTGGCTCGGTGTGTGGGGCTTAGGGATGGATTACACGGCTCAGGATTTGGAAGCCAGCAGTTCCTTGGTGTCAGTCTACACAGCTAATTCTAATGTAAACAGAGCAATCCCTTAAGTATATATCATTTAATGCGCGACAGGGAGCCCACAGATCTCCCGGAACAGCAGCCTCTTCTCGGCACACCTGCTGCTTACCTCTCCTGGCCTCGGCCCACTTCCCCGTGGCCGGTGTCTGTGGCCAGCCTGGTGAGGATATCTCAGTAATTATGGAAAGCGTCCTGGGTAGGTTCTTGTCCCCTTTTGTCCTCCCGGCTGGACTAACACCTTGGAACCACCTTCCCTTGTTAAAGAGACACTCGATCCCTGAGAACTCCTTTGGCTAAGCTGGCCTCCTCCTCCTCCCCTCCTCAAAACGTCTGTCCTTGAGCCCAGGTCTTGACCTTGCTCAGTCGGTCATCTGCCATGCTCCTGTACCAATGGTCACCTTATGTCCAGCCTGGGACTGGCCTCTCCAGGGAGGGGGGAGCGATGTCAGGTTATCAGGGAGCTGTTGCAGTGTTGCTGGTGTGAAGGATGAGACACATATTTGTTCCTTGTTATACACACACACACACACACACAACACGTGTGTGGTGTGTGTGTGTGTGTGTGTGTGTGTGTGTGTGTGTGTGTGTGTGTGTGTGTGTCGGGGGCTCTCAAAAGTGATTTTATACAGCCAGAAGTGGTCTGTCTCTTCACATGTTCTTAGTGTTTTTATATCTTATTTTATTGCATTATCCCATATTTCTCTTCTAACTCTTCATTCTTCCCCTTCCATTCCTCTGCTTTTTTCTCCTTCTCTCCTGCCCCTCCTCCTCTTCTTCCTCCTTCTCCTTTTCTACCTCCTCTTCTTCCTTTTCCTCTTCTCTTCCTTCCCCTCCTCCTCTTTTCCTCCTCCTCCTTCCCTTTTCCCCTCTTCCTCCCCATCCTCTTCAGCCTCTCTTCCTCCTCCTTTCCTCCTCTTCCTCCTCTTCTCGTCCTTTTCCTCCTCCCCATCCCCCCTTCTCCTCTTTTCTTCCTTCCTCTCTGGCAGCACTGAGGTTTGAACTCAGTGCCTCGCACTTCGCTCAGCATGTTTGTTCAGCTGACACTCTACCACTCCAGCCACAATGCCTCAAGCCCTGCCCGTTGCTGGCTATTTTGGAGTTAGTATCTCATGGCATTTCTACTCAAGCTGGCTTAGAATTATGTCCTCCAAGTCTCCTCTTCCTGAGTAGCTACAATGATTACTTTGCAATGCTGGCGATTGAACCTGGAGCCTTATACCTATACCTTGGGTGCTCTGCCCCCCAAAGCATAGCCTCAGTACAAGTTCTGAGGTTTAGAAGTCCACACTTAAAACCTTTAATCCTTCTATTGTGAATCCGTGCATTTGGTACAAGGGAGGCATCTCGCTTTACCTCCTGCATGGTATAGGCAGCTGTGCCCCCAGCCTGATTTACCAGGAGGAAGGGCTCTCCCCTTTGAGTTGAAATGTCACCAGCCTCTGTGGCTGTCAAAGTGCCTGTGGGTGTGTCTTTGTGGCTGTGTCCCTGTGGGTTTCCTGGGCCTTCCTGCTGGTCATCCATGCCAGGGCCAGTGCAGGGTCTGCCACAACGGGTACAGTCATCACCACATTAGCAGCAGGCCTGTCATAAATATTCCCACTGTGCCGATTCCCACGTTGGAACTGGGTAGAGCGGACCAAGGTATGGAGATGCTGTGATATAGCTCAAAACTTGAACCCACTGCAAAACACACAGCTTCACCCTGTGCCCATCGATCTACAGCCAGCAAGACTCTCAGGGAGCTCTAGGCCAAGACCCTTCCTTCAGAGAAGGCCACAGTTCTCATGGGGCTGGGGAGAGGGTACAAGAGGCCAGTTTTCTGCTTAAACATCATAGCTTGAGGAATTAAGATCCTTTGCTGCTCCAAGATGGATCCTTCCAAAAGGTGTTGGCAAAAAAAAAAATCTAACAAAACAAAATTAGATCCAATAATAGGAATGTGCTCCATGGTCCCCAAAATGACTGTGGCCGGGGTGGGGTGTGGCGTGGATTTTTGCCTTGATTCTAGTGCTGCAGATTTTGCTTGTTTTAGGATTGTTCTTAGGATTATATTTCCTCCTTGGTGTTTTGCAGGTAGCTACTCCAACTGGCCCAGATGCTGTGGATGCATACTGGTATCTGGTGTTGTTTTACCGTTGGCCAAGGGATGGCTGGTGTCTTCTTGAGAGAGACGCGCTGACAAGCCCCCAGGGCTGTGGGCGGTGGGCGGCGGGCGGCAGCTCTCCTCAGTGTGCAGTTCAATGCGATTCCCTAACAGATGCTAAATGATTCCTCTCCACGTTGCTCCCAGAAGTCAACTGTCTTTTAATAACTGTCTAATACTTAGTGTTCCCAGGAGGCCTTAGTGAAGCATCAGGAGCCATTAGACCAGGGGCGGAAGCCAAGAATTAATTGAGCAGCCCTCAGGGAACAGCCTCACATTTGGGCAAGACACGATGGTTGTCAGTGAACAGTGGAGTGGGGGAGAATTTCCACTGCTGTCTGAGTGTGATCAAGGATGAAACCCAGAGTGCTAGAGTCAGCGTGCGCTCTGAGGCTGCCCTGTGAGCCTCCTTCATCCTTTATGAAGCAGTCAAAACCGCACAGTCACGATGCGTGATCATGTATCTTGTGCTAGGGGCCTGTCCTGTAGTGTTTTATTTATTTACTCATCTCACACATACACATACACACACGCACACACACACGCACACACACGCACACACGCGCACACACACACGCACACACACACGCACACACACACGCACACACACATACACACGCACACACGCACACCCCTGTTTTCAGGTGCAGAGGACATCTCTGAGACCACAGAGTGTGCATGCCCACGCAGGGCAGGCTGGCATCTGCAGACATGCCTCTGGCATTCAAGGGCCCCACTCTTCCAGCCATCAGACTCTCTCCCCATGCACTAAAAGCCTCAGGGAGATGGGCGTCTGGGAAAAGGGGGCAGTGAGGGAGCTGTGGTCTGCAGATATCCGCATCCTGCGTGTACCTCCAGAGGGCTTCATTCTGCCTTGGGGAGCATGATCTATTTCCTTGGTGTCTGGCTCTTGCATCAGGTGACAAGGACTGCTGGCTCAGTGGGCTGTGATTTTCAGAACTCCTGCTTTTTGAGAATGCTGAGCACCAGGTCCTCCACAGGCCGGAGGGGGAGGCAAGGAGGGGTGCGGGCACGGGCAGGCCGGGCAGGGATGGCAGCTGCAGCACACATCTGGGCTGTGCAGGGAACCTTCACGTGCTAGTGCCCAGTCCCTGGCCTCCTCCGGCTCCTGGCTCTGCATGCCACTTCCTCGTCCCAGATGTGGAAAGATATTAATTGAGCACAGTTTAGTCATTGAAGTCAAAGTATATCTTTTCTCAGAAATGGGTGCAAATCAACACTGAGATCAACATTTCTGGGGGGGGTTGTCAAGACTGGCTGGGTGTGACATTCCTTCTCGGTCTGTGTCTCCGGGTCAGACCTTCCCTGTGGTCCCGGACAGGGCAGCCCCAGAGCCTTGGGGCACTGAGATGGGGCACAGAGGGGCTGTGGAAGCAGCGCGTGGGCTTGAGGGCCCCTGCTGTGGCATCCTCAGCTATCCTGAGCCTGGGGCACATGGAGCAGGAGGCTGGGAGGGACTGACCATGTCTGAGCAGGCTGGGGCAGCGCTAGGCTGGTGTGGGAGGTCCCTGGCCTGGGCTGTGCATGGGCAGTAAGGAACTTTCAGGGGTCTGGGCATTCCAGGGAAAGCACCTGGTCCTGTGTCCAGGTCCTGGGTGGCCTCAGCCGGACCCTCAGCCCACGCTCCCCCTCATCCTGCCAAGTCCCCCATGACGGGGAGAGAGAGGCAGGGAGGAGGGAAAAGCTTTGCCCTTTGCCTCACCCCCCCCCGGGTGGGGGCAGATGCGCACAGGCCTCTGTGTGTTCCCTGTGCTTGGCGTTGATGTGGGGGAGCCCGATGAGATTCGCCCTCTGAGGGAAGGGATCCACACACAGAGGAGGGATTCTTGTAGAAGGGCTGAGAGCCAGGCCAGCACTTGGGAGAGAATTAGGAGCAAGAACTGCTGTGCAGGGAGGTGGGGGGGGGGGAGGGGGAGCAGGGGAGGAGTTTAGGAAGAAAGGCTAGAGAGAGGAGGAAGGGGAGGAGGAAAGAAGGAGGAAGAAGGGGAGGAGGATGGGAAGAGGAGACGAGGGGAGGGGAGGAAGAGAGAGGAGGAATACAGATAGGAGGAAAAGGAAGAGAAGAGGAAGAAGGGGAGGAGGGAGAGGAGAGAAGATGGGAGTAGAGGGAGGGGAAGGAAGGAGAGAGGAGGGAAGAAGAGGAGGAGAGGGAAGGCAGAAGGGGGAGGAGAGGATGAAAAGGAGGAGGAGGAGTAAGAGAAAGATGGAGGAGGAGGAACGAAGAGGGGTGGGGAAGAAGAGGAGGGGAGAGGGAGTCGGTGGGCAGGAGGACGGGAGCAAGGTGGGGCAGGCAAGGTGGGGTGCCCCTGGGTGGGGTACACGCCGTCACAGCTGGTGGGTGAGGGCGGCTCCGACAGCCCCTTGGGGCAGGAGCTCTGTCCAGCTTTCAGGTGCAGCCTTTTGTCTGCTGCCCCGGGCTCGCCTGTCAGCCCCGCCGTCAGAGGCCTAATCGTTTTTCTTCGCGGGCTGAAAAGGCCCAGCATCACGCCAGGCACCATCCTGCTGCCTATTCTGCTTCCCCACGGAACCCAATCACTGGACAGCCCGGCTATAATTCACTCCCAGCCCGCCCTTTGAAAAGGTGGGCCGCCTCGGAGCTGCTCCCCGGCAAGATAAATCATGTACTCGAAATTAACTTCCATTGAGAGGAGGACAGGAAGAAAGGCTGATGGCCCGGTGAGGGCGGCGTGGATGACGGGCGTTGATAAATGTCAGCGCGGATAATTTGGGGGCTGTGATTAAGATCTTATCTAGGTGGGAAGTAAGTAGAAAGACTTGAATAAAACTCCTGCCCTATCCAGGCTTACCAACTCATTTCCCCTGTATTTTTTTTTTTTTTTTTTTTTTTTTGGGTTGGCGGGGAGGGTTGAATTTGGAAGGGAATACCAAAAATGTCGTAGTTAAAGGAGAAGCTGGATTGCTACCACCAGATGAAAAGGATTAGGCAGGCTGGGGCGGCTGTGTCTCTTCCCCTGGCGACAAAGGGCAGAGGAACCGAATCAGGCACCGTTTGTCTTTGTCCGAGTTCTCTGGCGTAAGACACGTTGAAAACCCTGAGCGGGCATCCACGCGGCTGCCCCAGCCTGCCTCTGCCTTTGCCTCTGCTCACCAATGTGACTTCGCTGCAGCTTTAAAAGTTTCCCTCAAATAAAGCGTGGCCGACACCCCTCCCACCCGTGCAACGTTCCCATAAATGCAGGAGGGCAGGCAAGCCACGCTTCTGTGACACAAACTGGCTACTTCCAGTTACAAGCCCGGCCCAGCAGCCTGGCCCCGGGCATGCATTTATTTGTCTACTTCGCTACTGACAGCTTGGAGGAAAGTCACTCCTAGATGCTGTGTGTCTGTCTGTGGTTCTGGCTCCCAACAGCCACGGGCTGTACCCCCACACATGTTCCTAGAGGAAGGAGACCCCTTGCATCCGGCCAGCTGCTCTCTGGCCAGGCCTCTACTAGCCAACGTGGGAAAGAATGACACTTTCAGAGCTGCAGGTCTAGCTGGAGTTGCTAGACCAGGGAGGCCAGGGAGGCCAGGGATGGGCGGTAGAGCAGACCCACGGGTCCCAGCCTGCAGCACTCTCCTGTGGAATGGGCTCAGAAGCTCAGCCTTCCTGAGTCACGCGGGAAAAGGGTTCTGCAAATGGGTACGAACATCAGGGTATCTTTAAGTCTCCAAAGTGCCAGCCTTGGTCGCTTAGCATCCTGCGTGCCCACTGACGTGGGGAAGGGGTATGCTCGCTGTGAGGGAGCTGGCCGTGAGGGGGGCATGTGACCCAGACCCATGCCTCCCCCGGGTTTGAGATGTCAGAAGAGGCAGGACACCCCCAGGAGGCGGCCAGGGAGGATGCTCTGTGCCTCAGTGTCCTCCGTTGGCACAGGCAGTGGCCTCATGGTTCTGCTGGGAGCAGATGCAGGGGCTACAGTAGGTGTGCGGCTGCCGGGGAGGTGGACCACTTCGCGTGTGTGTGTGTGTGTGTGTGTGTGTGTGTGTGTGTGTGTGTGTGTGTGTGTGATCATCCTGGGGGAGCTCAGCCCTGGATGCCAGTGGGACCCCCATAGTGGTGGCAGACACAAACATTTCCAGGGGCTCCTGGGTCCCCAGGTACCCCTAATGCCTGCGTCTTCTGAGAGCTTAGAAGACTCACGTTCTTCCTTGAGAGGACCCAGTAGTTCTTCTTTTCCTCTTTTAAAAACATTTGGGATGCAAAGGTTGCACTTGACTGTTTTTAAGCCTACCAGTAATGTGCAGTGTGTGTGTGTGTGTGTGTGTGTGTGTGTGTGTGTTCCAGAGCTAGAAGAGCTGAGTTTTAAAGTTCAGGTTTGCATTTAGATGTTCATTTGTAATACTGTGCTGCTGCATTAGGAGGTCAGCATTTTTGTACACATGTACACAGAAGTACTCACACATATACACACAGGCACGCACATGTACATACAAAGCACACAGTGCACTACACAAAGCACATGTTCCACATATAGACATGCACGCACACACGTGTGCACACATCTATACATGGACACATGTGCACACAGAGAACACATGTGTGCACATGGATGTACACATGGATGTACACACAGGCACAAGGTTGTACACATGCACACATGTGCATGGATGTACACACAGACACACGGGTGCACCCAGGCACACACGTGTACACACATGATGTACACACAGGTGGATGGCTGTACACTCAGGGGTACACATGTACACACAGGTGCATGCATGTACACAGAGGTGCACACACAGTAGTGGCTGCTGAGAGGCAGGACTGGACTGGGACCTTCCTCCTTTACATCCAGCCTCATCCCTGTGTTGACCTGCTCAGGCCTGTGCTCACCCCAGCCTGGCATGGGGGCATCCTGGCACCTCAGGATACAGCCCTTGTGGTTGGATACATTTCCTTTTCAGCCTGAACTTGCTTCCGAGCTGTTTACCCTTGGCTTTGACATAGCCGCGTGACCCCAGGCAGGTTGACACAACTCCCTGCTCCTGGTGCAAGCCACAGGTGAGCACTTGGTCGGGTGCTTGCGGGGTTGCTGCTTAGCCAACACGCAGCCACTCCGGGCCCCAACAGGCAGACGCTGCCCAGACCCTCCTGCAAGGCCTTGGGGCCCAGCGGGCTGGGGCGCAGAGGACTGTGAGAACCCGGCGGCCCCACGGATGCCCATCAGGGAGGAATGTGGGAGGCTTAGCAAGTGGCAGGTAAAGCAAACAGCCCAGCTCCTGAGCAAACCCAGCAGGACAGGGAGGATGACAGATGACGGGATTGTGTCAGCTCCGAGCAGATTGGACTAACGGCACGCCGGACTTTGCACTCCAAGGATCAATATTCCATCAGGCAGAGAGCGCCGGGCCTTGTGAATGGCGTTTAGATGGACAAAGGGGAGATCCGGCGATAGGCTGTGTACACTCTGCCCACGGCGCCGGCCTTTCCTGTGAGCTCGGTGGAGCTGCGTGGTGGGGTTGGGGCTGCAGGGTGTGGGGCCCAGCATTCCCTAGGTGATGGGGACCAGGTGGCGCCTGGTTGTGGCACTCAGCCCTCGTCCCGCGGTCTGCTCACGGATGCTCTTCTCACACGGCTGCACGTTCTCTTGTGGAGGGAGGCGTGGAGGGGGAGCTGAGAAGGTTCCAGGTTGTGCCCTACTCCGCACTAGCTGTCCACCTGCCTCCTCCCCGCCTCTCCCGTCTCCTTGGAAGCGTGGGCTACCGGTTCTTGCGCGTCATGAGGTGCTGTGGCACTGTGGCCTCCTGTCTGCTCCTGACACCTGTAATGGCTGTGTAGCCTGGCACAGCCCTCCTGGAAGGTTCCGGCACTGCCCCTCCACACCCCTAAACTCAGGGGTTCACGTAGGCACTAACGCCAGACAGATGTGTGGCCCCTTACCTGGCAAAGCCCTTGGGGGTCGGGGAGATTGGGGCCAGATCTGGCCTCGCTGATTGCCAGCAGGAAGGGCTCATCCAGGAGAGTGGTGGATGATGGCTGAGCCCCACTTCCGTGGGCACAGCAGGCAGGGAGGGAGCATGTCTGACTGGTGATACAGGGAACAGCCCCAGGCCCCAGGGAACCCAGGCCTTTGGGGGGTGCGCCGCGGGGATGAGGTAAATGTCAGCCTGAATCCACCCATCTGCTGGCCACATGCTCTGAGCATCTATCCTTCTTGAAGGTATACATCAAGGATACTTCTTGATGTATAAAACCTCAAAACCAGCTGGGTGCTGGTGGCTCATGCCTGTAATCCTAGCTACTCAGGAGGCTGAGATCTGAGGATCAAGGTTCAAATTCAACCCAGGCAGATAAATCCACAAGAGTCTTATATTCAATTGTCCAACAAGAAACCAGAAGTGGAACAGAAAAAGCTCAGAACAGTGCTAGGCCCTAAGTTCAAGCGCCAGTATGGGTGCAGGTGCAAGTGCATGTGCGTGCGTGCGTGCGCACGTGCACACTCACATATACACACACACTCAGGTGTTTCAGAAAAGACTCCAAGGACTCCATTGCCCTGGTCCCTTGGCATGGAAACTTGAGCCCTGGGCATGCTTACTCAGAGCAAGGACTCTGGTTCTGACAGAGATAGCCCTGCCATGTCCTCACCCTGGCTCTAAACGCAGACAGTGTGGCCTGTCCACCTCACGCCTGTGCCCAGGCTCTGGGCAGACAATGGCCAGGGGCTCTCTGGCCGTGAGGCTGCTTAACCATTGACCTCTCCACCCAGGTCCGCTTCTGTCCTGTGGATCTGCCTTGGTGACTGCTTATAGAAGGCTGTGGCCCTCAGGAATCCTGCGTTGGAGTCTGGGAGAAGGTCCCCAAGGCCTGACACCCCCTTTAGGAAAGCATGACACTCACACCCCTAGGGAAATTAGGAGTCTCAGGTCCAAGTTCATCCTGAATGTGTGGACTGCCAGACAAAGACTCAGGCACAAGGACTCAGCAAACACCTGTCCCAGTGTGTGTGTGTGTGTGTGTGTGTGTGTGTGTGTGTGTGATACGACAGTTGGGCACTCTTATGAAGGACTAGTTTGGGGGCTCCTATCAGGAGCTAGGGGGTGAGTCCCCTCTTTATGCTTCTCTGCTCTAAGTTTTTTAGCTATGGCTTTTTAGGCTAACATCTTCTGGAATAATGCATTCCTGATTTTTTTTGTCTCCACCCGCCTTTGAGAGTTGCCCCAGGCTGGCCCAGGTTCAAGGGCACTTTAAATACAAATATGGCAAGCAGGGGCCAGGAATATCAGGCCAGCATTCCGGTGGTCATGGCTGCAGTCCTCTTTAGCAGTAGGAAATCGGATTAGACCATGCATGCATGGGCCAATTGAAACCAGGGTTCCAGGGTCTGTGTGGAGGAGGCCGGGAGGCGGCTACTGGGACAGGCAGGGATAACCCCTGCTTCCTGCTCTGTGTTTCCCTCACCCTCAGATTGCTGATGAGTGTGGAAGGGGTCCGAGTCCTAGGTGGGCAGGTGCCCACATGGTCTAGCCACCCTGCTGGCCTGCCTTCAAGGCTTCTATTTTTGCATGATTCTTGGAGTCATTCAGACCAGAGAATGACCCTTGTCCATCCCAAGTGACAGGAGCAGGGTTCCCAATGAAGTCCAGGGATAAGCTGAGGTTCACCAATGCCAATCAGCAGAGGTGAGCCTCACCATGGGGTCACATTGTCCTGGGTTCCACAGACCCCATTCATGAGAACATCTGTACAGCTTCCTACAAATGCAAAGGGGTCCAGCCTGTCCCACAGAGACCCTCAGACCCTCCCAAGTCTCATTTTGAAAAGCTGTGTGTGTGTGCGTGCATGTGTGCGTGTGTGTGCTCACGTGCGCGTACATGTGCACATGTATGTGTACATGCACATACCCAGCCATCTCCCAAATCCCAGGAAAAGAAGCAATCCTGGAAGAATGGGTCAGGCCTGTTCAAAGTACAGAAAACCAAGAGTTGTCCAGAAGGAAAGTGAAAATCTTGGTGGTCCCAATGCCAAGTCGCGCTCCCGCCCCTGTCCAGTCCCCTGAGAGCAGCAAGTGGCCTGGCCAGGGCTCGGTAGATATGGCCGGGCCTCCTGCTCAGGCTGAGCTGGCTCCGATTGTGAAACCGGAGGAGGTCAGATGCAAGGTTGTGTGGCCAGGAGCCTTTCACAGGGAGATAGCGCCTGCACCACGTCACGTGACGCAGGCACCTGCCAAGATGGAGGGCTGGGTGGAGGCGTGGCACAGTTCTGGCTCAGGGCCGCCTGAGAGGTATCTTCCTTGTGAACATGAGGCCGGGGCTGATGGAGGAGTAAGGTCAGGGACCCAGGCTGGCTGGATCTCAGTCTGGGGATATCATGGATCCCAATGCACAAGGACTTTGCCAGTGTGCTGGGCAGGGGTAAACACGTGTACGCGCATGCAAACACGTATGTATGTGTGTAACTATGTGCACATGTATGTATTAACAGGTGGGTGTCTGAGGCACCAGAGTTGCCTGGGACAGAAAGAACTACAGTCCCTACCCCACCTTTGCCAGGATGGGCACTGGCTGAGGGGATGGGGTACATCTCAGTTACTTGCTTGACCTTAAGGTGGCCAGTGGGGGACTGTGTGGCCATGGGAGGAGGCCCGGGAGAGTGAGGGCAGCGTGGCTGTCTCTGGTGGCCTCCACGCGGCGGGTCTTTGTGGCCGAGCTCACCAGCCTTTCGACTTCTGCCTGGACATCTTATCGACCCCAGGGCTGTGTGGAGAACCCCCTGCCTGGCTGGCCTCCTTGTTTCCTTTTAGGAGCAGCCCACCTTTCACCACCTCTTAGCCACTGTGGGGTTTCCTTGCCGGGCACTGGTGGAGAGGAGAGGGTTACCACCTCGAGGGTTGTGTCTGAGCGCTGTGGCCTGGCCCAGCACAATGGAGGCTCTTTGTATGGCCAGGCAGGTGACCCACCCGCAGGCCTGGGCCTCTGGGGTCCGTTAATTACCAATCTCCAGGCCCCAGCTCGGAAAGTCATTTCCCTGAAAGGCTATGGCGGGGGCGGGAGCGTGGGTTTTCACAACCCGGGCCCCCCCAGCAGCTTGCCCCAGCGGGGTGTAGGAGCTGAGAGTTCCCCACACAGTCTCCTCAGCCCACAGCGTGGCCTGGGGAGGTAAAGGACTTTGGAATGCTGTCTTTGGGGTGGGCAGGCATCCAGGGAAGGGGTGATAGTGCCACGTGCTTTCTCACTGAACCTGGGGTCGGGTGGGAGGCACTGGGCTGAGTGGCCATGCAGGGAGAGAGTTCTAGATCTCTGTCTCAGGCCGATAGGAAACCAAGTCCCGAGGTCTGAGGAACTTTGGGAGGCGGTGTTTCTGCAGAATGAGATTTCTATGACGGAGCTTCTCCTTTTATGTAAGCCAGGAGTAGAGCCTGGGAGCTGCAGCAGAAGCCGAGAAGGGCCTGCCCCAGCCGTGCGGGATTGCCCGGCGCAGCAGCTGACACAGTCCATCTGTGGAGTATGGGGAGGGAGAGGGAGCGAGGCCCTTCAGCTTTCTGCTCAGGCCCCACTCAGAGGCCATTTCTAGGGAGGGTCAAGGCACAGGGGCACCTTCTCAGACGGGGCAGCTCTGCCCTCTGTCCAGGAGTCTGAGCCCCAGGGACAGCAAGTGTTGACAGGTCCCTCCACAAGCCAGTGAGACTCAGGCGAGCCCAGGGCTCTGGGCCTCCCAGCCCAGGGACAGGTGGGAGAGGCCAATCCCCCCTCTCTTGGCCCTGGCTCCACCGATGGGGAAGGGGACAGGAGAGGGACGATGGCCCAGCCTCCAGGCTGCTGTCGGTCCACAGCTTGGAATTCAAGTGATTAAGGAAGGGGATGAATCAACTCTGCAAGATGTCTGCCTCCCTGATCTGACAGCCACCCCGCCTCATGCACGGGAGTGTTCCAGAGATGGGCTGGTGACCTTCTGCCGTCTGGCTCACAATGGCCTACAGTGGCCACAAAGTGGACACTCCATCAAGATGTCAAACCCCTGTGCGTGAAGAGCACCCCACTGCCCATCAGGGGTTTGTACAAAATGGAGCTACAGGGTAGCAGGGAAGAGAAGAGGGGTTTTCTCTCATGACCCTGGGGGATTGTCCCTCGTGGAGGACCACTGTGTGTGTGTGTGTGTGTGTGTGTGTGTGTGTGTGTGTGTGTGTGTGTGTGAACATAGGCCCAAAGGGTGTATCACCACTCCCTCGAGGCCTGAGGAAGGGAAGCCCCCTCGCCAGACCTCAGCTCTGGCCTCCCTCCTGCGGGCCTCTCGGGCTCTCAAGTGTCACGAGGATTGTGGCTAAAGGCGTTGTGGCCTGGGAGGGCAGCCGGGACCTCAGGAGTAACCCTGGCCAGGCGGGGCTCTGGCCACGGGCGGCCAGAAGGAGGGAGGCTGTGGGCCTGGAGAGCCGTTAGAGGCTGACTTCCCACTTCTGCACAGAACTCCTTCTGTGTTTAGATTAGAAACAGGATATAATAAACTTGTTAACATGTCAGAATCTTGTGTTGGGACAACATAAGTGGGTGTTTCTCCTCTTTTCTTTTTGTTGTGCAGGAAAATGCTGCAATTAGTGCCCAGCTCTTGAGGCAGGGCTGGGGGGGGGGCAGGGGAGGCTGGAAGCCAAGGACAGTCTGGCCCCTGTGAAGCCCACTGGCCCCAGGGTGTCTGGGCTGTCCAGTCCCACGGGGTCAGCTAACCGGGACGGAGTAGATGCCCCTGTGTCCCACCTGAGTGGGACCACTGCCCAGGATCCCACCTGAATGAGGCCAGGACTCAGTAGCTCCAGACGTCTGCCCGTGGGCAGGGCCAGCTTTTCTTTTAAGAGCTGTCTGCCCTGGAGGAAGGCCCTGGACTTCTGTGTTCAGGCAAAGGCAGAGAACAGATCGATTCCCGAAGAAGATTAAGTGAGCGGAGGACCCCAGGAGGAAGTGCCTGGTGTCCCAGCGCAAGGTCCGAACCGGGAAGCCTGGGACAAGGGGCGACACAGGTTTCCAAAGGCACAGAGACAGACGTGGATCAGCAGGGCAGGCCAGGGTGTCCCAGCGCAAGGTCTGAACCGGGAAGCCTGGGACAAGGGGCGACACAGGTTTCCAAAGGCACAGAAACAGATGTGGATCTGAGCGGGGCAGGCCAGGGAGCCAACTCGGGGACCCTGGAGGCTGCGGTGTCACAGCTCTGAGGGCCATGACCCTGGCCAGCTCTGCTCCCAGCTCCACTGTCCATCTGGGAAGGCCTCTCTTTGGCTGGCACCTCCTCTGGAGGAGGCTGAGCCCCTGGAATGTGGGGGAGGGGGAAGGCTGCGGCCCCGTCAGTGCCCCCGTGATAGAGTGAGTGAGCATCATCACAGGGAGTGAAAGGGAACCCTCCTCTAATCTCCCCACACAAAGGCCTTTCAGTGGGACTGGAGGGCTCCTGCGAGGGCACTGGGTATCACCAGATCTTTTATATTAAACGCACACTCTGAGGAGTATGGATCTTATTAGGGGACCATGCGGCACCATCAGCCCCTTTCCTGAACGCGGTGACTGGGGAGGTCAGGCGGGGAAGGGCTGCATCCCCACCACGGCCCAGGCCCAGGCTGCCCCCCAGTACACCACCCCAGTGTCACGACTGCCTGATGGAAGCTTCTGCCTGCTACCTGCCTGTCCCCACTCAGCCTCTCCATTCAGTTTTGGGAAAAACAAAACACATCCTCTAATGGTTTCTAGTCCCTTCCCAAGATACCTTGGCTCTGGCTCTGGCGCTCTCTCTCTCTCTCTCTCTCTCTCTCTCTCTCTCTCTCTCTCTCTCTCTCTCTCTCTCTCTCTCTCTCTGCAAATCATCCTTTTTGCCCACTTTCTGCAGGGGCCTGCCCCCACCCCCACCCTCAAGTAGTCCAGCACAGTCCCTGGGCTTGGGGGACATTCCACCCCAGCCCAGGCTCTGTCGGTTTTCCCAGCCGGTCAGCTGTCAGTCTGAGGAGCCATCCTCTCTTAGGCCTTCAAGATTTTTCCAAGCCCGTTTTGATGTCTTTTCATTAAGCTCTGGCCAAGAGGCCCATGGGCACTTGAGGGTGTCAGGCCCAGCCGAGGGGCTCCTTTGGCAGTTCTGAGCAGCCTCGTGGAGGAGTTTAGGGTTTGGACAGAATAAACAGAACTCAAGTGCCTGCAGGGAAAGAAAGGACCATTATATAAGTGAAAAAAAGTGAGCTGTCTTGACTCAACAAATACCAGGGCACTGCCCTTCCTCTAAGCCCATGCCCTCACCCCACCTCACACTGAAAACAGCCCAGGAAAGGAAATCAAATTTAGGGTTTCCCTTACTGGCCAGAATTTTTAATTTAATAAGGGGCGGAGAGATGCCGTTGTATTTTATTTTATTTTATTTCTACTTTGAACAGGTTGAATCTTCCTGTAGGGCCCTAGGAAGGCAGCTGCCAGGGAATGAAAACCAGCCCTGGTCTCGTGCAAATTCAAACCAGGACTCCAGTCCGAGATAGGGAGCCCAGGGTCTGGAGGAGGACAGGGGGGCGGTGGACCTGCTGCTCCGGGCAGTGGGGCCCAGAGGATGGGGACAGGAGGGAGGAGAGCCCGCTCCTCTGTCGGCAGCCCTTCTCCAAGCAGGCTGTTTGGAGTGGAAGCGGGCATGGGAGTTTGGGGACACGGAGGTTGTGTGTGGAGGTCGCATGTGCGTCTGAAGCCCACTGCATGTCCCATCTTCTCTGCCACCCGCCGTCGGCTTCCCTCCCCTTTGGGCCTGGCTGTCGGAGGGCTTCTGGGGCCCTTGCACAGGTAACCAGAGGCTGCTGGTGTGTGTTCCCGACTGGGTTCCCAGCAACAGGAGTCTCCTCTTCAGAGGCCCCTTGGAACTGGTGCCAATAGGAGGCCGTCCCGGTGGAGAGAGGAGAGCAGCGCCCCCGTGGGCGCCTGCCGATTTCTGACTTCCTGATGCGGTTCCTGTGTGTGTGGGCATGGGGGGCAGGGGCGGGGGGGGGGGGCAGAGCATGGCTGCCCGTGGCGTACGGCTGCCTGTCACAGCCTCCGCTGTCTATAACCTGCATGTTCCTCCTGGGTCCTATAGACCCTTCCAGGGCAGATTTCAGCCCTCTGCTCTCAGGAGAGACAGGTGGATAGCTGGCTTATTCTGTGCCTGTTCTCAGGGGCTCCATTGTGGCCCGTGTGGGGTGAGGCGGGAAGGCCGAGGCTCCTGATTTCCCACTTCCTGGTTGCCTCTCATGTCCGTGGTGGGGTTGGGCATGCATGCAGGTGGTGGCTAGATCCCGGGTTTTACGTCCCAGCTCTGAAGGTACAAGCTGTGGGACCTCAGCCTCTCTTCATCTGGGGGCGAGACAGGAGGTTAACAGGCGGGGTCTCTGGGCTGCTTGCCGTGGTCACTGTGGGCTCTTCATACCTCAAGGCACCTCCTCTCCTCGGTGCCAGCGGCAGTTTTGATCACTGACCCGCCCCCAGGCTGCCCGTTAGGCCCCTTTGTCTACGCAATGCCCGTGGTATCAGGACCAGGGAGAAAGCCCCAGTGTGAAGTGCCTCTGGCCCCTAGCTCTCCACAATGCTCCTGAATGTGGAGGTTCGGGAGGGAACAGCCAACCTGAGCAGGGCTAGGAGCCGTGGCCCTGGACAAAGTGGGATTCCTTCCGAGCCCTGCCCCACCAGCCTTGCCCTGGGCCCATTATGCTGGTCAGTGACTTCCACTCTTGCCCTTGTGACTTCTAGATGTGACCCACTGTCTAATAACTGACAGTACAACAGCTGACCACCATATTCTAGGCCACTCTGGCCATCATGTCAGGCCCTAGGGGACAGGGCAAGAAAAGTGAGGGCTTAAGGCGGACAGTCCTAGGTCCATGCGTCTTGTCCACCCACAGGCCAGCCCAGAGTCGCCCCTCTGGATTGGGGTGCTGACACTTGGGGATGAGCTTACTGTCCCTGAGGCCGGTGTGAGGCGTCAGTGAAGGACAAGTCCAGCACAATACCCAGAAGTGCCATCAAGGCCGGTCCTACCCAGCGGGACAGACCTATCGGGAGGAAGGACGGGGAAGAGCTCTGACTTCCAGTGCTGGCAAGAAGCAGCTGTGGTTTTCTTGGATGGCCAGGGGTAGGTGGCTCCCGGCGCTTGGCTTATGTGGGCATGGACCTCCCTGTCCCTGGGCCCTTGTATTCTCTGGCTCTTATGTTCTGGAAAAACCCACCAGGCCCACCAAACCAAACATACCTCTGCCGAGCCTCTCTTTGCCTTAATGCTTTGACATTTCTGCCTTGCTCAGGCTGGTCAGCGCCAAGAGTAACACCCTCCAGGGATGCGTGTGGTGGGCAGCTGCACTCACGAGGGAGCTGGACCTCCCCTGGCCGGTCCCCTCCGCTGTCCTCAAGTCACTGCCTAGTTCATTCCCTTACTGCACAGCTTAGCCCTGAGTCTGGGGCTGGAATGGGCAGGCCTGGTAACCACAGTTGTGGATGGAGGAAGAGGACACGTTGTCATCAATCACACAGGGAAACTGAGGCACATCACAGGGAAACTTGCTGCAAGCTGTTCAGCTGCTGCTCCGAGCCTCGCAAGGACATCATCGCTGATCAGCCAGATGAATGCTCTGAAAACGCGGGCCAGTTCGGGCCACATTGCCCGTGGCTGCTGCTGGCTGAGGATCCAGAGGAGCTGTGAATTTAGGGCACATTCATGGTCCCTCGGGGATGAAAGACAGGTCCTCCCCCCGCCCACCCCAGCTGGGCTGCTTGCTGTCCATCCTGGCAGGTTGGGCATTTGTAACTTGCTGCGTCCGCTCTCAAGGGGCGCTGACCCCGCTGAGCCTGGCTCCTTGGAGCGGAGTGCAGCACAGGCCAGGCGTGGGGCCAATGAGACCAGGTCCCCACGCTGCCCGATTCATTAAGGGCTGAGTTCCTTTGTGGGCCCCGTCCGGCCCCATTGCTGTCAGGCGGCTGTTACAGGCATAATGACGGGGGCATTAGAGGCCCGGGAGCAATTAACAGGCTGCTTAATTAGCAGGAGGAATTAGAGTGTGAGTGGCTGATCTTCCCGCAAGGGCTGGCAGAGCGCGGGCAGTTATCTGATTATGCATTGATCACAGGGCTAACCTCGTCCTTAGGTAATCGTCTCTCGTCTTGCAATCTGTGAATATACAACTGTTTAAATATTCCAAACTGAACTGTCTCAATAAACGAGGGGAGAAAGGAGCCATTGTGGGCCCAGCCTCCCTTCCCGGACCGGTCCTCTGGCTTGCAGAAGCACAGCGGGTCCCCACGCCGCCCATCCAACCCGACGCGCCTGGGAAAATGTCTGCCGGCCAGTGGTGCCCTCCTCCCCAGGCCTCATCCCTGCCTCAGTGGCTCAGTCCAACCTGGGCCCCAGGGGCCAGCTGGGGCAGACCCACTGCACAAATGGGCGTGGGGAGGGTCCATGGGAGCTGCGTGACCAGTGGCTGCCCAGGCCACGTGTGGGTGATATTGAGGTGCCTATGACCTTGAGAAGGGTGTCTTGGGGTCTATCTGTGCCTCCTTCAGAAACGAGTTGGCACAGCACCCGGTGTGGCTGTCATGGCCCTGGGTGGGCATGGGAAGCCACTGAGTATGTACCAGTCTCCCAGGCCTGTGCCGGGGTCAAGGGTGGGGGACAGAGGTGTTGGGGTGCTCACGAGGACTTCCTTGTGGGAAGATGGACAGAGGCAGGGGCCAGGCCTGGAATGATGGATGGAGCCCAGGGTAGGAGCCAAGGGGGTTCTTTGGTGGGCAAAGTATCTGTGCACGGGCATAGACAGGGGATGCAAGGACCATTCCAGAAAGGCTGGGCCTTGGGAGTACGTCTGGGGTGAGGTGGGCGCATGTGTTCTGTGCGTGTCAGTACTGGCTGCCTTCTTGTGTGTCCTAAAAACTCTGTGGGTTTAGGGTCCTGCCTTACCAGACTCAGCCCCAAGTCCCCAGCCCCGGGGGCTGCCTGGAGAAGTCGTGTGACCGGGAGCAGGGTGGGTGGCACCAGGCTCGGCATAGACGTGGGGTGCCAGTGGTGGGAACTTGGTTTAGACACTAGTTTTAAAATGAAAAGGGAAAGGCCAGAGAGAGAGAGAGAGAGAGAGAGAGAGAGAGAGAGAGAGAGAGAGAGAGAGAGAGAGGGAGGGAGAGAGGGAGAGAAGGAGAGAGGGAGAGAGGGAGAGAGAGAGAGAGAGAGCGAGAGCACCCCAGACGGTCTCTTGTTTTGCAAAACTCAAAATAGATTTCAGCACTGCGCTTTTTAAAGACAAATCTTTGCACTCTTCTGCAATCCTCGCTTGACCTCACGGTTCCTGGCAGGCCCAGCCTGCTACGACTTGGCATGGAGTTATTTCAAATGCATAACAGGGGTGCGTGCACTTTGCCAAAAGCTGATATATGGTGGTTCTTGAACTTTGCTTTTCTTGTTTGCTACATCTGATATCATCTTACCCAGACGATGCCCCGTGAGATAGGGCCCCCACCCCTCAACTCCGTGGGTGCAGCCAGCGTATTTCATTTTGTTGCTTGCATGAGTCGTGTGTCTGGGGAGAAAGGAAACCGGTTCCCCGCGCGGCCTGGCCCAGCTTCCCCGGGCACTTGGGGAATCTTTATCGAGTTCAAGTGATTAAACCTGGTTTCTGGTTTCATTTTGGACGAGTGGCTGCTGAGCAGATCCCTTCGGCCCGTAAAAGCCTCCAGATGCTCCCGGCCCTCCAGCTCCCTCGGTGCTGGGACAGTAGGCCGGGGGTCGTCAGGCTGGTCTTGGCTGTGCCCGTGGCCCGTGCAGAGGTTACGCCCGCATCTCTAGTGGGAGGCCAGGGTGCCTTTATGGGTAGGAAAATGGAAGGTTCCTGTGGAGACCGAGCATCTCCTAGGGGTGGAGAACAGAAGGTCCGGGATTAGCTATGGTGTCTGGGCAGGGAGCCCTGGGGCCTTGGCTGCCCGTTGAGGGCCCCGTTTGGCTTGAACAGAAAGCTGGGTGGTGTGACCCCAGACAGGAGGAGGCTTCTGAGCTCTGGTCAGGCCCCAGGATTGGCCCTTGTCTGGGTACTTCTGGTGTCTGAGGACATTTTCTGGAGTCCACTCCCGAATGGCTAATTCCTGAGAAAGGGGCCGCCTCCTATGCCATCCTGTGCTTTCAGGGCCCTTGAAGGAAGCTGGAAGGAAGGCCGGGGCTGTCTGCACACACATGTCACTTTGCAGTGGACAACATGCGCTTCGGGGACAGGCAAACAAAAGAGCAGGAAGTTGGCGGGGCCGGCGAAGGACCAGCTGGCAACACTGAGCGCCTGTCCTGGAGGTTTGGGCAGGAGAGGAGCTCTGATTTCTCACCGTGTCCCGTGTAAATTTGAAATGTTCGCAGGTTACTTCTGCACCTGTGTTCTGACCTTGGGGCTCCTTGCAAAGCCGCCGTGGGAGAGCATTCACGGAATCTAGACCCAGGTCTCTGGGGACCTCCGTCTTGGTGGCATGCCCTTGCCCTTGTCACTGCCGGGGCTTGCCAGCCCAGAGTGAGGCTGGAGGGACTCTAGCTCCGAAACCGAAAGGTTGGGGGAGCTGGCAGGTCACTGCGGTGTCAGTGAGAGGGAGGATTAAATCTCAGGAGTGGTCAGGCTGCCATTTTGTGTGTCCTGCGGGGGTGTGGGCCGGTGCCCCAGCAGACGCGTGGGTGGGGCACGGTGGGCATCTCAGAGTGCCAGAAGGCCTAGCACTCAGTCATGCCTGTAGCCCCACCTCTGTGTGGCCGGCCTGTTTCATGCCTGGCCTGGAGGCAGGGAACTGGTGTTCCCAGCTGGCCCCCAGCCCCTGCTGCTCCTCCCGACCACCTCAGCTCAGCTCAGGGACCCGGGGGGTCCCTCCCACCGTCAGACTCACGTGGCATGGCGGTGGGCTGGCAGCCTGAGTGCAGGGTTGAGGCTGGGCTGGTGGCTGCTGGGTAGCCTATGCTGGCCAGTCCTGGGCGTGAGCGCCCCATGGCCACCCTGGCATCATGGACTGTCCTGTTTCCCCGCCTTGCTACTGGACGCCATGCCTTATAGTCGGTATTTTCTGGGTGGTGACAGTGTCTCTTGGCACGGGGTTTTGTTATAGTTGGTGGCTTTATCTTTATGTGATGATGGATTCCTATTCTCCGTGGAAATAAATTCTGGGGGGAAGGAAGTCCCCACCTTGTCGCACAGGGACTTAGTCCAGGGGAGGGAGGGTCATGCCCATTGTGTCTGCCAGGCCACCAGCTCGCCGGACCGTGGCTGGTCTCAGCCGGCAGGGCTGGGGCTCTTGGTTGTGAGAGCGAGCAGCCTCCTGAGCATCCAGGAGGGAGAGGAAAGCACTGGTGTGGCCCGGAAGCTTCTGTGCAATTGTCTGGAGGAAGATTACCGCACAAGGCCCTGAGGGGCTGCTGCTTATCCTGGCCTGTGCCAGGCGGCCATGCCTTGGGGGGATGGGTCTCTGTCAGACTCCTCTGTCCCTTCCTACGCCAGGCTGTCCTCGGGGGTAGTGACGTGACACCTGGGCCCTGGGGTCTCAACACTCAGTGGGGCCTTGTCAGTCCAGAGACAACAGGAGGCTCTACCTGGAGGCCAGCAAGGGCCAGTCCCAAGTCACGAGGGTGTCTTCCACCTGGGTGTCCCCAGCATTGCTGCCAGGACAGGACCATGGCTCACCCGTGGGAAGGCAAAGTGAGGGGCTGAACTGACCCTGACAGCCACGCTAAGCCCGCAGCATAGGGCTGCTGTCCTCGAGGTCTGGGGGCCTTCGGGGATTCTTAGGAGGAGGGGGACTCCCTTTACCCTCCTCCTCCCTGCCTGGCCGAGGTGCCCAGCCGTGGCTTGGGGGGCCTTTGTCTTTAGTTGCTTAAATTTCAAGAGCTCATTAGAGACAGATTTCACCTGATTGCTATGCGGCTGTGTCCTGCTTCTGATTTGGGGATGGGCAGACCCTGGCCCTTTCTCTGTAGACTCCGCAAGGCATTTGTATGAGGCTCACTCAGGCCCTCCCTGGGCCTGCATCCATGCGTCATGGCGTGGGAAGGGTTTGTGACTGGAGGGAGACAGCGGCTGTTCGGAGCCTGCCGGGGGCCTGTGGTGATCGAGACCAACCAGGCCTCACTTCCCTCTTTTTCTGGACATGTGACCCTGTGTGACTCGGC
Source organism: Dipodomys merriami (assembly GCF_024711535.1). Lineage (NCBI taxonomy): Eukaryota > Metazoa > Chordata > Mammalia > Rodentia > Heteromyidae > Dipodomys > Dipodomys merriami. The sequence continues at coordinate 1,597,259 of NW_027204270.1, forward strand.
TGCTCGTAACTATACGGCCCCCTCACAATTTCTATCGTCTGAGTGTGAGTGTGTGTGTGTGTGTGTGTGTGCGCCTGTGTGCATGTGCACACACACATTCTTGCTAACATTGGTTGTACTCTGTGTAGACATTTAACTTCCTGGAAAGGAAAGTTAACCCTTTTGCATTTTAAATATTTCTTGCCATTGTCCAGCTTTATATTTTCCTCTCATTTGACCAAAACTTTTTTTTTTTAAGTTTAAGGCCAGGGGAAGGTTTATTTTGTAATATTCTTCCATTTCTACATTAATAGTAAAGGCATCGGAAGCCTTACAATTTTCAGTTCTTACTATGGAAGAATGGGATTTGTTTTTCTAGTCATTCAAGATACACACATACACACACACACACACACACACACACACACACACACACATAGTTTAAAAGAAACACTTTTTAACTAAAAATTGGTAGCTTCATCCCTAGGCTCAACATACTTCTCAATGAATTTTACTCTGAAGGATTATTATTATTATTATTATTATTATTATTATTTTAGGAAAGTAAAATAAAAATGTTTAAGTAGAAATAATTCAGACTGATAGCCTTCCATCTGAATGCGTGCAATGTAGGGGGACATTTTTAATGAGACAAATCTCGAAACAACAAGCAAATATTTCCGCCTCACTGGCACCGTGAGGTCCCTGCCTGCCCTGGTCTGCTCTGCTTTTATTATCCGCTCAGGCCTCTTCCGAAGGCCCCGGACCTGGGGCTCAACCTGGTCTCCCGACTCCGCCACATTCACTTGGGAGACCGCAGTGGGCTTTGTCCCGAGTGAGTGGCCAGCTGGGCCCCCCATGAGCTTTCCGGAGACCCTTCCTCTTCCAAGCACCTCTGCTCTCCTTTCCCTTCCCTCCTTCCCTCCCTCCCTCCCTCCTAGCCTATGTCCTAGAAAAGCTGTTAAATTAGCCCCATAATACTTAAAATGTTAGTCCGTTTAATATATAAACAATGACAATTTTTTCAAAGGGTTTAGGATTTAAATTAGTTTTTTAAAAACCCAATTACTGCCATTTAATTTGGAGGAGAGAGTTCTTTATGTGCTAATTATATAGTTGGGAAATGAGCAATCAAGGGCACAATGGGGCATTAAGGGTACTTTTTAAAGGTTTAAACTTATTTATCTGGGTTTGGGGTTTGGAGTCTGTGTTCTGGTCTCTGCAGTGTGGGCAGCCAGGATGTCAGGACGTGGAGGGCGGAATTTGGAACCAGGATGAAGGGTAATGTGGCTGCACAGCAAAGCAGAAAATGTGGTCATTACAGGGTCTGATTTCCACGATGTCTGGGGCAGAGGAGAGGAGGCAGCTGGATGGAGGTAGAAAGAGATGAGAGTCAGATTCAAGCAATACCTTCCTCTGCCCCCTTTAGTAGCCAGCCACAGAGACCTACAGAACTTTCCCGACTTTTCTGGAACATTCTAGAACCTTTCACAGGGCTAGATATGTCCCAGCAGGTGGTTGAGCTTCTAGGAACAGTATCACCACAGGTAGTTCCCCACCACAGACCCTGGAGATTTGGCCGGAGCTGTTTGAGCTGCTTCAAACAACTTCACCACCCCTCTATCCTTATTTCTTTTTTCCCTATTTCTTCAGTAGCTCTGTGAGGCCCAGAATCTTCTAGAGCCATTCTGTCCACCCTGTGCTCTGTAGTTCCTAAGATGATTTGCTTAAAACAAGTCATGTTTGAGGCAAAGGGACCCTTCTTTGGTCTGGCCTGCCTTGAGCACATCCTGTTAGGCGTTCTGGGCTGGCGTTCGGGGTGGCGGTGTACTCCGGGCAGGTCCAGGGCCATAATACCCTGGACGGCAGCCCCTTGCAATCACTGACAGGTTCCGAAACGTGTGGGAAATGGGCCTGTGGGTGAAACCGCACTGTGCTAACTCTACACCGCAGCTGGTTTGGAGTTAGCCTGCACCCCTGCAGCAGGTGCTGACAAGGTCAGCTCTGGGGGCTGAGTTGGTAAGCTCTCCTCAGGTTCCGGATGGTCTGCAGAGCACACCGGGGTGCCTAGCCAGGGGCACACACCAGCCCAGTGCACTGGTCACTCCGGCCTGACCCCTCCAGATGCACCCAGTCATGGCGGCGCTCTCCGGAGGGGTCACTTGCAGGAGCCCCGGCCGGGGTCCTGGTGCAGGGAGCTGGAGGCTCAGCCAGGGGCTTCTTCGGAGGTTCTGATCGCAGGAGACTGGGCTTGCTTCTCCCATTGCCAGAGTGGAACGGGGAGAGGTACGGAGTCCCCGCAGTACCTGCCAGCAACAGGCCCTGGGTGGTTCCGCTGTGAGGTCCCATCCCACTCTGCGGAGATTTGGTATTCCCTCAGCCCTCCAGGGAACCAGTGCCTTCCTTCCTAAGTGACGCGGCCTGGCGTGGCAAAGCCAACCAGCCCATCCCCACGGGCCTCCCCGGTACCCCCAAGGGCAGTGAGGGACATCTTCTTTGGGTCTGTCTCCTGGGGGAGGGGGTCCTCTCTTCCCCCTGGAGACTGGGCCTTCCCTTATTGAAAACAAACACCAGATTGTCTGTTGGCGTCCCTCCCCCCTGCCAAGCCCTCGGTGGAGGGCGGGGGCCGCGCATTGTGCTCCACTGGGAGTCCGAGGTCTGCAGTCCCAGAGGTCAAGGCACCCACCCTGGCTCCCTCCAGCTGGGGTTGTGTGGGAAGGAAGCTGCACTCAGAACATTCCCAGGAGACAAGAATCCGGGGGAGAGGCCAGAGGGGCGCAGGGCCAGGGAAGAGATGGGGAGTCCTGAAGGCTCAAGGGATGAGGCGCCATCTTGGTCTTAGAAGATGAAGGGTTACCCAGATGCCGGCTAAAGGAGGGGATGCCAGGTAGCGGGTCCCACGGGAGCATGGGCTCAGAGGCCAGGGGAGCACCAGGCTGGGAAGACTGCCCAAGGGAGGACAGAGGGGCAGAGCTACTTCCCACTTCCCCAGCCACTTCCCCATCTGAACTGGGGAAGTCAGATCCACTGGGACCAACTCCAAAGGCCTGTGGGGCCGGCCTCCCCGGGCCAGGAAACAGGAAAAAGAACCGTGAAACATGCCTCCCCCCTCCCCTCCCTCGAGTTGCTGTGAGGCCCTGAAAGAACTTGACCTAATTGGTCCAGCAAAGTCAGCCTTGGCACCTAGAGTGGCTGAAGAAGTGAAGATTAAATTTAACGCGATTAGACAACTTACTTTTCTTTTTCAAGACATTAGCTGGTCAAAAATGACAAAAATGTCCTTAAGCCGAGATGAGGCAGAGGCGGGAACAGGCTGCCTTTTGTTTGACCAAGGGGCCTGACCACCCCAGCCTGCGTGGGGGACTGGGGACCCACCTCCCCAAGAGCCAGGAGAGGGAATCACTGGGACTTAGCTCAGGATTAGATGGCCAAGCTGCTGGCGCGGCCCGGAGCCTCTGGCCACCCACAGGCTGGGGCCTAGGAGCCCGGCACCAGCCCACTGGCCAACAGTGGGGTCAGGGGTGGCTAGGAGGAGACCTTCCTTATGCCCCTTCGCCCCTCGCCTATTTGGGGGGCTGTGGAAACCCCACGCTCGACTCCAGGGAGCAAGGCCCAAGGGGTCTGGTCCAGTCCTCTCTGGGGAATGTGCGGTGGGTCCTGTGGGACCAGGAGGGCCCTGAGGCTTTGGGGTGGGTGGGAAGGGTAGGTGGAGGAAGGCCGTCTCTTCTACCCCCTCTTTCTGCCTGGCAGACCGCACCCACTGGCCCGACATTTTCTCAAGGAAAGAAAACACATGAGGCCACATTTTTTATCCTAGGGCTAACAATGAGGCTTATCCAATGTGCTGGGGGCTCCCCAAGCCGCTGCCAAGGTCAGCCCTGACCCTGCCTGACTGTGCGTTTGGTTTGGGGTGTCTGGGGGCTGCGGCATTGTCCTCCCCCCCCACCCCTGCAAGGAGGGCAGGTGACACACCAGCTGTGAGCCTGGGTAACCCGAGCCTGCCTGACTCAATGCGCCCCGGCGTGGAGATGACAATTAGAGGGTCTCCTTGCCCGGCCTCCTCCGGAGCACGGGCATTGTGGGCCCAGCACACCCTCTGGGGCTTAGGCATAATTATAGGGTCGAGTTACCCCCAGAAACAGGCATTTGTATTGTTCACACCAAACTTCCACGGAACCCTCCCTTCTCTTAGCCCTGTGGTCTCTGGGCTGGATCTCCCCATGCTCACCCTGAGACCCCCACCTTAGTCTCCCCCTGTGGCCCTGTCCCACAGCAGGGGCCCTTGGGAGCAGGCTGAGTGCCTGCGGGCGGCTGGACTGCTGGGCTGACTCCTGTTTCTTTCCAGCAGCTGAAACAGACAGTCCAGGTGCAGGACGTTGTTTGCAGGCATTGTCCCAGAGCCACGGGACATGGGGCAGGACGGCAGGGCCCGGGAGTTGCCACCCCGCTAAGGAAAAGGGACCCTTGGCTATGGACCACTCACTCCAGGCCTTCTTGCTGCATCCAGGGCCACGATGACCGGCCTATGGGCAGCTCTGTACTTCCATCCATTTTACAGAAAGTAAAGGCCCATGGAGGGGGCCACATTGTCTTGGAAGTCGCTAAGCTGGGGTTTGAACCCAGGCCTGGCCACCTCCGGAGACCTGGCTGGTCACTGTGCCACTCTGGAGTTTCAGTTTCTCTGATTGCAGGGCGAGAGTAGCCTTCGATCAGGGGTGTGATGACGTCCCTGCCGGTCCCAGCGTCCGTGTGAGTGGGCAGCTCTCAGGACTCCCCTTCATCCCCAGAGTCACAAAAAGCCGCTTTTCCTGTCCTTGGTGCTGGCTGCCGGTACGGACCAAGGAGGGGTTTGCAGCCCTGCCCTGCGCGGTCCAGGCTCCCAGCAAGTCCAGCTTCTCTCTGCAGATGGCCAAGACCTCCTTTCCACCCTGACAGCACAGCAGGGTGTCCATCTCTCACCCCGGGCCTGGGCAGCCTGGTCCAGGGTGCTGGGAGCCAACCCGGCCATAGCCACCAGCAGCCCAAGTGCCTTCAGGAGTTCTAGACTCTGTAAGCCTGAACTCTGCCTTTCTTCGGTCACTCCTGCTTGGAGGTGGTGCATATGGACAGCAGAGCCCTGTGGAGCTCACCCCAGCTGTTCCTCAGACAGAGGGAGTGGACAAGGAGGACTGGTGGAAGGAGTCTCATCCCCTTGTACAGATGGGGAAACTGAGTCAGAGTCCCAGTGTGGGACGCAGAAGTCCGGCCCCCAGGCTGTGCTCGTGTGCAGGGGCAGGGTGACCCTGACTGTCCCCAAGCTGCCTTTTCCCCGCCCAGATGTCCCAGGAGCCAGGGGACAGAGTCCCACCCACCCCACAGGCTCACGGGAATACCCCTGCACAGAACTCTGCTTCTCGGAGCTCCCCTCTCCCTGTCTTCCTGGTGAGTATCGCTCCAGTTGGGATGTTTCAGTGTTACCCCTGGAGCTGAGAGTGAGAAGCCCTGCCCTTCCTCAGAGCCCTGTGGTTCCAGGCCTGTCTGGCCTGTGCTGAGTGTCTCAGGACTCCTTCAGCCCAAGTGTGTGTGTGTTGGGGGTGGGGGGAGGGTGGGACCGAGATCTACAGATCTGGCTGGGACAGGAGGAGCATGCCCAGACGCGGGGCTCTGGAGGATTGGCGTTCTTTCCGTTGTTGTTCTGGGGGTTAGGCAGAGCCCAGCCCTCTTGTCAAATAGCGTTCTGCGCCTCTTGTCATTTCTCGCTGCTGCCCCCCCCATCCTCTGCAATCTTGGGGTGGTCTGGGAGAAAATGCAAGGCCACATCCAACCCAATGGAACACAGGCCATCGGTCTGTATGGAAATGAAAGGACTGGCTCCAAGTCCAAGTCCTGAGGCTCAGGCTTTTTTTTTTTTCTTTTGCATCCATCTCGGAGTGAGTTGAAAGCAAACCCACCAATGAGATACAAAGCTGGATCCTGGTCTTAAAGGGGCAGCTGTGCGGGGCGTGCAGACTGTTAAGGTGTGTCTGGGACCATCCCAGAGTACTGCCAGCTCTGGGGCACCCAGGCCTATGAGGCTCCCAGAGACAGCGGGGTGGGGAGGGGGATCAGTGCCTACTTCCTGACGTTTTACCCCCTGTGTTAATGAATGAAGCTTTTGACATTCGCACCTTTCCTCGCCCTGCAGGCTAGCACACCCATACTCGTCTCTAGTACTTAGAGACGCTGCCTGGGGAACACCACCATCGGAGCTGAACTTGCCCGTCCTTTCAGAGTAAAGCTCAAGCATTGTAGGGAATAGGAGAGATACGGTTCTGGAAAGTTCTAGAAGGCCTTTCTGTCCCTGCCCAGTGGATGCCAAGGCCCAGGTCGGCTGCCAACAGTAATGGGGGATGGGGCACCCAGCCTTGTGGTTGTTAGGAGGTAGCTGCACAGATCAGGAAGGGTACGTTGTCTCTGGCTGGGCTTGGGTTGGCAGATTTACAATATATCTCTTCTGTTGCTGGTTTTCAGGGATGATGGAGGAAGAGGAGGAGGAGGAGGAAAAGAAGGAAGAGGAGGAGGAGAAGGAAAAATGGGGACCATTCCTTGCACTGCTCTCTCAACCTCCCTCTCGGGCAGTTTTCTGCTAGGCTGTGGGCGTTCAACTTCGCCCTTTGGGATCAGATAATGGGGCTTCTGTTGGTGGAGTTGAGGCTTAGGAGCTGGCTTTGGAGTTGTGTTCTCTTGTGACTTTTTCTCATAGATAAACTCAAGTGCAGAAGCCATTGCAGATTTTTGTGTTCTCATTTTGGGGGATGGGGGATGGCTGCGTGGGCTATGGATTGATGTCCCGGCCCAATGGCGGTTACTGCTTCCCAGCGTGCTGTCCTGCCCTGAGACTGAGCACGTCAGAGCTGCAGCGACAACAAGGCTTCCAGCCCGCTGCAGAGCTGGGCCCAATCCCCCCCCCTCCGGGATTGCTCAGCACTTGTGTGACGGCCAGTGCAGGGAGCAAGGCCACTCACTGTGACCTGGGTGCGAGACCCATGTTTAAATAATGAATCACATGCCACTTTGCCCAAAGCGGGCAGTAGATTGATGGCAGCGTCTTGCTTTTGTGAATGCTGATCACCCAGCCAGGAGAGCCAGCTGCATGGTCCAGCCAGGAGGGCTTGGGGCCAGCTGGGGCTCCAGACCCCTGTAGCCCTCCAGGGCTCAGTCGGCAGGGCCGCGTCTTGGGCGGGAGGGAGCACTTGCGTGTCACTGGCTGGCTGTTGTTATGGATTCCACGGCGACTGGTAGCCAGTGCTGTTACCCGGGGTTTCCTGGAGGATAGCGTGTGTTGGCCGGGCTGGGTGGTTTGTCCTTGTGGCCGTGTGCAGAATAACTTCTACGGAGCTGGATTCTGCTGGCCATGGTGGGTGTGTGTCACTGTCCCACGTCTGGGAGCCCCTCCCACCCCGACAGCAGAGCTCCTGGCTGGGCGGGAGAGATGGAGGGTGGCTCAAGACTCCCTCTCATTCCTCATCCCCGCTCTCAAAGCTGCCCCTACTCCCTGCCCAGTCATATGTCTGTGCACCCTGACCTTGAGCCCTTCTAATCACATCTGGTCAGACAGGTCAGCTTCAGGTTACTGCTGTGGGCGTGGCCCCGGCCATGAATCTCTCTGAGAACGGGCCGGTGGACTCCGGCTAGACAAAGTCCTCGGTGACGCAGGCGTTTTCCAGCGGCGTGGTAGGGATGTTCTGGGAGAAGATTATTTCTTTTCTTTCAAACCGGACATCAGCAGCACCCGAAGTCCCCTCTGTCTCCCCCCATTCCCCCCTCCCCCTCTCGTTCTCCCCTCTCCCTTTCCCTCTCTCCCCAGCGGATGCAGTCTCCGGATGGCCACATTTGCCATGTATCTTTGTTTAGGAACCTGGTTTTTATTAAATTTAATTGCTTCCTTTTCTGGCCTTAAATCAAGGGTGGCCTCCAAACAAGGACAGCATGAATTTAATTTAATTACTCTGCACTGCAGCCTTCTGAGCTGAGATGTGGCTACTGGGGTCTCACACAGGGCCCCAAATCCAGGATGGACCCAGAGGCCTCCCCGGGGCTGAGGAGAGGCGTGAGCCCTGGGGGGGGGAAAGGCAGAGGCAGGCGAGGGGCCTGGGATCAGAACCCCGACCTCCCTGACCCCCACTGCTCTCTGCCGAGAGCCCATCTCTGGACCGCAGTTTCTACTTGCGTATTGATGTGTTTATTTTTCATTCGCCATTAAAACGGCGTTGGCTGTGTAACTTGGGGCAATTCATTAAGGCCGTTTATCTTTCGCAGCACTATTTTATCCACAGCCCAGCGCAGGGCTCGGAGGAACGGGCAGTGCGGATGTGCGGCAGCTCCCACGCCGCATGTGGGAGGCAGGTCTGGTGCCGGCACAGCCCTGGTGTGTGACTGGGACCGGCGGAACCCACGTGCCATCGGGTCTTCGCCTCAGTTTCTAGCATGCACGTCCCGTGGCCAGGGGGCTTTCCTCCTCCTCGGCAAAACCCAGCTCCACTCCCATCCCTGCCGGAAGGAAACCTCCTGGTAAAGCAGGCGGCTGGGCAGGAACACAGACCAGCTTTGCCCTCTGCATTTCTTCCTTTCCCCGGCCGGCGACCGGGCAGCCTCGGCGGCTGTCACGGGCATGTTTTATTAAACACCTGTGATGGCAGAGGGGCAGTAAGATCGGCCCTGGCTGTCTGGGCTCCCCGGAACTCCGAGGAAAAACACTGGAAATTATTAAGATGATTTGTTAAATAATAGAAAATGTTTTTCATTTCCCAATTCCCAGCTCTTGCTAAAACCATCCTCTGGCTGCCTGCTTCTCATTCCTTAATATTTAGACTTATGGGCCAATTTGAGGGTATTTTCTCTTTCTGCAGTGATTAATGCTTCCATGAAACAATGTCATCACAACTCACCCACCTGCCCTGTCAGCTCGGCATCAATCTCGCTGGGCTGGGCGGTAATTTATGACTGGTGCCGGCAATTTGCAAACCTAATGGGGAGGAGGCTAGAGGAGCGGGCTCGGAGCGCTGTCTGCAGCCTCGTCAGTCTCCCCCCATTAGCAGAACAAATGGCACAGAGATCAGACATCATCTCCAAGGCTCGATAAATATTTTATCAGCCATAATGGAAATTGTCAAATTGATCTAATTGTACAATACGTTATCAGTAAGATATCAAAGGCGGCCTGGCCTCTGCCTAGACCCTCCTCAGCCTTGGGGCTGCGGGAACGAGAGCCAGGAGCAGCCGAATCTGGCGGTCCAGATGCTGTGTAAATAACACCCTGGCCAAAGTGACCCGTTAAGGAGATGATAAATTTTGTGGAAATAGATGGCCTTATTCCGTGTGCTTTGCCAGGCTTGGGTTTTTTTGTTTTTTGTTTTTTGTTTTTTTTTTGAGAGAGAGAGAGAGAGAGAGAGAGAGAGAGAGAGAGAGAAAATGGTGACAAGAAGTAGATGGAAAGAGAGGGAAGATGGGACAAATGCATAAACACTGGGATCATCCCTGTCCTCTTAGCTTGGGGTTGACCATAGTCCTTCAGTTGCCCCATGCACAGAAATGTACCCCCATGGGGAAGATAATATCTATATAGATATATGTATCTATCTATCGATGTATATATATGCACATACACACTTACATGTTTGTATATGTGTATATATAAGTATATATAGATATGTGTATCTTTCTGTCGATGTATATATATGTACATACACACTTATATGTTTGTATGTGTATATATAGATATGTGAATCTATATATCGATGTATATATATGTACACACACACTTATATGATTGTATGTGTGAATATATATGTATATAATTTTTTTTCTGGCTCTTGGGAATCAGTAGCCTTTAGGTCCAGTGATAAGAGTATGCATTATACCAGTGTTTTTTTAAACTTGGGGTCCCACTGTGAACTACTCCCCGTGGTGCACACACTGCAGCCTGAGTGAGCACTAACCTCCGGCCTGCAGGAGTTTATGCGCCTTGCAAAGCTGAGCTGAGTGCCTGGGAAACGGAAAGCCACCTCAGCACGCAACCCTCCCTCCTCCCGTCCTTCGTGGAGGGGGGAGGGGGCTGGTCCTGCAGGAAGCGGGGAGTGAGGGGGGGTGCTCAGGGCGGGTGGCGGTCAAGCATCTTTCACAGCCAGGCAAGACCTTTTGATTTCTAGAACAAACAGCGATGTATTAGGCCTGGAGCAGATTTGCAGAAATCGAGTGGAAACATCTGGGCGGTAGACGATTGCCTTCTCCATGCTGGATGTGGGGAGCTGTGTCTGGGGACTGGGGCGACAGCTTGGCCTTCCTGGCTCCTCAGGCCCTCAGAGCCTGGCAGGGTGGCCTCCTAGCCCGTGTCACCCTGCCCCAGCAGAGTCTCTATCCCCACTTGAAAACCGGCTCCAGAACTCAGGATGGATGCTGGTTTGGGGGGTATACTTAGTAATGGGGTGCTTCTTATCCGAGGCAGACACCCAAGGGTAAAATTTCAAAGATGTGCAGCTTCCGTTGGGGGCATCTCTGACATGAGCACATGCACCCCAGCAAGTGTCTGCACTGCCCAGCTTTCCCATCCTGCATCTCATCCACCCGGCAGCCCGGGAAGTTCATACGATCATACCTACCAGTGAGCCGCGCGTACAGGCACGCAGGCAGCTTCCGAAGGGGCAAAGGGCTCTGAGCAGAAGAAATTGCTTTACCGGCCGGGCCAGGTCCTAGATATTACATGTCGGGAGAAGGGTAGCTCAGGGCCCAGGGACCTGGGGTGGATCACGCATGCTGCCCCGTCCTCCCCCAGCGGGGCCCCCTCAGCCGCACCCAAGGCCGACTGCAGATCCTCCTCAGGGACTTTTCCTTCAGAGAATCCTAAATATTTTCCCAGATACAGGCTGTGTTTCTCATTAAATCGCCCGGGCTGCTGCTGAGTGAGAGCGTGCGTGCGCACAGAAGCTTGAATTCTGTCTTTTCGGTGGCCTGTCATTTCAAATAAAAACAAGCGGGGAGAGCGCGTTTGCCGGGGAGCTGGCGCTGGTGTGCGGCCTCTTTTTGGATGGATCTGAGCGGCACTGCCAAGGAGCCCGGACATTGTGGGCTCTGGTCGGTACAGCTGTCCAGCCCAGGCACCTGTCCTCTCCGGTTGGCCTCTTGAGCATATGGGCTGTGGATGAGGGTTTGGGCTCAGGACAAAGGAACTGCCCCGTTGGTCTGTCAGGGCATCCTGACTCAGCGGCACCCGCACTGTACCCCCTGGGTGTGTGGGGAGGGGCCCAGGTGCTGACTCAAGGAGCCAGGGCTGTAGACGTTACTGGACTTTTCTGTAACCACTCTCTTTGCTTCTTTCCATTTTACAAGAGGAAAAGAGAAAGGTAACCAAGCTTGACACACTTTTGTATTCTCTTTCGAACTGGGAGGTTCAGGAAAAGGGCTGTGTCATGTGTGTCTGGGCCAACACGCAGCGGAGTGTCTGGATGTGTGAGGAGGAGGAGGAGAGGGAAGAGGAGGAGGAGGAGGAGGAGGAGGAGGAGGAGGAGGAGGAGGAGGAGGAGGAGGAGGAGGAGGAGGAGGAAGAGGAGGAGGAGGAGGAGGGGGAAGAAGTGGAGGAGGAGGAGGAGGAGGAGGAGGAGAGGGAAGAGGAGGAGGGGGGGAAGAAGCGGCGGAGGAGGAGAAGGAAGAGGAGGAGGAGGAGGAGGAGGAGAAGGAGAAGGAGGCAGAGGAGGAGGAGGAGGGGGAGGAGAGAAGGAGAAGGAGGAGGAGGAGGAGGAGGAGGAGGGGGAAGAAGTGGAGGAGGAGGAGGAGGAAGAGGAGGCAAAGGAGGAGGAGGAGGAGGAGAAGGAGGAGGAGGAGGAAGAGGAGGAGGAGGAGGAGGAGGAAGAGGAGGCAGAGGAGGAGGAGGAGGGGGAGGCAGAGGAGGCAGAGGAGGAGGAGGAGGAGGAGGGGGAGGGGGAGGAGGAGGAGGCGGCAGAGGCCTCCCAGGAGGATTCTCTAATGGGGCTGGAGGGTCTGCACGTCCCTGGGCTCACGAGGCTCCCTCTCCCCCCCACTGCTGTATTTGAAGACAGCAGCTCGCCCACCCTCTCCCCCTCAGTTCATGTCTTCTCTCTGTCCTCCTTGGATCTGTGGCTCCCTCCCAGGATTCATCACCTCTCAGCGACCCAGCTCAGGAAGGAGGTCGGCCTGAGTCCCCCCAGGGAGACAGGCCCTGGTCCTCTGGGAGGCAGACCAAGACAGCCTCTGGCTTGGACACACAGCCCTGCCCCTGCCCCGAGGGCGCTAGGGAAACGCTGCCCAGGCCCAAGCTTCCTTGCCCCTAGAGTGGCACCTCTAGCCCTGCTTCATGCATCTCAGGTGATCACCTAAAATGTTCGGTCCCATCCTGGCCTGGCCAGGCTGTGGGCAGAGTGGTACACGCAGGCCCCACACCGCGAAGGACTGTGTGACCCAGTGGATGGAGATGACTTTCTGTGCCCCAACTCTCTAGGCCTCAAGAACTACCTGGGATGAGGGCCAAGGATGTGTCTGTGTCACCTTGCAGCCAGGGTCCCTTCTGCTCTGGACAAGGTGAAGGCAGGGCTGGTGACAGATAAGCCCCTCTCTCTCCCACCATGTGCTATCAGGGTCCCACCTGGGGAAATGCGAATCCTTGTGTGAGGGACGAGGAGCTGTGGGGCACGCCCCGCTCCGTCGCGGAGGGCGCAGGGTCGGAGCCTCTGCCTTCAGACCCTTGGGCTGGGAAGGAGGGAGCCCTTCTGCCAGGCTGGGGCTGGACCTGCGGCCACTTTGCGGGGAGCCCCCGTGAGACTCCCTGCGTACCTGTGCCCGCAGATCCTCCAAGCAAAGATGGAGCCAGCTCGTTTCTACGGAGGGCCATTTAAGAGGTACAGAAGTGAGATGTAGCCATAACCCACCAGCCGGTGGCCCCTGACCATCCCAGGCAGGGTGGACACACTGCAGTTTGTGGATGCCTCTGTCTGGCCTGGCCTCCAGGGCCCTGGATGTTGGAACAGGGCTCTGGGGCAGTGTCCTGGCCTGGGATCTGCAGAAAAATCCTTAGGCTTTCCTCTCAGTCAAGCAGGGCCTGTGGCCTCTCCTGGCTGAGCGTCCTTGATCAGCACAGAGTCAGGACCCCTGCCCCCGGGGTGTCCCTCCCCTCTCCCTATCTCCTGCCTCCACGTGCAGAAATCCCGATCTTATCAGTGGGAGTGTGTGGCACCTCCCGGGTCTCTAGGTCATCTCCACAATGAGGACTGGCTCTGGCAGGGTCTGCAGCTCTGCAGACAGTGAGGTCATTGCTGCCCACCGAGGCTCCCGAGGACCTCATTAACAAAGTGCAATTTATCTAACTGAGTTCCATTTAATTATCTAATTTGTCTGAGCGAACCCCGGCTCCCTATCTCGGTGCGTGGGCAGCTCATCACCCAGGGGTCAGGTGGTCCCCAGGCACCCCCCCCCCACAAATCATCAAGGTGTGAAAGCACCTGCAGGGGGGGGTCTCACAGGCCTCCCCCTCCCCCAGGCCTGAGCCTCCTGAGCCCCAGTGCAGCAGCACACAGCGTTCTACATGAGAGTGAGCTCAGCCGGGAGATACTTAGATCTCACCCAACATAGCACCGACATGAAAATGTTAGGCTTGAAGTTCTCCTGTTCTCACTCACTCCTCTGGTGAGGCTGGGGTGGAAGTTCTACTAACCCGTGAGTATGCCTTCACATGGAGTTCAAGGGCCCCTTGCTAAATTCCCTCTCCCTGCGGAAGTCGACTGTCTGGAGGATAATCGAATGCGCTACCCAACTGTCCACTAGAAGAGATCCACAACCCGACCTGCCTGTGAGCGTCGTGCACCGTGCTGCAGTCTGTGGTCTGGGATGGTGCACACGGACACGTGAGTGCATGTGCGTGTGCAGCACGAGGGGCTGAGGGTTTGGGTCCTGCTTCTTGTGTGTAGTGTGGGTATTCTGATTCCTGCTATGACCCAGTTCTTCGGCAGACTGTCCCCAGACAGAACCAGGCCGTGCACCAGAGGCCCTGGGCCAGATGACCCTGGCTCCGGTGCACACGTGCGGCCATGCACCTGTGTGCCTGCTACACCTCTGTGAGGTTAGCAGTCTGTCTCCTGTTTGGGGGGGTGGGGTCTCAGTGCCTGGAAGGGGTCCTCATTGCTCTGTGTTGTCTTGTAAAGGGAGAGACTCTGCTGGGCTCCTCATCCTGCAGGCCATCAGTGTTCTCTGAGGCCCAGGGCTGTCAACTCCCCTGCCCAGGCTCCGTGGTTTATATCTGCGACCTGGGCCCTAGGTCAGGAACAAGAGAGGTTGATGGTCTGTGTGGGTGAATTCCCCCGGGAGGCCGAGTGGTTGGCCGTGCCCTACCTGCTCCAGTCAGAGCAGCAGGCTCCTTCCTGAGCCTTGAGGATCAGGGCGGCCCTGCTGTGACCTGCTGGCCCAGCCCCAGGGGCTCTTACCACACAGTCCCTGTGGAAGTCTGATGTGTAGCAGAGCCACTGGCCCGCGCGGAGGGTGGTTGGATGCAGACGCTGATGGGTCAGGCCGGTGCAAGGACACTAGGGAAGACCAGCTCTACCTTCCCAGGCCCAGCTCAGGGCTACCACAGCCAGGCTGCCCAGGGAGCCATGTAGGCTCACCAGGGAGCTGGTCAAAGAGTCAGGCAAGAGAGGCTGGGGCACAAGCTGCTGTGTGCCAGGATGTCATGGATGGGGTGGACCCAGGACCTGTGTGAGGGATCTCGAGGGGCAGAGCCTGGCACACTTGGGGCTTGTCCTTTGACACCTCTAGGGTCTCCTGCGTGCCCCCCTATGGCTGTCACTCAGTCCTGTGGCCCCTGTGTTCAGGGTCATGTATGGGGAGCCCCGGCCTTGGTCTGAAGAGCCCATCAGGGTCAGTTTCTGTCTCTGGACAAGGCCATTTAAAAGATGGATGGGGCAGGGCTGGTGTACCTGTGCCATGTGTTGGATTTGGCTGTTGGTGAGGTGCAGAGATGCAACGGAGGTGGTTTGGTTGTGGTATGGCCTGTGTGCCTGTCTTGCTTGTTGCGTGTATTCGGAGAGGAAGAAGTTCCGCCCGGGTGTTCCCACGGGGTGGCCAACGCCATGCATGTCCACCAGGAGGGTGCTGATGGCTGTCCCGGCTGGTGCCAGCTCCTGGCAGGGCCTGGCTCCGCGGCTGCACCTGCACTGGGCTACCCCATGTACGCGCTGGGCCTGGGTTTCTCAGACCTGATCTCTGTGCCAGAGGTCAGCGTTCAGATCTGTGACTGATCGAATGGTGCCTTCCGCAGCACCACAAACCAGGAGACGGGAATAGGCGTCTTCTTCAGGGACGGTTTTAGTCTCACTCACCCCCTCAATAGTTCTCTAAAATGGCATGTGTGTGGCGGTGGGAAAAGCATGCCCTCCAGATTTACCAGAGCGTCCTATCTACCTGTGAGTCCACAGCCACCTGTCCTGCTCCCCGGAAGGTGCCCGCCATGCCCCTGCCCGAAAGCATCCAGCCCTGCTGAGGGTGGATAAGGCTCCCTGGCTTTCTCCATTCTTCCTTCTAGCCCCTCCCAGGGGCTAGAAGTTCAGTGGGGCTGAACCACCAAGAGGTGTTTAAAGCTCCTTTATTTCTTCTTCATGGCCTTGCTGATTCTGTTTGTGGCTGAGCAGGAGGGAGGCTGCTAGCCTGGCTTGAGCGGGGGGCGGGGGGAGGGGGGGTGCCCAATTCATTCCTTGGATTTGGGAGCCATAGAGGAGACACTGGCTAGAGCTGGTTCATCTGAGGACTTGTGGACATACACCTGGATATGCCAACGGCCAATCAGGGTCTCTCCCCGCAGGAGCTGAGCCGGCCTGCAAGGGGCAGAACATTGTCTGGCATTGATCCTGAGGGCTGAAGTGTGGGCTAACCTGGTGCCCTGCATGTCAGTACACCCCAGTGCCTGGGGTGGAGAGATGGTACTGTCAGCTTCTTTCCAGCACACAGCAGAAATGGGGGTCCTGCCGGGGCCTATCCTGTCATGAGCACACGTGTGGGGAGACCCTCACTCCCCACTGGGTCCCTGGGGTGACAGGGTCCACAGGGCCCTCAAGTCCTCTCACTCACTCAGCCCTACTAAAAGCCTTGCATGGGGTCAAGGCATCGGTTACTGTATTTCTTTGGACAGTAGAAGTCATAATTCTGGCAAGGTGGCTCACTAGTGTAGGAAACGTGTTGGACGAAGGGCCAGGACTTTCCTGGAGCTCTTCTTATATTTGTGTGTGTGTGTGTGTGTGTGTGTGTGTGTGTGTGTGTGTGAGAGAGAGAGAGAGAGAGAGAGAGAGAGAGAGAGAGAGAGAGAGAGAGAGAGAGAGAGGGAGAGGGAGAGGGAGAGGGAGAGAGAAAAACAGAGAGAGAGAAACAGAGAGAGAGACTCAAATCCTCTAGTCTGTGGTTCCTCATTGAGAGAGCCTCAGAGGATGGGATGGGGTGTGTGGAGGGGGAGGGCAGCCGCGGGCAAGGTGGACAGATGCTGCCAGCCTCCGCCTGTGGTCCAGCCACAGGGAGCAGCTTTGCCCGGAACACAGAACTTAGGTGAGAGCCAAAGCCTCGAACCCACATCTTCTTCCTCAGGAAGGATGATGAGGCCAGTGAACTCCGCCAGCCATGAAGGACGGGGCAGGGGAGCCCTCCTTAACCTGTGAGAACCAGTGCCGATACGAATCCCTGCAAGCCCGTAGCAGCTGTTCACTAGGGGAGTAGCTTTGGGAGAGGCACAGAAACCACCAGGATTTATTTACTCCGCTGTAAATGAAGGCTGGTGATCTGGGCACGGCCCTTGGCTAGCTACAGAGCCAAGAGTTAACGTTCTAACCCTTGCATGTGCCTGTTTCTTCTGCTGCTGCCAAAGGGGTCCACAGAGGCTGGAGGAAACAGTTCTGTGTCCAGTGCAGCCTGGAGGCTGCTCAGCCAGGACCTAGCAGAGACCAGTGCTGATGAGGCTAGCTAACTGCCCCGCAGCCCCTGTCCTGGGGTGACCACGGCCCGTGCTCCGGCCAGCTTGTTTGAGCCACCAGGAATGCATTAGACCAGCAGTGTTTCTCCAGAGGTCACTCGCAGTCTTCATTCCTGCAGAAGACACAGCCCAGCTGTGCTGGCTGGTGGAATCCATCCAGGCAAATGTGTCTAGGCCAGAATCCCCCTCTCACCTTTCATCCCCGTCCGGCAGAGCCGGTGTCACGTCAGGCCTGCCCTCTTCCACAGTCTCTGGAGAACCTTCCACATGGCGAGTAGTGGGTTTTAAATCTTAGACATGGAAATGTAAGCCACCCCAGAGAGGGTCTGGGTAGGTGGGGCTCCTCTCCTGTTTTCTGCACTGATTGCCTTCTGACCCCAGCTCTTCTAATGGCTTCATGCTCAGTGAGATCCATCCAAGAATCAGACCTTGGCTGTGCATGGATTTTGTGTTGAGTCCTCTTTCTGGCTTGGAGCTTCCTGTACTGGTGTGGGAGGGGGTGGGCGAAGGATCCTTGCAGACCTGGGGCAATGTTCTGTTGGTTTATTTGGAACCCAGAAAGCAAAGCTATTGATCTGGGAGGCAGAGCTTATTTAACCATCCATCCATCCATCCATCCATCCATCCTTCATTCATCATCCATCCATCCATCTATCATCTATCCATCCATCATCCATCCATCCATCCCTCATCCATCTATGCATCCAGCCACCACCCATCTATCCATCCACACATCCACCCATCCATCTATCCATTGATCCATCCATCCATCCATCCATCCTTATATCCATCCATCCACCTATCAACCCACCTATCAATCAATCAATCAGTCTATCTTTATCCATCTATCCTTCCACCCACCAACCCATCCACCCATCCATCTTCCCATCTCCCTACCAACCCACCTATCAATCAATCAGTTAATCAATAAATCTGTCTGTCTGTCTTTATAATCGGTTCATCTATCCATCTATTCACCCACCTACACTCACCCATCCACAGAGACGTGCTGAGTACCTTAGCCTGCTTACTGACCATCTCTTCTCTGGCTTCCTCATCCTCGGAGCAGGTGCTGTTTGCTAGATCCTCATCTCAGGAAAAAGAGAAGCTTGGAAGAGTAATGGCCTCTCAGCGGCTGTGCTGCCGCTTCCAGCCCCGAGTAGATTTCTCTCAGGAGTTACCCTTCCCCAGGGCTTTCTAAGAGCAGAGGTCACTGTGCTGGAGGACAGTGCTATGAGGCTGTCTACCTCACGCCTGCCCCATGGTGGGGCTGGGACCCTGCAGCCCTGCCTGACTCAGAAGTGGCATCTGAGATGCAGGGGTCATGCCCTGAATCCCGAGTGGTCCTCGTCATCGGGCTGCAGGGAGGGGTCCCGGAGGCTCGGCCCTGCCCAGCTGCTGCTCTTCCACCCTCCCTGCCCTCCCAGACTGGAAGACAGGCTCTGGGCACCACCAGGAGAGGCCATTCCTCAAGGACCCTGGTCAGTGCGGTGTCCAGGAAGCTAACAGCAGGTCTGAGATCAACGGCCAGCAGGCCAGAGCCAGCCTCCCAGGTGTGTTCAAGCGGCCTCCTCTTCCCCTTTGAGTGGGAGAAGGGGCAGGATCTGCAGGCTTTCTCCTCCCCTCTGCTTCACTCTGTTCCTGGGCCGCAGCCCACGGAACACCAGGTGGGCTGGGGCAAGAGGGTTGTCTGTGAGGGGACCTGGTTGGCCCCTAGTCTTCATCTAGGTGTGTTCGAGTGTGTTCATGTGTGCTTGTCTGTGCCTGAGCACGAGAGCATGTGGGATGCTTGCGTGTGGAGTCTGTGTTGTGCTCAGTCCAGATTCTAGGAGCAGACACTGGGAGGGGACCCTTGGCCCCGCCACACCTGGTGGGGTGGGCAGTTGGTGGGCCTGGCGTAAAAGCTGTACATAGGGTTGGGTGCTGGCGGTTCACGCCTATAACCCTAGCTACTCAGGAGGTTGAGATCTGAGGGTCACAGTTCAAAGCCAGCCCGGGCAGGAAAGTCTGTGAGAGACATCTCCAATGAGCCATCAAAAAAAAAAACAACAACAGAAGTGGTGCTGTGGCTCAAGTGGTAGAGCGCTAGCCTTGAGCTGAAGAGCTGAGGAACAGCGCCCAGGCCCAGAGTCCAAGCCTCATGACCCGCCAAAAAGAAAAGAAAAAAGAAAAAAAGCTGCACATCCCTTGGCAGGGCCTCATTATAAGGGTGACCCCGGGCTGGCCGGGAGCAGGACTGATGAGGCATGGCCCATCGCTCGCTACATGGAAAACAAAGCAAGGAAGATTGCCGAGAACCTTTTTGGAGGTTGATTCTCGACACTGCCAACAGTTTGTGAGCTACCATTTGGTCTCAAAGAACCCCAATCTACCCTTCCGGAAAAGGCAGTTCTGTTTGGATCAAAAAATAATTAGCAGGGCTTTAAGTGGGGGTTTCAAGTACACATTTAATCTACGCTGCCTCACGGTCCTGCGCCCGGGAAACACCAGCTGAACACCACTGCCGCACCATTGAGAAGCCCAGAGTGGCACAGAAAATACAGTCAATACACTGTTTCAGTAGCTGGCAATTATATTAATAAGACACAGTACTTGTCTTACAAAATTCAAATGAATATGTGCATATTGACGTTGGGATCCAGACTCTGGCCACTTTCGACTTAACGCGTTCTTGGGGGATTGGGGGGCGGGGGGGGGGAGAAGGGCTTCCTTTGCATGCCCGGCTTTTAAAAAAAAGCCACAACTCCCGAAGCAATTAGGATGATGAACAGAAAGTACAGTCGAATCCACCCAGGCAGGGATTTCACTCCCGTTCCCATCCGGCCTCCAGCCCTTTGTCTGTGAGTTGCTGATTTTAAAGCCATGGTCCCACTGGGCTCTGCCAGTTTGTCTGTGTGTGCTGCTGGGCTGTCACCGGGACCTGCCAGGCCCAGGTCCGTGGTGAGTCATTAGGATCTGCCGAGCAATCCACCACTGAGTCACTAAATGGACTGACGGGGCTGTCACTGCAGGCTGGCACACTCTCCCGGGAGGGGGGGCGGGGAGATGGACACTTTGGGGCGGGGTGGGAGGGGGCAGCGCTCATACTAACAGAGTGAGTGGTTCCAGGAGGGACAGAGCCGTCTGATGCGTGGTGGTCTCTGGAATGCTATGGGAATGGCCTGGAACCTTAGGGTGAAGGATGCTCCAGACTGGAGGTGGGGGCTGAGGGCTGCAGGAGTGGGGCTCTGGGTCCTGTTTTCCCCTGTCCCGTGGTCTCATGACCATGGCTGAGTCTGGCTTGAAGGAGCTTGCTCTTCCTCCTGCCTTCCCCACCTCTGTACCATGGCCCCCTGTGGGCTCCCCAGTGTTCTTGACCCCCCCACCCCCACCAGCACAGGCCCCATTCCAGTCTCTGCTAGGCTGTTGGTTGTCCCTCACCTGGTCAAGAAGACCTTGGTACTCGGAGGAGGCCAGGTGAGGAGGGGTTCTCGGGGCATGCGTGGGTCTGGGGTGCCCAGCAGGGCAGGGGTCGCGTTTCCAGAAGCTGCCAGGAAAACTGCTCTGCTCACACAGAGAAGACCTCAGTTTCGGCAACAGAAAAAGAAACTCAAAATTTGTCTTAAAAAAAAAAACCAAAACAGCAACAACAGCAAAAAAATCCCAAACAGCAATAAAAACCTAAGTAAAACCCCGAAACCAGGTCTTCCAGAGGCTTCTCTGCATGCATTCCCTCAGCCCTTGGAGAAGCAAACCCAGATCTCCAGGAGTCCCATGCTAAGCGCTGCGGGCAGGTGGGCTCCCGGCTGGCCTGGGGCTGGAGTGGACCTGCCGCCCTCCCCCACCCGCCAGGGGCTCTAGCTCTTCCTGAGGGTCATATTGGCAGCTACTACCTGCCCCTCCTGATCTCCCAAGGAAGCTTCTGGAAGGAATTCCTCCCCAGAGGTGCCCAGAGCTGGTAGGATCCTGGCTGACAGCTCCAGGGCCAGCTAAGGCTGCTGTTGGAACTTAGGAGTTTGCCCTCCTTTATTGGAGGTTTTGAAAGAAAAGAAAACAGAGGGAAAGAAAGCCCAGGCTGCAGGGCTGTGGCTGCAGCGTGCCAGCTCTGCTCTGCATCGTCTGCCCCGGGACCCCCATTGAACGCCCTCCGTCTGAGCTGATGCAGCCCAGCCTGTGTTTCCGAGATCTCTTTGGGAGAAGAAAGGGGCCTGGCCCTTGCACCACGGCTGCGGGGCCAGCACCTTCCGCCCGTCTTCCTCTCCCCTTCTTCCTGACAGGAGCCCCCGGGAGGGTGAAGGAGGGACCCAGTGCCCCAGCGCCATCGGGCCTCACCTGCCTTTGCAGTTCCCGAAAAATGAGATAATTTCAAACGGCCCCATCTTCTACTTTGCAGAAACCCGGCTTGCGTTTGGGGGAAGCAAGTGTTGGTCTTTTATTTAAATGAAAGCGAGGTGGCTGAAAGGCTTCAGGATTTGGTTGAAAAGACCAGCCGACCTCCGCTCAGGGACGGAACTGATTTTGTTTTTCCTTTCTCTGACCCTCATGGGCAGAAGCCATTCTTACGCTACCCTTGTCTTCCTCTTCAGAAGCTGTTGGATGTAATGGACTTTTTTTCTTAAATTAATAATGCGTAGAAGGAGATTTACAACACATTGCTAAAATATTGTCTTTGCCTTTTATTTGTGCATTTGTCACTGTGGCCTCTAATCGAGGTGGGCAGAGAAGGGATAAATAATGAAGAAAGAAAACAGCTCTGTCATAATCCAGGACCATTTGCAAATTCATCACCGATATTCTTGGGAGAGGAAGGACAGAGAGGATGACAAATATCCCACTGTGCTAATATATCTCGTTGATTTCCTCTCCATTTATTCAGATAACCTACTTTGAGCTGTGATAGAATGAGGGTCCGGGCTGCCCCGAGCAACAGATGGAGCTGGCTGTAAGCTCCTAGGCGGTGGGGCTGAGTATATGTTTGGGCTATGGACTCTTGAATTTTCATTGTGATCGCTTTGACTTTTAGGAAGATGGTTCTATGAGACGGTGATCAAAGCTATTTTTCTATCACAACCCCTCTGTTTTCTGCTTTCCTGGCTGGATTTTATAGCAGTCCGTAGCTAGCATCCAAAAGACACATGGACCGAAACCACGCCAATAGCCCCCCAAAGGAGGAGCAAATGCTTTTTCTAGGTTAGAAGGGTTTTGTTCCTCTCCTGAAGGCAACGGTTGTGCTTTTCAAACTCTCTCTCTCCCTCCCTCCCTCCCTCCCTCCCCCCTCTGTCTCTCTGTCTCTGTCTCCCTCCTTCCCTCCCTCCCTCTCTCTCTCTCTCTCTCTCTGGAAAGACACCTTTTTCTCATGGCCTGTTGGAAGGCAGCTTGCCCTCTCAGCTCTGGGCAGGGCTCCCCATGAGGCTCCTGATTGGCAGGACAGCACCTCACAGCCTGTGCCGGGACTTGCTTCCCATACCACCATGGTCACGCCTCAGGCTTGCTTTTAGCTGGGAGGGAAACAGTGGTCAGCTTCTCTCTGGGTCTCTTCACCAGCTGTGTGGCTGGGGTGGGTGTCCCACGCCGTTCTGGGTTCCCATAGTGTTAGCAGCAGGGACCCAAGGACACTTGAAGTTCTGACTGTGGCGTTTGCACACGACCCCCTGGTGAGGCTCCATGAGTCGACAGAGCCTGGGGTTGGGGGTGAGCAGGGAGCCTGGAGCTTGCTATAACAACTCGGTCCCCCAGAATGGGGCCTGGGCCCCTGTCTGGCTGAGCTGCTGTGTTCACAGAGCCTGGCATGGAGAGAGAAGGAATCCCACCCAGCCACGAGTGCACAGAGGCAAAGGCTCATACCCTCAGGGAAGGAGACCAGGCTCAGCAGATGAAAACCTGGGCAACCAGTCAAATTTGAATTTCAGATAAACAGCCATCATCTTTTAGTATAAGTATGTCGCAAACACGGCCTGCATGTTACTGTATTTATTGCACTTATTCAATTGTATGCATTACATTTATGGCATTTTATCTGGCAGTCGAACCCTCCAATCTCTCCCAGGGTTGATTTCTCCTTGGAAGCAGACTGAGGCTGGCTGGACCCAGTTATTTGTAGGATAAGGTCCTGGGCAGCAAAGGGATTACAGATGAGAAAGGATCCATTTGCAGATGACATGGTGGTAGATTCTAGAAAAGTGTGGGAGTGCAGGTAACTTGTGGCTGGATATCATGGCTTGTGAACTGACTCCTGAAGAACCCTGTTGGGCAGGGTCATCTGTGAGGGGACACTCCAGAAGGTTGAGATGCTGGGTCTAGAGTCAGTTGGCCACCCAGCTGGCCAGAGACACCCAGGGTGGGAGGGACCTGACCTGCTGGGGTCTGGGAACAGCAGCCCCGCTCATTTCTGGAGAGATGGTGAGCTCTTCTTTTGCCCCAGCCCGAGGCTTTACTTCTGCAACCTACACATTGCAAAATGTTTAAAGGTGTGCATAAGAGAGACAGTGGATGGATGCCTATCATAAAGAATACAGACACAGGCTCTGAAAATGAAGATCTCACGTCCCACCGTCTTAGAGAGAACACTGGGCAGACTTTTCATAAGAAGTGATTTTTTTTCCTCAGGGAGACTCAGATCTAATTTGAATTTTAGAACTTGTCTTCAGCTGAATGTGTGTGATAATTATTATTTTTAACTAGCTTTTATTATCTTTAAAAATAGTAGTATAATGGGATTACAAATCAGCTTATAAATAAACTATGTCTTGATCATTCTTTCTTATCCTTCCCAACCCAACCCCTCACCTCAATTTTCCTAGTTTCGTAGGATATGCATGAGATATTATGACTGTATCCTTCCCCTTTCCTCTCTTCATTTATGTTGTGATTATTTAAAGAGACAATTAAATTTTATTCAAAATAGTGTCTTTCCCCCACATATACCTAAATCATGGTTATTTCTCTATTTTTGATGAATTGTTGGAATTTTAAAACTGCTATTTTCAATAAGTGCTGAGCAGGTACCTCTGACTCTCAGGACTAGAGCAAGTGATGGTTTTACAATTTGATCATACCAAGGTGAGCCGGCTTTATGAAGACTGAACTAAGCCTTTGTTGACTGAAGTATCCCCTAGGCATGACCAGAGATTGTGGACTGGGGTACCTGGGGCAGACAGGAGGCTGGACCCAAAGGAGCTGAGAGCCACAGCCCCAACCTCCAGTTCCTGTTGTCTGTGGCCGCGCATTCATTCTGGGCCGGGCTGCTCCTGGGAGGCGTGCCGTGTCATCTGCTCAGCCTACCGTGACGAAGTGCCACAAACTGAGCATCTTAAGCAATGTGAGTCTCTTTTCCACAAGTTCCGGAGGCCAGGGGCCCAAGACCAAAGCTTCACAGCACCAGCTCCTCCTGAGGCCCTGCTCTGAGGCTTCTACGGGTTGTCCCATGGCCATCCCTCCCCTTACAAGGATACAAGACCCATTGGGCCCACCTATGACCTCGTTCTCCCACGACGACCTCTTTAAAGACTTGTGAGGAGCTGGGGTCAGGGTTCAACATAGGAACCTGGACAGGCCTGTCGGCCTGGAAGGAGGAACCTCACTGAACGTCCAGGGCCTCTACCTGATCACCGTCCAGGGAGCAGTTTTGCCAAGGTCAGATGCTGGCCAGGGTGCCCGAGGGCTCCCGGTCAGGGTCAGAGGTGGCCATCCAAACTCACGCTGCCGGATGAGACAGGGAGTCCTGGGGCGTGTCGGGCCCCAGGCCCACTTGAACACATGTACTCCGAGCGACCACCTGCTGTGTATCAGGGGCTCAGAGCTAACCAAGCATCCCCTGCCTTTTCTTTGCCTGACCCGGCTCCAAGCCGGTGCTGGGGGTACCCAGCCCCCAGCTCTGCTCCAAAAGGCTGGCCCATGACCTCAGGGAGCGGCCCCCGGGGACCTCCTTTTGAGACGGGGGTCCTTGTCCTTGTGCCATCTGGGCGAGGAGGCAGGACGGCCAGAGCTAGAGCCTTCGCCAGCCGCCAGCCACCGCAGACCTCACGCAGCAGCGGCGCTCTCGGTCCCAGGGCACAGCCGCTCTGATGGCATCGGCCCAAGACGCCGCGTTCTGTCACCTGCCCCTCACGGACTCACAAAGTGTCCCCGGGGTGCCTCCCGCGTGCCCGGCAGCTGCGTCACACTATTGGGGGGCAATGACCTTAGGGATGAGGACAGAGAGCCCCAGGACTGAAGAATGGACAGGGCTTAGCGCCTCTGGGCTCCAGCTGGACAGGGCCTGGATCGGGGGTCCCGTGGCCTCCCAGAGCTGCACCCTGGCTGACAGCCACAGTCCCCGGGTTGTGGTAGCGACCCCACCCCAGAGACCTTTGCTCCACGTACCATCTGCAGCCACCACCGGGCGCCACCTCTGCCCTCTGCAATTGGCAGGGCGCCCTTTCCCGCCTCTCCCAGCAGGTGTTGCTGAGGCTCAGAGATGTTAGCCACCTTGTCCAAGGCCACACAGCCGGGGAAAGACGAGTGGGGGTGAGCGCGAGGAAGTGTGCCCACCGGCCTGAGGATTTCCTCCTAGGTTCCTCTATCCATGACTACACTGCCGAGCCGTTCGGAGAGCATGAAGGTACAGAGAACTCAGAGAAAGTGGCAACGCCACGGTTACGCGTGTCTTTCTCCAACATTCACAAGCCTGGAAGTAGGGCCAGGAGTGGACTTGGGGGTGACCTAAACTGAGCCCCTGCCCTGGTTCGAGGGAGCAGCTGACGGGTGAGGGTGGGCAGCAGGAAGGAGGCCAGTGGGGTAGGTGTCAGCAGAACAGATCACATTCAGAGTCTCACCCAAGCTAGCAAAGCGGCGCTCGATCTTACCAGAAAACCCAAGGCCACGCTCGCAAGTGCTCAGGAAAAGTTTCCTCGGAGCTTGGCCCCAGAGCAGGCCCGGGTTCTTTGTTTTCTGGTCACAACCACACGGAGCACAACTCGAGGTGGTTTCCCACATCTCGTCAAAGGACGGCATTTCCTCTTTCCTTTTCTCCTCGAGCTGATTAGCGGGCCGGGCAGTGGCGTGAGGAGATGCTGGGGGGCAGGAAAACGGGGGTCATTTTGGAAAAACCTCTTTGTGGATGGGTCGGCAATGGGGAGAAAATGAATAGTTATAAGCTCATTTCCATAGAAACTGTCTCATTATCATGCTGGCTGCCCGCTGGACGAGGTAGGGCTTCCTGCCAGCAAACGGGCTCCACAATTAAGTGTCCCCATACCCGCCTGGCTGTTCGAGAAGCCGGTCAGCAAAGATGGCCCCAACCCCAGCACGCCCCGGGCGGGGAAGGAGCATGCCATGTTTTCTCTGGAAATATCAGACCGTGCAGGGATTTGTTTTTAACCTAACCTACAAAGAGGTGCACGCCGCCCACAAGGGCTCCTGTTTAGGTGAGGAGCCAGTGGCCCCGTCTTGGGCCGTGCATCCTCTTAGAGTGGATTTTCGCTCTGTGAGCCGAACAGATCTCCCCGGCGCCCCTGAAGACGGTTAACAAAAGGAACGGGAACAATTAGGTTGAAAATCACTTCCTTGGCAGTGCCCTTTGTGTTCCAGTGACATGACCGGGCCCCTCTCGGGAGGCACTTTGTCACGAGCTGCTGGAGCACGTGGGATCTCTGCCAGCCGCTCCCTTCCTGTGCCCCCAAGGCCTGGGGACCCCAGCCCACGCAGGGAGTGCCCTGCGTCATTTTGTTGCAGGATGGGGCCTTGGGGAAGAGAGGCTGGGGAGCCATCTGACCCAGGTGGGGAAGGGAAGGGGGGTGATTTTAAAAGAAGGGCTGGGTGGGAAATCCCAGCCCCAAGAAGGGCTTGTTCTGGTTTGAATTGAGGTAGAATATGTACGCCGGAGTCGGTCCCCTGCAGCCCTGCGGCTCTGAGGTCGCCTGGCATTCTGTACCCCCAGAACCTCTTCACCCCCCCCGGAAATGCTTCTGTACCCAGCAGACAGGAACCCTGCCCTGCCTGGCCAGCAGCCTCCTTTCTGCTTCGGGTCCTGATGGATCTGGGGGCTTGTGTGTTAAGATGTAAGCTTAACGTGGGGAAGCAAGCCCCCTCGAAGCTGCTCTGAGAGTCTGTGGCCAGCAGCCTCCCAGCCGCCGGCCCGCTCACGTCTCTTCCCCCTGGTCAAGGTCACGGACCCCGCATCACCATCATTATGCGTTTATTAAACGTCCCTTTCTTCAGCTTTGTAAGAGATTTGGTTCGGAAAATGACCCTGCTCCCGGGAAGTGAATAATTTAGGATTGACAGCAGCGAGCCAACTACCCAGGAGGACCCGCGCGGGCGGAGCGTGGGGCTTGCGGCTCCAGTCCGTGTCTTCGCCTGAGTTTTCTTGCACAGCTGGGACCCGGCCATCCCTGTTTTACCGTAGAAGAAATGCCAGAAGCTGGTGGTCAAGGGTCAAGGGTTGACGCAGAGCTGTGTCAGGAGTGTTTGGGGGCCCCAGCATTTCTAGAAGGCTTGGGGAAATGGGACACGAGTGGAAACCTCTGATGTGTTGCTCAGTGTGACTCAGTTTCCTGCCTGGGGGTGTGGCGGTTTGCTGGCAGTCTCTGGCGATCCTTGTCTTATGGAAGCCCCCCCCCCACTACTCTATCAGGGTCTTGGGTTGTGCCTCAGTGTGGGGCTGGGTCTGAATTTGTCTTTTCTCACGCAGACAGCCATGCGAGTGTAGGGCCCGTACTGCAATCAGCATATGACCTCATGGGACGCCGACTCCCACCTGCCTCCAGGACCCTGTTCCTAGGAAGGTGGTCACAGTCTGAAGTGCTGGGGATCAGAACCCCACCCTAGGTCTCCAAGGCACCACAGTTCAGCCCCCAGCAGGGCCCGCCGCTGCCAGGCTTCCAGAGCCTCTGCCCTGTGGCTTTTGTACAACTCAGATGTCCGGCCAGCAGCGCAGGCATAACACGATAAACAGAGGTGCTGTTCCGCTTTTGTGGTTTTCTAAGGTTCAAAAAAATGATTTTAAAATAATTTTAGGTTGTCTGCAGTTGGCCAGTGGCGTAATGGGCTATTTGAGAAGCCACGGTTCTGTCGACGGAAAGCTTTGCACATCCGAATCCCTACTTTTTGAAAACATAGTTGACGGCAGCCTGCAAGGCTGGACCGACGCCTCCAGAATGCGTTTGTCAGGGTTGGCAGTGGCTGGCTGGGCACCGAGAGCTGGGGCTTGGCTGCGTGAGAAGGCCTGGGCTGGAAAGCTGTGCCTCCGACCTCCAGTTAGACTCAGTTGTGTTGCAATGGGAAGGCGCTGCTGACCGGACAGAGAGCTCCGGGGTGGATGCGGGTTTGGAGGGCGGCCTGGCTGCGTGAGAGATTGCTAGCTAAGTGCCGGCGGCAGGCTCACAGGAGGCACGGTCAAGTGAGGTGACCCGTGAGGGAATGAGGTCGCGGTGCTGCCGTGCTTGCGGGAGCAGCTCCGGGGCAGGGGGCTGCGGTGGGTAGGTGCTGGGAAATGAGGCGGCTGTGGGGTTCTGCTTACTGAGCCCATATACGCCTCTCTCAGAAAAGTACCTGGCCCCGGTGGGGTATGAGGAGGCGGGCATGCGCTGACCCTAACTCCTAGTCAGTGGTCTTTTCTGGGAGCCAATGGGCCACGCCCCCGCCATGCCGGGCCATGTGTCTGTTCCCAGAGGACAAGGCGTGGTCTCCGCTGCCCTGCCTGCTGCCAACACCATGTTTCCATCCTCCCCCATCTGTGCCCGGAGGCCCAGCACTGAGGACACACGTGGACGTGGCTCTTGTGGCTGCGACGGGAGGGCCAGGTCCTCGGAGCAGAGCTTCTCGGGGCTACTTCTCCAGCATGAGCACCGGGCAGCCTCTGGGTTGGCGCTCCACGTCCCTTCCACACCACCACACTGCTTGTGCAGTGGAACTCTCAGCAAAATGCAAGCTGAGCAGTGCCCCAGAGAGGGCCCT
The DNA here is from genome assembly GCF_024711535.1 of Dipodomys merriami. NCBI lineage: Eukaryota > Metazoa > Chordata > Mammalia > Rodentia > Heteromyidae > Dipodomys > Dipodomys merriami. The sequence continues at coordinate 1,626,123 of NW_027204270.1, forward strand.
GCTGGCACGGAGAGGCGGACGGCGGTAGCAGAGCCCTTCCAAGCCTCTGGTCCCTTCTGGGCCCCAGCCTCCATTTGGCTGAAGTTCATCTGTGGCCAGGAAAGCCCAGGTCTCCAAACACAGCTTTTCCCAGAGCCTCCACTTAGCAGAGGAAACCAAGCCAGGGATGCAGGCGGTAACGAGAGCAGCCTGGAAGAGGGCCGCTTGGGAGCAGGCTCTGGTCCTTGCCATGCGGAGATCCTCACTGTTCCGGGGTTCCTCACCTGGATGTGGCCTTCACCATGCCACTCAACAGACACCGTGAGGCCCTGCCAGCCGTAGAGAGCCAGGCACCTGGCTGTGGAGTACTGCGTGGAGGTCCTGTAGAGGACGTGTGGACAGTTCTAGAAAGGGAATGAGCCCCACATCCCCTGGGGGCTTAGATGTCTTTCTGGAGAAGAGCTGCTGTTGTAGACCCTTGCTTTCTTCAGGCGCCTTCTTGGGGTGCCCTGTTCCCCGGGACAAGGCTTCATTGATGGTCTCAAAAGAAGGGAATCAAAGCTGGCATCTGTGGCCAAGCCTGTAATACTAGCTACTCAGGAGGCTGGGATCTGAGGATCACAGTTCAAAGCCAGCGCGGGCAGGAAAGTCTGTGAGACTCTTATCTCCAAGGAACCACCAGAAAACCGGAAGTGGTGCTATGGCTCAAAGTGGTAGAGCACTAGCCTTGAGCAAAAGAGCTCAGGGACAGCACCCAGGCCCTGAGTTCAAGCCCTATGATTGACAAAATAAATACACAAATAAATAAAAAGGAAAAAAGAAAGGAAAGGGATCATGAGGTGGACATTCCCTGAACACCTCCATTTCATGGGCTAGTTCTGGCCAGCCCTGGCCCAGCCTTCCCACACCACAGGGTGGGGTCGCCTGGCATGTGCCAGCTGCCTAGAAGAAGGCTGTTGCTGTTTTGAGTGAGCCCAAGGTCTTCACCATTAAAGCCCAGTCTGGGAGCATGGTTTAAGTGGTATAGCACCTCCTTACCAAGCACGAGGCCCTGAGACTTTTCTGCCCATCCAAAGTGAACAACCAGCCCTGGGTGCTGCTGGCTCTGTGCCCAGCACAGTCAGAAGCCATTGTTTACTGATGGACGCAACATCCAGAGACCTCCAGACCCACATCCCAGCTTACCGCATCAGGGGCTGGGGTGGGGGGAGGCATGCCTTAAATTGCCCCCCCCAGTTCTGCCCCATCCTCCCCAGAATGAACCCTAAGGAGACAGAGTCAGCCAGCCCAGGACAGACTCGACTGGGCCTATATCTTCCCTTCTTTACTGACACCACCGTCAGTGAGCTCTTTTGACAAAGAGACATTCCCAGCAGTGCTGTGGAGAGAAAAACAAGGGGAAAGGGATTTCTGGGGTGACCTCAGCCAATGCACCAGGCCCACGGTTGCCCATCTGTGAGAGGAATTTCTCAAAAAAGACCCCACCTAAGGCCAACCTTGGAATTGGCCGGGGGAGGGGGAGCTGGAGCTGCCCTCAGTTCTCTGGCCATTCTGGGATGTGAATGTGGGGCCCAGGCCCCAAAGTAGAAGTTGGGGTGCTGTTCATAGGGGTCATTTAAATGCACCGGTGTGGTTCGGCAAATGGTCTCCCATGGAGACCCCCCTTTCTCACCGCCTTCTTCCCCCCTCTCCCAGGACCAGCCGGGCCCCTGCTTTCTGGGAAGCTGGGTACCGGTATCCCTCACACAAGTGAGCAAGTGGTTATTTCCCGTCTTACGACATCCTCGGTGAAAGGAACAGGTGGAAAGATGGCCGAGACTTGTAAATTAGTTGCTAATGAGGAAAATTAGGAAATTTGCTGAAGCATAGAAAATGAGAATCCAGAGAAAGAAGGCAAATGGACGGGGAGGGTCCTCGTCTCCCCGCCCCTCCCCCCGCATCCCTGCCACCTCCAAACCTCCAGCAGCCTCACCCCGTCAACTCAGGGAGACCAGATCTGAGGACTGGGTTAAGTCAAAGACACTGGTTTAAAAGGTAGAGGTGATTAGTGGGAGTCACACTGAAAGAATGGTGGAACTCTGTCAGGGAATGAGGGGAGCGGGGTCACCTGCCCCTGCTCTCTTACGGCAAGTGTGCCTGGGAAGTGTCCTCCCGTGGGAAGTGCTCTGCTCATGTCCTGTGACAAGTCCCCTGACAATCGGACCTGCCTGGCACTCTCCTTCCCAGCTGAATCCCAGAGCCGGGCGGTTCTGCCATGTCCTCCCATAGGCAGAGGGCACCTGGCCTCGCCAGGGACACGGGTGCCTGGCCAGCGAGGGGGGCTCTAGCCGCAGCCATGCATCTGTGACCCTGGAGAGGGTGACTTCTCCTGGCTGTGAGGCCTGCTCTGGGGTTTGTGGCGCTCGAGCTTTCTTTGGTGAGTGACGGGCCCGCCCAGAACGCTCTCCCTGTCACTCTGCTCTCTGAGCCTCGGCACCCGGCGCTGGATGGGGAAGCCCGGGGCTGTTGGGAGAGGAAGCTCTTCCTTTTTGTCAAAACCCATGATCTGGGGGGGCCTTAGGAGGAACCGAGCTTCATGAAGATTTGATCCCTAAGGTCCTGCCATTCAGACAACTCAGCGCCATAGAACGTTCTCGGAAACATCGGATTTACTTAGTGGGCCCAGCTCCCACTCCTGTGCCAGGCTTTTGGGCCCCGCACGGGAGACGTAAGTGCTGAGCTGGGGGGCCATGGGGCTCACCAGGCCAGGATTTGAACCCCAGTAGCACCCCAGACCTGTTCAGGACTTTGGGAAGGTTCTGACTTCTCCGTGCCTCAGTTTCCTGACCTATAAAATAGAATCATAACAGGCCTGGCTCCTGGGCTGGGCAGTAAGGACGGCGGGGGGGGGGGGGGGGGAAGGGAGGATTGTGTATATTAGAGATAGTTGTGGCCATGGGGGAAAAACAAATGGTCGATCAACGAAGAAAATCAGAGCACCCGTGACCCTGGCTGAGCAGGGCCTGGGCTCCGTGCTGCCGCCTCTGGGCTCCGCTCATCCCGTCAAGATCGTGGAGGGGAGACAGGCAGGCTGGCACGGACCAGGTGCCCAGCAGGCCCCGGGCGCCTCCCCCGGTGGGAAGCCCTCTCCCCTGGCTGCTGTGTCCGTGGACCGTGCTCGGGTCAGCGGCGAGCTAACGCCTTTGTCAGGGTGATTAATAGTGGTGGGGACTGTCGTTAATTCACTGCCTAATGACTGCGGCCGGCGTGCTCCGAGTAATCAGGTGATGTATGGGACCAGCGCCCACCTCGTGGCAGAGGTGAAAATCATTTCGACAAGTCAAATATTGTCACAGGGAACAAATGGCTCTCCCTGTTAATAAAAATTAATGAATTTTTTTCTTTCTTTCTTTTTTTTTTTTTTACCCTCACCACTGGCTTGCTAAATGAAGCTGCGGAGCGGCTGAGCAGGGCAGAGGAGCTCCATGGAGTGAAGCACTTTATTTGATGGTTAAGACTGTAAACGTCTTTATTAGGGCCGAATTGGCCAGAGGTCCGGGGGTGGCCGATCACCTGCAGCCCTTTCGGGCGGAGTGGCCGAGCTCCCGAGGCTGCTCTGGGTGCCAGGCAGAGGGTGCACCCTGTCCTGAATGCACGCAGATCCCGGGGAGCATCCCTGGCTTGTGGGTTGCTCCCGGATGACCTCTCATCTCCTGGGGCCCCCTCCACCCCCGGGCAGCATTGGGCAGGAGAACAGAGCCTATTGGAAGGAGGTGCCCCTGGGCACCCCCACAGGGCAGCACCAGGCCCCCAGGGGGACATCTTGGTGCTCCCCACCCTCCATTCTGGCTGCAGAGGGGCGTGGGTGTTGTATCTCAAGGGGGCTCAGCTTCTGCAGTCCCCTGCCCCACTCGGGCAGGGCAGCCAGTGGTGAGCCTGGAAGAGGCTGTGTCTGGGAAGGGCAGGAGGAGGTGAAGGCCCCAGTCCACCACCAGCAGCACAGTGGCTCCTTCCCCCCAGGCTGGCCACCCCCTCTTCTGCCCCCTTCGGTGCCTCCCCCCCCCACACACTCTCCAAGCAGCCAGGGCTGTTGGGAGCGCCAGGCCTAGCACTGTCTATAGTGAACATCTGTCTGTAGCAGAGGAAGAAGCTCAGAGGCCAGAGGCCACGGTTGCCTCTCTGTGCTTGGTCTCGCTGTGTCAATCAAGCCCAGCCACTCCTCACCCCCCCCCAGCCCCAGCAGGATCCCTGCCTCTTCCCCCCAGGCCCTGGAGCCCCTTGGGCCCCTCCCTGGGAAAGTGGGCCCCAGGCAGAGGGTAGGGACTCCATGCCCTTCTCCAGCCATCTTTATTTCAGGCGGCGTTTGTTTACCCTCAGCCTGGCTCGCTCCGGCCTGGGCCCGGCTGGTGGGGACGTCGGAGATACACGTGTCTATAAATAGTTTGGTGGCAGTCGTCACCACGTTTGCTCAGCGTTTAACCCCTTGCTCCTCCACCACGCCGCCCACCTGGGCGGAGGCAGGTTGCGGGGCGTAATGCCGCCCACCCTCATGGCGCGTCCCCTCTCTTCTGAACGCACCCTGTAGGGTACCGCCTCCCAGGGCAGCCGGGTCTCCCGTGGGCCGCAGTGGGCAGATGTGGCCTCTGGCAGGGGCTCGGGGAACTTTCTCACCCGTATCCCACCAAACCTGAATTTTCAGAAAGCGGTGTGTGTGCTGGAGAGGGTCCCCACCCCCAGCTCTGGCCCACCTCCTGTCCTACCTTCTCAGGTCCCTTCTGGCTCTGGTGGGCTCCATGGGCCCTGCCTCCCATTACCAGAAGGACTCTAGGACTTGAAGCCCAAAGCAAACCTGGATGAATGTCCAGAAGGGGCTCCAGGGGGGCCATAGGAGCGAGAAGCAGGGGGCTGGGGGCTCACACCTGTCACCCCGCTCCTCAGGAGGCTGAGATCTGAGGATTTTGCACCCAGGGCAGGATAGTCTGTCAAATTCTTACCTCCAATTAACCCAAAAAGCCAGAGGTAGAGCTGTGACTCAAGCAGTAGGGCACCAACCTTGGGCTGCTGGCAGGACGAGGTTGTACTTTGGTGAGTGAGCCTACCAGAGCCCTCATCCCCGCGGGTTTGTAGGTATAACAGCACCCCATGAGTTCAGAGAAATGCGGGCGCACCCTGACCCTTGCGGCACTGTTCACAGTATTTTAAAGCTGGAAGCGGCTGTGGTAGAGAAAGCGGTGGTCCGTCTGTGCCATGGAATATCACTGGGCCTTGAAAAGGAGGGTGGTTCTGACACTGCACGTGGGCTCCTCGAGAACCAGACGTGCTGTGAGATAAAGCAGTCAAGGGACAAGTCCCATGATGCCCCTCCTATCAGGTCCCTAGAGCTGTCAACGTGGTAAGGACAGAGACTGGAATGGTAGGGGAGGCAGGGAATGGAAATGAACGTTCAACTTGGACAGAGTAATAGAGATGAAGGCGTTCGGGACAGGGTGAGGTGCACTGTAATTTAAATGTGCTTAATGCTACTGAATTGTCCAGTTAAAAATGGTGAAGAGGGGCTGGGAAGGTGGCTTAATGGTAGAATGCTTGCCTTGCAAGCATGAGGCCCTGGGTTCAATTCCTCAGCATAACATAAGCCAAAAAAAACGCCAGAAGTAGCTCTATGGCTCAAGTGGTAGCACGCTAGCCTTGAGCTGAAGAGCTGAGGGACAGCGCCCAGCCCCATGACCAACAACAACAACAAAAAAATGGTGAAGATGACAGAGCAGGTGGTGCATACCTGTAATCGTAGCTACTCAGGAGGCTGAGATCTGAGGATCAGGATTGGAAGTCAGACTGGACAGGAAAGTCAATGAGACTCCAAAAAGGCAGACGTGGAGCTGCGGCTCAATGGGTAGAGTGCTAGCCTGGAGTGAGAAAGCGAAGGGACATCACCCATGTTCTGAGTTCAAGCCCCATTTTGGGCACACACGTGCACACGCGCATGCGTGCACGCACACACAGGTTGAGATGGTAGAGATTCCATGTTACATGAAATTTGCCACATTTTTTTTTCTCTGCTCGGTGTGGACTCCGGGCATGGCACATGCGTGGGCCAGCTCTCTGCTGTGAGTGACACGCCAGTCTCACTTTCTTTCCTTTCGCTTGTCCTTGTTTGCTGCGTTGTTGATGCGTGGTGGCTCGGGGAGCTGGAGCGGGAGCCACCCTCCCTCCTGAAATTGGAGGGGCTGAGCGTGGACAGTTTCGGGAGGCAGAGGGTTCAGGAGGGCGCCCCACTCAGCCTGCCAGCTCAGATAGTGCTTAGCAGGTCCGGGGAGCCTTGCTGTGATTTAGAAGGAAAACAGTGAGATTTGAGCAATCCGAGGCTACCTCGCTGCCCCCGGGGCTCGGGGAAGTGGTATATTAACCAAGGAATAAAAGAGA